>NC_132784.1:117813513-118427263 GCF_048418805.1 Vulpes vulpes
TATTGTTCTGGGATCCAGAATTCAGACTTATGTGAACACTTAAAGAAGAGTTTGATACAGATCTTATCCATTGAATAACACTCAGTGGAAATATGGGAAACTATGAAACTAGAATTTTATCCTTGTTTTGTATGACTGATCGGTTTTTTTCAGTAGGAGAATACTCCTTGAATCTTTAATGCAGTTGGCTGTATTTTAAAGTCTGGAAAATTAAAATCTGAACGTCTCCTAAACGCATCTACTTTCTTTCAGACGGTTCCGCAGACAAGACGTTCGGCATGGAAATGCAGCTCAGCAGTGTTTTGGACAGCAGTTCGTCGGTAATCCATAGAAAATCAATTGCTGTGGGTTACTCAGGGTGTATGGTGAAGATATGCTGCAGACTTCTTAAAAGGGTCCCTGTTTTCTTTGTGATTGATATATACTAGACCAGTGTTACTGAAAGTATTTTTTTTCTTCCACAAAGCTAAAATTTTGTGGATTTTAATGCAAAAATTTTAATTATATGTGGACAAATAATTTGTAATTAATTAGGGAAATAAGTTCTGTGTACCACCACGAAGACCTTGTATTAGACCTCAAAGTGGGGACCCTAGAGCAAGATGCCACAGTGATTTGTAAGACTTCTCTCTCCATCTCAGCCCTGGGAGTATCTTCATCATGTTACATATGGTAATCTTACCAAGAGGGATCAAACTGGTGTCAAGTCACCTACTAAGCTTTGGGATAGAATGAAGTGAAAAACTTGAAGTCTTCCACTAGCGTGGGGAAGGCTAGAGCTCAGGTACAGAAGTGAATTTCTGAGGAAAGGTAGTAAGCAGTCTGTTAGGTAAAGGATGGGAGGAAATTTCAGCTTCAGGAAATGTAAGGAAGTCAAACACAGAAACCAATGGTCCTGACTCTACACGGTGGTGGTTGGAACTGGCTGCAGTTGGTGTCACCCATCTCGTGAGGAGGTCCCTGGGAGATGAAGCACCGTGCCTGGGAGACCAGCAGTGCTTATATACAATCCAGAGTTACACAATGTCAGTTCACTAGACCCAAGGCTGACTGAGCATTTGGTGTAAGACAGAAGCCTCCGAGAACATTGGGCTAGAGGAAGGCAGGATCTTAATCTCAGAAAACTTACGTGTCAGCTTTGAAAGTGAGGAAGACTCAGGCACAAGGAAAAAAATCCTGGGTTCCAGTTATTGAATTTGATATTCTTGTTGTTTTAACCAACAATGGATACGTCCACTTGCTTTTATTCCCCACTGCATTCGAGTGTCCTAGCCTGCATGCAAATTTGAGTTCAAGTCCAGTGAGAGTCTCTCTGGGCCAAGATAAAGATTATAATCAAGCAGCTCTGGATCCGAAGTGTTTTTTCTTACTGTAGGAGCCCAATATTTGGCTAAGTGCAATCCCTTGACAAGATCTCACTCACACTTGTTTATGTAGCACCATATCACCTCAGTTTCTGCTTTCTGCTTTTGTTTGTAACCATGAATTTTTGTCTTATGTCTTACTTGAATGGTTGGTGCTCTCACCTTCCCTTGCCTGCTTTATCAGTGGATATCATCACCAATGCATGGAAAATGCATTTAACACCAATCCACCTTCTTACTGTCCTGAGCGTCCTGGCCTTCGGACCCACACTCCCATTTACTTCCTTCTGGTCCTCTCCATAGGCTGTAGTACTTTTTAAAGCCTAGACTTTGGTATGCCTCTGTCTCTAAATAGCTCCTTTAAATGACCTTGCGTAGAAGTTAGCAGTAAGTTAAAGTTAATTTTAATCTTTATATTGTAGGGGATGCTTTGGATAAGACTGAAGAGCGACTGGCCTACGGCATAGAGAATAACAGTACTTTGCTGGAATGTACCCCGCGATCTTTGCAAGCAAAAGTTATCTGGTTTGTACAGAAAGGACGTGACACAAGAAAAGAGGAGGTAATTCACAGCTGCTGCATGCTCACGCCATGCTGTCTTGTGTATGGTGTGTTATTAGTAGATAGATGATTTATTTCGTGTTTAAAAATGAATCCGTCTATTGTGCTGTGCATGCATTATGTAAAAAGTGAATTTATTATGTGTGATTTATACACATATACAAAATTTTAAGTACACACATAAATTTATATGTATATATAATTTATATATGCTTCTAAAACCTATGTACATATATGAATCTTTATGCATATAAATATACATATAAAAACATAAATATATACATATATAAAATACATATATACATGTATTAAATAGAAAAATATATACACATATAAGTAGGTTATATATGCATGCATGTTTGTATGTATGTATATATATATATATATAATTTAGATTCTGAAAATTGGACTTTTATTCTGTAGATACTCATATCTTCATGATTTTACTATCATGTCAAAGTGATAGTCTTATACTGTATCACCCAAGGTAATGTTCTAGAAAAATAACAAATTTAAACACCATTAACATGTATATCTTAGACATATGGATAATAGAATTAAAACAACAGCAGCAACACTAAACTGTTTGATAAAGCAATTGAATCATACATGAAACGTTGACAGAGGGATTCCATTACTGCCCACTGGGAACAAAAGAAAGGCATCAGTTTGTTTGTCCTTTTAAGTAGGTTTAGTGGTGGAAATTATATTTCTATTATCATCTAAATGACATGTGCTGCTTTTATAGATGGAAGAATAGGAAGCCTTTAAAGCACACATAAGGGATAGCCTGGAGGCAGTTAGAGGATAATCTTTTTATGCACGTCTAGGGATCTGGGTGTATATTGGCCAAGGTCAAGGGCATGAAGCAGTTAGTAAAGGCAGGTAAAACACTATTGACGCTAATGTGGGCTTTGAACTCAATTTTCACAGAAGTGGAATTATAAAAATAGAAAGAATGAAAATTGGTTCATTAAAGGGAGATGGATCTTGGTAACTGCTAGCAAAATGTTTCTTGGCAAAAAGAAGGTTGCAAAAAAAAAAAAAAAAAAAGAAGGTTGCAAATTGGACAAGGGAAAGAAATGTCAGATACCTGCCTTAGGACCCATGAAGAGCAGATAGATACACAGTGGTGGGAGAGGGAAAAATGAAGTCATCAACTATAGATTCCAAATGTAGACTACATTGACTTTTTATGCCTTTTTTTCTAGCCCATTGTTGAACAAAAATGCAACATGTCTTTCGTCCAAAACACATATAATACATCCTGGGAGATGATTAAATTTGTAAATTCCAGGTTCCTGGTATAGTTATTAGAGAGGAAGGCACTCAACAAAGGCTGTTAGAGATAATAAAGAAAGGCAATCAAGGACAGGAAAATTCTCCTAAATTTGCATGACGTCATAAGAATAAACATTTGTCCAAAACTGTTACAGCATATTGCACTAAAATATTGTCGATTTAGTACTAAAGTATTCTCCATCCCACAAATCTGAGGTGAAACTGATTTTTAAATTCTGTCATAACTCACTTGGCAGGAGAGGACCTGGGAATGTTCTCTAGCTCCTCTAGTTGAATGGCTTCAGAAGACAGAGAAGTAATTCTTTCATCAGTGGTTTTCTTCCCTTCGTATGTTCTGTTTCTAATTTGGAAGTCACCATAATCTGCCTCATTTGGAAATCTTTACCAAATCATTTTGACATGCTGCATCCATCAATGTTCAATTATAAGCTTCTTTCTCCTGTTGTTGATATAATCTGCTTCTCCTTTGCCCAGATTTTAGTCCCTGCTTTTCAAAATTCTATGGCTGATATATTTACTGATACTTGAAATTGTGAGTTTACTCTGTGCATTAGATGTCAGAATCATATAATACTTGATTTCTATACATAGCAATATATATTGATTTTTTCACAATCTAGAACAAAACACAAAATTGCTGACATCACAAAAAGGTGCATGTGTATGCTGAATGCACAGAGCAGAATTTTTGATTGTGTGTCCTTTTAGAGCTTTTTTTTTTTTTAAGTTCTTTTAGAGTCCCTTTTTGGAGCTTTTAGAGTTTTTTTTTTTTTAACAACCATTTTATTATAGTTACTCTGGACAGAGAATTATATTATTATCAAATCTTGACCATTGCATAAGATCTTGAAGTTTATCCACTCCATTTCTTTCCTCATATGGAAATGCTTTTAGAGTACTGCTGACAGTAGCCATCCAGGTTTATCACAGACACTTTAATCCATAAGTCATTAGTTTGTAGCCAGACCATAGCCTTTGTGAAAATCTTTGATTGTGACATATATATCTTCTTATGGAACTGAAATTTTTGAGTCTGGAACTTTTGCCTGCAAATCCAAACTCAGCCCTCTGGAGTTATCTGGAAACTACATATTCAATGGATAAAATTTTGCTCAGATAAAGCTTTTGAAATGCTACATAGATGAATTGCTAGAAAACATCTAGATTTCTAAACTGGATTACTGCTGATCTCTTGAATATGCACTTTATGGTCTCCTGCTTTCTTAAAAACCACATATGAAACACAATCTCTGTACATGTTATTAATTCCATAAATGTTTCTTGAAGCCTGTTTTGTAGGTAATTCTTAAGGGAGTAATTTCCCTTGGCCCAGTGACCTTAGTTATGGCGTGCATCAGTTGTTGATACCCTGAGGGAAAAGATTTTAATAGAAGAGACTCTATAGGTGAGGCTGTGCTTCACTGTGCGTCTACCATACACAGAAACTGAGGTAGTAGGAAGGTGCCTTAGCTTATTGTTCTTACATCTCACAGATGCACACCGGAGGTAATGGCCTCTTCCTACAAGCATGGAAACTAACGCTGAGAGATTAGAGTTCATAAAGCAAGTCTATAACAGACCCAAGGTTTGAACTCAGATATTCCTGACTCCAAAGCTGAGCTGCTTCACATTTATTCCTTGTCTAAGCACCTAAGAATTTGCTGTGTGCATTTCATAGAATACACCATTTTAGTCTAAAACATGATTTACAGGTGACATCATTGAGACACAGACGGTTTAATAACATCCCTGGTTACTGACAGCTAGTAAAATTGACTCAAATCCAGGTGTCTATGTTCATTCTACTAAAGCACACAACCTTCTGAAATTGGAACCCTAAATACAGTTTCAGATGCTTTGGGACCTGTAGCAAAATGGAAAACCATTTACAGCCAAAGTTTTGGAATTTGATTTCAGAAAAATGGTTCTGATATCTCCTCGATCCTTATCTATATTTTTTCATCAAACTTTAGTGAAGCATGTTGCTAGAGCCTTGGGAGTAAAAACACTAGTCCTCATGTTTAGATGTTGAGAACCTGCCAGTAATTTGAACAGTTCCCACTCTAAGCACTGATACCATGAATCCTTATTAGACAATGTATGCATCAGTGTGTTTCCATTCTCAATTGTCCTTTCAGGCCTATGCCTCTTCGTAAAAGAAGGATTCTATATCAAATTAGATGTTCTCTCTCATTTGAGCTTATAAGGACAAAAAACCAAGAGCACGGTACTTCATTTTCTTGGGTTTTTAATCAAAATGGTGCTTTGTTAATTCTTTTGTAGCTTATCTATTGAGCACCCAATATGCCTTGTTTTCATAGAACCTGTATTCTAGAGAACAGAGGAAGATGATATGTTGATGAAAATAATCATACCACTAAGTAAGAACCATATTTAATGTAACAGATGATGACAAGAAGAAAAGTGTACAAGAGAAATTACCTACAGGGAGGAGTTGCAGTTTTTAAAGGAGTGTTCATGGAAAGTCTTACTAAGAGGGTCACCAATTCAGTGACAGTTGAAAAGGACTTGAAAGAACTGATAGAGAAGGCCATATGACAGTGTTGGAGAACTTTCTGGACAGTAGGAACAGCAGATGTAAATGCCCTTGAGGTGAGAGTGCTCCTGATATGTTCAAGGAACACTAGAGTGAAGCTCTGTGTGGCTGGAAAGGAATGAGCAGTAAAGAGGCTAATAAACTATGAGTCAGAGAGTGAGGTAAAGGGCCAGCTCATGCAGGGCTTCGTAGGCCCTTATAAAGGGCTTGGGTATTTTCTCTGAATTAAATGGATAACTTTTGGGTGGTTTTTAGCAGAGCCAAGATGGGATCAAAATTTGGTCTTAAAAGGATCACTTTGGTTATTATATTAAAAAATACACTATGTGGAGTTGGAGGAGGGGCAGAAGCAGATGATCATTGAGGTGGGGACATAAATCTTAATGTTCCCTGAAACAACATCAATCCTGTATGTACCCTTTACCTTCAAGGTCAAATGATGTGCACGTGACTGCCCCTTACACAAACAGCAATGTAATTTGCACATGCTCTCTGTTTATTACTGAGAATTGTGAAGGCTGTTTAACTTCTCAGGTGGAATTGTTTTTCAGCCTTCCAGTCTCATCTCTGTTTAAGTGTCTGCAATTAGTGTTTTAAACTCATTAAATACTCAGAGAGTACATTGATCCGTGATGACTAGCTCATAGCCTTAGCCCTTTAGAGGCCTACAGTCTTAAAAAATGTAAACAGATAATTATAATATATTGTATTCACTAAAGTTATGTTGAAACTTCAAGAAAATAAAAGTGTCCACCAACAGGTTGGGTATAGAGGTTGTATGATGGACAGTCAGGAAAAGGTTCAAGGGAGAGTGACATGTAAGCCAGGTCTTAATGGATGAGTAGAAGTTAACTTCCAGAGAGACTGGCATAAGCACGTGTGATGGAGATGAGAAACAATACGGTGTGTGTAGATCTGTGACTGGAAATGAGGATGCAAAAATGAGTAGATATTTATTTATTTATAAGCCAATGAGAACACCATAGACATCTGTTTAGACATATTACTCTAAAAACTTGAATATAGGCTTTGAGGATAAGCAAGTGTAAAGAAGACAATTTTAGAAGGGGCTTCAATAGTCAAGTGGAAGATTTTTTACCAGAACTAAACAATATTAGTAGGAGGGGAGAAGACAGTTTTCATTTTTATGAAATAACATGGCGTGCATTTGGTTTTCAGGATAAAAGAGAAGCAATTAAAAATGAGTCACATGTTCTTGGTTTGAGTATTTGTATAGTTGATGGGGCAGTAACATGATCTACAGGACACAGGGAGAAATAGAAAGCTTAGGAGAAAAATGTTGAGTTCGTTTTGGGCAATGTTAAACTAGGGTCTCCTGTGGAATTTTCCTGTGGAAAATGTCAGTTCAGGAATATAAAATTCAAAAGAAAGATTTGGAATGGCAAGAGATATGTGAGAGACACCAGCAAAGAGGTAGTAATGAGGGATGCCTGGGTGGCTCAGCGGTGTCTGCCTTAGGCCCAGGGTGTGATCCTGGAGACCTGGGATCGAGTCCCACGTCGGGCTCCCTACATGGAGCCTGATTCTCCCTCTGCCTCTCTCTCTCTCTCTCTGTGTCTCTCATGAATAAATAAATAAAATCTTTAAAAAAAAAAAGAGGTAGTAATGAAATTCATGAAAGTAATAAAAGTAAGAATAATATAGCAGCAATCAATACTTCCCTGTCACTTACTGTGTGCCAGGCAGTGTCCTAAGAATTTTAAGTATATTAATACTTCAATCCTCACAACAGCCTCATGAAGTAGATACTGTTATTGCTCCTACTTGATAGGTAAAGAAATTGAAGCTCAAAGGGATCGAGTTACTTGCACAGTATCACACAGCCAATGAGAGCAAGCTGAATTTGAGACCAGATATTCTAGTTTCAATTCTAGGCTCTTAGTTACAGTGTTATGGTACCTCCAATTGCCATAGCCTACCTTGGACGATGAGTGAGTAAGAAGCAGTGCGAACCAGGCCGAGAAGCAAAGGAAGGAAACACATCTAAGGAAAAATCAGAGGACAAATTCTAAAGTGAAAGCAGAAAAACAAATAATTAATTACAGCTAGCATTCATTTAGTGCCTACTGCTTGCCCTGTGCTGTTCTGAGTGCTTGGTGTGTAGTAACGTATTTGACAACAGTTCTCTGAGGGAGGTATTGGTACTCTGTGCGTGGTGGAGATGAGACTGAGTAATTGATGCAAAGAAGGAAACTGCTAAGTACCTCCAGAGTAGTTTAGCTGCAGTAGAGACAGTGGAGTCAGGGGAGCATGAAATAATTTATCACAGGGAAGAGGAACTGGATAAGGATAAAGTCATAAACCCTTTGAAATTTTCAGAAAAGAAGTACCTAGCGTCCGCTGAGAATGTGCTCAGTGGAATGGCTAAGCTCAGAGCCATCTAGCCATAGGTTAAGTGATGAAAGAGGCTGTAAGGAATTAGAAACAGCTAGTGCAGTGCATTTTACCTAAAGGTCTGAATGAGAGAGAGAGAGAGAGAGAGGCCAGCGGTAGGAGACAAGAGAAGAGAAAACTTTTGGGCTTTTTTGACTTAAAAAAAAAAAGAAAATGACTTGGTCATGTTTAAAGGTCGAAGGGAAGAAGCCATCAGGAGGCAAATGTGCAGCTAAAGGATGAAACAAGCTAATTGATGAAACAAGCAGAAGAGCTTATGAGAGAGAACATTATTATATACAAAAGCTAAGGGGTGAGTTTCAACAAGGAAGAGAAAAAACCCTCATTCTCTGAATTGGAAGAAAAGAAAAGATTTTATGAATGTGGATAAAGAAAATAATTTCATTTGCAAAATCCAAGTTTAGCTCTTCCAAATTCCTTATCTATAATTATTTAAATATATAATACCAGTTCAAATCTCCCTTATGTTATAAGGATATATAAATTATATTTTTGTGATTTGAGAAGACAAAACTGTTAAACAGGGATCCCTGGGTGGCGCAGCGGTTTAGCGCCTGCCTTTGGCCCAGGGCGCGATCCTGGAGACCTGGGATCGAATCCCACGTCGGGCTCCCGGTGCATGGAGCCTGCTTCTCCCTCTGCCTGTGTGTCTGCCTCTCTCTCTCTTTGTGACTATCATAAATAAATTTAAAAAATTTAAAAAAAAAAACTGTTAAACATAACTAAATTACATAAAGTGATACACCCTAGTTTATGAAGTCTCAGTTCCATACACTTGAATTTATAAGCTTCCAAAATAACTGCAAAAGTTCAATCTTGAGTAACATTCCAAAGAAAAGGAATTCATACTTGTTAGAGTGCTTGGTTGGACAACTGAAGTACTTGTGCATTTCTTTTTCTCCAAAATGTACAAGGACTACATTTTAAAACTAAGTAAATGAGGGAAAATTTGCATAAGTATTTATTGCTTAGATTTAAATGTTTATTAGTTCTCAGTAGTTATCATGTGCTGGTGTCCCCAGAGAATGTACTCGGTAGAATGGTTAAGCTAGGAGTCATCTAGCAATAGGTTAAGTGATGAACGAGGTGTGGGGAATTCTCGGTTATCATGGTCAAGAAAACCATAATCTCTTCAAGCTATCATGATAAAGAAAACCGGGGATCCCTAGGTGGCTCAGCAGTTTAGCGCCTGCCTTCAGCCCAGGGCATGATCCTGGGGTCCCGGGATTGAGTCCCGCATTGGGTTCCCTGCATGGAGCCTGCTCCTCCCTCTGCCTGTGTCTCTGCCTCTCTGTCTCTCTGTGTCTCTCATGAATAAATAAATTTAAAAAAAAAAAGATAAAGAAAACCGTAGTTTCTTTAAGCTACTCAGAAGATTATTAAATAACTTTTTACCTTAATACAATATTATTTTGAATGTTGTGAGTTTGGAGTATATGATTTTAACCTACAAATAGTATATTTCTCTGAACCCAACAATGATTTAAAGCAGAAGTTGGCAAACTACAGTGTGAAAGCCAAATCTGGCCCTCCACCTCTTTTGTAAATAAAATTATATTGGAAAAAGCACCACGCCCATTTGTTTACCTAGCCTCTATGGATGTTTCCATCCTATAACCACAAAGTTGGGTAGTTATAGCAGAGACCATATGACCTGCAAAGCCCAAAAACCTGCAAGACTCCCTCCAGGAATTTTGTTGGCCTCTGATTTAAGGTAGAGTGAAATTTCATTAAATGAGTATTGTGAAGAATATCTCTATATTTTGGAGGAAAAAATTTTTTTCATGAATAACTAAGCCCTGACTTTGTGCTGAGCACTATAATTTCATTTGAATGAATTTTCAATAAAACTAAGCAGTATGAATAGTTTCTTGGAGTGTGTTCTTTTGGACTTTAGTCTTTTACTGACAAAACCAATGTATATCCCAAAGATACTGTAAACAACGTTGAGTTCCAGGAAGGAGTTGACTTAACATACACAAATCCCCAGTGTGGAAATTGGCAGCAGCAGCAGTGGGGACAATCCCAAAACACATAAAATATTCTCCTAAGTGATCTGTGGCCATCAAGTAAGTTGCTGGTCCATGAGACCAGCATCACACTTTATCCTTTGGTAAGCATGGAAGTTTCACTTTTCCCTTTGATCCTCATTGATCTTTCCATTGTGGATTCTTTATTTAAAGGAAAATATTTTTGTGTGTGCTCATGTGTCTTAAAAATAAAAGTATCTCACTTTAAAATAGCTGATTGTATGCATTGTACAGACTGCTTAAATAATGCACAAATGTGCATGTTTATTATAGAAAATCCAAGAGAGAATGTAAGTTGACGTCGAAACTCCACGACTTCAATTTCACCCCACTCTCTGAATTCCTTTTTTTAACTGGATGCCAAACGTTGTCACTTTCAACTCTGCTCGCAGACCACCTACTGAGTAGGATAAATTCATCAAAGTCGTTTAAATACTGTTGAGAAATCTAAGAAGCATGGTTAACTTATCAATCAGCAGTTCCTTTCAGATAACTCAGAGTTCATTGCATCCATGCGGAATTTGTACAGCTTTAGGTAAGACATGATTTTATTGATGATACAATGCCTTGTGGAGAAGCTTCTCTTGTAAAAACAGAAGAAAAAGGGAGTATATAAGTTACATCTTTTAATATTGCAGACTTACTATATAATCAGAACTAGGAGAATTGCAAAGTTCAATCTCATTCTACCACCTTGTTTACCCTAGGAGGACCCGTTTTTTCTTGACCTTCCCAATGCTAACCCATGACAGGAAGCCTAAGGGACCAATGACAGCCTTAAGTTTACGATACTGTCTCTATACACATGTACTGAAAGCATGAGGTTTGTTCCACATGAATATTATTTGTTTTTCTTGTTGTCATAACATAAAGTACATGAACTTTGCCTCATTTGAAACATCTGCTTAGTAGTTTTGATATTTCTATTTCAGTCTTTAAAAAAACTCTGCTCATCTTTTCTAAATGAATTCTTTATAAGTAGATATTCATAATTTACATTTTAAGCCTTGACAGGCATATTTTAATAATGTCATTCACTTCATATTTTAGTTCTGGAATAATCAGCAATATAGCCCATTAATTTCATTTTTTTTCCTTTATAATTCCTGTAAGTGGGATCCCTGGGTGGCGCAGCGGTTTGGCGCCTGCCTTTGGCCCAGGGCGCGATCCTGGAGACCCGGGATCGAATCCCACATCAGGCTCCCGGCGCATGGAGCCTGCTTCTCCCTCTGCCTGTGTCTCTGCCTCTCTCTCTTTCTCTCTGTATGACTATCATAAATAAATAAAATTAAAAATTAAAAATTAAAAATAAAAATATATATATATATAATTCCTGTAAGTGGAAAATATAGAGCAACGTTTTGGTCAAAAGGATGGAGATACATCTAGTGGTTTAGGTAGAACTCTCTTTGGTTAATTTTCCAAAAGAATACTGGAAAGCTTTGAAAATTAAATGTACATTCCCAGATCTATGGAATCAGATACAGACTTGTGTTGTGTCCCACTGAGATCACTGTGACTCTGGGCATCAGATTAAGCAAAGTAACACGGTAACGCCACAAGCCCGGTGTCGGGCATAACAGGATAGATGTTCAACAATGTAAAAAATATGAAATCTCTTCACTCTTTAATTCCCCTTGTTCCAGTATAAATTATAGCTCCGACGGTCTTCTACATAATAAAAAATACACATCTACATGAAGATATATCCACATAGAACTGGATATCCGTACCACATTGTGTTAGTTCTGTAGAGTTGCTTATATTGAACTGTACGTGGGCATCTTGTCTTGACCCTGAGATATTACCTTAAGAAAATGTATTTAGTGTAGTCCTGTTGTTTGGATGCCTGTATCTCATTTTGTGAAAACACAGAAGAGATTTTTTTTCCCTCAGGCCTCAATGGCAGGGAAAGATGTACTTGTCATAAGGAGTAACTTTATTTTTTTATAATGTTTTTTTTATTTGAGTATAGTCAACATACAGTTTTACATTATTTTCAGGTGTACAGCATAGCGATTCAACTTCCGTGCTCACTATGCTGTGCCCACCACAAGTACAGCTACCATCTCTCATCATACAAGGCTAATACATTATCATTGACTGTATTTCCTATAATAAGGAAGAACGTTAAAAATATAGTTTGGTGACATTGGGGTCTTAGAATTTATACTTTCTTCTTTCCTTTGGTCACTAGGTAATTCAGTGTTGACTTTGAATTCCAAATATAGTAGTGATTCGGTGCCTTATGGTATGCACTTTTGTGTTCAAACATTCTCTTTATTTTACCCCCTCCTCTTATTTTCCTTTCATCCTGATTATTCTGGTATTCTTACCTATGGAAATGTTTAATAAAACATTACCCTTACACTGCTGTTAGTGTATTTTTCAACATTATTTCTAAAATCATATGGTTCTAGTATAGCATAGCTTGAACAGATCTTACTGACTTAGTTTATTGGTTGCCAAACCTAGATAATCATTATAAGCATATTACTTAGTTCACAGCACGTTGTCATAATGGGTTCATACAAATCTCCTTTCTCGTTTGACTTCATTTTTCCTGGACCACCTTTCTCCACTTTCATCTTTGCTTCCCCATATGCATGCATTGTAATGATTGGAGTAATTCCAGTACTACATCACTTGTACTACATTGAACAAGTATATAACATTGTGAGTACACATGAGCTGTAAAAATAAATCTATTGAGTTAGAGATCTTACTCTGCTCCTCTTTAGAACACAAAATGGTGGTGTATCACCATGGCTGTGCGTGTCTCTATGTCATTGTTCCTGATTGCAACTTAACATCCCATAGCATGCATTCATTGCTCTTAATTGATCCATGCCCCTAAGAGTGGACCAACAATGTCATTAATTCCCACTCCCACATCTTTAATGATCATCTCTTCAAATAACTTCTTACAGACAGGAGTGCAAATCTCAGCATTCTTATCTTGTGACATCCCTTATTTCTACAATTTTGTCAGCTCACTTTGCAGAATTTTGGCATCATCTGCACTCTCAAAGTGTTTTTATGTGGGTTCCCATTTTCCTGTATTCTCACCAATTTTTTTGTATTTTCTAATTTTTGCCTGTTTTGCTAGTAGAAAGTAGTGTTTTGTTTGTGTTTGTATTTCTAAAATTGCTAATTAACTTGCATACTTATTAAACATTTGGGCTTCTCCTCTGACATGCCTAGTTATATGTTTTTTCTCTCTTTTTCTCTTTTTCTTGACTTTCAAGAGTACTTTGTATCTTCTATATATTAGTTCTTGAATGTAAATGTTCCAAATTTCTTCTTTGATATAATTGACGTTTCTCAAAATAACACTTTTTCACAATATGGTTTTGAGTTCTTATTTATGATAACTTCCTTCTCAGCATCTTCTTGTATTAGAAAAAGGTTTTCCACTTTTGGATCTTTAATCTGAAGTATATATACAACTTTATTTCTTTTAGATATCTGTAATATGTTTCCCTAAATGAGCTATTAAGTTCTTATTGGTCAGTCATCTCGATCATAAAGCATATTCACATTGAAAACTGTTTTTATAAAAGATTTTCATTTTTATGCTGTTATGTATGATATATTTTCTGTAAGTTAACTGACTTTTTTGTATTGAAAATAAGCCAGATAAACCAACAAATATATAAATTGTTGGTCTTTATCTCTTGACTAAAACTAATTTCAGTGTTAAATATATTCTGAAAGAAACCAATTCAAGGACTCTGTCTTTCCTTTCCCTCTGAAAAGTATGGAACCATATGGTTGATACACATGGAAATCACTTCTTCTTCCTGACCAGCTACCAGATGTGCAGGGTTCTTTGTTCAATTGCTTTTTTTTTTATTTGACATTACAAAACATACTGAATCAATCTTTTTAACTCAGAATATTAAAACCATTTTCAGTAAGAAATGCTGTATTTTTGTAGATTGCCTATAAGAATATTTGATAAAGTGATGTATTATGTATCATCTTCTTGACCAAGGAAATCAGGTCTGCAGACATAGAGAAAGCACAGCTGACGAAAACAATTGTGTAATCAAGATTTGCTGTTGAAGGCGCCCATGTGGACTAAAGTGGAAAGATTAAATCATGGAAGGACTTCAAATACAAATTTCTAAGTCATTTTTATTTTTGGGTTTTCACAGGCTATGGAAGGTACATTTAACTTTCAAGGTGATTTAATGTACATAGTGTACAGCCATCTAGATTTCAGAGTTAAAATGTCTTTCATGACAATTTCAGACTCACTGTAATCAGGAAGGCAAACCTACATTCTGAGACAGACACTATCTCTAACATGCAAATAAATGATGTAGGACAGTTCCCACTCTAATTGTCACACTTCACATCTTCACATCTTCTACTTTATATACACACAATGCAGTGTTTCTCAAATCAGGTTTCTGATTTTTGAAAGAAATATCTGCGTGGAAAAAAAAACCACTCCTGACCCAGTGGCCAAGGATTTGTATTCATGTTTGGTTTTATTTTAAAACACTTTCAAACACTTCATGTGCCAGAAGCTAAGCTAGCTGACTTTCATATTTTCATGTTTGCACTCTCATGGGAAGTACAGTAGGGAGAAAACAAAGGACCATATTCAGTGAGAGTGTTTGTATGCAGATTCCTTCCAGGTGAAGACAGTCTCCTAGGAGTTCTTTTCCTATGTGTCTGTGAAGCATAGCCCTGTCAGTAGTCACTAACTGCTCCTGAAATCATGCTTGCTTCCTTCCTTGTCCAAATCATTCCTGGATTTACATAGAAGAAGTGAATAACTTCTGGACACATCTTCCTTGGGATACCCATTGCTTGCATTCTTGTACACTCTGAACAAGTTAATATGTCCTCATTTTCACTATGTTCTGAGCACCCTACTCATCGTGGAATATTTAGAATAACTAAGAGAGGCCTTTGGTTTTAATGTGTGGTTAAAGAGCTGAAACTCGCATGACAAAATTATTTGAAGAATGATATGAATACCAGCTGTGTGCTACAAATGTGAATGCTATTGAGTTACAAAAAGAAAGAAGAGATCTTTATGGCTGAAAAGAAAGTATTCATTGAGCAGTGAAAGTGTCAAGCTAGGGAAGAAATTTTAAAAAATGGATCGGTGGTCCGTAGAAAGGAGCTAAGAGAAAGAAAGAGTAAGACCAGAATAAGACATAGAAGTGAGAAAGAAGGTGGCAAGACAAGGGACCGAGGATTGAAGGTGTTATGAAAAAGGAGATTGGACTCTGGTATTTGTTTAGGTTGTCCCCACCATCTGCCCTTGAATGTGGAACATTGTCTTGGGCTAATACAAGCATGACTTGTATTAAAATGTTTATTAAATATTCATAAGAATGAAACAAGGAATGCATTCTTTATGCTTGTCACTTTTGTTCAAATACAGAAACAAAATTAATTTACAAATAAGATGTAAACAAATCTATGCATCATTTAAATCTTTATTTAATGTGATCATTTTTTTTCACTGAAATAAGGCATCTCCATAAACATAACATAGGACACAGACCACCACATACATGTGTGGACATGTGTGTATGAAACATCTGCCTGTAGCACTTTGTGCCATGTGCTGACTCAATCCCACTAACACTTTATACAAGTGACTTCAAAACTTTTTATGTACATTACTGCGTAGGGACGTTGTTTGGTTTTCATTTGGCTGGAACGTATCATTAACATATTACATTCATCTTTGTTCTCAGCAGCTGGAAACGGTTAGAGCTTTGAAAACAGTCCAGAGTCTATGATAAACACCAATACTAACAATGAAGTTGATCTTCCCCACCGTCCCAAATATAGTTTGTTAATCTACATTATTATGAAAATTAAACACAATGATCTAAGAAGTCTTTATAGAATACTCATTGATGTGCAGAAATGTCCGCATTCTCCCAACCCTGGGAGAAGCACTACAGTAAGCTACTTGGGGATATGGATTTAGAAAGGTGGGAGCGGGCCGGTTGAACAATTCTTACCTGCTTGGGCAGCAATAGAATCTGAATAAGGAGCAGGACTAAAGGAAATGAAATTTGAAGCAGAGTTAAATAGTGCCCATTTGTTGAAATAAAGGGGAAAGGTATCAGGCAAAAGAAAATTATTTGAAGGACCGGTTACTTTTTGCAGGTAATGTTGTATGCCCAGTTACAAAGGTTAACAGGTGACATGATGGTAGTAAGGGAAGGGGGACACTCTTACCAGGGTGAGAGGGAGGCCCGCTTGAAGAGATGACATGTTAATTCGGCCTTTCCCAGTAAGAAAGCAGCAGTAGGGAAGTCCCTCCAGGTCGGGCCAACAGTGGAGGTGGCGAAACAGAATCAAGTCGAGCCTAGTAGCAGACGCAGAAAGGAGGAGGATGTGAGAGGAGCCTGCCACGAGGGGAGGTTGGGGAATCGGTCGCACAGTGTGAGAATCTAACATTGTGGCAAGACAGTGGAATGGAATGACTGTTTCCCACCATCACCCAGGAAGAAACATTGATGGGAATTTGTGACATAGTGGATATGAAGGCATAGTCATGAGTAAGAAGTATAACAACACATGAGGAGAGAGGGACTAGAAGGAGAAGAAGAATGTCATTGTCAGAAATAAGGAAGTCAGTAAGTGGCGGAGGGGCGCGGTGTGCGTGGACACGCTTTGGATTGTGAACAATGAAGGATCACGTAAGTCTCGGTCCGTGTTTTGTAATTAACAGGAAACACAAAACAACGGACAATTGGGGTGTAAGATGAGACACCATCTTAGGAAGCTCATTGAAATAGAATCATCAAACGAATGCAAATAAAAATGAGATCAGGGAGGGTTGGAGGGTTGTGCCTTAGAGGGAAGGAGAAATCTATGGAAGACACCAACGGGGAACGAAGAAGAGAAGCAGGACAATAAAATGGCACGTACCACACAAGGGGCAAAACGGTGTAAGAAGGCAGGTTCCTTTATGTCACCTGCAGCCATAAGTTTCAAAACGGTGGAGACTGTGCTTCAGAGTCAGAATCACCTAAGGCCTGTGACAGATTTATGGAGAAGAGAATGGTGAACGTGAGCAGTGACTCCAAGTCATTTAAGAATTATTGGCTGGGGCAGGTGTCAGGGACACCTCCTCAGCGAGACCTGTCAACAGATAAGCAATGGTTTTATGTAGCGACGATGGTTTTGGCCTGACAGCTCTTCCTGATTCCTCACGAGAACTTCTGGAGCTGATGGCTCTAGCATTCTGCGTACTAGGACGTGGTCCTGCCAAGCCCAGGGAAGCCCCTATCAAGGATTCAGGGAGCCCCTTCATCCAACTATGTCACTCCGAGCTGCTGAATAATTATCTTACCTTACATGGCTGGGGAAAACCCTCGGAGAGCCTCACAGTTTATCTTAACGTGTCTATTGGAGAGGCAGTCTCTTCCTACACTGCTGATGCCCTTTTGCCACATGATCCACAAATAATATAAATGACAGCACATGAGTGTAGCACACATTGCAACCTTAGACATCCTGGATCTAATTAAAGCTCGGGAGAGCGGAACCCAGCAGCAGGCCTTACCAGGACCTACCACTGGGACCAAGCCATGCTTGTCTCAATGGCACTTACTGCCAAAGTGGTTGTGGTTGTCAGCACGCCCCCTTTTGCTTTTGGTTTGTGTTCTCAAGGGCGACGTTAGCCAGTATAGTGTGAATCACCTTTATCCCATTGTGGTGTGATCTTTGGTCATCTGAAAACATGTATCAGGTTTTGGGGGGTTTTTTAGCTGGAGGAATATATACAGGAGAGGGAGAGGTAAGTACTGGTAGCAGCATACGAAGTGTTCTCACTTAGGTTATTTTATTTAAACTTCACAGCAGTCATTCAAGTGACACTTAGATCATCTCCAACTGTATGAAGAAAACTAAGAGAATATACATAAATGCCCTACGTCACACAAGAAGTAGACAGTGGTGCCAGTGTTTGGAATCTCGCTTTGTTCTAATGTCAAATCATATACTCACTGTTTATCATGAGCTCTTTATCAAAAGCTCTGTTGTGCTTTTACCTTGAATTGTAGTTATGTATTTATAGAATTAAGGTGCATAATTTATTACATCACAAACAAAAAGATATTTGAGCACTGAAGTTATATGTAAACTTAATACTTACTGGAGTGTGAAGTTCTTCAGATTGTGAATTTTTCTTGCTTATTTTTAAGCCTCTGTTAAATAGAAAGCCTTGTAGAAATATAAGGAATGCTCAGTTAATAAATGAAAGGGAGGTGGGGTTTTTTTTCCTTTTTTTTTTTTTTTTTTTTTTTGTAAGGAAAGGGAGTGAGTGAAGGTATCCCAGCTCTTTTAACAGAGGTTCTTAGAGAGACCCTGGTCTTTATGATCTGGAAGGAATAAGAACCCCTGAGCTAGTAACGTGAGAAATGGCATTTGTGCTGCCTACTAAGAAAGAGTTAAATAAAATTGACAGATCTTCATTCCACTCTAAGTTTGAGTGCTCTGCTGACCTAGGTGGCTTTTTCTAATGATTAATTGAAATCATTAGGGAGAAAGCTCTCCCGCTCTGCTCTGCTCTTAAAAATATTGATGTGAGATGACCTCAAAATCACTATGACGTGATCTCACATGTAAATACATTCAACACACACACACACGATTTAATTAGTCCTTCTTGGGATCCCTGGGTGGCGCAGCGGTTTGGCGCCTGCCTTTGGCCCAGGGCATGATCCTGGAGACCGGGGACCAAATCCCACATCGGGCTCCCGGTGCATGGGGCCTGCTTCTCCCTCTGCCTGTGTTGTGTCTCTGCTTCTCTCTCTCTCTGTGTGTGACTATCATAAATAAAATTTAAAAAATTAAAAAAAAAATAATTAGTCCTTCTTGCTCACTCACCCCCTCATGCAGTTATATGACTCTTAGGATTTCATTATGTGATAACAAAAATTGAAAAAAAAAAAAAAAAACTCGGGGCTGATGGAGGAGGGGCTTACAGGCGGGTGTGCTCTCCCGGTAATACTCCCCGCCACTGATCTTCTGGTTCTTGCAGGTGAAGACGGATGACAGAGTGGTTAAGATGGACCTCGGCTTACTCTTCCTCCGGGTTCGCACAGTGGACGCTGGGACCTACTTTTGCCAGACGGTGGAGCACGGTTTTGTCCACACCGTCCGGAGGATTACCCTGGAGGTGGTGGAAGAGGAGAGAGTAGAGCAGATGTTTCACAAAGACCCAGAGGAGGACGGGCCCCCCCGGATGCCCTGCCCCGCGCCCGGCGGCCCGCAGGGGCCAAGACCTTGGTACAAGGAATTCTTGCAGCTGATCGGCTACAGCAACTTCCAGCGGGTGGAGGAGTACTGCGAGAAGGTGTGGTGCACGGAGCGGAGGAGGAGGAAGCTCAAGGTGTCCGCTTCCAAGTGGAAGTATGCCCACGGCCAGGACAGGCGGCTCCGGGCCAGGGCCGAGCACTACCGCGCGCCCCGGCACACGAGGGGCTCCCGCCGGGCCCCCGCCCCCGGCTCCTGAAGCCCCCGCGGACCCGCGGCCGGCAGGGGGGACCGCGCCCCCGGCACCCGGAGCGCCCGCCGGGGCCGCGGGGTCAGCGTGCGGCCTCCCCGCACGGCCGCGAGCACCGAGAGGCCCCGGCGGCCCCGGGAGCCGGACCCAGACTGACCGCGGCTGCACGGGACCACCCCCTGGGCGGCGGCGGCCCTGAACACCCGTGCGAAAGCGCGGGCCTTAGGAGCGCGGACGGGGGACCTCGGATGTGGTCTCATCTTCCTGGACCCCCCCCCCCCTCAGTGTCCGGGTGCGGAGCATCAGAGCTGTCTCGGCTCCTGCGAACCCCTGTCCCCCGGGGGCCGGCGTGAGGGGCAGCCCGTGTCCCTGGCGCTGGGCGCGGAGACCCCTGCAACCGTCAAAGGAAACCTGTGGCCCCCGGGGCCTGTGCCCTTCCCCCCACAACCCTGGCCCCCCGGGCCCCCGGCCCCCTGGCTCCCTCTGGCCCCCTGGCCCCCTCTGGCCCCCTCTGGCCCCCGGCCCCCTGGCACCCTCTGGCCCCCCCAGCCCCCTGGACCCCCGACCCCCTGGACCCCTGAACCCCTGGACCCCTCTGACCCCCCTGGCCCCCTCTGGCCCCCCGGCACCCTGGCACCCTCTGGCCCCCTGGCCCCCGGCTCCCTCGCCCCCAGCCCCCTGGCACCCTCTGGCCCCCCAAACCCCTGGACCCCCCTGGCCCCCTCTGACCTCCCTGGCCCCCTCTGACCCCCCTGGCCCCCTCTGGCCCCCGGCCCCCTGGCACCCTCTGGCCCCCTGGCCCCCGGCTCCCTCGCCCCCGGCCCCCTGGCCTCTGGCCCCCTGGCACCCTCTGGACCCCCGACCCCCTGGACCCCCTTGGACCCCTCTGACCCCCCTGGACCCCTGGCCCTCTGGATCCCTCTGGCCCCCTGGCCCCCTCTGGCACCCTGGCACCCTCTGCCCCCCCCCCCCCCCCCCGGCTTCCTGGCCCCCCGGCCCCCTGAACCCCTTTGGCCCCCCAGCCCCCCGGCACCCTCTGGCCCCCAGGTCCCCAGGCTCCCCAGCCTGTCGGCCCCCTGGCCCCCCTGGCCCCCCTGGCCCCCTCTGGCCCCTGTCCCCCAGCCCTCTGGCCTCCAGGCCCCCTGGCCCTAGGCCCCGCAGTCCCCCGGCCCCCTGGCACCCTCTGGCCCCCCAGTCGCCCGGCTCCCCAGTCCCCCGGCCCCCAGCCCCCCAGCCCCCATGGCCCCCTCTGGCCTCCTGGCTCCCCGGCCCCCTCCAGCCCCCGCCCCGTCCCCAGCAGGTGCACGTCGTGATGAGAACAGCCGGGCCCTGCCTCAGCCCCGCCCGCCGGGACCGGGGCTCTGCCGCCCTCTGCCGGCGCGCAGGGTGCACGGCCTGTCCTCCGCCCGCCCGACTGTCCCGCCAGGATTCCAAGGCAGTTTCTGCTGATGCGTCTGGCCGGTTTTCGTGAAAGGCCTTACAGAGGAGGCTCTGGATGCGTAGGTCATGCTTTCGATGGAGATGACGTGTCTATGAATAGTCCATTGCCTCACAAACCAAAATGAAGATATCACAGCATTGAAGCTCTGCTGAATCTTAAATTTTATGCCTTCCCAGTAACCTTCCCTGAGATGCAGAAGATGCCCCAGAATCATACGTCTATTGTTTTGAAAATATTAAAGCAGTTTGCTCTCAGATTCAAGTTTTCCTCTTTTATGCTAACAAATAAGAAAATTATTTCATGAGCTCAGTTAATTACCGAGATGCCCAGAGCACTTTTATAAATAGTATCAAGATTCCTCATTTTTGAGAATGCTTCTTTCTTGAAGTCTCTCCTTCTGCTGTTTATTTAATGGTTACCTTTCTAAAGTATGAAGTTTTGTTCAGATTTTTCACTTAAATAAAAACGACAAGCAAGTGAAACACCTGAAAACAATTAGGAATATCTATTTGAATGTTGACCTTATTCATTTCCATTTTCAAAGCTAGTGTACAGGGTATGTAATTAAGAAAGGTAAAATGTTGGTACCTTGCAATGGCTTGCAATTTCACTGAAAAATCAAAAACGCTTCGAAAATTCGAAACACTTTGAAAATTACCATTTCAAATTTCAAACCCAGGGGCTCTTTGCCCACGGATCCCCCCGGGGGGTCACGCTGCCCGCAGTGGTCACTGAGACACCTGGGTCAGGAAGATGCTGCCCAACGTGGGGAAGCAAACATGACCACGGATCGGATGTGAGAGGACTCGCCCCACAATCTGGGGACAGCACTGCACGGTCCTCCACATGAACGCTGTCCCCCACGTGCTTGGCCTCTCCCCCCTTTCTCGCCGGCGTGCGCGTGGGGCAGCAGGTGCAGCGGGCTCAGCAGGTGCAGCAGGTGCAGCGGGCGTAGCGGGCGCAGCAGGTGCAACAGGTGCAGCGGGCGCAGCAGGTGCCTCGCCATGTACTCCAGGTGAGCACGCAGACCTCCAGGGACAGACCGACAGCCTGCAGCTCTGTCCTCCTCGGGAACCCGGACACCGCGGAACGTGTCCGCCGGCCATCTGCTGTGTCTGCGGTCAGAATCCAAATCGGGACCTCCCTTGGGGGATTTCCAGGCTTGGGAACTCGCAGATGGATTGACCAGGAACTCAGGAAGGACTCGTGCCCTTGGCGACCCGCCCGACTGGGGATTAGGGCCTCTTCCCAGCCGTAGGCAGACCCAGGAGGGGAGCCGCACCCTCTGGGAATGCCCCCCCCATCCTGGGTTCCAGGGGCCCCCGGGACCCGGTGTCGCCGGCCGGGGCACCTGCTCCAGAGCACGGCTGGACGAGGCTTCACCCCGGATTGGGGCCCCCCCTCTGGCGGTCCTCCCTGCTGTCTCTCCTCCCTCGTGTTTATTGCTGAATATTTCAGTGCAAAGCTATTAACTTGGAGAAACAGGGATTGAAAGTGACACAAACACTAGTAAGAGCTCTAGATAAAAGGGGGGGCAGGGGCCTTTGCCTGTGTAGTAAGTGGCATTTCTGTACATACTTCAGAGTTTCTTCTTTCCCCAAAGTACTTAAATATCTAGGGTGTTTTTATCGAGTGTTTTAACGTTTGCCATAGGGCGTAGGGCTCTGTCAGTCTTCGCAGCGACTCTGACCATTTGTAAAATTTGCAAACCGCAATCAAAGGGGCGCGTGTGGGTGTCGAGCGCGAATGACCCCTTGGCTTGGCTTGGCTTGGCTTGGCTTGGCCGGGGGCAGCTGCTGGGCCCGGGGAGCCCGCCGCCAGGAGCAACCGCTGCGTTGGGATCGGTCGCAAGTCATAGATTGTCCACGAGCACGGTTCTGACTGTAACGTGTTATTTCAGCTGGGACGTTTATTTTCCCCGGGGAGGTGGCGTTCTGTTTTGCTCCCGTTACCACCGAGTGTGCTGTGCGTGAGCGGCTCAGCCGAAGCGGAGTGCAGAGCGGGGCGCCCGACCCTGCGGCTCCCTGCACCTGTCGCCCGAGCCGCCTCTGTGCTTCCTTGTCTCCTCCCGGCGTGAGCCCCAGGCCCCATCACCCAGTGCTCAGCTCCCAGGCCACGGCCCCGCGTGGCTGCCCAGCCGGGACATGCCACTTCTGTCGAGATCCACCTGATGCTAAAGAAATAAATATGTGGGACAGCCCCGGTGGCACAGTGGTTTAGCACCGCCTGCAGCCCAGGGCATGATCCTGGAGGCCCGGGATCGAGTCCCACATCAGGCTCCTGGCATGGAGCCTCCCTCCTCCTGTGCCTCTGCCTCTCTCTCTCTCTCTTTCTCTGCATCTCTATGAATAAATAAATAAATAAAATCTTTAAAAAAAAAAGAAATAAATATGTGCTGAACCCTTATGTGCTGTCCGAGGAGTGGTTTCTAAATTTATGCCAATTAAACTCGTTTCGCAAGGTGTCAAGCCTAAGTGTAAACCGACAGTGCTAGACCGGCGCTAGTCTTCTTCGAGAAGTTCGGGAAGACCTCGATTCTCCTTTTTGGAGATTGGGGAGTCAGCTGCCCTAGGAGGAAAACGTCCCCTCATCTCATTCTCTCGCAGCACTCGGGTTGATATATGCCCCGTCATGTCTCTAAGACCAGCAGCCAGAAATTCCTTTTAAAGCTGCATCGTCCAGATAAGAGACGTCATGAATGCTTTTGAAATGGTAACTAGTAGGATGTTTGCAATGTGTGCAGGCCTCAACAGCACCTTAATACCCACAGACTGTGGTTTTTGCTGATATTTTTATTAGACCTTGGAGAGGTCATTTAAATGGGATTCGATGATAAATGAACCTCTCTTTGGGAGTTTTGTTCCCAGGGAATTTTGTTGTTTTGGTCAGTAATTAGCTACAATCTTGTGTGTGTGTGTGTGTGTGTGTGTGTGTGTTTTAAAGATTTTATTTATTCATGAGAGACGGAGACACAGGCAGAGGGAGAAGCAGGCCTGCTGTGGGGAAGCCGATGCGGGACTCGATCCCAGGACCCAGGGTCACACCCTGAGCCAAAGGCAGATGCTCAACCGCTGAACCCCCCAGGCGTCCCCTAGTTACAAGGTTTTAAAGCAAGAATTTGGCAGCCGCTTCAGGATCCTGTTTCTGGCAGGTTTAGAATATGATATTGCCATTACTGAGAACTGTTTGCACTGCATTCCTTACAAACCAGGGCCTACTTTTAGTGTATCAGGTGATGAACCCATTGAAACTGCTCTTCCCGTATACGCCCAGTCATTAGTCCAGGGAAAAGTAGAGAAACAGCCATGGCCACGAGGACTCTCTTACCTGTTGCCCAAGGGAACAAAAGCATATGCCCACTTTTTTTTTAATTCAAAAGCTATATGCCAGGCACTGAGTTAGGTGTTTCCTAAAATGTAGAAATGTTAAGAATGCCATGAAATTATACAAATAAACCAAAGTTGAGTTGTCTTTGTTCTGAGAATGTGTTCCCAGGTTTTACTGGGAAAATTGCAAATCCTATTTCTCACTTGCTGCAACTTGAAACACAGTAAGAGAGCAGCTTTTAAAATGTATTTCCTGTGTTTGGAATGTTGTGGAAAATACTTCCAATGATGAATCTTGAGACTTCTGGTCAGGATGGCTTTGGAAAGCACACTTGAATTTGGAGAAGCTGCAGGGAGGTAGCGGTGATAGATGGTACGTGGAGAGAGACAATCGTTTAACAGAGACCGGAAGAGGCAGCAGGAAGGTGGCTGTCTGCAAGCCAGGAAGAGAGCTGTCCCGGGCACCAAACCCACCGGCACCTTGCCTTGATCTGGGATTTCTCAGCCTCCAGAACGGGGAGAAGTAAATGTGTGTGGTCCCAGCCACCCAGTCTACGGGGTCTTCTTATAGCAGCCTGACCAGACCGATACCCGGGGGAAAGCAGAGAAATGAGTCTCTGGTCACATATTCAGAAACATTTGAAAACATCTAAAGTCGAGTAGACAGAGTCGAGTAGACGGTGCTGTGTGGGGCAGGAGGCCTCCCAGCTGTGACCACCGCTGGCTCATATTACTTTCCCAAATGGAGGTGAGTTCTTCTCTGTGGACTAGATGGGTTTCTGGGGAAGGAGAAAGGAAAACCATCAACTCAACTTTCAACCAATAAAAGCCAGAGACTTGGTGATTAGTCCATGGATTCCATCTAACTTGAAAGAATAGGTCAAGAGTTTCTTCTTTTACCGGTTGGTTGGTTGGTTGGTTGGTTGGTTGGTTGGTTGGTTGGTTTGATGCAGCACAAAACGACTCAGACTTGTTACCACCTGGGGATTGGTGTCCCGGGAAGTCCAGGCCCAGTCCCAGCTGGATCACCGCTCGGGCTGGATCCGGTTGGGCACCGCCAGTACCTGGGAGGGGCTGGGCCCCCCTGGGCCCACGGGGCAGCGGTGGGCCCCTGGGTCCTTCTTGGCTCAGCCGCACTCCTCTGCCTCCCACTGGAGAAATGTCTCTGCTTGTCAGGTCCGGCGATTAGACTGCATCCAGCCAGATAATCCAAGCTAATCTCTCTCTTAAGATGCATTACCTTGATCACGTCTGCAGAGTCCCCTCTGTCGCGTAGCCCAGCAGGTTTTCAGGTCCTGGGGTGAGGATGTGGCCATACTCAGCACCCACAGCCCGTCCCTGCACCTCCAAACTTACGTTCTTCTCAAATGCAAATGACGTTATCCCATCTCCAGGTCCTCAGAGTTCTCTTTCTTTTACAGCATCAGCTGAAAAATCCCAAATCTTACCACATGTCTTCTAAATCAGATGCAGATAAGACCTTCGGTATAACCCATCAAATACCCACCCCCAGGGCACAATTTTTTCCATCTGTGGTTCTGTGAAACGAAAGCAACCAGTTATCTACCGCCTACTACCATGATAGACAGACAGAGGCTAATAGCTTACTGGTATTCTGGTTTGAACGCAGCAAAAAATGACAGGGCAAATGGAGTCACCCTTCAAAGCAGTTTCCTAATTCAGCAGGGTATCTGCTGTTAGGTTTTAAGGACTGGGGATATTCTGTGACTCTCTGAGTTTACATTCAGCCCTGTGAGCCTCTGCCCCACCCTCTGGATCCCTAAATGGCTCAGGTAATCTCCATCTTTCCCCTCTGCCATCCTGGGCATTGACTTGGTCCTCCAGCAGACTGTCTAGGCATCTAGTTTTTTTTTACAAAAGGTGCCAAAGGCGGTACTCAAGGGGCAGATTATCTGTCCATCCCCGACCCAACGGCACCAAAGCCTCCAGAAGACGTCCAGCCAGGACTGCATCTGCTCCCACATCAGGGAATCCTGGAAGGTAGTTGCTGATCCTGTGCTGGGAGACGAGCATACCTATAAGAAAAAGAGACATTGGGAGGCATAGTTGTTGAGTAGAGAAAAAGAGCTCATCTGTTGAGGCAAGAGAACAAGTAGACTCAAAAATTTAAATTAAAATTAGTAACACTGTGTGGGATAGGCAAAGAACTCCTCCATCCTCGTAAACTGGTAATTTAGAGATTTAACACTCTACTTAAAAATCCGAATTTTGGCAAAACATCATACTCAGGCAATGTAAAAAAAAAATCTATTACTTTGTTGGTAAATTCTACATGTTTGAAATTTTGCTACAATAGTTTATGAAAAAGTAGTATTTGGGCAAGCTTTCTGAAAATATGTTAACTGTGGTTAAAGATTCATTTTACATAATTGAAGCGAGAAGGGTAAAATATTGACACCAAAAAGAGTATTCAGAATTTACATTTTATAAGACATAAGAGGACAGCACATTTTTTCTTATCACGCAATTCTTAAAGAACAGATGGCAGAGGCAGAGACACTTTTGGAGCGTTCTTGGAATGTCTGTTCCTTGTCACTTTTGTCACTGTTCATATTAGGAAATTTGGTCTTATGGACAGTACAGCAAAAACCTCCAGAAATGTGTGAGAGGTATCCTAGCCTCAGCCAGCAGAACGGAACTCTGGTTCTCATGTTGACAGATAACTTAGAAAAACCATTTCGTTTCTCTGCTTCCAAATATGTAAAATGTATTTTGGCTACCAAATATGTAAAATGAAATGATTGGACCAGATGATTTTGGAATACTTACCATTTATAACATTGTTTCATCCTACAAAGTGGGATGTCTTTTCCAAAGACTGTGTTCAAGTACTTCCAGAGTAAAATCACACTCGTTAGTATGGAGGCCAAACTATTTTATCTTTAAACTGTTATTTTTAAAGCTTTATTGACACACAGTTGACGTAAAATGAATTGTACATATTTAGAGTGTGCAGCTTGGTGAGTTTTCATATATATACATATATGCATCTGCATGACTACCACCATCAAGATGATGAATGCATCTATTACCCCCCCCCCCAAAACGTTCTCATGACCCTTTTGAATTTATTTCTCTGTCTTCGCCCCTCCTCCCACCCCTGCCCAGGCAAGCGCTCATCTGTTTTATGACACTATAGAGTGTTTATGTTTTCCAGAACTATATAGAAGTGGAAACAATCCAGTGTATCCTCTATTTGTCTAATTTCTTTCACGAAGCGTAATTATTTTCAGATTCTACCCACCTGTTGAATGTCTCAATAATTTGTTCCTTTTTATTACCGAGCAGTAGTCCACTGTGGTGGATATACAAATATGTGATGGACAATTCTGTTGTTCCAGTTTTCAGCTGTTACCAATAAAACTGCCTTGAACACTCACACACAAGAGTTTGATGAATTTAGTCATTTATTTCTCTTGAGTGGAAACCTGGGAATGGAATTCCTCGATCGTGTAGTGGGCGTATATTTGCTGTGTGAAGAATTGTCTTCCAAAGTGGTCGTCCAAGCTCCATTGCCACAGGTAGCGAAGGAGATCTCCTTTCCTCCGGATCTTTACTAACACCTGCTGTGTTCAGTCTTCTCAGTTTTGCTCGGCCTGCTAGGAACGCTCCAGGATCTCATCATGGTTTTTCCTTTGCTTGGCCAGGGACGGACGATGTTCAGCATCTTTTCGTGTGCTTATTTGTTACCCAAATGTCTTTTTTTGCCCATTTGTATTTGGTTATTTCTCTTCTCATTAAGTTGCAAGAGTTCTTTATATATTTTAGATACTCAGCCTTTGTTAGAGATTTTATAAATATTTCTCAGTCTTCTGCATGTTTTCATTCATCATAGTAACGCTGTCTTAGTAGTAAACATGTTTACTAAATCCAATTTTTCATATTTCAATTTTTTGTATTGAATTTAATAAATTTTTGCCAGACACAAGGTCACTGAAATTTTCTCCAGTACTTTCTTCTAGAAGTTTTATAGCTTTAGCTCTAATATTTAGATATATATCCATTTGAAATTAGTTTTGTGTGTAGTTGAAGTATATGCCAGGATTTCTTTCTTTGCTTATGGCTACTCCAGTATTCCCAACCATTTCAACCATTTGTTGAAAATATGATTCCCTCGGTGAATTGCCTTGGCACCTTTTGTTTCCCTTTTTTCTTTCTAGCAACAGAGTGCGAGCGGAAAAGGGCAGAGGGAGAAGGAGAGAGAATCTTTTTTTCTTTTTAAGATTTTTATGTATTTGAGAGAGAGAAAGAGATAGAGCATGAGCTGAAGGAGAGACAGAGAGGGAGAAGCAGTCTCCCCTGCCGAGGGGGAGCCTCACGTAGGACTGGATCCCAGGACCCAGAGGTCCTGACCTGAGCTGAAACCAAGAGTTGGACACTCGCTGAGTGAAATAAGTCAATCGGAGAAGGACAAACAGCGTATGTTCTCATTCATTTGGGGAATATGAATAATAGTGAAAGGGAATATAAAGGAAGGGAAAAGAAATGTTGGGAAATATCAGGAAGGGAGACAGAACATAAAGACTCCTAACTCGGGGAAACGAACTAGGGGTGGTGGAAGGGGAGGAGGGCGGGTGTTGGAGGGGAATGGGTGACGGGCACTGAGGTGGACACTTGACGGGATGAGCACTGGGTGTTTTACTGTATGTTGGTAAATTGAACACCAATAAAAATTAATTTAAAAAAATAAAAAATAAAAAAAAAAAGAGTTGGACACTCAACCGACTGAGCCATCCACCCAGGTGCCCCCACCTTGGCACCTTTTGGTGAAGAGAATCCGCTGTAGACACTTTAGGTTGCCTGAGTCACGATGACCTACCAGACTGAATGACACACCCATGTTGCATGGGCAGCATTTTGTACCTATGGAAGTCTTTTGGTCTCCTCTTAAAAAATCGGTCAGATAAAGACATCTTTGATTCATCCAGCAGCCTCTTCAAAATGCTAATAACTCTTGTAGAATCGAGCGGGCTGGAATCCACACTGGCAGCGTCAGTCAACCAGCTAAAAGCCATTTGGGGTCACTTGAACCGTGAAAGTGTCATTTTTGATGGGGTGGGCATGGGGAAGGAAATCAGGGGAGGAAAGAAGCTTCCTGGCTTTTTAGGATGGAGCACATTAGGAGGATGTTCTGGCCCTGGTTGAGGGACTTAACATAACAGAGAACATTGTGCCCCTGGGCGGAAGAAAATGGGAAATAAAAAGACGCTTTTACCATTTTTCCCTATAGTTTCTTGTCCTTTATTCAGGAAAGGGGATAGTTTAGAAGTGCTATCTCTGGTGCCCTTCAGGTCAGCTGTCCGCCTCTGTTGTCCGCTTCAAGGCCGCCTCTGTTGTCCGCTTCAAGGTCCCAGGGGCCGGGCCTTCCTGGGCCTGCGAGGCCCCTTCCCTCCGCAGACCTCGGGCTCGCTGCCACAGGCCAAGCTGTTCAGGGACTTCCTGCCGCAGGTCCCTACAGTCTCTCAAAATAATCCAGGAGCAGTGTACCCCACGATTTCCGTAGCTATAGTACATTTTTGAGTTGCCACATGAGTTTGCAAAGGAGCGCAACCTGTCCCTTGTCTGTTACATCCTCATAAAATGTCATCTAAATCTCAAAGATTTAATTACATGCAAAATAATCCTGGTGCTATTGTCTTTTTGGCTATTTTTAGAACATCGTCTTCCTAAATATGAAATGCCTATGGGAGTATCATGGGGTTTTTTTTTTTTTTAATTAACTGGACTACTAAAATCAATAGAATGTCAAATATGAACTAGTTCCTAAAATGTGTGCACAAGTGGATGTTCACTGTATCAGTTTTACTCTATCAGGAGTGATATTGCACATGTATTCTCGGTAACAAGGTGAAAATTAGCTCAGGGTTTATTTTTAAATGTGAGACTGTCTCATTTCTTCAACTAATTAATTCTGTTTAAAGAGGACACACATTGGAACTCTGCGAGTTTATTTATTCCGGTTTGTCACATCCATCCGTAGACTAGGAGTCAAAGCCTTTCTGAACAGGAGGCTTACAAGCCTCATTCACTTTACCACATTGTATGATACAGTTGCACGTAGCAGAAGAAACAATACTACAGAATGTTTTCCGAGAACCCCTGGGTGATGCCGATGCACTGTGCAGGGGGATCACTGTTCCTTCTGCTGCACGCCCGCTTCGCCAGCTGCACTTGAGGGATGCGGCCACGGCCACGGCTGCTCCCTGGGGATTAAGCAAAAATCACTCCTGCGTTGGGTCCCCAGGTGGCTCAGTCTCTTAATCAGCCAACCAACTCTTGATTTCAGCTCAGGTCACAACCTCAGATGGGGAGATGGAGCCCTGCCTACAGCCTCCTTGCCCCCCAGGGAGTCAGCTTGAGAGTCTCTTTCTCTGTCCCTCCCCCCTTTGCTTTCTCTCCTCTCTTTCAAATAAGTAAACAGATCTTAAGAGAAAATGATCTCTGCACCCAGGGTCTGCCCCAGGTCAGGCTTTCAATACCGCCTCCTCCCTCATGTGGTTCTCCTTCCGATTGTTCATGCTTCTGTGTATGGATGCATATTTTTTCACTGAAATAACTTCTCCAAATTATGTCACTAATTCTCTTATTACCCTCCTCAAAATCCCATCCAAAGATTCTATTCTGTGTACAGAATAGAGCCAAACTCCTTACCATGATGTTCTAGGCAACCGCATCATCTTTCATACATTCTACGCCGTACACCAACTGAGAGAACTTACCAGATATATCTATCCCTTTAAATTTTTTACCTTCTCCCCTTATCCGCTGGCAGGTTACAAAATGGAGCCACAAATCCACTCCCTTTACAGCTGTGGTTTCTCTACTGTCTTTATCAATGCCTGGCTCTCTTCCGCAGGCTCTCAGAATCCAAGGATCCAGAGAAATACCGTAGCACTTTTGATCTCAATGCCGTATGATGAAATGAGTTTGGCAGTCCTTTCAGGTCATCCGGCGTCCTCCTTGGACACCACTGCTCAGTGCTTCAGGTCACCAAGTACTGTCTCCCCTAAGTTCTCTCAAGGGCACTCAGGGACATGTGGGAAGGGAGGCCAACGTGACCTTGTTAATGACCGCGTCTTCATACCCAAGCCATGCCTTACAGTGTCCTTGGGATCCTGGAGTCTTAGGTTGAATTACGATGCCATTAAAACTGGGTTTTTCCCTCAAGGCCTTGCTATTGCAACCTCACCTCCACTGTCTCTGGGGTTAAGTTGCTCTGGGGTCTGGCTACCTGTAGTTCCACTCCACCTCTTCCCGTAAGTTAACTGGCCAACACACTTGACTGTCTTCTGTCTTTCACTTCTTTTCACAGAGACCACAAGAATGTCTATTATTTGGTCTAACTCAGGAAGGTGCATGTGTACTTTGTGAGTTAATGTCCCCAGGCCTCTGTCAACCTAACCTCCCACTGCGCCACCAGCTTTCTTTGATGAAACCTAGTTCCAAGTTGGTACATGGATCATTTATAAAGCAGCCTTCTCTGACTCTTCTAGTTGGGATATGGTTTCTTCTACCCACAGGGACCTCTCCTTATTACCTGTATTTCCATACTTTGAAGCTTCAAAGTAACAGAGAGAGAGAAGGTGTCAAGGCCTGAGATTTTACCCTACCCTCACGTTAACAAGGCAGGCAGTTATCGTTTTACAGATGCTAGCAGAAGACCCAAGGCCCCAGGTCAGAGACAAAGGACTTTACTATAACACAGCAAATAGCATGAGTATGTTGGGACTGGTAACCTTTGTTCCCTGTTTCCATGGAGGTGACAGAAAATGGCCCATATGTTTACTGAACATACAATGAGTTTGATTCACAGCTAAAGAACATTGGTTTGTTCTGGAAGGATACGTTATATCATCCTTTAAAGTTGTTTGCCCCCAATACAATCCTGAGAAATGGCCCAGGTAAGTGCAGTCAAGGCTTTGCACTCTTGCCATACCTAGCAAGAAAATGCGAGAACACTTATGTCCTATGGCAGAGTGCTTTTCCCAACAGAATGTTCATATGCATTTCTTCCAGTCAGTCTTCCCTACATCTCACTCCTGTCCACAGGTCAGAAGAGGTGAAGTTTCCTTCTTCTTACCCAACATAACATCTTCCTTCTTTATCACCAATGCCTTATGCTAAGTAAGACATTGTCACAGATAGAAATATTTTCCCTATGCTAGGGAAGAAGTTTTTCAGATATCCTTCCATATCTAGCTTTGAAGAACTTAGCTGGAGCAGAGTTGGTTCAAGTCTTCCGGGAAGCAGACATCAAGTTGGGTGAGTTCAGCCTTGGGAAGAAACGATGGGACGTAAGTATCCTGCCTCACTCAATCATCAAGTTGCCCCCCTGGGAGAGAGCATTGGCCAATGGCCATCAGCTGACTGCACTTGAGGCCGAGTCCTTTAGGGGAGTCCTGAGCAGCGTACTTTCTTGGCTGCTGTAGGAGCCAAAGGAATTACATGTCCTCTCTTTTCATTATGGCTTGTTTTAAAACTTGCCATTAAACCAAAGAACTCAAAATACCTGCTTGGCCTCCCTTGCAGCCATAATTGAGTGAGTCTAGCTAAAGGTATCTCATTATTTTTTATCTTTTCCAAGAGATGACTTAGTTTCATTGATCTTTCTGATTTCTTTTTAAGTCTCTATTTCATTTTTGCTCTAATCTCTGCTGTTTCTTTCTTCTACTAAATTTGAGCTTCATTTCTTCTTCTTCCTTTAGTTCCATGGTGGGTAAAGCTAGGTGCTTTATTTCAAACTTTTGTTTCTTGAGGTGGGCATTTATGACTATGAACTTCCCTCTTAGAACTGCATTGGCTGCATCCTACCAATTCTGTATCTGATATCTGCATTTTAATTTGTCTCAAGGTATTTTTTTAATTTTTTTATTTCTTATTCGACCCACAAGGAGCACAAGGTTGTTGGTTGTTCAGTGAATATTGTTTAATCTCCACGTATTTATGAGTTGTTCAATTTTCTTCATGTAATTCTTTTTTAATTACATACCACTGTGGTATGTTTCCTATCATTGCAGTCAGAAACAATGTTTACTGTGACTTCAGTCTTCTTAAATTTATCAATACCTGTTTTGTGCTCTAATACATCCTAGAAAATGTTCCACATACTTAAGGGTTGTGTATTCTGTTGCTTTTGGATGGAATTTTCTATATGTATTTATTACATCCATTTTTTTCTAATATGTCATTTCAGTCCTGTGTTTCCTTATTGATATTCTGGTTGGGTGAGCTATCCTTTACTGTAAGTAGGGTTTTTATTACCCCACTACTATTATTGTACTGCTGTCTATTTCTCCCTTTCAGTCTGTTAATATATATTTGCTTTATATATTTAGGTGTTCCTGTGTTGGAACCCCTTACAAATGTCTTATCTTCTTGTTTATTTCACCTCTTTTCATTATGTAACACTCATCTTTGTCTCTTATTACGTCTTTGTCTTAAAGTGTATTTTGTTTGATACAAATATAGGCTACCCTGGAGATCTTTTGGGGTATCTTTTTATATTCATTCACTTTCAGTCTGTATGTGTTCTTATATCTAAAGTGAGTCTCTTGTAGGCAGCATATAGGGTCTCATTTTGCTTTGTTTTTTTTTTCCCCCCATTTAATTACTCTGTGTCTTTTGACTGGAACATTTAGTCTATTTATATGTAATGCAATTATTGATTCATATACACTTATTGTCATTTTGTTCATTGTTTGCTGGCTGTTTTTGTAGTTCCTCTCTGTTTATTTCTTTTCTTATTCTTTTCTATGGGGATTGATACCTCTCTTTAGTGGGGTACTTATATGCTTTTCCCCTTATTTTTTGTGTATTTAATATAGAGGGTTTTTTCTGTGTGTTGTTGCCATGAAGCTTACACATAACAACTTATAACAGTCTATTTTAAGTTGATAACAATTTAAGTTTAACCCTATTCTAAAGCTCAACATCTTACCCTCCCCAAGTGCACATTTTTGATGTCAAATTTTACTTACATATCAAATATTATAATCATAATTACTTTTACTACTTTTGCCTTTTAACCTTCATACTAGATTTGTAAATGATTAATTTACTACCTTTACTATATATTCACCTCTCCAAAGAGATCCATATACTTTCTTGTTACCAGTTAGTGTCCTTTCTTTTCAGCTTTAACAAAGTGGCTTTAACATGTCTTGTAAGGCCTTTTTTTTTTTTCTTGTAAGCCCATTTTAGTCGTCATGAATTCTTTAGCTTTTGCTTATCTGTAAACCTCATTATCTCCACTTTAATTCTGAATGATAACTTTGCTGGGTAGAGTATTCTGGTTAGGTTTTTTTCCTTCTTCTTTCAGCACTTTCAATATATCATACTAGTCCCTTTTGGCTTGCAAGATTTCTGCTGAAAAATTTACTGATAATGTTATGGAGACACTCCTATATGTAACAAGCTATTTATCTGTCTGTCTCTGGTTCTCTCTCTTTAAAACCATGTTCCACTTTCAATCTCTTCTTGTAATCATACCAAAAGTTCTCTGAGATACAGTTAAGTCCTACTAATCTATATAACCAATGTAGAAGAGTCATTCAGAACACCATGGCATAAGTTTTTTTATTTGAAAGTTCTGAGTATAAAAAGGCTCAGAAGGAGTGTTCTGTCTCAGAAAAAGAGTAGAAGTGCATAGTGCTTTAGCAGAGGGTATCAGCTGAAATCAACTACTATCAGGAATAGGCAAAAATGGTTCTCAGAAGAGGAAGGAATTACTCTTGTGGATTAGTAACCATTGGGTTGGAGAGAAAGATGTAGGGGGATGAGATCACAGGCAAGGGAGATGAGAGGAACAGCTCTAGAGGCAAAGACATAACAAGGATGCAGTGCAAAATTCTTAGCCCTTCTGATGCCTTACACCCTAAAGTTTCTCTCTTTCCTTTCTAGTTTCCTATGTATCTAGCCCAAATCTCTTCACTTCTCATCCACTTCCCATATCCTAATTTCTGATCACTTCTCATGCCTCATACTTCGGCCAGTTGCTGCAACTGCCTAGTACATGTAGATACTAATATCCACTTTTATCCCAGTGTTACGCCCTTTACCCTTTGCTCTTAATAATCTATCAGGGTTTATCATTGAAGAACAAATCTTATGATGTTACCAAACACACTGCCTTATTTTGTAATTGGCCAACAGCCACAACGTTGGACTCTCCCAAGCTATGTCCTTCTAGTACAGATGACCCTGAGCTTTGTGTAACTGGTTGGATTGTATTCCTGCCCTCCCTGTGTTAGACAAAACCTTTGCCTTAGTAAGCAAAGGCTTGCTTCTCTTTCCTTCTGATTCCATTATGCCAAGGTCATGGATTATTTCATACCCAGATATATGTAATTCTTCCCAAGTCTCAAAAGAAAGATAAATAGGATTTTGAGAGGGACGCCTAGGTGGCTTAGCAGTTGAGCATCTGCCTTCGGCTCAGGGTGTGATCCAGGAGTTCCGGGATCAGATTCCACATCAGGCTCCCTGCATGGAGCCTGCTTCTCCCTCTGCCTATGTCTCTGACTTCTCTGTGTGTCTCTCATGAATAAATAAATAAAATCTTTTAAAAAATAGGATTTTGAGAGATAAATAAGATATGAAAAATAAAAGCCAATAGCAAAAGTGCAAAAATGAATTCAAGAAACTGCAAGTTGCCCATCGTGACCACTGTAGCCAGAACAGTTCATGGAGAGTTTATTTAGCAAAGCAGACATGGATACAATAGGAACTAAAGTGCTAGCTTTGATTAGGGAAGGAGCCTCTGCTACCGATTGCTCATCACCCCCGATTGACATTCTCTTTCTTCTTGCAGCTATAGAATCTCTTCAGTTACAACTGGGCATGTAGCCACCAACCTAGACTCCCTTACAGCTCGTGACTACATTCAGGCCAAACATATTATATCTGTAATTGGTGGGGAAAATCGCTTACAAAGGAAGTTGTTTGTCCTTTATCTTTCCTTTTTGTGCTGACAGAAAGTGGTGAACATTGGATCTGTTCCTTGGACCTCAAGGTGGAATTCATGTTGAGAATAGCAAGGTTACACCATCAGTCCTGGATCTTTGAGCTTTTGTGTAAGAAAGCAATAAACTAAAACAACAACAACAACAAAAAAAAAGGCAGTAAACTTTCATCACATGCACACCTCTCTTTGGGGGGTTCTATTTTTACACAAAGTTATGTCCTTATTAATAAAGGGTGTTTGAAGTCTTTAAAGTAAATTTTGAAGGAAAAGTTAAGATTGGTACATCAAAAATAATAACACCAATCAAGTAGCAGCTATCATGAGCATTTTCAAGCCCAAACTAATACTAATGCCAAGAGGAGTCTCATAGTTTCTCTGCTTCAATACTTTTCCTGGCCAATATCATATTAACATAAATACATTCATCAGAGACACCTCCTCCTCTTTCTCACTGAGCTTGATTGGTGGTATCTTTTAGAAAATTGGCCTCAGAACATAATATTGCCTTTCAGTGTCAGCATTCAGCAGCAGGGCAAGCAGACACCCATTTTTTGATGTGATGTTCAGCCCGACACAAAATACCTCTTTTATGTTCCCAATAGAGTAGCTCTTAGCCCTCCCCCTAGGCATTTAAATTAAAACATTGCTAATGTTCATAGGATCCCTAAAAGAGAGAGAAGAACAGAGTCTTCTAATATAATTAACTGCCTGGGCAAAGTGTTTCATTAGAAGTTGTTGCTTCAAAAATGTCAGAAAAGTGGATACCAAGCAATTTGATTTTCCTATGAGTTTTAGTAAATGAGGCCTTCTTCCCAGCAAAGGAGGTTGTATGAAGAGTGCTCTTGGAAACTCTTTGCCAAAGACTAACACTTAAAATGGACAAGGTCCCATGCAAGCATCATCTCCTCTAATGTTTCCAGGACCCAAAGAGGAAGGACTCTTCACCACCCATTGCACAAATGAGAATCCTGGTCTAGCAAGGTTCAGGGACTTGCCCAAGGTCACAGCAAGCGGTAGAGCTGATGTTCCAACCTCAGAAAGACTGTTCCACAGCCCTAGGTCTAGCATACTCACTACACTGCTCAACATTTTATGGCTCAGATGAGGAGCTGTATACCACCTACCCTCGCCTCTCAGGATGGCATGGCATTGGGCATTAATTTCCCATCTGCGAACAGGTGACTTTAGATAATACAGAGCACTATGCAATCTAGTTGGAGTGCTACTATTCCTAACCCTGGAAAGGCAATGATCAGAAGGCAATACATGCGTAGTATAACCAAAGTTTGATAGATGTTTCTGAGATAAAAATTATATGCCGTTTCTAAAAATATCTAAGCCTAACCTATCATTTCATTTGTTATAAACCAGGTCGATGTTTCTTAATACAAATCACGCCGAATCCAGTTTTAGGATCATTTCCCTTCTCTTTGAAAATGTGCTCTTTTGAAGTTTTTAAATAGATATTTCCTACACCTCTTCTAAATATATTATATCACTTTTTTTTTTCCATTTAGAGATCATTTGAATTTGAAGTATAAAGAAAACCTGGAATGACCTGAACATAGGAACAACTGCAGCTTCCTTTGGCTGTGATTTAATCAGTGGTTTTGGCTGTGAATTTTTCGAGTGAATAGCCTCTGCAATGAGCTGCTTATTTTCCCAGTTATCATAATAGAAAGGGCATGAACCAGAAACTGGTTCCAGAGGGAGGGCCGCGTGACTGTCAGATAAGAGGAGGAGTTGCTCTGCAGAGCGTGCCTGTGACTCAGCTCTGTGAAATTCACCAACAGCCGTCCCCTAGAGAAAGACAAGTGGCAAAACGAGAAATCTGTTAGTCTCTTACTGGGGAAGGTGGAGTCTCAGTACCTAACCTTCTCTTTATACTGAAGGGATGCTGGCTGCCGATCTAGATAAGAATGGGTTGAAATCTTTGGTTTTTTATCATGCCATGCCGAGATTAGTACAATTTATGGTCCTATAGATTTCTGTGAGATAACAAGATTCCTTGGATTCACTTGTGGCTCCTGGCTCTGTGTGGTTTCTCTCTCCTCTGAGTTGTAGAAATGTGGTTGCAATTTCTTCATGAAACTAACCATATTATGCCATACTGAGCCTCAAAATATGGCTGTTTATGTCAATAATTTTTATGTTCTCTATTGAATTCAGTTTCTCAAACCTTTCTGTGTCATATTTATATTTGTATATCCCTGAAATTAGTGTTTTGCTTATAGATAAACATATACTTATTGAATAATGAGGCAGAAGGAGTACTCTCTTTCTTTTAGGTATTCTGAAACATTTCCTCTTTAGTTGTCAATGTGATTTTGCTCCCTGACTATAGACGGCTTAGTGAAATTGGTTATATTTTATCATTTATGATCTGCAAAACCAACAAGACCTGTGGTTCGCCTTAAAGTTTCCATATATCAGGACACTCATAAACTATTAAATGAAAGTTAGATTTGTAAACGTAACTTCATGAGAACTGTATATTATATTTAAAACCCCATTTGAATTCCTGTGATATGAGCTTCAGAGCATACATCTTTGAGTCTACCTCTCTAAACACATAAACTCTCAGTTTCTGTAAGAAATATATTTATGTCCTGGTTTATACCCCAGTATAAGAAGATACTAGTTACCATTTTGATTTATTTTTATGTTACCCTGGGAAATTTATAAAAGCAGATCTAGCTTGAATGCAAGGTGTATTTCTAAGAATTATTTTACTTTTGCTAAGTAGATTGCATAAATATTAAAATTGTAACTCTTACTGAAGTGTAAAATGTAAAATATCTACCCATCCATTTAGCAAGCATTTCCTACATGCTCAACATGGCAGGGGGCGGTGCAGAAGTGTGGAGATCATGGACTGTGGGTACAGAGACAAGAATGAGGAGCTCTATATCATCTTAAAGAATTTACAAAAAGATGAACAATATCCACTGCACATATATTTCCGTCACTTAAATCCTTAAGTTATGTAAGTAGCCATTCTCTAATGATTTAAGCTCTAATTTACTGGTAAAAGAAAGTTCATTCATCTATTATTATAACTTACCTTCTAAGTAATGTCAACCTAAACCCGTGTTCATTACTCTCCAAGGCTTAAGTTCATTTATTATGTCCAAATATTTCATTTCTAAGCCTATATCTATGTGGGGAAAATGCTTTAGGAACCAAATGCTGCTTTTACTTAAAGGAGCCTTTAAGAGATCAAAAATATAAGGCAAAATAGTTTACAGAGAAGTATTAGTGATAAGTATTAGTATTAGTGATAAGTCACTCTTACTGCCTTCTCTCCAAAGCTATTTAAAAGAGCTATGAAGTAAATCTGTTAGCATCCCCACTTATAATGGAGGTGGAGGGCTCTCTGGGCTCCCAAAAGCTGTGACAGACCTGGTATATTTGCAGGGGGAGCAAGTGAGCCTTTTCCTGAGCAGGGGAAGCATGTTACACCTCTGCAGGAGTTTCATAGGCTGCTTCTAAAATGGCTTCCAGTCTCCTAGAATTGACACCCTTGGGAAATCTCCTTCTTCAGTGGCTGCTTCTAAAAAAGAGAACACAGTGAAAGTCATGTCAGTTCTAAGATTGGGTTATAAAACATAGTGGTGGTACTCCCTCTCTTGATCTCTCACTTGCATACTCTGCTGAACCCACTCCCAGATGCAAGTTACCCTTTGAAAAGGCCCAAGGAGTAAGGAAGTGAGGGCAACCTCAAGCCATCAGTGTACCATCCCGTAGGGAACTGAGTCCTACCGACAACCAGGTGTGTGAGCCTGGGAACAGATCCTGTCCCAGCTGAAACTTGAGATGACTGCCACTTTGGACAACATCACGGCCACCGCCTGTCAGAGGACCAAGCCCAGCGGTGCCGGATCCCCCACTCAGAGACCCTGCGAGCCAGTAAATGTAAGTTATTTTAAACTACTGCATCCCAGGGTAATCTATTACACAGTGAGAGATGACCAATACACATTCCTATTTCCTAAGGTTGAAAGTAAAGATTTTAGCTGCAAAATACAATGCTGGAGGGAAGTGGAAAGGCAAAGAAACTTAGGATGGCTGAATCAAAGGAGGGCAGATTAGATTCAGGGCCACAGGCATCTTTTTTCTCAGTAAAGATTTTAAGAGTCAGGTGAAATAAATGAGTACAATAAAACTAAGAGCTTTGTAACCGTTCGATCAGAACAACTCCCCACACACAGTTAAGCATAGTGGGAATTCCTTTTTATGTATCCTTAAATAATGTGCATCAACACAATATTTTTGAACATGGTCAGTTCCAGTGGCAATTATAGTTAACTTTTAAGACACTCAAATGACGGGATCCCTGGGTGGCTCAGCGGTTTAGTGCCTGCCTTCAGCCCAGGGCGTGATCCTGGAGACCTGGGATTGAGTCCCACATCGGGCTCCCTGCGTGGAGCCTACTTCTCCCGCTGCCTGTGTCTCTGCCTCTCTATCTCTCTCCATGTCTCTCATGAATAAATAAATAAAATCTTTAAAAAAAAAAAAGATACCCAAGTATCAAAAGATACTTCAAATTGGGATTCATCCAATTTGAAACACACAGATGCACACATACTATCCTGGTGACTCACTAGGTCAGTAAACTATTGAAAATTATTTTACCCCACCCCAGCTTTTGTTTCTGTAAGTCTAAAAGGAAGACTGTACCGCTCACCACATAGGACTGTGGAAACGGGAAAGTGTATGCAAACCACCCAATGCAGTACCTGGCACATGGAAATTGGCTCCTATCTGTCTGGGTCAGTTTCCCTCTTACATCATATAGAGTATAAAAGCTTCATTCAGTGATTATGGCCACTCAGCATGTAACTTGAATAATGAATGTCCAAGTGTTCACAGGAGTTTTGAGAAAGGCTGTGAGGAGGCTGGTGTGTCTGAGCATTAAGGCTTTACCATTTCTATTTTGTTGAGACGGATTTTCTAATCACAGACAGAAGGTTCCTTATTTGCTTCCAACTGTGGAATCTGGAGTTCACATTTCAGAAAAGAAATCCATTTTAACACCCACTCTTCCTCACATATATAGAACTAAGTCTGTGACATGCTATCTTAGCTGAGCTCTGAATTTCCTGTTTGGGGCTGCCTGGAACAGGATCGTTACTTGCAAATAACCACGAAGTGAGTCTCTTTCTTTCTCTTCTATTCTTCTCTTCTTTCCTTTTTCTCTCTTCCTCCCTCCTTCCTCCTCTTCTTCCTTCTCCTTCTCGCCTTACTCCTCTCGTTGCCCTCCTTTCTCCTTCTCTTCTCTCCCTCCTGCTTTCCTTCTCTCCCTTGCTTCCTCCTCTTCCCATGTCTGAGATAATAGCTGATAAAATACTGTGTGCCTTTTTCCACATGGATTTTTTTTCTCATCTGGCATCATATTTTCACCTAAATTAATCTTTTAAAATAATCACACTGTCTTTGAAGAAGCCAATACCAGCAATTCAAGTAAGGGAGGACAAAGTTATTAGCTAATGACAAATATTTCTTCCTGAAAAATGACTGTCCTAGGATTACTAATTACTCAGCACCTCTAATCTATAACCACTGAAAAGCGATGGAAACTAACACTGTAATTTAAGTAGAAAAGGACTTTCTTGGAAGGATGTGAAGACTCCTCAAGACTGAGGGAGAACTGAAAACCAGACTTGGAAGAACTTCTCACCTAGAGGGACAGAGTCTCCATAGCAAGGACCCCCAGACTGTCTTCTTCAGGCACCACTGCTGGAATGAATAAGTAAATAAATGCAGTTTTAGTTTTTCTCTCCATTTGTGACATTCAAATTTCTTAAATCTCAAAGTTCTGAGAGTTTGATTAGGGGAGCATAGGTCAGCTGGGCATACCTCTGAGCTTTTCAATGAAGCAAAAAAATAAATGGTTGTGAAAGAGACTCCTGGCACCTCATAAGCTTCTGAGTAGTTGAGCTGAGCATTCCACCTTAACTGACTTGCCTTCCAGGGTTGCACATGCTCTGGAAGACTTAATTTCTCAAGAAAATCTCAGGGCACTAGCAGGAGCTAGAAGTGGATGCTGGCTAGCTTCAAACAGCAAATACCAACCACATGTAATTTTTATACGTCGATTTCACAGAAAGAAACTCACTTGAGCTACATGTGAGATCCAGGCTCTGAGATCCTGGCTCTCGTCCTCAGGTCAGGTGAGAAGCAGTGCTTCGTGGTCTCTGAGAACACAGCCTCTGCAGTCGGACAGAATAGACTCAAATCCCAGCTCTGGGCTCAGTAATGATAGTTAATAATGACAACACTGTGATGGCTCGTCTCCCTCCCTGTACCTCTACTTCCTCATCTGTAAAAGCAAGGAGTGAGTGTCCCTACCTCGAGAGGCTGCTGTGAGGGTTACTTGTGCTGCTGTATGCACAGCGGCTGGTGTAGTCTAAGTTATGTTTGCTGTAAAGTGACAGAGTGTAGGGCTAGACGAGTGAAGGGGTGAGACTCAGAGGGGGACTCACTCAGAGCTCACTGGGCTGGCTAGTGGTCTACACCGGGTGTAGCTCAGTGAGCCAAACACGCAAGTGATCAAACTGCAGGTTAGGGCAGTTACCACAGCTCAGGTGCCCTCGGTCATGGGGGCCAGGGCCGGCTGTGAGGGTGACACCATGTGAGCAGGCACAGGGGAATCAGGACGCATTAAGTGGAGGACAAGGCAAACCAGTGGGCCACAGGCATGGCAGGTGGGGACCAGAAGGTTTACAGAAGCACTGAGGAAGGCAACACAGATAAAGTGGATGCATGGAACCAACATCAAGGAAACTTATTCAGAGTAGTCTCCTGTCTCTGTCAAAAGCTTCCCATAATTTCACTCTCAATGCTAACTGAACCTAGGTTTTAGGGGAGAGATTGTGGGCTGAGCCACCTGCACAAAGGGGGACCTGATTACACCTAGAAATAGAGATTGCGAGGGTTAGAAAAGAGGCAGTGACTGAGCATTAGTGCTGTGGAATCCATGCCTGCTGATTAAATAATGGTATGAGTAATGGACAGCAGAGCCAGTAATCATGGCAGATAGCATTTACTTAGCATGGGCTATGTGCTTAGCACTCCACAAAGTGCTTTATATCCATTATATCATGTAATTCTCCCAACAAAACTGAGATAATTGTTAGAAAATAAAAGCCTGTTGAGCATAGAATGTGTTGTCTTCACCACTCTGTCCGCAATACTTAGAATAGGACCCGGAACATGAGAGGTATTTCCGAAGTGTATGATCCCCTCACACAATGTCAGATTGTAGAGATGGGATTCAAGGTTGGGGAGCTTGACTCCAGAGCCCAAGATGAAACTCTACAGTTTTTACCCAACACTACCCTGTCTCCAAAGCATCATCCACAGCCTGTTTCCTACTGACTGCCTCCTCCTTGCTGTACTTCCTTAGTCATTTAGAGTGAAATAGAGTGTTAGGAAAAGAACAAAAGAACTAGTCGATGATAAGCTTGTTTAAAAACAGGATAATGAAGACACAGCACTTGTAGCCTTGAATCAAAGTGATTGGTATTATGCCAACGTGGGAACCTTGAACCAATTATATACAAGGCATTGAACTGGATAATAAAAATATGATCAAGACAAGTCTCCAAACTTGAAAGATCCACATTCTAGTGAGAAAGATAGGGGCATAAACAAACAAATGAATAAATAATCTAGTAAGTGCAGAAACTGAGGTGTTAGATTGTTTTTTTTTTTTTTAACCCTGGCAGGTTCTAGCAGCAGTGAAATCATTGAGGCCTAGCAGGCATGCACAGGAGTGATGGGAGGGAGACAAGAAAGGTAGTTTATAAGATGCAAGAACTTGGAAGGGTCTTAAACATGACACCTAGGACATTCTACACCATTTTGTCAAAAGTTGGAAGATGGTGGGACTAATGTGTTAAGTAATAACTGGTTTGATCAGAGCAAAGGAAGATGGGCCATTGGAGGCCAAGCAGTAAGGAAGGACAAATATGATTAGGGCCTGACATGAGAGTGTAGCGGTGAATCCAATGCAGAACCACAGGATTTATTGGCTGATTGAGTTGCATCACGAAGGACAGTGAAAAATCAAACATGACTCTCAAGTTTCTCACTGAAGTAAGCGGGAGGATGATAACACTATTAAACCCAAGAACAGAAATAGGAAAAACAGATCTGTCTAAGGTAGAGAGACAAACCTATTGTGGATACATACACCATCTGAGGGATTTGTAAAAAGTGAAGCAGGAACTAAACTACATCAAATGATGCATAATTCTGTCTTTGTGTTGCATGGTTTTACATGTGGGAATTAATTCTGTTACTTCAGCTCTTGTTTTGTTTTGTTTTGTTTTTAGTTGCTATTTTCTAAAACTTAGCTCCAGGGCTATAATTGAATTTAATATAGTTTACTTGGTTGTGCTTTAATACAAAATCTTCCTCTGGCTGCTGTTTTTATGTTCCAGAACTAATTGGAGCTCTGTTCATAATCTACCAGACACCGTTTGAGTTTGCAGTACTTAATTTTGAAGTTAGTGGCCAAGATGATCTCATTTTGAAAAGTCTCTGAGAAGATAATTTTTGCATTTGGAATATCATTAGCAAAGTCTCTTCCATAATTTTTTTTTCTTCCATAAATTTTTAACTTGAAAGAGAGTAGCCCTAGAAGAGAGGAAAACTTACCCCAGTTCAGGATCAATGAGGAAAAGAACAAGAAATCTAGATGTTCCAAGGCTCCGACAGTCAGGTGGGTCTTGGATTGGTTAGAATGAAGAGAATTTGCTAGAATGTTGAGAACTATTGGTAGTCAACTGACTCTTCACACCTCATGAGTTCACTGGCCTAATTAGAATTTTTTATACTTTAGGAAGTCTCCTTGTTGACTTCATTGCTTAGGCAACGAGAGATTTTTTTTCTTTCAGCTTTTTTGAGGTATAATTGATATACAAAAAATTGCATACAATTAATGTATACAATTTAATGAATTGGTACACATGTACACGCATGTTACTGTACCACAATAAACGTACCCATCACTTCCCAAAGTTTCCTCTGTCCCTTTGTCTGTAGTAAGAACACTCATGAGATCCACCCTCTTAATAAAATTTTAAGGACACAATACCTTAATGTTACCTGTGGGCACTACAGTTAATTGTACAGCAGGTCTTTGGAATCTACCTCTTTTAACTCTAACTTTACACCATTGAACAACTCCCCATATCACCTTCTCCTCATCCTCTGGTGACCAGCAGTCCATTGTCCACTTCTATACCTTTGTTCATTTTGTATTCTTTAAAGTTGAAGATTCTTTAAACCAAACATTAGATACTCCAAATTTGAGAGACTGACAGTATTTCCTAACAAAAGACAAAAGGAATACTACATACACACACACACACACACACACACACACATACACGAGACAGAATTACTAGGTTGCAAAGATGGCATGAATGAGTGAATACATTTATGATTAATTGCTTTTTTCTCTGTATATCTGAGAAATAAGTAAATATTGATTTTTATGTCTAAAAGTATATGTTTTGAGATTTAGCAAGTACTGACCTCGATAAACCTACCATAGAATTTTTGCTGTTGTTTTTGTTATTGATACTTAAAACTTTTAATGTTGTTGTTGTATATGGCTACTGAGGAGACCTATAACAGACTTTTATATCCTTGAAGGGTATAATTAAGAGAGATATATGGCAAAAGTTATATACATTAAATTTTTTTATTTCTTTATAATAGAGTTATTTCCAATTTGAGCAGTCTGCAAACTCTCATTTTTATGTCAAATATAACAATTAAATATGGAAGGAATAACAACACAATTATGGGGTATTAAATAAACTATCAGGTTTTCTTCTGTCATCCAAGTATCATCTTAATATTTAATGAAGAGAAAATAAATGTACAAATGTACATTGTACAATGTACAAATTTTAAAAGCAGCATTAAATCTAAATATCTAGTCTAAGTGACTACCATGTAGTCAAAAGTAGATCATGACCTACCAGTAAATATTAAGGTCTAAAAGCTTATTTGTCTATGACAGTGACTACCCTTTGCTGCTTGCTCTTTTCTTGGTTTTCTAAGTACCCCTAACTGGAATGGGATGCACACATGATCATAGTATGTATTTGTCTTGTAGGTCATAATTTATTTATTTATATTTTTTTTGGAGAGAGAGCAAGCGAGAGTGAGAGTACATGCTCGTAGGGGCAAGAAGTAGAGGAACAGAGAGAGCGGGAGAGAGAGAATCTTAAGCAGAGTCCATGGCCAGCTGGAGCCTGATACAGGGCTCAGTCTCATGACCTGAGCTGAAATCAGGAGTTGGATGCTTAACCAACTGAGCCACCCAGGTGCCCCTTTTGATCATGATTTTTGTGTTGAAGCCACACTTTCTCAAAAAGAAATTAGTTGATCTTTAATTTAGTTGAATTTCTTTTTATAGGTGATCAGTTGGGGCCAATTAGCTAAGAAAAAAGTAAGGATGAAGGGTATCATTAATAAGTTACTCTCTGCCTCTTGGAATCCTTTGAATGCTTGATTAATCAGCCCCCTGATTTTTTTCTTTTGCACACACACACAAAAAGACTAGAGTTTCTGGATATGAAAATGTAGTCTATTAGTGGATATCTCAAAATCTCTCCTCTCCCAAACTCTGTTCCCATTTCAAATCTGGTTGATCACTACTTTCTTAACACATTTTATAAGGGTTTTAGCATAATCTTAATAATTATTATTATTAATAATCTTAATCTTAATCATAATAATCTTAATCATTATTGCTATCTTTCACAAGCATTAAACACCCTCAATTAGAAAGGCTGGTTAAGAAAATGAATGTAGAGAGTCAGAGGTCTGTCTCTGAAAAGCTCATGATTTACAAAGCAACAATTTTTCTATGGCAAATGTTACAAGCACCAAACAAAAATTAATCATTTATGTCTGATTCCTGATTAAAATTCACCACAGCCATTCCTAAATTTAGATTGAGTTCCTTAATTGTCATTTGAACATGTAAATTGATAATAACAGACTTAAATTGTATGTTTGGGTATTTCAATGGCAATACAGAATAACTACAATTTGGATACCTAAGAGAACACCATCTTACAAATATAAAATTTTATTGGAAATAAAATTCTTAAGGACGAATTGCCTAAAGAACCTGCACCCCCTATGTTTCTCTTGATCATCTAAAATATACTCCTCTATGAATCGAAAGCAGGGCGAGTTACCTACTGGTTACAAAGTTTATACACTGACCACTCTATGGAACCGCAGTTACTGAGGTAGGTTGGAATTCACTCCTTTGACTTGTGTTGAGGTCCTCCTGGATGAGGATTTATATTATGAAACACCTCTCTAAAACTGTACGGACACATTTTGTTACACAGAATCCTCCTTGTGAGGATTCTTAGAATAAGTTAATTTTTATTATTAGTGTTAGGAATTACTGAGCTTTTTCTGAATAATTGATTTATCTCACAGTTTCTATGAATTGTAGAAGTCAGCAAATCCCAAATTAAGATAAGAATCACTGAGGAAAACTTTCAAAATACTGAATCTGGTCTTTCCCCAGATAGACGAACTCACAATATGGAGGTATAGCTCTCCGAATTCATGTTTTTTTACGAAGTTCCCCAGGTGGTTGTCTATGAAAAGACATTGGAGTAAGTGATCAATTTGCCCATTTCTCACTGCCAGCTAGAAAAATTAAGAGGTAAAATTCTAGTCTACCCTATACGAGGAGCCCATATGAGTTCATGTTCAGATCATCTTCTTAAAATATACCGATTTGAAAATAAGTATCCTTACTTTGATTTCTGTCTTAATTTTAGCATTAATTTCTACTTTATACTCTGTGTCATGTTTGACAAATCATTGCTTACCACTTTTTTCTTTTTAATTAGCTAAAATTGTATCCCATAGTACATGCAGATTTTAAGTGTCTTATTGAAGAAATACTGATAAATTACACATGGTTCATAATCCAAATCAAGATAGAGTAATTCCCCAAACTTGCCAAATGCCCCTTTCTAGTCATTTCTATTCCATCTTCCCTCTAATGATAGCAATGAATCATCTAAGTCACTAAAATTCATTTAACCTGTTCTGGAACTTCTACTATGTGGAATAATAGAGTATGTATTCTATTATATTTGGTCTCTCTCACTAAAGAAATATTTTTAAGTATCATGCATGTTGCCATATTTATCAGTGTTCACTGCTTTTTATAGTCAAATAGTAGTCTATTTTCCAGGATGCCCTAAAGTTTATTTATTCTTTTATCTGTTGATGGACATTTAGGTTCTTTCCAGTTTGGGCGGTTATGAATAAACATTCCTGTAAAAGTCTTTTCTGGGCATGGGTTTTGTTTTATCGTGGGGAAAATCCTAGGCATGGAATTGTTGGGTCACAGAGTTGTCACATTTTAGAAACTGCTTTTCCAAAGTGGTAATATTATTTTATACTCTCATGAATGAAGTATGAAAATTCCATCTGCTTATTAGCCTGCCAACATTTGAAATTTGTATTTTTAAAAAATTTAATTATTATTATTATTTGTAAGTAGGCTCCACACCTAGAGTGGATCCCAACATGGGGCTTGACCTCCCAACTCTGAGATCAAGACCTGAACTAAGATCAAGAATCAGACACTTAATCAACCGAACAACCCAGGTGCCCTGAAATTTGTCTTTTAAAAATTATGATATGGGGATCCCTGGGTGGCGCAGCGGTTTGGCGCCTGCCTTTGGCCCAGGGCGCGATCCTGGAGACCTGGGATCAAATCCCACTTGGGGCTCCCGGTGCATGGAGCCTGCTTCTCCCTCTGCCTCTCTCTCTCTCTCTCTCTGTGTGTGACTATCATAAATAAATAAAAATTTAAAAAAAATTAAATAAATAAAATAAAATAAAAATTATGATATGTAACAGCATCTCATGGTTTACATTTGCATTTTCCTTATATTTAAGGACGTTGAGAACATTTTAGTGCACTTGATCATTTGTATATATTTCTCAGTAAAGTGTCTTTTCAAATACTTGTTTATATTTATTGTTTGACTTTATATTACTGAATTACAGGAGTGTATTTCCTGTAAAATATTCTGAATACAAGTCTTTTTTTTCAGGTCTGTATCTCACAAATAATTTCTTCTAGTCTTTTGGCTTGATTTTTCCTTTTTCAATAATGTCATTCAAAGGGCCAAAGTTATTAATTTTAATAAAGTCAGTTTATCATTTTTTCCTTTTATTCTTTGCCTTTTGGTTCCTGTAAAAGAAATCTTTGTCTCCTCTCTCTTTACAAAGATATTCCCCTATATTTTATTCCAGAAGTTTTATGATGTTAATTTTTACATTTAGGTCTGTGATCTGTCTTGAATTAATTTTTGCATGTGTGAGGTAAGACTTCATTTTAATTTTGATCTATACAAATATCAAATTGTTCCAACACCATTGTTGAAAAGATGATTTCTTGCTCATTAACTTACCTTGGTGCTTTTGTTGAACAACCACCAAAAACATATATTTGGGTCTAGTTACGGTCTGCCAATTTTCTGTTTCACAGATCTCATTATCCTTATGACATTTATATAACATTTTGGTAACTATCTGTACAGTGAAGATTAAAATCAGGAAGAATAAGTAAAATCAGGCAGTATGAATATAATGATCATTTCAAAATTATTTTTGCTAAGTTCTTGGCATTTCCATATAAATTTTAGGATTAGATAATCAAATCTTCCATATAAACTCCTAAGATATTGATTAATACTTTCTTGAACCTAAAGGCAAACTGGGAAGAACTGATATGTTAATAGTACTGACTCTATATCCATGAACATGACCTATATCTCCATTTATTTGCATCAGATGTTCTTCTATATCTATTGAGTTGATTATATGGCATCTCTTCTTTAATTTGTTAGTATGATAAATCATCATTATTCATTTTTAAATGTTGAACCAAATATTTTTCTTTTGTATTAAAATAATTGCCATATAACATTATTTTAGTTTTAGGTGCACAACATAATGATTCATTATTTGTATATATTGCAAAATGATGACCACAATAAACTGGAATTCTTGAGGCAAACCCAGTTTCTGATGACTTTTTGTCATTTGGTATTTTCTGGAATCACATTGTTCATCTTCTGTTGAAGATTTTTCAGCATGTTCATGAGTAATATGATCAGCTTTTTATCTCCCCTGAGTACTGACCAGATAGGTGGGAGTAAAGGGAAACAGAGCATAGACCTCATAGCAAAACCCAGTAAGAATATTAGAAAGAAAGGAAAATTACAAACAAATATTACTCATGAATTTAGGATCCATCCAGATAATCAAGTATGATCTCATCTCAAGAACCTTAATGTAATTACATGTGAAAAAAACTTTCCAAATACTATCACAGGTTCCAGGGGTTAAGATATGGACTTTTTGGGAGAACCACCATGGAATCCACCATACAGGGATTGAATCTTGATTGTGTTAAAAAAAAAAAAGAAAAAGAACTCTATATGTATGTTTAATTTTAAGCCTAAGGACTAAAGAATTTATATATTTTTCTTTAGTGGAAAAAATGTTGTTAATACAGAGCATCTCAGGTGGGAATAAAGTCCCTTGATGCTTCAATTTGCGTCCTCTGAGAAGAGGAAGCCAAAAGAATTAGATGAATTAGATCTATAAAAGACCTATTGGGAAAATGCCTATAAAATAAAAGGGAAATCAGAAAAGCTGAGGAGAACTCTGACCCCTGTGAAGAAAAGTGCAAGGAAGCAGGGTTGGATACGCAGAGTCTCAGATTCCAAATATTCCCAAGAAAGTATCACCCAGATTGATGGAGGTGCTTTGAGCCAAAATTACCCATCAAAGAAATTCTGTATCCTACAGGAATGGGTATCTCTTAGTCACTGGCTGAGACCAGCCCATTGGAAGTGAGATGATAGGAAAACAAAGTGGTAGAAAATTCAGACAAGAGAGGTAGCTTTCTCTTTCTAGCTTTCTAACCCAGCATTAGTAATCTGGATAATGCCACATCCATCATTAATAACCATTTTAATAATGGATTCAAAAATGTAGATACGTGTGTTTATCTTAACAAACTAGCAGAATTTGAGAAATGGCTATTTACAAATATATTTTTAGAGAGCATTTGATATGTGCCATGCACCTCAGAAAGTGCTTTGTAAAATAAATTTTCAGGGCTGCTACACTCAATATGTGGGAAGTTAAGTTTAACTGGTTTGGGGGCACCAGTGAAGAAAATTATCTTTAAATAATGATTTCTGCCCATCCACTCCCAAGTGCTCTCCCCACACTCTGATGGTTTTAAGGAATTTTAACTTTGTACACAGAATTTATTTTTTCCAAGGAAAGAAGCTGGCTCTTCTCAAGACTAATTTGGACCATTTATTTATCTCACAGATGCTGTCGATGACATTACTTCCATTGATGACTTCTTGGCTGTCTCAGGTAATGAGCTGGTTCTCCAGAGAAGCATGTGAGAATGTGCAAAATTACTTTTGTCACAATAATGGACAATCAAAACGCCCCCTAGTCTGAGCAGATAAATTATTCTAGCAATGAAAAAAAAATCTAATTTAATTTAATTTATAATCTAATTTAATCTAATTTTAGAATCTATCTATAAACTATTACAACAGTCTTTTTTTTAAAGATTTTTATTTATTTATTTATTCATGAGAGACACACAGAGAGAGGCAGAGACACAGGCAGAGGAAAAGCAGGCTCCATGCAGGGAGCCCGCCGCGGGACTTGATCCCGGGTCTCCAGGATCATGCGCTGGGCTAAAGGCGGCGTTAAACCGCTGAGCCACCTGGGCTGCCATACAACAGTCTTTTTAAAGACAGAATCTGAAAAAAAAAAAAAAAAAACACACAGAATCTGGTCAATCATTAACTAAACAGATGTTTAACCCCTCCTAGATTTCTTTTTTTATATTTTCTTTTTTTATACAGATTTCTTATTTCTTTTTTTTAATACAGATTTGGGCATTTGAAAATTGAGGGTTAAAATATTAAAACATCCCATCTTACTTCCGTTTGTCCTCATTACAGCCTTTTCCAAACCAAAATAAAGAGGTCTGATTTGCTAGGAAAACTTGTGAAACTTTAGAATTTCTTGTAGCTCTGCTGCTGCTGCCACCACCATTCCCTGGGGCCCCACCACGCTCCACCTGCTGCATCCACCGCTTGGGGTTGTGCCTCCAGAGGCCAGCGAGAGCAGTGCAATGAGTCAGGATGACCTTTAACCTCAGGGGACCACCATCTACTTTCTTCCTTAAGCCCAGTGGCCACCTGAGGCAGGAGCTAAATGCTGTAGGCCTCATCCCGAGGTTAGAGAGCCCCGGTGAGGGAGTCCCTTTTTCTGCATGCTGTGTAATTTCAGAATCCCTGCTCTGTGTCTCTCTGAGATAGAACAGATGTTGTGGGGAAGGTGGTTTGAGCTTCAAGTGATTGTCACAAAAATCTTCGTTCCTTTTTCTGCCTGTTTACTGTAAAATATATTCCATATCACTCCTCTTTCTATGTCTAAATCCAGGGGAGATTGCTTGAAATTTGCAAGAATGAAGTCTAGAAGCATCTGGAGGTTTCTGAACCTAAAAGCACTATTTAAGGTTCCTGGGCTTCAGAGAGTTGCTCTTCTAGGTGAGAGGTAGCTTTCTCTTTCTAGCTTTCTAACCCAGCATTAGTAATCTGGATAATGCCACATCCATCATTAATAACCATTTTAATAATAGATTGAAAAGTGTAAATACGTGTGTTTATCTTAACTAGCAGAATTTGAGAAATGGCTATTTATAAATATTTTTTTAGAGAGCATTTGATATGTGCCATGCACCTCAGAAAGTGCTTTGTAAAATAAATGAGATAGGGTTCTTGTCCCTGGATGCTACAGCCAGTTCTGGGGGTAGACCAGTAATCACGCTTGCAATACATGCACGTGTCCACAGAACATTATTTAGGATGTGCCACTAATGTTGATTCTGTCTTGGAAATTGAAGACATGACATCTGAATAATAACTTGATGATTACTGTCAGTGTACTAGGAACATCTGAAGAAAAATATATACAGAAGTGAAAGAATAAAAAATGGAAGATTTACATTCTTTAAAAACTTTTTAATAGTTTGGTGTGGCTAGAATGCAACATGCACGTATGTAAAAACTAGAGTTGAGATGGAAAAAGTCAGCAGGGGCCAGGCGGCAAAGGCCTCTATTTCATAGTTAGTAGGTGCTGCTGGAGGTTTCACAACAAAGGCAGGACCTGATGATAGGAAAGAATCCATTTAAAAAAAAATAACAACAGGGATCCCTGAGTGGCGCAGCGGTTTGGCGCCTGCCTTTGGCCCAGGGCGCGATCCTGGAGACCCCGGATCGAATCCCACGTCAGGCTCCCGGTGCATGGAGCCTGCTTCTCCCTCTGCCTGTGTCTCTGCCTCTCTCTCTCCTTCTCTCTGTGTGTGTGACTATCATAAATAAATAAAAATTAAAAAAAAAATAACAACAACAAAAAACAAGATTCTAAGAATTTTAAGGACATTTCCTGGGAAAAGTCCTGGGAAAGAGACAAGATAATACAATTGGCAGCTAGGGCTCTAAGAAAACTCACTATTAGAGAAAGCCCATCCGAGCCAGTTCCCGTGGGCATTTGTAGGCAAGCTTGTCCCCAGCACGTGTCAGGTGGAATGAAATGTATTTTGGCTTTTCCAGTAGTGGACAAACAGGATCGCAGGGAATGAGGTATCATCCAGAAAACCCCACCTGTCACACAGCCAGAGCATGAGGGAGGAGGGGGAGAGGGAAAAGATTCATACAGGTTCTGACTCTTCAAAATTCTCTTTTGCATTTAAGAAAGATTCATATGGCTCAATGATCTCTCACCTGTAGTAAACATAGACCTTCATAATGTCCACATTGATAAGAGTCACTTGTTGGAATCTTTTTAAAAGCGCTTCATCTCTCAACAGTGGCTTCCAAGCATTTTCTCAACATCGCCTCTCCCCGGCACACCTGCTCAGAAACATTCACTTGATTTACAAGTCTTACAAGCTGCCTTTGATTGTTATTATTGTCAGTGTAAAGGAAATATGCACCCTCTCTCCAAGGACCCAACACACTTGGCCTTGACAAATTGTGATCACATGTTATATTTATAGCAGATAGCTTTTTCTGACAAGTATTTAAAAATAATTTTGCACTTCACTTAAAACTCACAGTCATGCTGACAAGTTGTTCATCCTGAGAAGGTAAAACATCTCTCTCTCTCTCTCTCTCTCTCACTCCATTGACTTCTTGATTTAATCTGCACTCATCACATGGGGAAAGCAAATAGCAGGGTGAGCACCTGTTGGGGGAGTTGTTTCTAGCACAGACAGCAGATTTGATACTGATCTGGTCTCCTCACAGCCAGGGAAGCTCTTTGTTCCCTGGATCACCAACCCTCTGGAGGTATTTTATGGAACTTAGATCTCTTTTGTGGATTTTACCTCTGCTGCCTTTTCACACTCAGAAAGCTTATGATTCCTGACTGCAGCAGAGGAGAAAGCAAACATTTGAATAGGACATAGAAATGTTGTTCTAATTTACAATTGTGGTGAGGTGGATGTGGGGAGGATCACCCAGATGGAGCACATGTGTGAGCAAACGCTTGAAGAAGCTGCAACGTGCTTCTAAGTGTCGTTGAACTGTCTGGATCACGTGTGACAGGCTGAAGATTAGTGTGGCATGGATTGGAATTTTAGTAGTGTGGACTTTAATATATGTTAAGAACAAAAAATCTAAAATGGTAGAAAGAATGGTATTTGGCTTTCTTTCATTTTCATATTACTTCCAGAAAAGGAGACAGGTAATTTTGTCACCCTTAAGACTTTATGTTGTGAAATGTTATTAGTGAAAATGTGTATAACTTTCACCTTTTTACACACTTGCAAAGCATTTGAGAAACCATCTCATCCAACACCATCATTTAGTGTCACACATTTTTACTGGAAAAAGTGCTAAGCACAATGGAAATAATGTTGGTTTATCTGTCGGTACAAAAGAATGAAGAAATATTTTTTTAATTTTTTTTTAATTTTTATTTATTTATGATAGTCACAGAGAGAGAGAGAGAGGCAGAGACATAGGCAGAGGGAGAAGCAGGCTCCATGCACTGGGAGCCCGACGTGGGATTTGATCCCGGGTCTCCAGGATCACGCCCTGGGCCAAAGGCAGGCGCCAAACCGCTGCGCCACCCAGGGATCCCTGAAGAAATATTTTAATGGACTTTTATAATACTTTTTTTATGATACACTATGAAAGATATTTACATTCTCTTCTCTATGACCCAAGGCATCATAGTGTGAAATGGACAATTACTGTGTAGTGCCTGAGAATTATTTTTTCCTAAGTAAAAAAAAAAAAAAAAAAAAAAAAAGCAAAAAGACCTAAAATACAGTCATGTTGCCTGTAACAATGAAATACTAAATTATTGTTGCTGGGTGATTTATTAAGAATTTAATGAAGAAAGATAATGGAGAGATTGCTGTGAGCTCTGCTTTCACTACTGGAAACCCCTCAGGCAGTAATGCCGTTTCCTCCCTCAGCCCCCACTTTCTACTCCCAAAAGACAGCTTGAGGATTCTTACCTCAGAGAATCGGTTTTGATGCTTCTCAGGCCTGAGTCTGTCCCTCTGGACCATTCACTTCCAAATCTTTCAGAGAGCCAGCCAGCTCTGAGACTGTGAAGAAATTTGGGGAAGAAATTAGAGTGACCTCTGAGTGTTCCTCAAGGACTAAGAAGTATATAGCTTTGTAGGGTCTGGGGGCGGGGGCAGAAAAGTGTGGACACCACCACTTAGCATCAGGTTGCTAGAGAAATAAGAGGATCTCTTATTTCTGCAGGGCAGGGCAAAAAACCCCCAAAGACTTCCCAAGCCTAGACTATGGGCCTCAAGCCTGAGGAGAGGAGGGTAGAGTCAGGGTGTTGAGCTGCTTTATTGTCTATCAGTCTCACACAAAATTGTAAAGTTCCAGACAGTGAATTTTGTATCCCCTTGGCCACAGTCAAGGATTATTGGCTGGATAATCCTTGGATTAATTGGCTGGATATTTTCCCCAGCAATCCAGATGACTTTTCAACATAAAACACACAGAATTATGGGGGAGAAGAAGAAAGAAGAAGAAAGAAGAAGAAGAAGAAGAAGAAGAGGAAGAAGAAGAAGAAGAAGAAGAAGAAGAAGAAGAAGAAGAAGAAGAAGAAGATACTCTTATGTCCACATCAGTAATTTCACATTTCTCATATTGTCTTTGATATTCCAAGAGCTTCGTAGTAAATATTTATCAGGATTATTCTGGGTTACACTTGTTCCCAGATAAATAGTAAAGCAAATGTTTTTAAAACTTCTTTAAAAACAAACAAACAATTATTTGAGAGAGAGAGAGCAGGCGAGCATGAGCAGTGGGCAGGGGCAGAGGGAGAGGGAGAAGCAGACTCCCCGCTGAGCGGGGAGGGGACTCAGGACAGGATCCCAGAACCCAGAGATCATGACCTGACTTAACTGAGTCACCCAGGCACCCCTGTTTTTAAAACTTCTTGAATTCACAAATAACTCAATAGCCTTGTAAAGGTCCAAGAAATAAAAACTAAGAAATAACACAGATCTAGTCCATGCACGAAGGCAATGAACCTCCACCCGCTGGATGCAGAGTCCAGTTTCTGGAGGAGCCGAGCAGGTCGTGAGGCTACGTGGCTCACTAGTTGAAGCCCCAAGCAAGACACATCTCCTGTACTTAAAGAGAAATGAGTCGAACCACCTCAATAGCAAGGTAAAATGGTAAAAGATAAAAGAATTCACCTTTGCATAATGTGGCAAATGAAACCTGTAGAGCAGTGCTTCTCAGACGTCAACGTGTGTGTGACTCACCTGGGGTTCGTTTTGTTTTTAAAGCAACGATTCTGACTCAGTAGTTCTGGAGTCTAAGGTTCTGCATTTCTAGCAAGTTCCCTGGTGCTGGCTTAGGGAGTAGCAGGAGTCTGGGTGACAACACTTGGGTTGTACGTGACCTTGGAACCAGCCGGCCGTGGTCATTTTAACGGATTTCAAATGTAACGAGGCCGGCGAGCGGTGTTTTGCTTCTGAAAACAAATGATCTGGTAAATTCATGATCTGCCTTAAAATTGTTCCCTTAGATGATGGGGAAAGGGGGGCGCCTGGGTGGCCCAGCGGGTGAGTGTCCGACCCTCAGGGTCCGCTCGGTCGGGCGGGGGCGCAGGGCGGGGAGCCTGCTTGGAGTCTCTCCTCGGCCGCACTCGGGCTCCCCTCGCCCTCGGATCCGCCTCTCCCTCTCAATAAATACGTAGATGAATAAGGAAATAGCTAAAAAACAAGAAAATGGGCAATGGAATACCAGCAGGGAACGTCTGGTCCTGCTCTAGGCCCCGTGCTGCTGTCCCGCTCCGCACGCATCACTCGGCGCGGGCGACCAGCCGGAGGCCGGGGGAGGAGAGGCCCCGGGAGGAGAGGCCCCGGGAGGAGAGGCCGGGGGAGGAGAGGCCCGGGGAGGAGAGGCCGGGGGAGGAGAGGCCCGGGGAGGAGAGGCCCGGGGAGGAGAGGCCGGGGGAGGAGAGGCCCCGGGAGGAGAGGCCCCGGGAGGAGAGGCCGGGGGAGGAGAGGCCCCGGGAGGAGAGGCCGGGGGAGGAGAGGCCCCGGGAGGAGAGGCCGGGGGGAAGGAGAGGCCAGGGGAGGAGAGGCCCCGGGAGGAGAGGCCGGGGGAGGAGAGGCCGGGGGAGGAGAGGCCCGGGGAGGAGAGGCCCCGGGAGGAGAGGCCGGGGGAGGAGAGGCCCGGGGAGGAGAGGCCCGGGGAGGAGAGGCCGGGGGAGGAGAGGCCGGGGGAAGGAGAGGCCAGGGGAGGAGAGGCCCCGGGAGGAGAGGCCGGGGGAGGAGAGGCCCCGGGAGGAGAGGCCGGGGGAGGAGAGGCCGGGGGAAGGAGAGGCCAGGGGAGGAGAGGCCCCAGGAGGAGAGGCCGGGGGAGGAGAGGCCCCGGGAGGAGAGGCCCCGGGAGGAGAGGCCGGGGGAGGAGAGGCCCCGGGAGGAGAGGCCGGGGGAGGAGAGGCCCCGGGAGGAGAGGCCGGGGGAGGAGAGGCCGGGGGAAGGAGAGGCCGGGGGAGGAGAGGCCGGGGGAGGAGAGGCCCGGGGAGGAGAGGCCGGGGGAGGAGAGGCCCCGGGAGGAGAGGCCCCGGGAGGAGAGGCCGGGGGAGGAGAGGCCCCGGGAGGAGAGGCCGGGGGAGGAGAGGCCCCGGGAGGAGAGGCCGGGGGAGGAGAGGCCGGGGGAGGAGAGGCCCGGGGAGGAGAGGCCGGGGGAGGAGAGGCCAGGGGAGGAGAGGCCGGGCGGCCTTGCGCTGCGGGGGTGCGGGGCGGGGCAGCGGGAGGTGCGGGGCGGGGCCGCGGGGGGGATGCGGGGCGCGGCCGCCGGGGGGTGCTGCGGGGCGGGACCGCCGGGGGGAGCTGCGGGGCGCGGCCGCGGGGAGGTGCTGCGGGGCGGGGCCGCCGGGGGGAGCGGCGGGGCGCGGCCGCGGGGAGGTGCTGCGGGGCGGGGGCCGCCGGGGGTGCTGCGGGGCGGGGCCGCCGGGCCCAGGCCACCTCCGCACCGCGAGCCCAGACGCGTAGGCCCGGCCGGGGAGGACGCGGGGCGCTGGGCCTGAGCCCGCAGCACCGACGCGGCGGAACCAGGCGCGGAGCTGCCGTCTACACAGCGGCAGGGCCGGTGTAGACGCGCGGCAGGAGCGTCCGACTGTGACGCCTACACCGAAGGCCTGTCCCCGGGAACACAGCACAGCGACCCGCTGTGAGGTCTACTGGCAGGGGGGGGGGGGGGTGCGACACAGCAGGACTTTAACACGTGACTGAAATCGGGGGAAATCTGTCCCCAAGTCCTTCAGCCTGTGGGGTCTGTGCTGATGACATGATAAGTGGACCCAAGCTTTGAATCCGAGGCATGAAGGAATCCATCAAACTTCCTGAGATTTCGTGGGCACCCGGGGGGCTCCGTGGTTGAGCGTCTGCCTTGGGCTCAGGGCATGACCCCCAGGTCCCGGGATCGAGTCCAGGATGGGGCTTCCTCTGCCTGGGTCTCTGCCTCTCTCTCTGTGTATCTCTCATGAATAAATAAAATCTTAAAAAAGAAAGACTTCCTTAGATTTTGTGTTTTCCTGAGAGACTCTGTTTCCCTGGCTATCTATTACTTCAAATTCTTCTTTTCCTTCAATTATACATTCCCGTCCCTGGTTTTGTGAGGCTCTTATCCTATTTCTGTAACAGTCTGCCCTATGCCTGGCCACTACCCCTTCTCCTACGTTCCCTTAAGCACCATCAACACAGAGCTTTTGTGTGCGACGACCTCTTTTGCTGGGGAGTTAAAGATAATTCAGTGTTCAAAACACGGACAAATTCAGGATGCTCTCTCTGGCATTTTAAAATGGGGGGGGGGGGGAGTAGAAGAGTACATAAAGTCCCACAAAGCACCAACTTCCCTACATGACTATTTGGATCTTTATTTTAAATTAGTTTAGTTTTGAAAAGACAGAGCATGTGGATATAATTGAAAGATGAGCAAGGACATCGTATAAAGAATTACTCTTCCACTCCATTTCCCAGACAACTACAATCCTATTTCCCAGAGGCAACTCCCATTATCTCTTTCTTGTGTATATCTCCAGAAATAATCTATACTTGAGGATTTTGAAAAATAGCAAATGTTCTTTAAAAATTATGTTCTTTGAATGCCTGTCTCTGAAGATTCCTCTCAGCACATTCTTAGCCTTTTTCTTGGGTAGTAAGACACCGGTTAGAGCCCAGCCCTGAAAACAGCTTGGAACTCCCATTTAAACTACCTGTTCAAAAGTGATTTTGCCATCCGAACAAGAAACACATCCACTGTCATCTCTGTCATTCTCCCTGACGCCTGCACCTGCCCTGTGGCTCCTAAATTTGCCAACCTCTTACTCAGAATCCCCTCCTGTCAAGAGAGCCTCCCTCTCTAGGCTGGTTCCCAGCAGATCCTTGGTCCCTCAGTCCACTGGCCTTAAAGTCCCAGCTGAGTTATTACACAGAACAATTTAAATATTCTGTGGCTAGTATTTTCCTCCTGCTGGCTATCTCCAAGGAGGACTGGCCTCGCATAAAAAACAACAGACGTCCCCCAAGAGAATTGTTTCTGTCCCTTAAGTAACCCCATACACTGCAGCTGCTGTCACAATAACACTGCATCCAGCACCTCCTAGCAATTCGATTATTTTCTTTCCTTGGTAAAGGTCTTATAAATCATTGACTAGTTTCTAGGACACAAATTCTTTCCCCGAGTGCCTAGGCGGGGAGGAGAGAAAAGCTATCCTTCAATCAGAGCACATGGGCACCTCGCTTGTACCTGACGGCTGGTGCCCCCTCATGCACAGAACGCTCAAGCCTGTGGCTATGGTGCGTGCTCAGCGCTGTGAGAACCGGGAGGGCCTCTAGTTAGAGCAAGTTCCCCCCTCACCCCTGGAAGTCCTGCTTGGCACACTTGACCCCCATCTCCATCCTTCAGGGCAACAAGTGAGGAAAAGGAATTCTGAGTCAGAGAAAACACCTGGCAGGCCTCAGGGAGGGGGTAGCTCTCCTCTCCTCGATGACGGTAGCATGCGAGGTAGATGATAAGGAAGATGGGTAGGTTCTCCATGTTCCTTCAGCCCTTCCCTTCACCTTTCATCCACCCTGCTGCCCCAGTGAAGAGGGATCATCAACAGATACTAAGCTGCACACAACCTAAATAAGGTTCCAGTAGGTCAAATCCATCAGGCTGACAAAAATAAAACAATGGCAAGTTAGACTTTATCCTAGATTCATATTAAGATCATATCTCATTGGGGCCCCAGGTGGCTCAGTGGTTGAGCATCGGCCTTCAGCTCAGGTTGTGACCCCGGGGTCCTGGGATCGAGTCCCACATCGGGCTCCCTGCATGGAGCCTGCTTCTCCCTCTGCCTGTGTCTCTGCCTCTCTCTGTGTCTCTCATGAATAAATAAATGAAATCTTTTTTAAAAATCATATCTCATTGAATGAACACTCAACAATAAAAAAACTCTTAATGTAATTTACCACATGTAATAGACTAACAGAGAGAAAACATATCATCTTAGATATTGCTGAACTGGTCAAATTAAGTACTCTTTTTTAAGATTTTATTTATTTTAGAAAGAGAGAGTATGCACAAGCGAACAGGGAGGAGAGGCGGAGGCAGAGAGAATCTTAAGCAGACCCCACGCGGAGCGTGCAGCCTGACGCAGGGCTCGAAATCATGACCTGAGCTGAAATCGAGAGTCAGGTGCTCAACTGACTGAGCCACCCAACTGGCCCAACATTCACTTAAAAAAAAAAAAAAAAAACAGTTTATTGTAAAATAATAAACTCATTAAAGATTAACAAAATATGTTTTTGTAGAAATATATTTTCCAGAATAAGTATTAGTGAGAAGAGTGGCATTCCTTTATACTTTTTTGCATATCTTTTTAATATCTGGTTTATAGAACACAAATTCTTCTATCTCCTTTGACATTCAATCTGTTGCAATATGTTACTTTAAATGAAGTGTCTGAAAACAATCTGGCCTCACACAGATATGTAGTTGGAAAAGAGAAGCCCTTTGAGCTTTCTAAAGTGCCTGAGAGACCCTTACAGTTCTTCAAACCATACTTGGAGAACCACTGCTTTAGAGAATCTGTATTCAAATCTCACTAAAATTGATTTAGCACTATTTCATTCTGTATTAACGGAATCAAAATGTATAGATCAGGAACTAAAAAATTATTTTGCAAGAGTTCTGATGAATATATAGATAAATATGTGTCATTATTAAGTAGAAAAGTGGACTGTGATTACTTTCATTATAAGCACTTATTTTTAGAAATTTACTATATGCCCTAATTATATGTATATTTTTATGTCAATACCAAATTGATACCAAAAATCATTTTATAATCAATTATACATAATTTCATATTAATTCATTTAACAGTTATTCTTTGAGCACCTGTATGTACCAGACCCCATCAGAGGTTCTGAAGATAGAACAATAAGAAAGCCAAAGTATCAGGCTTTATAAAAATTATTTTCTAGTGGCAGAAACATAATAAATTATCAAATAATAATAAAAATCACCAGATCAAATACCATTTCAGACTCATTTGTTTGGCAAATATTAAGAGACTTCCGATACTGTTAGAGATGATGTGGGTTGAAAAAATATTTTAAATATGGTTGGTAGAAATGTAAATTGGATGACAATTTGCTTTCGCCTTGTAAAGTTGAACCTAACCTAAGACCTAGTAATTCCACTGTGGGTACATAACTCAAGAGAAACCCTTGCATACTGTTAACAGCAGTGGACAACTGGAACTTACCACAGGCAGGAAAAGAGGGAAAAATGTACATTTACACTATGAAATAATACACAATGTGGGAAGCAAAAAACCACAGATAACCTGCAACAGCATGGTTAGATTGTACTTGAGCACAAGAAGTAGGCCAGAGAAGATTACATTCTGCCTAAAGACTTTTATATATTTAAAATAATTTTATTATTAAAAAAACATTTTTCAAGCATGTGCATATGTGTTTGTGTTTAGGAAAAAAAAAGATAAACACAGAATTTAGGATAGTGGCTAGTTGCCTCTGAGAAAGGCAGGAGGGTGGATAGAGAAAGAGTGAATTATTAGAATTTATTTTTAATGTTTTACATCTGGGGTGGGAGGTTGGGTTCAGGAGTGACCAATTTGAATTGGTCAAATATAGCATTCATTTCTTATAGGAGTCTTCTAACAAGTTAGAGGTAGTGTCCTAAAACTGATAAAGGGCAAATAAAAACTATGTACAAAAAACACCATCAAAATAACACCAGTTAGAATAATTCCTTTTAAAATCAAGAGCAAGGGGCACCCGGGTGGCTCAGTGGTTGAGCGTCTGCCTTCGGCTCAGGGAGTGATTCCAGGGTCCTGGGATGGAGTCCTGTGTCAGGCTCCCTGCAGGGAGGAACCTGCTTCTCCCCCTGCCTGTGTCTCTGTCTCTCTGTGTGTCTCTCATGAATAAATAAATAAATATTTAAAAAATAAATAAATAGAACAATAAAATAAAATCAAGAGCAAGACAAGGAAGTTACTATATTGGCTATAATTCAACAATGTTATAAAGATTAAAGTCAATTCCATCAGTCAAGAAGGAGAAATAAACTGTTTTTTATTAGAAAAGCTTGTCATTGTTGCCCCTAGAAATAGTTGTGTCCTATGGAAAATGACTTAAACTACTATAATCCATGAAATACCTGGTTTTGAAATTCATCTAGAAAAGAAACTATGAAGCAAAAGTGAATAAATCTTGCTAATTTACATAATAAAAATATATTGGAATATAGATATAAAGAGCTGAATGGAATAGACTAGGTAGTGTCTCTTTCTCTTCATATACATATATTTTTTCTTTTAGAAACTGTTTTTTTTTCAAGATAGGAGTAATTACCAGGGAGTGGCAATGAAAAACAAAATGAAACAAAGCCCCCAGGGGTCCCGGATGTGAAACAAACAAGACAGCAATAAACAAGACACCACCAGATGAGGGGGATGCTGGGAGACCGCATCTTTACTGCCCACCCAGTCCCACAGTGGCCCTCAGTATGGACCTTTGGCACATCAGGTGGGGCAAATCTTCTTTTGCAGGACTTGGACCACTGAGGTCATTTAACGTCCCTGACCCCTGTCCTCTATACGCCAGGAAAGTTCTCTGGTCATTGGGGCAGACAATCCTCCAAACATTTGTAGACCTGTGGATTGGGAGTATTTGGGAGCAAGAAGGTGCTCTGGAATCAGGGAAGAAGTCGATCATTTGGGAATTTTGTTTCTGAGAGACCATAATTTAGAGAGAATAGCAGCAAATTTGAGAAATTGGAGCTGTATGGGGCTGGAGTCAGATTAGGTTGTACACATAGAGGCATAAGGCACGAGAGCTGAGGGGCTGAGGCTGGAAGGCTTGGCTTTGGATGATTGATACAACCAAGGATATGGGGCTTGACGGGAGCTTCGTGATTTCTTAAAAAGGCATGAATTATGGTTACTAATGGCAATTTCCTTGTCAAACTCTTTACTCAAGTAATTCTTAGAGTTGTGGGATGGATAGTATGGGCCTACAGAACTGCATCAGGAGCATTAGGAGACTTCACAGCTAGCACAGGGACAGCCACACTGAGGGAGACATATTCAGAAAAACATATTTTCTGATAAGTGATCAGATTGTTAACATTTCAAAAGAAATATATTCAGTTTATATTATTTTATGATCCTCACCTACAATTCCACTATTTCATATTTGAAGCTAGTGTGAATCTGATTTGAGACAGTCATCATATGGCATATTATAATAATTCCTACCAACCATCTTTACTTTTGTTATCCTGTTTTGGGCTGTTTTATTGTGTCGAAACATTCTGCAAAATGCTACCAAGTCAGGAGAGCCTGATTAAAACTTATTAGAAATCAAAATTTCAGCACTTCATATATAAGGTGAATGTTATGGCTAATTCCAATTCATTTCAGATGCTTCTGAATTTTAATTTAATTGAAATTAAAATAATTTAAATCAAATTGATGTTCGACTTTAAATGTAATTTAAATTCTTGGTTTAGATGCTTTCCAATTTCAATTTAGAATTTTAATTTATCTCAAATATAAACTGATTTGAATTAATCTTAAAATTCAGTTTTCTTTCAGATTCACTTAGAAAACACAGCATTCATTTTGCTCTGTGGTTTCAGTCCATCAGAGTAGACTAATCAAAATCATTTCCTTTTATCTTCTCTCTGTCCCGACTTCCCTCCAGTGGCTTACCAAAAGAAGACATATTCAGACATTGCCTATGTGCAAGCAGGGAGGGTATGTATTGTAATATAAAATCGATAAGAAAACCAACTAAAGGTCAATCTGACTTTTATTGTCGCAATGCACCAGCAATTCTAAAAAATTGATAAATTCTAAAAGAATTGTTGATAAGTCATTCCTCTCTGATAAAAGCTTTTGTTGGCCTACGTTTTAAATGATGGTTGTGGTTACTATTCAGCTTTAATAATATAAATATAACCTTCAAATTAGCACAGTTTTATTACCCATCATTTAAAAACATTCTTTGCATAGGGCAGGTAATTTGGAGAACTCCCAGTTATATATATGTGGCCTCACCTCCATGGGTTCCCTTGGAGAGTAAGCTCATAACGGTTTAGAATTATTCAAGTTAACTTTGGTTGTGATTCCTGTCTCCACTCCCAGTTGACATTATATATTTCTACATTTAAACACTGGATTCAAAATGAAGAGTGACAGCAGAGTCACTGTAAAGATAAAGAACTTGAGTCACGTCAATTTTGTCATTTTGTGTTACCACGTGGAGTTATTGTTTTATATGTAATTAAAACAATGAAATAGGGCAGCCCGGGTGGCTCAGTGGCTTAGCGCCACCTGCAACCCAGAGCATGATCCTGGAGACCCGAGATCGAGTCCCACATGGGGCTCCCTGCATGGAGCCTGCTTCTCCCTCTGCCTGGGTCTCTGCCTCTCTCTCTGTGTCTCTCATGAATAAATAAAATCTTTCAAAAAAAACAAAAACAAAAAACAATGAAATAGAGCCCCAAATTAAGGTGTAATGTTTCTATTTGGTAACTCCAAATTTTAGTCCAGCAATAAGATATTTTATTGAATTTGAATAATATATTTGACATTAAAATCTGTTTTCAAAAATTATTATTCCTATTCATTATTGAACTATACTGTTATTATTCATAATGATACAGACTAATATATAGGTATAAGTCTTCCCCATCTTAGAAAAAATACATTCATGTAATTAAGGAGATTAACCCAGTACTTTATTTTCCCTTATCCTACTGATATTACTTATTTGTTTATCTTATTATGGCATGATTTTATAAACATAAAAGTAAAGATTTACTGCCTATCTTTTCTCTAGCCATTATTTTATTAATTTCTAATGATTTTTGATGAAAGCAATTTTGTGATAGAGTGGGGTGTTTAAAAATGACCTTCTCCACCTCAGTGTCAAATACTCTAGGAATAGCTTTCTGTTCTCCATCTCTTCCTTCAGAGACCCATGGATCCTTTGGCTCACAGCTGGTAGACAGCCTCGCTGATGGAGACATATTCAAAAATATATTTTTTATCATAAGTGATCAGACTTTTATCATTTCAATAGAAATATATTGTTTATATTATTTTTATATTTATGTCATATTTTATATTTGTATAATTTTCCTTTCCCCAAGGAAAAGAAAAATCTTACCTATGTGCAAGAAGGTAGGATTTGGGTGTATTTTGCTAAATCTCTTGAATCCGGAATAAGTTCTGCCCATATAACATTCAGTATGGAATAATGCCATATTGTCCCAATTTTCTTTATTTTTTTAAAAATACATTGGGTTGGGGCTCCGGGGTGGCTCAGTCAGGTGAGTGCCTATAGCTCAGGTCATGATCCCCCGCTTCAGGCTCTGCTCAGCAGGCAGCCTGCTTCTCCTTCTCCCTCTGCCTATTATACGCGCACTCTCTGTCAGATCCATGAATAAGATCATTTAAAAAAATACTTTGGGTTATTTTGTGATGATAAAAGAATGATGAAATGCCTATTCTGCTTATTATGCATGCTAATATTATTTGGAACTTAAATTTTTTTAGAGAAAATGTAATTATAAGAAAAATGTATGAAATTCTATTCAAAGAATGAAATAGCATCGACTAAGTAAAAAGGACTGTGGACAGGAAGTGTTAGGAAAAAAATAAAGAAGTCCACTGTTTGACTTATACACATACACTTTATCTCCAAGTTCTTAAAGAGCTACAATAAATTCTCAACTTGGGATCCCTGGGTGGCGCAGCGGTTTGGCGCCTGCCTTTGGCCCAGGGCGCGATCCTGGAGACCCGGGATCGAATCCCACGTCGGGCTCCCGGTGCATGGAGCCTGCTTCTCCCTCTGCCTGTGCCTCTGCCTCTCTCTCTATCTCTCTGTGACTATCGTAAATAAATAAAAATTTAAAAAAAAATAAAATAAAATAAATTCTCAACTCTATGACTATTAATAAATACAATAAACTATTATTTGATTCATAGACTTAAGTAAGTTTTGTTGTAGCCGAGTCTGAACAACTAGTTGGAGATTTTTCTGTACTCTAAAAACTAAGGCAGACTTTATAACGTCAGCACCATAACCATTAAGAGAAATGAATCACCAAGACAGTAGCCCCAGACACTAGACACCAGTGCTTTTAAGATGTTTTTGAAAGGTGAACTTCATTTATCTGTAACCTCTACAAGCAGACTCTGGAGATAGATAATTTTGGTCTGAATAATATGTCTGTCATTTTGATGTGTCATCTTGCAAGTTACTTAGCTTTTCCCTGGGAGGGAAAAAAAAAAAATATATATATATATATGTATGTATGTATGTATTAAGTGGATCATATATGTAAAATACCTAGAACAACATATATATGTTTATTGTTATTATTTCATGAAGTAATATATCATTAATGTTTTAATTATTTACTTTGATCCATTAACTTTAACCCTGGGATGTATGATTAAGTGGATTAATCATCTTACTTTTCTTTTTTTTTTTTTAAGATTTCATTTATTTATTCATGAGAGACACACAGAGAGGCACAAACACAGGCAGAGGGAGAAGCAGGCTCCATGCAGGGAACCCGATGTGGGACTCAATCCCAGGACCCAGGGATCATGCCCTGAGCCAGAGGCAGACACTCAACCAGTGAGCCACCCAGGTGGCCTAATTATCTTATTTTTCTAAAATGTAACCAAATCTGAGATAAGTAAGCGATTTTTCTTTGGATCAGCAAAATGGAATTAGAAAACATATTTTAACTTTTTTATAGTTTGATGTAACCAGTGCCTGTAGAGAATTTAACATTAAGAAATATTTGACTCAGCTCCTTTTTTCCAAAGCCTTTATGTAACCTGCAGTTGTTAGTGTTCTTCTTGGTACGTGCTTGTCCACATCCTCCAGGAGTCACAAGGCCTGTGATAAAATGAGTTGTTTTGTAACATTGTGATTATTGAGATTATAAAATTCCTAAGAGAATATCAACAATGATTCTGAAAGGACAAGGACAAGGATACCAGACCACGGTGTTTTTAGAAGAACATACCCAAGGCTACATCCCAGGTACAAGATGACTAACCACCTTTTTTTCTGAGTAATTGCTATCTTTTTACCAAAGATATATCCCCAGTCCCTCTTTGTTCTCCCACCTTAATAACATAAATAAAATGCTGAATGGCCAAATTTCCCCCAATTAAGGATAGGATCCGATCCAAAATTGGTCCTTATCCCTCCTTAAAGAATCTAACTCAAGTCCAAGCCCTATAGGAGACACTGTAACATCCAATTCCTATGGTGTGTGTTATCTCAGGCTGGCAGTAAGTCAACAAACCTGTTTTTTTTAAGCAGATGTGTTTCCTGTGATCTTCAGTCGGTGGGCTTTAGGCCCTCCTTTATCTCAAAGAACATAAAGAGCTGTAAAAGAGAATTGCACACCACAGACACACATACACACTGTTCATCTCAGTGTGTTTGTACTTCTATGCTATTTACTATAATTGGACCATAACCAGTTATTAATTGGCTGTAAAACAGGAAAGTCAAGCAAGACAGTATTTTATGAGTACTAATGTGACTTTAATAGATGAATAGTTGTTTTTAAAAGTGTCCTTTGTTAGACCCATAAATACAGAGAACAAACTGATGGTTACCAGACGGAAGGAGGGTGAGGGTACGGGCAAAATGGGTAAAAGGGAGTAGGGAATACAGGCTGGTTAGGGAATGTGTAAACCGAATGAAAGGCACAGCGTAGGGAACAGTCAGGGGTCCCCGTCCGGTGACAGATGGTGGCTACCCTGTGAGGGCAGCATCACATATGAGCTGGGCCAGTCACTATGTTGTACACCTGAAACGAATGGAACATCGTGTGTCAACTGCTCCAATTAAAAAAATATATATTTTTAAGTGTACTCTTTCATATGACTTAGAAAGATAGATGGATATTTCACTCTAGTTAATCTGCTCAGTAGCCTGTAGGTCATTTGCCGAAATAAATAGAAAATAATTCCCCCTTTTTCCTAGATTTATTTTTATTTTAAAAATTACTGCTAAAACAGCAACCCATAGAAAAAGGCTCATATTAAACTGAAATTGTAGAATCACTGAATACTCAATTACTTGTCAAACAGACTATGGGAATGTGTGATATTATCTAGAAATGCGTAGATTCACTTTTTCTAAAAATAATTAATTTTAGAATTTATGGTCTGTCACACTAGGGAGGGTGCTGGCAATAGCCATCCCCTCCTCCTCTCCTCTGTTTTTGCTGGACACAAATGATGCACTATTGGCAAGCAACATTTCGGTATGCACACCAAAAAAATAAAAAACAGTCATTGCCATATGGCTTCAGTAATGTACCTAAGGAAGAGTGCCATTTAATGGTTCTTTATCTTTTTTTTTTTTAATTGGAGTTCAATTTGCCAACATGTAGCATAACACCCAGTGCTCATCCCGCCAAGTGCCCCCCTCAGTGCCTGTCACCCAGTCACCCCGACCCCTGCCCACCTTCCCTTCCACCACCCCTTGTTCATTTCCCAGAGTTAGGAGTCTCTCATGGCTTGTCACCCTCACTGATGTTTTCACTCATTTTCTCTCCTTTACCCTTTATTCCCTTTCACTTTTCTTATGTTCCTTAAATGAATGAGACCATATGATGATTGTCCTTCTCTGATTGACTTACTTCACTCAGCATAAAACCCTCCAGGTCCCTCCACGTCAAAGCAAATGGTGGGGATTCGTCGTTTCTGAGGGCTGAGGAATATCCCAGTGTATACAGAGACCACAGCTTCTCTATACATTCATCCGTCGATGGACCCCGAGGCCCCTTCCACAGTTTGGCTATTGTGGACATCGCTGCTGTGAACATCGGGGGGGCAGGTGTCCCGGCGTTTCATTGCATCTGTATCTTTGGGGTAAATCCCCAGCAGTGCAATTGCTGGGTCGTAGGGCAGGTCTATTTTTAACTCTTTGAGGAACCTCCACACAGTTTTCCAGAGTGGCTGCACCAGTTCAAGTTCCCACCAACCTTGCAGAGGGCTCCCCCTTCTCCACATCCTCTCCAACATTTCTTGTTTCCTGCCTTGTTAATTTTCCCCATTCTCACTGGTGTGAGGTGGTAACTCATTGTGGTTTTGATTTGTATTTCCCTGATGGCCAGTGATGCGGAGCATTTTCTCATGTGCTTGTTGGCCATGTCTATGTCTTCAATTTAATGGTTCTTTATCTTTTTTTCTATTTTTTCCTTTGGTTTGTTTTTGCTTTTATGTTTTATTGGGAATTTCCCTAATGTGCTTATGCTTTCAGAGGAATCCAAAGGGATATCTCTTGCATATCTTTATTACCTAATGAAAATCCCATTGATCTGTAAATATTCAAGAAAAAGGAAATTTAAAAAAAAAAGGAAATAATTTTGACTGCAACAGATTGAAGTCTTCAGAATTGGGACAAATCCCCCTACCCCACCAATTTTTCTAAGCACTTTTAATTTCCCCAATCCAACATTTTTTATTAGCATTTCATGCTGTCTTTGATAATGAGAGAGATAGGGGAATGGTGGTGTTTGTATGTCACTTAGTTGTGAAACGAAGCTCCAGAGCATGCTAAAGCCTTCATTACATAAGCCCTCAGAGGTAACAAGACTTGTAATTCTGTTCCGAATACCAGTGAGATTATTAATCTAGGTAGATACACACTCACTTGAGGTTTATTGAATTTTAATCTGCTTCTGCACTTCCAGCTGTTCAGTCGAGAGACCCAATAGGCCTGCAACTCACTGACAACTGCTGTAAAACTGAGAAAAAGATCCACCAGCAACAGGAAGGACACGGACCTATTATTTTTAAATGTTGGCATTAAAGCTGAGCCTGGAAGATCCTCCTCACTTTAATTTAAGCCAGAAGCTGAGTGAGCATTTTTGAATCCCAGTGATTGATCTTCACTCTAGATTCTAGAACTTGGACCAGATGACTCAGAAATGGCCACAAAGAGTGACTGGGGGCTTAACGGAGGTACCTAGCCGACCTAGCGTGTAACTTTCTCACAGCAGACATCACACACAATTAATTGTACTAATATTATTGGACATATTTTCAGTTTTAAATAATGCTCCTTGGAAGCATTAATTTTTTTTTTTAATCAGGCAGACTGAAATCCCTTAAAAGTGGCACATCATTAGTAGGTATTAGGTCTTTCTTTACAAAGGAATATTTGAAGTGTAAAACCAAAAAATAAAGCCTGGAATTCTGTTTGAAGAAGAATAATAAAGCTGAGATGGTGTAAAGAAGTTTAAACAAAATCATAAACCAGTGCTGTGAGAGCGTTATTTCAAATGTTTTTAAATTTCAGATTTTAAAATTTTGAGGTGAAATGCAGGTCCTATATTAAATTCTTTGTCGTCATTATTCATGACCCTTTCCATCTGCAGAGGACTTGGCTGTGATGTCGTACAAGTTCAATGGATACTCAGGAATTTATGCAACACACGTCAAGTGCCTCCTGGGTGCCTGGAAGTCTTCAGCTGAAGGACAGAGGGCACTGTCCCACAGAAACACGTGTCTAATATGCATGTGCCCCTGCTTGTGGCAAAGCCATATCCTACAAAGTCAGAATTCTTTTTAATGTCCTAGAGAGTTTTTTAATTCAAGTGTGGCCACCTACTACAAGTCTCAGCTTCAGGATCTTCCCAGAGGCCCTCCCTGTGTCACCAGCCCTTGTAAGTTAGGACTTTACTGTCAGTTATTATGTCAGTTCTCTGTTACTGTCATAAATGGAATCAATATTTTCAAGTATGTATTTAATTTCAATTTCTTCCACTTATTTTCTGTCTTCTCGCTATATTGGAGTTTTCATGAGATCAGGGACCCATTTTGTGCTGTTTACCAGTGTAACTTGCATTTAGCTTTATGTCGCCTGAAAAACAAGTTTACTTTGTCTTCACCTAGAGTCTCGGCACCATTTTAGTCTTGACCATGGCATTATATTGCAATTTGATAATACCATGATGGGTTTCTAATTTCACTTTAACTTTGCTTGTGTTGAATCACAACCAGAGTAGGAAGTAAGGAAGCAAGGTAATAATGTCTGTAAAAGGCGTCCACATGCTTTCGCTTTTTAAATAACAAAATAAACAAAATTATATTCCTTATCAAAGAATAACCACTTTAGAAAACTTGAAACTACAGAAAAACATTTTCAATCTTTTTATTTGGAAACAATTTTAGTGTCACAGGAAATTGCAAAGATGCTACAGAGAGGTCTCATGTACCCTTGACCCATTTCCCCCAATTTTTAACATTTTCTATTACTATAGGATAGCATCAAACTCAGGAAACTGATGCCAGTAGAATATGTGGGAATAGTTCTATATCACGTTAACGTGCTTAGATCTGTGTGGCTAACACCACAACCAAGAGAGAGAACTATTCCATTACAGCAAATATCTACCTTACGCCACCTTTTTGTAATGCGGTCACCTTCACCTTCCATCCCACGGCCATCCCTAGCCACTGGCAACCAATAATATGTTTTGCTTATTCTGAGAATGTTATATAAATACAACCATGTGGGATCCCTGGGTGGCGCAGCGGTTTGGCGCCTGCCTTTGGCCCAGGGCGCGATCCTGGAGACCCGGGATCGAATCCCGCGTCGGGCTCCCGGTGCATGGAGCCTGCTTCTCCCTCTGCCTGTGCCTCTGCCTCTCTCTCTCTATCTCTCTGTGACTATCATAAATAAATAAAAATTAAAAAAAATAAATAAATACAACCATGTGATATATAACCTTTTGAGACTGGTTTTTTCACTTATCACAATGACCTTGAGATGCATCCAGACTGTTGTATAGACCGACGGTTTCTTTCTATGTGGAGTGGTACCCCATGGCAGGAGTATAACACAGTTGGTTTCCTCATTCACCCATTAAGGACCCGTAGGCTGTTCCCAGTTTTTAGCTATTACAAAGAAAGCATATATAAATAAGCATGGAGAGGTTTTTGTATAGACATTATTTTCATCTCTAGTTTTATACAGACATAAGTTTTCATTATTATTTTATTTGTATCTGTATTTATGTTTATGAAAAAAGTAAAAATTATATGAAAGGATGCTCACCAGAGAAAATTCAAAACTACAAAAAAAAAAAAAATTTAAGGGGAGGAAAAGCAGTCCCTTATATTCCCACAAATGAAAGTCAATCGCTATTACTAGTTTGGTACTTATCTTTCTAGTTTTTTTCTATGCCAAAGATTTTCATTGTTGATTATAGATATGATTATGATACATAAGTGAAATTTCATATCTTGACTTTTTCTCTATTATCGTGAAATAATTGGTGTTACAAAAATGTAAGAAAGATAGACCCAATTCATGTAAAAATGTGTATTTGAATTAAAGCATATAGTGAAATTCCCCCAAGCCCACCAGCCAGTGTAAGAAATAGTGTACACTAGTACCACTCACACTCCCTTAGGTTCTCCTTGTGTTTTACCTTTTTATTTCTAAATGTTTTTCAAGAGATCTTATCAGCTATACTGCTGAAAACAGTAAAAACTTGCCTAAGCAAAATTTTAAATGAGGAGAGATAGGAGGCCCACTGATTATCTTAACTAACTGTGGCTGGTACTATGTCTCCTCTCCTTCCTCTTTATACTTTTTCAAACAATCTTACTAAAACCTCAAAACATTCTTCCTTCGAGAATCCTATGATTTATGTTTTTTGTATTTCTATGTGAAGGGCCAGTTAGTTCAAGATTGTAGAAAATCTTTATAAAACCACTGCAATTTACAACCTTACCTGTGAGCATTTTTCACAATTTATGTTTGTTTTGTAGTTAAAGCAGGTGGTCAGTCTTTTTTTTCTACATCATTATTGAGATGAATGCACCATTCTTGAATTGTTAATATAGTTTTTTTTCTGGATATGAATTAATTTCAGAAGCTCCTTGATGGCTCAGTCAGCTAAGTGTCTGCCTTCGGCTCATGTCCTGACCTCAGGGTCCTGGGATTGATCAGGCCCTGTGTCTGGCTCCCTCCTCAGTGTGAAGCCTGCTTTTCCCTCTCCCTCTGCTTGCTGCTTCCCCTGCTCATGCTCTTTCTCTCAAATAAATACAGTCTTTAAAAAAAAATTTCACTCTATGCACTGCATAAGGAAGATAATTGTTTTAGTCATAATTATGCATCGTGAGTACATGATATTTGCTTTGTTCCATGGACTCTAATAAATACAGCAGTTATATACTTCAAACTGTAACTATTCCAACTTCAAGGAGAACTGAAATTTAGATTTACACATACCTATTTATCTTTTGACTTCATTGTCACTGTCAGGCTCTTCCATATTCCCAGAAAAAAACTGCCATTGTTATGCTATTTATTTACAGCATATTAAAATTCTAACATCACTCTTGACATAATTGGAAATATTACAAAATTACATTTGGGAAGATATACATAGATTCTGTTGATTTTCTATGTGTTTTGATCTGCTGGATATTCTGAAAATTTAACAAGAGAAGAGTTATACTGAGATCTGTGTCAATGGAAAGGAAGTGATCTATAGGTGGAAGGGCCAGCTTCCTTACAGAATTCACAGTGAGGCACAGGCATAAGCAACACATTTTGCAGTCCAAGCAATTCTGCTTTCAGCTGCTTCTTGGCCTGGTGATAACCTTAGACTACAGCCCTTTCTGGAAAAGTAATACAAAGACGGTGGCCTATCGATCAAGAAAACTGATAGCACAAAATACACTAAAAAATGGCCATGATGCTCCAAGATGAAAATTGATCCTTACTTATGATCCTAAACAGTAGATCCCAGATGTCCTAGACTTTAACTTTTAGGTCACATTATAGATACACACACATACACACACACACACACATTCATGTTTATTTTTAATGAATAAATTACGGCAACTTTAACCCTTACGAGTCTGACTACTAGAAATTAGTTCCACTCTGCGTCGGCCCACTGTTACCAAGAGTGACTTAAGGGGCTTTTCATGTATGCTCAGAACTAGTCTGTCAACTCTGATCACTGTAATAGCCACCCCAGTTTTTTCTTTCTCACTTGTCCACTGCTCTGGCTGTGAAGCCACTGGATAAGGCCCAGTAACCACTGCCTGTCTGTAACTGGTTTCAGGTATGCTCTAGACCTCAATGTGCCAGGGTTCTTCTTCCCCAGGCATAACTACATTTTTGTGTCCTAGACCCTAAAGCAGTTTTTGTTTTGTTTTTTAGTTCTAGGGTCTCATATATTTTTTGTGCTAGCTCCTAACCATATCTTACCTGTATGCTTCCCAATACTCATAAAAATCTGGACTCTCTCCTCTAGCATAGAAGTTCAAGTTCAGCGCATGAGGCTAGACAAGATAGAAAACATAGCTATATCACTTTCTCCTTTGGGTTGTAAGTGAATGTCCTTCAAGTTGGCCCAGCTACCATATGCCCTTGGTGTACATGCTAGTTTATATAGATAGATGGTCGGATGGACCATCCGACTTGGAGGTCGGCTTTAGGGATGGAGGACTATGGCTTTATCTGTACTCATAGCATCTGGGAGCTTGATCAGCAATCTATTCATTTATCAATTATTTATTGCAGGTAACGGTTATGTCCTAGCTACTAGGTAGGATGGAACTTACCCTCGTGGAGTTTACATTCTAGAAAGAAGGACAACATAAACAAGGAATGAAATACACGTGTTTGAGAGCTGGAGGCTGTGCTGATGGCAGGGTAAGAATATTCATCAGCAGATAGCTGGAGAAGGATGTGGAATTTGTTTGCAGAGGGTAGTCACGGAAGGGCGATCCCTGAGAAAAGGTTCTAAAGATGAGGCTTTGGAAACAGCCAAAGAAAGAACATTCTAGGGAGAGGGCTAGGTCCTACAGAAGATAAAGTATGGGTGAACTCAAGAACAGAAAGGAAACAGGTGTGCTGAGGGGGCTTCTCTTGAAGAGAGTGAAACCAGATTCAGAGAAGGTCAAGTACCCTGTTTTCCTGTAAGGAGGAGAAGAGATATTGAATAATTGCTGGATTGGGATGTGGTATTTTAGGAGTAGGGGGCTCTGTACACACTTTTAAAAGTGGAAATATGATGATAGGCTAATCCAGTAGAAAGGAAGAGTCTGATGATTTAAGACAGAGCAGAGAGCAGAGGAAGTCGGGGAAGAGCTGAGAGGGAGGAGAGGCATCTGGAGAGGTTCACGTTTGACAGCAGTCAGAGCACTTTCTAGTTGTAATAGAAGATAAATATAGACTCCAGTAGGTTTATAGGTTTGGTGAAGGGACTAGGTGGGATTTCTGCTGAGCTAGCAAATACCCTTTGTTATATGATAAAAAATAAACAGAGGTAGATATGATGAATTACGATGATACTTGACTAGGAGCCAGGTTTCAGGGGGTTTGTTTTTTCTTTTAATAAAGCAAAAGTCTCATGTCCTTTTTTAGATCAACATTCCTTACCACAATTTGAAAAGTCAACTGAAAAAAAAAACTAAAAAAAAAAAAAAAAAAAAAAAGAAAAGTCAACTGATTCTTAAATAAAAGAAAGTCTATACATTTACTTTTCACCTGTATTTGTTGGATCATTTACTGTGTATTAAAGACAAAGAAAAGTTCAGTTTTTCAGTCTGGTAGAAATCTTAAATTCCTTGTATGATATGTAAGAATATCTTGGGCCTGTTTTACTGACACAAATGGTTTGTCTTTAAGCTATAAAATGGCTCAGATCAACTGACATTCCTAAATTATTACCTCCAAGAGCAGACTTATCAACAGGAGGCAGAGGAAAGATAAATTTAATACGGGAATAGAATATTGTTCAGAATTTTATTTTTAAACTCACATAAAGAAGTTTTCATAAATCTGAGCACTTCTGTTAAAAATTGTCAGTGAGGGCAGCCCCGGTGGCGCAGCGGTTTGGTGCCGCCTGCAGCCTGGGGTGTGATCCTAGAGACCCCGGTATCGAGTCCCACGTCGGGCTCCCTGCATGGAGCCTGCTTCTCCCTCTCCCTGTGTCTCTGCCTCTCTCTGTGTGTCTATGAATAAATAAATAAAATCTTTAAAAAAATTGTCAGTGATCAGAAGAAATTAGGAGGAAGATGCTTATCACAAGCTAAGAAACGTGGGAAAACCAATGAAATTGGTTTTATGACACAATACTTCTCTACATGTTTCTTTTGCTAATCAACCTTATAATGTATGCTTGTTCTAGAATTAAACTTTGCTTACATTTGGTAGAGCAATGAGTTGATTTTAAGATGACACCTAAGATTTGGAAGAGCATATATAATTGATTGTGTGATCAAGAGGAAAATAGAATGTATATAATACATATTTTATATTTACATACATTTTTAAAATAATAAAATAATAATAACATGTAAAGATGTCTCCAGAAAGATTATTATATATGTACTGTTGCCTCCGGGAAGGGTAACTAAGTAACAGGGGATGACAGGAATGTTTTCATTCCATTTCATTCCTCATCATTATTGATCCATTTGGAAGTGTCACTTGAGTATAAAATTTTGTAAAGCAAGCAAGCAAGAAAGAAAAAGAAAGAAAGAAAGAAAGAAAGAAAGAAAGAAAGAAAGAGAAAGAAAGAAAAAGAAAGAAAGAAAGAAAGAAAGAAAGAAAGAAAGAAAGAAGAAAGAAAAAAAGGAAAGAAAGAAAGGAAAGAAAAAAAGAAAGAAAAAAGAAAGAAAAAGGAGAAAAGAAAGAACACATACTGATAAATAAGTACTTGCTGTTTATGTAACCATGTTTCAAGTCCCCTCCACCATTTCAGAAATCTTCTGAGGAATAAATACAAAGAACAATATAACTAGAGAGTTAAAATCCTTTATTTTAATATCTGGCTATCTCTTAATTAAAATTTTAACTTAGAACAGAAAGATACTACCATGTTCTATGAAATCAGGAGAGTGTCAAAAATCATACCTCCTCCCACACTCTCTTTAATAGATAAGATTAACATTGGTGGCAAATTTTAAGAGTAGAAAGCCTTCACTCTATACTGTCTATATTTAAAGTTTATTTATGTTTCCAAAGAGAGAAGTTCCAAGACTAATGTGCACAGAAGATAAGAAATTTAAGAAATTAGGTTAACTGCTAGTGTATTTAAATTGCTTAACCTGGTGGTTACAAGTTGTTAAGTTAGAGGTATGTATCAGTTTGAGAGTGAATGGCGGTGATAAAAATGTATCCGAAATAATGAGTCACGAGATATTTGGACCCTAAAAAGATACCACACAACTAAAAATACTAATTTTTACCTTTTGGGAATGTGTCAGTCTGTTAGTTTATTTCTCAAAATAGTTTTTGAAAACTATCATCATAAAGGGTTTACTCCCCAAGGGACTTACATAGTGAACCACAGCATCAAGCACCCATAAACACAAATCATCTCTGTCATCAATGTTTGTTCCTCTGCCTTCTACTGCCCCCTTTCTGGTCACCACATAGCCCAGGCATCAAGAAAACTGTCATTTTCATAACCAATTCCCAGACCGTCAGGTCTGTCAAATTTCAGAGGACGCCTGGGGGGCTTAGTCAGGTAATCTGACCCTTGACTTCAGCTCAGGTCATGGCCTCCGGGTTGGGATGGAGCCGGGTGTCAGGCTCCATGCTCAGTGGGGAGTCAGCTTGAGATTCTCTTTCTCTGTCTGCCCTCCCCACCTGCCCTCTCTCTAAAATAAATGAATTAAGAAAAAACACAGCAAACTCAGCACTCCAGCTGCACCATCCATCCCTCCCCACGCCCACTATAGACGCCTACTGCATTATAAATCAGTACATGCATTGAGCAACTTTAAGGAATTTGAGATGTGTCATTTTTTTTATTGTATTTTTTGAAGTTTTATATAAGTAATCTCTTTACCCAACATGGGGCTCAAACTCATGACCCCAAGAACAAGAGTCCGTCACCGTAATTTCCATCATTCGAAGTATCAAGCAGCTGCGGGTCCGGGGACAATTGTGTTGGAGCTGACGTAGATGCGGGCAGGGGTGGTCCCCGGGCTCTCCGTGGGGAGGGCGCCCCGAGGGAGGGCTGAGGGGGTGTAGGGGAGGGTACCCCGAGGGAGGGCTGAGGGGGTGTACGGGAGGGCCCCCGGGCTCTCCGTGGGGAGGGCGCCCTGAGGGAGGGCTCTGGGCTCTCCGTGGGGAGGGTGCCCTGAGGGAAGGCTGGGGGGGGGGGGGGGTACGGGAGGGCCCCGGGCTCTGCCCAGCAGTGCCGGCCGAGGTCCGCATCCGGGCGGAGTGGGAGGGGCAGGCCCGCAGCCCCCGGGAGCCCTACAGCGCGTCACTGGGTGACCCCCGACCCAGCGCTGGGTGAGGAGTAGGGTCGGGCCCAGGTGTCCTACTTTGTGTGGGCGCCGCCTCTGCGTCCTGTCCTCGGGGCACCCAGGGATGGGGGGCACCCAGGTATAGGGGGAGAGGGTGCCCAGGGTTGCGGGGGACACCCAGGGATGGGGGCACCCAGGGATGGGAGAGAGGGTGCCCAGGGTTGGGGGGGTGCCCAGGGATGGGAGGGCCGAAGGATGGGGAGCGCCCAGGGATGGGGGAGACAGGATTGGGGGGGCTCCCCGAGGCAGGCAAAGGCGCCGGGTCCCCCGCAGGCCGCAGTGAATGCCCCCTTGGCGCCCATGCCCCTCCGACCTGAGGGTCCCTTCAGTGCCCCGTTTGGCAGCTCCGGGCCGTTACCTCTCTATAGGAGCCAACCATAAAATGGCAGCTTGGGGGTCCCGGGGACTCTGCTCTGGGCTCAGGGCGTGACCCCGGGTCCCGGGATCGAGTCCCGCATCCAGCTCCCCGCTGGGCGCCTGCTTCTCCCTCTGCCCGGGTCTCTGCCTCTCTGTGTGTGTCTCTCAGGATTAAATAAATAAAATCTTTGAAAACAATAAATAGAATGGCAGCCCCTTTCCAGCCCCGCAGGGTAGAGGCCCTTGTCTTGAAGCCTAATAGTAGAGCCGCAGCTCCTGGGCGAGGATGGCGCGCGGCGCGGGAGGAGGCCTCCGCACACAGCCCTGCCGCCACCGCGCTCGACCCTGAGATGAGCTTTCCTGTGTTTTCAGCTACGAAGTCCTGCAGTTGTTTTTTTCTCTTTGTGCTGACTTTTTGCACAGCCGACATTTATTTCACACATTTGACAATTTGACCTTTCTTTTCACTGTTGGATATTCCGTGACTGGGCTATGAAACGCTGACAGAGAATTTTCAATTTTCAATTTTTTGATTCAGCGAATGAACATTTAGCGTATTGCTGGTGTCAGAGCAGAGGCCAGTGCTTCCTCAGTCATACGTCACCCCCGGTGCCCACGCATTTCGGGCCCCTTCTTGTCCATCACCCCGTTACCCCGTCCTCCTCCCCCTCCCGCGACTCTCAGTTGGTTTCCCACGATTAGCAGTTTCTTATGGTCTGTCACCCTCTCTGATTCTGTCATCTTTTGATTTTTCCTCTCCTCCCCTAGGCTCCTCTGTTTTGTTCCTTAAATTCCACATGAGTGAGATCATATAATTGATCTTTCTCTGATTGACTTATTTTGCTTTGCATAATACCCTCCACTTCCAGCCACATTGTTGCAAATGGCAAGATTTCTTTTTTCTTTTTTCTTTTCTTTTCTTTTTATTTTTTTTCTGATGCTGAGGAATATTCCATTGTATACAGAGACCACAGCTTCTCTATCCATCATCTGTTGATGAACACCGAGGCTCCTTCCACAGTTTGGCTATTGTGGACATTGCTGCTGTGAACATCGGGGGGCAGGTGTCCCAGTGTTTCACTGCATCTGTATCTTTGGGGTAAATCCCCAGCAGTGCAATTGCTGGGTTGTAGGGCAGATCTATTTTTAACTCTTTGAGGAACCTCCACACAGTTTTCCAGAGTGGCTGCACCAGTTCACATTCCCACCAACAGTGCAGAGGGTTCCCCCTTCTCCGCATCCTCTCCAACATTTGTGTTTTCCTGCCTTGTTAATTTTCCCCATTCTCACTGGGGTGAGGTGGGATCTCATTGTGGTTTTGATCTGTATTTCCCTGATGGCTAGTGATGTGGAGCATTTTCTCATGTGCTTGTTGGCCATGAGGGTCTTCTCTATAGAAATGCCTGTTCACGTCTTCTGCCCATTTCATGATTGGATGTTTGTTTCTTGGGGGTTGAGTTTGATAAGTCCTTTATAGATCTGGATACCAGCCCTTTATCTGATGTGTCATGTGCAAATATCTTCTCCCATTCTCTAAGTGACATGACAGAGAATTTGAAAAACGGATAGAGAATAATACTATTCTTGGAGCTGAGCAATATTGCTGTTTCTTGGTCATGAGCCAAGTGAAAATATTAATTTTAATTATAAATATAGTACTTTGAAATTCCTGTGATGATAAATTCAAGACTCTTGAAAACTAAAAGTTCACCTGAAGTTGGCACGTGCGGAGTTATTACTGAGTTAGCCCTAGAAAACTGATTTGTGGACAGTACATAAAATTGTACAATTCAGCAACAAATCAGACAAAAAGTGAACTTTTTGTCTTCTTAATATTGTATTATTTCTGTAAAATGAGATCTACTTCTTTGTATGAGTCAGAGCAGAGCTAAAAAGAGGTGAGTTAGCAATATTTATAGTATATTCTATGAGACATAGAGTTTTTTTGCATTGTGAAAGAAAAAGAAGGAAAGGGAATGACTTGCTGACTGCGTGTTTGGGGGGCGGCAAAGGGCCACACTGAAGTGCAGAGGGACGAGGTGAAAGATGGCAGTTGTTGCTCTTACTTCAAGTAGCACCAATCATAAGACATGAGAACCGAAAAGAGGATAGTGCTCTAGAAACTACTGCCTCTATCAGCACAGGGCATTGTAGAATCACAGAGCCTTACAATGCGTAAAATATTCTTTTGGGGGGCACCTGGCTGGCTCAGTCAGTAGAATGTGCGGGTCTTAATCTCAGGATTGTGAATTGGAGCCCCATGTTTGGTGTACAGATTACTTAAAATCTTAAAAAAAAAAAAAAGACAAAATTCGTCTTCATGGATTTACATAAGTAAATCGGATTTTCTTTGTAAGCATTTGCCTTTTTGCTGGGATTGTGGGCCATTAAAATATTGATTTTGATTTTCATTTCCATTTACAACTGGTTGAATAATAGAAACGAAGTATATGCAACCTATGATCAATCCTTGGGGTGACAGACATCAAGGGGAAAAACAGCTGATGTTAAAATAGAAATAATTGAGCTAGTGCTGCACGTCACGTCAAGACAAGTGTGCTATGGAAATAGATTGAATTTATTAGGGCAGCCTTCCCAACCTCCTGTTAAATCAGTGATGTGATTTCATTTGGTCATTGTGAGAAAAACTGATTTCTTTTAATATCAAGAGTCACTGTCTATGTTTCGTGGATTATGCTGTTAAATAAAAAGATTTTAGACCTTTAAAGCATCCTTAAATCAGGCAAAGTGAGGAAAAGAAATAAAACCTTGGCACCCGAAACAAAGACAGGAAATAATTTAGCATATAAGGGGTATTAACTTTGCTAAGGAAGAGGGTAATTTGGTAAGTCCTGCTGTCACGGGCGCCTGCTGAGCACACGACTTCCTGATGACTTGGGAGTTTTTAATTCATTAAAACTAGTGAGAGAGTGAGGCAGTGGACAGCTTGTTTACAGCAGCAGGAGGGCGTCAGGCCAGGAGCCCCCCCAGGAGCCCGAGGCCAGCCTCAGAGCTGGAGCTGACTACCCAGGCGGGGGTGTCTGTGAGGAGCCAGGTGACTAAGTGCCACAAGGGCCCACAGCAGGTGGAAACAAATTCAGAGTCTGCCCAGTGATGCCACTGGGTTGGAATAAGCAGGGCTCAGGGGGGTTTGAACAACCTGAGATGCTGGTTGAAAACATTACAATCAATTATTTTGAGATTATGAATAGTCACTAATGTAGAATGTCTTTCAGACTATGGGCTCTGGACAAAGAGCCTCTGGTTCTTGTCTCGGACCAAGCCGGTTTCTGCACTCGGTCCTACCCTAGGATTTTGATTCTTTTCTTTTTTCATCATGGAGAAGTTCAGGATTCAATCCATATAGATTGATGACTAAAGGTCTGTATTTTGGACAAAGAACTATTACCCCAGATTCTAGTAGTTGCCTCTCAAACATTATTTTCAATCATTTTAATTCATTCCTGGTGAAGAAACTTCCCATCCCAAATCCCACCTTATTAAAGGCTAAAAATGCCAGAGATTCATGTTTTCTACTTTCAGCTCATTTTGGATCCGGAGAAATTGAGAATCCTTCTGGAGAGCTTCGGTTGTAGACAATTTCTTTTCTCCTTTTAATGTTTCATGTAAATTAGGGTGCTTAAATTAGGGTGCTTTAGTGTTCATCTTATAGACATCAAATGAATGTCAAGAGAAGCCAGTGCAAGGGGCTGACATCAGAATTAGGTCTAGAACCATCTATTCTGGATTTCTTGTTATATTATATATTAAATTTCCATTGTTTGAGTTACCTTTAATCAGAAATATCGCATTTGCCACAGAAAGAACCTTGACCCAATGTGTAGTCAGCTTATTTATCTCAAATCACCATGGAAAAAGGTAAATTGCCCGATCAGTAGTCTGAATCAATTTTTTTTTCTTCTCTTCCCTGCTGCCACTGCTTCACATAGCAAACAATACACAGAACAAAAACTGTGTAACCTTAACGTATTACTCTTATTTTATAGATCAGTTAGCATAACCATGGATGTCTCATCGGGTATATGTATATGACATAGAATATAACAGAATTTTCTTACAACAGAATCATTTTTAAAACTGCCACAGTAGCAGAGAATATATAAATTACACTATGCTGTTCTTAAAGATGTAAGGAGGGGAGGGGTGCCTGGGTGGCTCAGTCCATCGAGTGTCTGACTCAGTCCGTTGAGTATCTGGTTTGGACTCCACGCTTAGCACTGTGCCTGCTTAGGATTCTCCCTCTGTCTCCCCCTCTCTCTACCCCTGCTCTCCTTTAGCACTCTCTCTGTCTCTCTCAAAATTTATTTATTTATTTAAAAAATAAAAGATGCAAGTATTCCTGAGGATTTTCTGACCAGGCAATAATTCGAACTTAACCCTAACACTATACAATTAATGCTTCTCTCAGTTTCTCATTCTCCCCCTTTCATCTTAACATATACAACATATTGAAAACATCTTCCTTCCAAGCACATAAGTAAATGCGGAAAGTTAATGAATTATTATAAAGCAAACAAACATCTTTGCAATTGTCAACAAGGTCAAGAAACTAAATTTTGCTGGCAAATCTGTCCTTTTGGCCCAACACAATTACAAGTACTTTGTCTCCCAGAAAAATCCACAACCCTTTTTAATAGTAATCACTTCTTTGTCTTCTTTTACATTTTGTCACTTTACGGGTCACTCTGAACATAGTTGAGTGTTGTCCATGTTGAAAGTTTAATATGCCTCTCTAGTCTCTATTCATCTTAATTTATCTCTTCCTCCCTTTCATTTCCTTAAACTTTATTTGCTGAAAAAACTGGGCCAATTGAATTTAGAATTTTCCACAGACTGTGTTTTACCAGATTGGAGACTCATCGGATGATTCAGTATGATGATGAGCCCTTTGTATTTCTTGACAAGTGGCAGCTGGATCCAAAGACTTGATTAGACTCAGATTCTATCCTTTTGACAAGATTACAGGCATTGCTATATTCTTTCATCAGGAACACTGGTTGTCTCTCTTTTCATGAGAGTAGATGTTGACACTCAGTGCAGGAGTCCATTAAGAGGTAGTAAAGTGGTGATATTTGAACCCTATTATTTCTTTTAATTGATTGGCTGGGAAACCTCTGTGAAGGGACTCCTTCACTCATCTATCATTACTTAAAGTTCAAATACAAAGAGAAGCAATTGCTAGGTGTTTTATTTCTCTATTTTCAAGATTAAAAATTTCCTTTTTTTTTCTCCATATGTGACCAGTTACTTTATATTATGGTGACCATATTTGTTGGATTTACCGAATTTAATTACTATTTTTATAAAAAACTCAAGTTGTCCCATCTCTTGACCAGTCGGGTTTCTTGCAATTAGCTCTTGAGTCTTTAAGATGTGACCCTAATAGTCTGGTGGCTTCCTTGCTGTCTAGTATAACAAAATGTATTAGTTTTCTGTTGCTGAGTAACAAATCACCACAAATTTGAAGTCTTAGAACAGCATACATGTTTGTATCTCACAGTTCTGTAGTTGAGAAGTTCAGCGTTGTGTGGCTGGGTCCTCTGCTTAGAGCCTTACAAGGCTGAAATCAAATTTTGAATGAGCTTCGTTCTTATCTGAAGAGTTCAAGAGAAGGCTTGCTCTGGGTCACGTGGGTGGCTTAGTCCGTTAAGCGTCTGCCTTGGGCTCAGGTTGTGATCTCAGGATCGTAGGACCGAGTCCCAGATGGGGCTCACAGCTCAGTGGGGAACCTGCCTCTCCCTTTGCCCCTTCCCCTCTCCTGATTTCTCTCTCTCTCTCTCTTTCTCTTTCTCAATAAATAAAATATTTTAAAAAAAAAGAATTGCTCTCACATTTATTCCTGTTATCAATAGATCCAGTTCCTCCATGTTATAGGATTGGGGTGCCCATTGCCTTCCTGGCTCTTGACTAGTGGTCACGATCAGGTCTTGGAGTCTTTATGCAGGTTCTTTTCACATGATCCCTTCTCTATCTTCAAGACAGGAGTGACATGCCAAATCTCCCTTGTACTTTGTGGGGGTTTTGTTTGTTTGCTAGCTTTGTTTCCAGCTTTATTGAAGTATAATTGACAATAAAAATGGTAAGATATTTAAAATGTAAAATGTGATGATTTGACATATGTCTCCATTGTGCTTTCAATTTCTGATCTATTTTACAACCTGCAGGAGTAAACTCTGTGCTTTTTGAATAGGTCAGCTAACTAGGATAGTCTCCGTATCTTTGGGATTTTAATGTCATCTGCAAATCCCTTCACAGCAGTATCTAGATCAGTGTTTGGTTAAATAGCCAACAGGAATCTGGGTGTGTGTGTGTGTGTATATATATATATATATATATATATATATATATACATGAAATACATAATATTACATGTAACCTCATAAGTTCATACTAATATTTTTAATTCAAATTCAGGACTATAAGATTTTTACTTAATTTGCATATTACATTTGTATTTCCATTTTCCAGCCAGGAATTCTGGTTTTCAAAGACACATGTAATGAAAGGAATTAGAGTTTCCCATAGTTATTTATTACTTTATAACATAATACACATACAACTATTTCAGAATGGCAGTGCTAATAGTAAAACCACTGATAAGTGTGCATACTGAAAAAATTTAAACTTAAAACTCAATAAAACATCTTGTACATTCTCTGACCATTAAAAAAAGTTGTATCGTTGGCGTGCCTAGGCAGTTCAGTCAGTTAAACATCTGCCTTTGGGGCAGGTCATGATCTCAGGGTCCTGGGATGAAGCCCTGCTTCAGGCTCTCTGCTCAGGGGGAGTCTGCTTCTTCCTCTCCCTCCGCCTGCTGCTCCACCTATCTGTGTTCCGTCTCTGTCAAATAAATAAATAAATAATTCTTAAAAAAATAATATTGTCTATGTTCTCAAATCATATATAGCTCTTACTATACTCCTCTTTTAACTCTCATTTTGTCTGAAGTTTACAAGTAAACTGTTTGGAAGTCTTTTGATACCAGTGCACCTCCGTGGCTCAGTTGGGTAAGCACCCTACTCTTGGTTTCAGCCCAGGTCATGATCTCCTGGGCTGTAAGACTGAGCCCCATGTCAGGCTCCCTGCTCCCGGCTGGAAGATTCTCTCCCTCGCCCTTCCCCCCACTCATTCACTCATTCTCTCTCTCTCTCAAATGAATAAATAAATCTTTACAAAAAAAAAAAAAGAGAACTCTTGTAATGACTAAAAGAGTTTTATAGTTTCTATAGAATATAGAATTTTATGTCCAAAAATTTTATAGACTATTTCTTGGTGTTATCCACTTTAAGTCAGTATTTTTAAGTATGCAATGTGATCTTTCATTAAGTAGTTTTAAGGATTTTTTTTAAATTCAGAAAATGTTGGGACTCCTGGGTGGCTCAGTGGTTGAGCCTCTGCCTTCCACTCAGGCCATGACCCTGGAGTCGTGGGATCGAATCCCACGTCGGGCTCCCTGAATGGAGCCTGCTCCTCCCTCTGCCTGTGTCTCTGCCTCTCTCTCTCTCTCTCTGTCTCTCTCTCTGTCTCTCATGAATAGATAAATAAAATCTTTTTTAAAAAAAATTCAGAAAATGTTTGTTTTTTCTAAGTTGAACAATCCCTCTACATTTTACATATATGTATCTATACACAGACACTTACCCATATATACATACATATGCTTGTATATACATACATATACACACACCTGAATAAAAACACACACATATATATTACTTTAATTTTGTTCCTTTAAATCTGTTTCCATTTTTTTAAAGATTTTCCTTCTTTCTATTTCTTTGAAGGCTATTTATTGTATTTGTTCATTTTAATTTTCTTATATTTTAATTTTAATGTTCTAATTTTTATTTTATTATTATTATTTTTAAAGATTTTATTTCCAAACAATCTCTACACCCAGTGTGGGGCTCAAACTCACAACCTCGAGATCAAGAGTCACATGCTCCACTGACTAAGCCGGCTAGGTACCCCTTAATGTTTGAATTTTAAATTTTCTAAGTTTTGTCTGAGTTTTAGCAACTCATTTCTGAGCTTTTCTTTTCATTCTTATTAATACTTTTTTCTTATATTTGTTATCATTTTCCTAATATCTTTTTCCTCATTTTGTTCTGTTCATAGGTGTGTCTTCTGGTGTTCTTTTATTTGTAGAAATGTTATTCTGTATTTATTGTATATTTCTTATTGTAATTATGTATAGGGTTGGATATTCATACTTTTATTCTTAGTTTTCCTAAACTTTTATTTATTTTTTAAAATATTTTATTTATTTATTCATGAAAGCCCCAGAGAGAGAGAGGCAGAGACACAGGCAGAGGGAGAAGCAGGCTCCATGCAGGGAGCCGGACTTGGGACTCAATCCCGGGCCCCCAGGATCACATCCTGGGCCGAAGGCAGGCCCCAAACCGCTGAGTCACCTGGGTGTCCCATTTTCCCTAAATTTTTAGAAGGGGGTTTGGTTCAGGAGAGCTTTTCTAACACTATAGGACTCCCTCTTCTCAAGCATGCACATTGTGTTAAAACTATGACAGCTTGCATTCTGGACTTTTCTAGTTCTGTTCCCCTTCCCTACATTTCTCTGGATTTTGTCAAACTCAGGTCAAGTGAACACATACTAGCAAAATGGCTCACGCCTACATGCTTATTCTAAGAACAGAGACTATGTCTATCTTGTTCAGTGTTGTATATCCTGCAGCTAGCACAGTGTCTGGCACACAGGGACTCGGTAAATGTCTGAATGAATGAATGTGTACGAACGCATCACCTTCCAATTCCACCAACCTTAGCCCCACACGGCAGCTGAATGGAGTTGATGGCCAAGCGAACCAATCATGACACAAGTTCTTCACAGCTTCAACCTATTTCTCCTTAGGGCATCTTTAGGTCTGCCCCCAGATTAGTTAAGGTTGGCTACTTTAGGATTTATTCATACAATTCTGTGATAGGTGCTGGTATTAAAGATTTAAAAAGGCAGAGCGCTTGCCATTTGTAACAAGAAACACATGTGTTACCCGTCTGGGTGGCGTGAGAACGCTGAGGCTCCACCTAAGAGGAATGCCTAAACCTTTTCTTCTTTTCTTTCTTTTCTTTTCTTTTCTTTTCTTTTCTTTTCTTTTCTTTTCTTCTTCTCTTCTTTTCTTTTCTTTTCTTTTCTTTTCTTTTCTTCTTCTCTTCTCTTCTTTTCTCTCTTCCTTCCTTTTTTCCTTCTCCTTTTCCTTTTCCTTTGGGCTGGGTCAGAGAAATCACTTGGAGTGTTGTTTATGCCCACATTTCAAGCACTGTAGAACCGGCCAGGTGAAGGAAATGAGGGGCTGGGTTTGGGGAGTGGTCCAGAGGAGAGCTCATGAAGGAGCCCTGGAGGGAAGAGGAAGCCTAAGTTTAGGGGAAACGTTAAGAGTGTATCTTGGTTTTTAATTCCCACAGCAGCGTATTCTGAATTCATGTAGAGTGCTTACAACATTCGCTGTAATTAAAGTTAGGGTTTTTCTGTTTGTTTTGGTTTTTAGTAAAATTGGTTGGGCTTTGTCTTCGTCCGTTCAGACTGCTGTAACAAATTACAGTAGACCGCCCCGCTGGGAAGCAGCATGCATTCTTTTCTTGGCAGCGCTGGAGCCTGGAAGTCTGAGGTTCGAGGCCCGGTGCTCCAGTGAGCACCTGGTTACCTACTGCCCACCTCTCATTACACCGCATGGCCGCGAGCAGAGAGAGGAAGCAAGCTCTCTCCTGATGGTTGCTTTTAAACAAAGATTTACTGGGGTCCCTGCTTCGCTAAATGTGGAAATGTTACTATAAAAGGGTTTTTCTGTACCAAACTTCTGTAGATTTTTCCCGTTGGTTTAATACTTCTCTTTTCCTTTGAAGCTCCAGCTGTAACAGTAGCTTTTGGTCACCTGGTTAAAATCATGGGCGCCGTCTTCATGTTTTTTTTTTATCCCCCAGGACTTAGGGCAGTGCCTGCAGCAATCCTGCAAATTGAGCCTAGGTCTTATTCTTGTGTCTAAATTAGCTGATGCATTAAAATATTAAATTGTTTAAAGATGAAATTGAGTATCCATGCTTTACATTTTGAATTTTTATAGCAACTTTGGATGCAAGTAGTTAAGTAGAGATGAAACACAGCTGTCCAGATGCTGGAGTTATCAAAAGACTTCATAAGCAAGCAGTTCTTTAGAAAAATGAGCTCTTTTGTTCAATCCCCATAGCAGAGTCCACATTGATTTGTACAGAAAAATTCCATTCCACAAATAGAGTAAGAGTAGAAATTAAGGAACCTTTTAATGCATGTAACACGTTTTTTCTGAGTCTAGAAAAAAATAATCAGAGTCCACGTAACTTATGGGAATGATCGTGGTAGATCTACAATAATTTACATCTTTTTCTTGATGTTAAGATCTAAATTCCCTTTAAAAAATTTGTGTTATCCATGAAGTTTCTTCTGATGCCACCATCAGAATTTTAGACTACTGAAATACTCTTTAGTAAAAACATATCTTTTTTTTTTTAATTTTTATTTATTTATGATAGTCACAGAGAGAGAGAGAGAGAGGCAGAGACATAGGCAGAGGGAGAAGCAGGCTCCATGCACCGGGAGCCTGACGTGGGATTCGATCCCGGGTCTCCAGGATCGCGCCCTGGGCCAAAGGCAAGCGCCAAACCACTGCGCCACCCAGGGATCCCGTAAAAACATATCTTTAAAATTAAAACATTTAATAGTTTATTAGAATGAACTCATAAGTTTAATCTATGTAATCAAAGACTTATTCTATTTCATTAGGGGGGAAAGAAATGGTCTGATTGTTCCCTGCTTCCATGGTCAACATTTCGAATAAACTGATGTTTCTTCCTCTTTGAACCTACTCACAGAAGGAATCACTAAGTTGAAGCACTATCCTATTCCATCCAGTTTTTTGCGGGAGGTCAAAACAGGCTAGATTCTTCCTATCGGCGTTTGAGAACGTTTTGACTAAAATAGCTAAACCTCGAAGATGATGTTTCACATGATGCATACATTTGAAACCATATTTAGGGGATCCCTGGGTGGCGCAGCGGTTTGGCGCCTGCCTTTGGCCCAGGGCGCGATCCTGGAGACCCGGGATCGAATCCCACATCGGGCTCCCGGTGCATGGAGCCTGCTTCTCCCTCTGCCTGTGTCTCTTTCTCTCTCTGTGACTATCATAAATAAATAAAAATTAAAAAAAAAAAAAGCTAAAGAAACATTTAAAAAAAAAAAAGAAACCATATTTAGCAGAAAACTGTTTCCCACCATTTTAAAAGAAAATATTTCTCTTCTGCTGAACTCAAACTTTTTTTTACATATATATTTTTAGAATGTGTTTTCTAGACAGAAGTGCTAAGTGGAGCAAGATCTGTGATAACAATTGAATCAGGACCCTGTGTTCAAAGTCATGTAGTCAGGAACTGCCTTTATCCCGTGAAGTACGGTGCATGTTTAGTTGAGAGAAATCGTCTACTAGGAATTATATTCTGAAAATCAAGAATGTGCTTTCTTAGCTTGCTGCTGGAGGAGGTCTTTGGAAGTTTTATCACTAGCACTTTCTCCAGCATAGGATAATCTAGAAACTTTTACCCCGGGGAGATGCTAAATTTGTAAGCCCATCTTGTAGCCTCTAATGTGCTTTTGCATTGACTTAATATACTTTTTAGCATTTTATGGTCGGCAGGCTATAACTTTCTAGAGAAGATTCTTAAAATTGACTGATGTAAGGGTTATTGTTTTTAATTTCTGACTTCAAATTGCCACGGAAAAAATTAGCATGAAAACAGCACGATACTCCTATCTGCTCCTCACCGCCGGCTGGCTTCAGAAAACCTCTCAATGTTGGTGCATATTATGCAAAGCAGCAGATGCTCTAGTCACTAGAACAATTTGCTTCCTTTGCCACGAGATGGCGCTGCTCACAGGGCTAAGGGCGCTCTTCCCGCAGGAAGAAGTGTCGCCGCGTTCAAGGGGGGCAGAGCCTCTGGGCGCCCAGACCTGCTCCCGGGCCCGGGACGCGCCGCCGAGCGCGCGCGCGAAAGCAGAGACGGCCTTGCAACTGCAAGCCTGTGATAAAAATAGAGGGATTAAGATCCATCCTCCAAAATAATTTTAGTTTTTTTTTTTAAGACTTTATTTCTTTATTCATGAGAGACAGAGAGAGAGAGGGAGGCAGAGACCCAGGCCGAGGGAGGCTCCATGGGGCAGCCCGACGCGGGACTCGATCCCAGGACCCCGGGGCCTGGCCTGAAGGCGGCGCTAAACCGCTGGGCCACCGGGGATCCCCCAAATAATTTTAATGCAGAAAGAACGAATGGTAGAGACAGAGTGGGGTCTGTAACTCCTCCGCCGCAGCACCCCTGGGCAGGGCAGAAACACGGAAAGGCCCGGACCGAGGAGGGTCGCTGCGAGGAGCCCGAGCAGCTGCAGCTGGCCTGCGAGCTCCCGGGGCACGAGGCCGCCCCACGCCGCAGCGCGGGAGGCGCGGGCCTGGGGCGCGGAGGGTGGGGGGGGCAGGCCGGGGGGGGGGGGGGGCAGGCCGGGGGGGGGGGGCGAGGCAGGCCGGAGGGGGCAGGCGGGGGGGGGGGGCGAGGCAGGCCGCGGGGGGCAGGCCGGGGGGGGGGGGGGTAGGCCTGGGGGGGCAGGCCCGGGGGCGGGGGGGGGGGTCAGGCCCGCAGTGCCGGGCCCGGGACCCCGCGGATTGCCCAGGTCGCAGCCGCCGAGCTCCCCGCCGCCTGGGCCGCAGCAAGGCCGGCTCGGTGGAGGCCGTGGGCACAAACCGCCTGTTTCTGAAATGCCTTTGCCTGATTTCTTCTCGTCCCTCCTGCCGCGCTGCTGACCTCTCCGAGGTAGTCCCAGGCCACTAGGCTGGAGTAAATCATTGCATTTCATTAGCAGCCTCTTCTTTTTTCTATGTCTGTTATCAAAATGTAACTCCCTGGGGATCCCTGGGTGGCGCAGCGGTTTGGCGCCTGCCTTCGGCCCAGGGCGCGATCCTGGATTCCTAGGATTGAGTCCCACGTCGGGTTCCCTATATGGAGCCTGCTTCTCCCTCTATGTCTCTAACTGTGTCTCTGCCTCTCTCTCTCTCTCTCTATCATAAAAAAAATAAAATAAAAAAGAATGTATCTCCCTGAAGGATGTACAGGCTTCACGTTTCAAACAGATTTGAAAATGGCATATAATGGGCCCTCTAGTGACTGACATCGTACATTGGCCTATGATAGATTCTGGAAGGTTCTATTCTTTTTTTTTTTTTTTTTTTTAATGATTTTATTTATTTACTCACAAGAGACACAGAGAGAGAGGCAGAGACACAGGAGGAGGGAGAAGCAGGCTCCATGCAGGGAGCCCGACGTGGGACTCGATCCCGGGACCCCAGGATCAGGCCCTGGGCTGAAGGCGGCGCTAAACCGCTGCGCCACGGGGGACTGCCCTGAAAGGTTCTATTCTAAAGAAACTTACAGAACTTTATTTAACCCCGAGCTTCCAAAAATTACTTTTTAGTATTAACATTTCAGGAAACTGTCCAGAAGACCCTTTAGATAACACTCCTCAGATTCATCCAAGCTCCGCATTTTATAGAAGAGGAAACGTGTTGAAGTTAGTGGTTGCCGGTGCAAGAAATTTAGTTAGCAACAGTCTTTGATGGACACAATCCTATTGACAGTGGATTTATTTCCACGGAGTGACTGATCCCACTCCTGTCATTATTTTCTTTATTGCTGTTGTCTTACTATATTTGGGCTGCTCTTTAACCAGACTTTATGGCAGCAGCTCTCTTTAAAATCATCACAGACGAAATGTTATCATTATATCCAAAATATTTATTTGGATTCATGCTTCTTACTTTTCTCTTTGTTTCTACCCACAAAAAGCGGTTATTCATTATTCAGTTGCATTTTGGCAGGTCTCTATTAGAGCATGGATCAAAGAGAATAACAGATTTATTTCAGTATCTTCCTCCCCCTTCTAATTTAAACTTTTAAAGGGAAAGGAATTTATTATTCCTTCTCATATCTCTTAGAAATAAAGGACCCCAAAGAAATAAAGAGTAGAGGGTATAAATACGAAGACTATGTCTCTGCAGGTAGTCCAGGTCTAGGGGAAATTGTCATAAATACCAGCAATTACAACGTGTCAGGCTGTGATAGAGAGAGGTTGTGTGACAGAGAGGTTAGTTGTGAGGGTGGGTTCCAGCTCTGCTTTTCTAAAGTTAAGTTGAATGGGACAAACAGGGCCTTGCCACGTGGAGGAGGAAAAAGGCAGAGATAATATCACAGCATAGTCGCACTGTATTTCGCACCTCCAGAATGTTCTAGCTTGACATTTGGTCCTTGCAGGCCTTAGGATTAACTGTCGGTTCCACGAAGACGCCTTTCTGGGACTCTCACAAACCAGATCACCGCCCGGACTGAGATCACCAATTACACCTTTCAGCTTTGCCTCATAAAATTTCAATCTAATATAATGCATGAAATTATGCGATTTTATTGATATCTCCTAGTAAAATGTAATCATCATAAGAGGAAGACACTATATTATCATTGGTGTTCCCCTTAGCACCCAGCAAAGTGTCCTGTATATAGTAGATTCTCGATGATTATCTGTAGAATGTGAAAGAGCAGAGAAGTCAGTGAACTGCTTATTGCTAGTTTTAAGGGGTGATAGAAGATGGAAAAAAATGTAGGAGAAGAGGTAGATTTTGAAATTTATGCTGGAAGACATGGAGTTTTATTCTATTGCTTATAGGAAGTCATTGAAGTTGTTTGAGAGAAAGAGTAAATTAATAAAGAAAAATAGTCAAGGCTTTGTAGTAAGTTTTCTGACTCCCTAATGAATAGTACCACAATAAAAATCACTAAATCTGTTAGAATATGCTATACAAATAGATGAATAGAGTATATGCATGGGTATTTTCATAATGTCAGTCAAGTATAGAGGTTTTATTAACAATATAGTTGTAAAATATAGGTAACAAATATGTTAACAAGTTACATTCTTAATCTGAGGTTTTAAAAATGACATTTATTTTTAGGAGAGCTGAATCAGAGAAGGCTAGAAATTTAGGTGTCGTTAATTCTTATCTCCTCTAGACTAACCTGCACTATCCGGTTAATGGTTGATTATTTGCAGGTGTTTAAAAATATCCTTGAATGGGTGTCTGGGTGGCTCAGTTAAGTGGCCGATTCTTGGTTTTGGCTCAGGTTGTGATTTCAGGGTCCAGAGATCAAGCTCAGAGTTGGGCTCATCCTCAACGTGGAGCCTGCAGGAGATACTTTCCCTCTGCCTCTCCTCTGCTAGCACACAGGCTCTCTCTAAATAAATAAATAAGACTTACAAGCAATAACTAATATAACCATTTAATGCCCTAGAGCTGTGCAGATATGTTAGCCACTAGCTAGATGTGCCATTTTAAATGCAAACTAATTAAAATCAAGTAAAATTAAAGAGTTAGCTCCTCACTAATACCACATTTTCTAGTGCTCCTTTGATCACTGCAGAAAATGCGACTGGACAGTATAATAATTGCTTAGAGGGCAACAACTAAAACAAACAAAAGCGTCATCATAGTAGCTTCCATGTTTATAGTACTACATCTATCCCAACACCCTTGTTTTCTATACTATCTTACTTGACTCTGGGAATGAGCTGTTGAGGTAGGAGGCACGGCAATCCCCACCCCATCCGCATCCCCATCATTACCATCACTAAGAAGAGGGAAGTGGGAGAGAGCAACTCCAGTGACTCATCAGCTCCACGTTGGTAGCAGCACCAGGGCTGAAATAGAATTTTGACTCAACTACAGACACCTTTCCTGGATGAGAGCTACAAAAAAAAAAAAAAAAAAAAAAAAGGAAAAGGAAACAAAATATCTGTCATAAATCCTGAGAAAATCCCCTTCTAAGAGAGAGCTAGAAATGAGGAAGAGTGGGATGGATTTGCCCCCTGACTGAAATCACCGCTCCTGTGATTCTGCATGCCAGTGTCTCAGCAGCATCCTGTAGAACTACATGGCAAGATAAGATGGTAAAAGAAATACATGCAATTTAAGGTAGGAAAGGGACTGTCAGCAAATCACGTCAAGAGCTCAAACCCCCCTAGTCATCCCATGCAGGCTGTTTATCTGATTGGCTGTGACGAAGGTTAATTTGTGGTGAGAGCAGCAGCAGCCTCCTAGCAACGTCGGTAGAGTCAGGTGTTTCGTAGCCACTCAGGCATCCCAGCAACGCTGCCATTTGCTAGCTCTCTATCCTACTTTTATTTACAAATACAGCCAAATGAGGGGAAATAAATAGGGAAGGCTGTAGTAGCAGCTCTACTTATGAGGATGCTCTCCACAATGCAGATTAACGGGAGAAATATGTTTAACCAATAAAACAGAGTGTAAAACCTTCAGCTTAAAACCCAGAGCTGTAAATTACACAAAATTCATGGCTTGGAGGAGAGTGTGTTACTCATAAGATTTCAATTTGTGTAAGTGGATGTTGTTCCCTACAGATAAAGACAGAGCTGCAGGATGATTTCCACAGGAGGCATCTCCAGGATGCCTGTCTTCACCTTACAAGCAGCCCTGGCAGTTTTGATTGACAGCTTCAGGGTGCACATTGGAGGATGCTAAGGACTGTATGTGAGTCCTGATCCTAAAAGGTAAAGTCCACTTGCTGTTTATTAAGTTTAATAATGCAGCATAAAACTTAATAAAGCTGGGTAGGAGCTAGGCACTTTTTAAGTAAGCGTGAGTAGTAGTTGAGTAGGTACATTCTAGAAAATGTCTCTTTTGGGTTATGTCATGGATATTCATTATTTTATTATTCATCACAATAGAAAAGCTTCTTAGTAAAATAATAAGATGTATTGGATGACACGCTGATGTTCTTGAACTTTCCCACCCTCATTTCCTCCCTCCCTCCTTCTCTGCCTAGCTAGCTCCCATCCCCATTAAAACAGTTGCTCTACTTGTACTATTGCCAGGGTCGAGAACTAGTTGGCTATTTTAACTCAAAATTTGTTCTTTAGCATAGATTGTAAGAAAGAATAAGAATTAAGAAAAACTTTTTCTGAAGGGAAAATAGGAGAGATGAGGTCTTTCAATTGACAATAAACCCCCTAATTTCATAATCTATTTGGAGATGTTTTGATAGCAAGGGGATGATTATTTTTGCTATATATAGAGCAAGCAAGAGCAAGCGAGAGCAAGTATTCATCGTTCTTCTAATTTGCATTCCTTATATTGATACATGATTACTAACCTCCCTAAGGAAGTAGGGTGACCATAAAACTTATCTTCCAAGCCAGGGAACGCTTCAAGGGGAAGGGTGCTATTAAGGGTTAATAGCACGGACCATACAACAGTACCAGTATGCAGAAGCAGTACCAGGCGAGCTGTGACGTATGGTTGTCCTACTCCAGGTCATACAAGGTCATTATGATCAAAAGCATAACACTTTTCCATATATACTTGCTGAACAAAGTTAGGATGTATCTTCTTGGTAATAAATACTGTAGAGTACAACCAACACTTTTTGCCTGCATTCTTCAAAGGTGCTCTGTTTCACCTCTTGGTGAAATGTAGAATACTGTTATTTATTTATAAGGACCTAAGGGCTGAGCTAGTTAGAAAGCAACTTTTCTCTCCTAACTCCTCTCAGTAACCTGTGGCAGTGGTTTCTAGTCTCAAATTATGGGGCTCTTTCCTCAGTGGCTCTGGCCTATCAAGAATACATGTCTCATTTGGTACATTATCGCACAGCTAGAGAACTTTGAAAATTATCCTGGGCACTTGGCTCAAATATTCAATTTTCTATCTGCTCAGCAGGATTTGAGATGTATTATTATATGGATATTTTACGATTCATGTTGTAGCTTCTCACTGACTAGCAGAAGATTGAAATACAGTCTAAGGTTATATTTTGTGATTTTTTTTTCTGATACCATCTATGGTATCCCGGAGTACATTAATAATTATAGAATGGGTTTATTAATTGCTTAATAATGTTTTGAGACTAGAAAGTGAACAAATACATTCATTAAAATACAGACATGGAATTGAAATAAGATTTTTTAAAAAGATACATAAGATAAAGAACTGGAAGTATAGGAGTAGCAGCAATGAGAGAAGACCAAGAGAGGAGACTGAAGATATGTATAGATATATATATAGGGATGTAGATTTAGAAATCTGATATATAACTAGAAATTTGTGTACTGGTTCTTTTTCAGGATAATAATTTAGAAAAAGAAAAAATTTAGAAAAATTCAAGAGAATTTCTAAATAAATAAATGCAAATAATATGCCAAGTTTAACTTTTAGCTCCTCTGCCTACCATTCCTGTTTTTCCTCTTCCCCTTTATTTCTATAAGTGTGGGTGCTTCCAACTGAAAGAAATATAAAACACAAGCCAAACTTAATAAAATATTAAGGGGAAATTTTTGGATCCTATGCCTTGAAGTTCCAGAGGAAATAGGGAGTGCACGAATGGCTTGGTTGGGGCTCTAGTGCCTACTTACTGTATTCTCTTGGGATGCACACCTCTGCGTGCATCTTCAACCCCAGCTTTTCTCATGGTGGCAACTTGGCAGTTGTTCAGATGGAGGTAGATGTTCATGGTATGGCATTCCTGGCCAAAGCTTCAAGTTCTTTACTGATTGCTTGGCGTGAGTAACCAGAACAAATTTTTTTGGTAAGAGATACACTCTGTTCCCAGAACCAAGAGTGAATTCAATCTTACCTCCAAGGGCATGGTTGCAGGGCTGGCACACCACTAGGTAAATGTGAGGTGAAGGATGAACTAGTGTAAGCGACACTTCCCCGAAGGAAACCTGCCACCACATATGGAGGCACAAAGGAAGGAATAGGTAGGCGTGTGGTTATTACTTATTTATTTCTACCAGATGCTCCTCTTCCTTCATATTTTGCCATCCTTCTTTCACCAACGGACTTTGATGTTCTCATGTTCCCATTTAGAGGCCATGTTATAATAAAATTTTTACTTCCATGTTTAAAATGTATTTTTCGAGAGAAGATTGCTATGAATGAGCAGCCGTTCCATTTGTTTCTTTATATTGTAAATAGTGTAGATTTTTGTCTATCTAGTCCTTGACATTCAGGCTGGCCTATTTTAACATAGTCCTATTTTCTTTCCTGCCAGTCTCCTCACCCTCCACCAGTTATTTCCCAGGTGGATTGAATCCTACTGCTTTCTACTATTTTAGAGAGATGTTGAAATATAGTTATTTTTATAAAAAACAAGATTAGGTGCAAGAAACAAATCCACACATATTTCCCAAAATAACATGGATATGTTCAAAGTTAGTAGTAACATTTGTGGGGGTATTTTGTTCCTGCCAGATTTTAAAATGATGGAAGCAAATGTGAAATAGAATATGTTAAATGATTACAATAAAAACACCACTAAAAAATGTTCCAATATCTTTTCTTAGAGTGATATCAGTATCAGAGAAAGATTTTTTTTAAAAAAGTGAATTCATAAAATGTTCAGTTATAAAAACTGAAGGACCTGTTTATATACTGATATGGAAAGAGGGCCACAATATTTTGTTAAATAAATTTACAAAGTCATAAATAAAGCTGGGTATCCTCCATGGGGTTTTTTTCCATCAAAAAAATGAGGAAGATAATTTATTTACTGGAGTATGCATAATGGTCTCTAGAAGGATACATAAAAACCTGCAGCACAATATTGAGTAACATAGGAATTAGGCAAGTAACGGAAAGTTTATGGAATTTAGTTTTTGATTTTATGTTAAATTATGCCATACAAATGATCATGTAGGTCTATATGTAGTCACAGTGTAAAAATGTATTAACTTTGGAAAAGAAGTCAGTCTAAAAATTGTAGCCTCATGTTGCCAACTATAGCATATTTAACACTACATTGTGTTAATGTCTTAATTTTTGGATGTTTGAAAATTTTGAATGGCTTTGTGACTTTGTTCTGAAGATCGATTCTCACCTTATGAAGCCCTAGAACAAGATGTTGGAGGAAATGGTTATTACTTTTTGTGCGTCACCTACTATTTCTTTTTACTCAGGTTTTTCATTTCTTTGGCACCTTCATTATTCTCTTTGCTTTACTGGCTAGAAATTCCATGAGGTAGGAATGTTTTCCCTTTTTGTTCTTTGCTTTATCATGACACTAAGTCATGACACCATGCTACCTTTAATAAAACTGTTTGCTTATGCAAATATCCTTGACAACCCATTTCAAGGTTAGCATTGTTTTGTCCTTAGTATGTCTCAAGACTTCCTCTTATATCTATAAATGATTCAGGAGGCAAGTTATTTCATTTCACCTAAAATGTTATCATATTAACTTTAGCAATAACTTGGAGATGAATCTAAACCCCCAAACACTGCTTTGAGATCTGTCTCTGAGGGCCTGGGTATATTGCAAGTTCTGTAGTATCTTGCACATTGCAGGGGGCTTCAAAGTGGAATATGAAGCCCTCTTTAAATTAATGCATTTTCAAGAAGCCAATAAGAAAGTGAACAGAGAGCATGAGCGTAGAGTTAAAAAAAAAATAGATGTTAACAATGTGAGCTATTCATCAACACTCAAATAAAGAAAAGCAAATTGAATCATCCATGAGCTATTTTTGAGCAGTGAATTGGCAAAAGATGAAATATTTCAGGATATAAAATAATGCTAAGGATGTTGGAGAAAAATATTTGTGCATTGTATGTAAAGATTTGATAGGAAAAAAACTTTAATCGCAGCTTTTAGTAATGATAAAGGACTATCAAAATCATCATCAATAGGACACTAACTGAAGTATAATGCGTTCATCCATTGGAATGCTTTACAACTATTAAAAAGAGCAAAATAGATCTACATGTGCTGATATGAAAGTGCCCCCAACATTTATTATGAAATGAAAAATACAAAGTGAAAAAGTGTAGGTACAATATTCTTTCATTTGGATTCAGAGGAAAACTACATATCTATGCAGTCTCAGATAGATACAAGTATTTCTAAAAGAATATATAAGAATATTAACACAGTGGTTTTCTCCAGGGAAATGTACAGAAATACTATGATGGAAAGGAGAATATCTTTTTAAGTCTGTTAGACGTTTTTTAAGCCAGGTACACATATTGTCTTATTTTCTTAATATGGAATTTATATGGCTTAAAGGTACAAAATCAATGTTTTGTGAAGTTTTCTATGTACTTCAGAGCTCATATAAGCCCAGTGTTCCTTTTTGATTCATCTCTGTCTCATGAAAATTGAATCAATATTAAAAAATCAAAAGATGTTAGCTTGTTAAAGGGATGTTCTTTGAGTCGAGTAATGGGGGGCGGGGGTGTTACTGTTCCAATAGTGGAAGAAAGTGTAGAACAACGCTGGGTGGGGGGTCATCAGAATCTGAGGTGGGGAGAGAGTGCTGCAGTGTTTTAAAAAGTGCAGTTTGTGGGGATCCCTGGGTGGCGCAACGGTTTGGCGCCTGCCTTTGGCCCAGGGCGCGATCCTGGAGAGCCGGGATCGAATCCCACATCGGGCTCCCGGTGCATGGAGCCTGCTTCTCCCTCTGCCTGTGTCTCTGCCTGTTTCTCTCTCTCTGTATGACTATCATAAATAAATAAAAATTAAAAAAAAAAAATAAAAAATAAAAAGTGCAGTTTGTGGATGTTAAGTTTTCCTAGGCACAAATTAAAAGGATTTCATGGCCATATATACTTGAAAAATGATGGGTTAAAATTTCTTAAGAAAAGGGATACAAAAACATTCTTGAGACTCTCTTGGGCATTCTGAAATTTTTGAAAAATATTTTATTTTTATTTACTCATGAGAGACACAGAGAGAGGCAGAGACTCAAGCAGAGGGAGAAGCAGGCTCCCTACAGGGAGCCGGAACTGGGACTCGATCCCCAGACCCGGGATCTCGCCCTGAGCCAAAGGCAGATGCTCAACCACTGAGCCACCCAGGTGCCCTCTGAAATATTGACAGAGTCTTATTTTCTGAAGGTTTTTGGTGTGGGAAAAGGAATAAAACTGTGGGCACATGGTTTAACGCTAAGCTAGTAAATTTATGTATCCACTAAGTAAAACTTTAAAAACCATTTTTTGAATATTTAGTGGTGATGAAAACTAAATTAAATTTCTTTAAATATTTAAACTAGTGGCAAATTGAGTTTGATCAGTTCTTTTAAATTTTTCAAATATTTCAAACACAATATTTACAAATATAACTATTAGAAATTTATTACTATATTGACACTGAAACCCTTTTAAAAATATCAACACAAGTATTTTTATTTTTTTATGCCAACTTCTTGTTACCCGTTTTTAGGTTTAAAACTACACCTATTGAGTTAGGCTTTCAAATTTCAAATAAGTTTACTCTTATTTGAAATAAGAGAAACAATACTTGGGATTCAGTATGGGTTATCAACCACTTATGGTCAGTTGGCTGTAGCACTTGGTTATTTTTTCTGAACTCTTGGATTTAAGGTGCGTCCCTATTTAAAAGTACATTATATTGGTGTTTTATTCTGTTTTTTGGGGGGGAGGTGAGATTTTGAATTTTTAAATAAGGTATTTTTTTGTGAAATTTCACTTATTTTTTTATTTTATCATTGCCAAGATTTTGTTTTATATCATTGCCAAGTCATTCTGTCTTGGCTTGGTGTAATTATCTTTGGAGATATAAGTTTGTTTCTCTTATGAACATTTCAGTATAATTAATAGAAACATCTCAAGCAGTGTTTTTCAACCAGGGGCATTTTTGTCCTATAGGAGACATTGATTATTTTTCGTTTGTCAAACCATGGAGAGGAGACTATTGATATATACTAGATAGAGGCTATAGGTGATGCTAAACATCCGATAGGGCACAGGGCAGCTCCCCCAAAGAACTATAGGACCCCAGATGTCCATAGTGCCAGGTTTGAGAAAAGAGTCTTATATGAAAATCAGTAGAATCTGTATTTTAAAGCACTTCTGAAAGTTTAGTGTGCAGTTGCATTTATAAAAGCAGATTCTAATTCAGTAATGAATATGGGAAAGAACCAATTATAGTCACTTTACCCTTTTTGAGCTGCTCTCAGTTTCAGAGGCAGTCGGCGGGCCGGATACCGTATAAAAACATGAGGGCAGGCTCTATCCTGGACCAGCCAGGGTCAATGTGTTTAATCTAATTTAAGGAGAGAATCAGCCAACATATTGAGCTGTACATTGGATTCATTATTCTGATTGGATTTATTGTTAACAGTAAAATTGATCATTTGAGCTCCAGCAGATTGGCCTCTGTGCTTTTTTTTTTCCTTAAAGAGGAAGAACAGTCCTATTTGTTGCCCCTTCACAAAAATTCCTTTTTTGTGTGTGTGTGATCTTACATCATCACAGGTTGGCTGGTGGTCACTTTAAGTTAGCCCTTAATCCTCTATCACTGGCTCAGGTAACGTAAACGTCATTTTTGTTTTCTGGTAACAAAAGGCCATTCTAACTAATCTGCTATTTTTCTAGTTTTGAGCATCAACTACCCTTGGGAGTCCTGTTTGATTTCTAGTATCATATTGTACTTAACATTATATTACATCACATTATATAGGTATTACATTATATTGTATTTAATATAGATTTTGCAGTAATGATGCAAATCTGAGGGCTGGGAACACACTTCAGAATCGGTCACGGGAAAAGTGCTATTGATGATTTTGGTGTTGGGCTATTGTCAGGGCAAAGCAGCAAAAGTTTTCATTTACCTGCTGATTGTAATACATTAATATTAATATATATAATATATTCCTTATACTTTAAATTTGGTTTGCTCAAGGTTTATTTGAGGTAGGAGATCTTTCACATTTTTAAATATAAGCATTTATTGCTATAAATTTCCTTCGGACTATGGCTTCTGCTGCATCTCACAAATTTTGGTATGTTGTATTTTTATTTTTATTCATCTCAAAGTATTTTCAAATTTCCTTGTGATTTCTTCTTTGACCCATTGGTTGACAGTATTGATTTCTACACATTTATGAATATTCCAGATTTCCTTGGGTTATTGACCTCTAATTTCATTCCTTTGTGGTCAGAGAAGCTGTCTCACGGGATTTCAATCTTTTCAAAATTTATTGAGACTCTTTTTGTGACCTGACATTTGGTCTGTCCTGGAGAATATTCCACGTATGCTCTGGAGGACTGTGTATTCTGCTATTGTTCTTCACAGGGCTTTTGATCTAGTTGTTTTACAGTGTTACCGGTTATCCTGAGGATTACAGTTAACATCTGAATTTATAAAAATTTATTTTGGGGACACCTGGGTGGCTCAGCAGTTGAGCATCTGCCTTCAGTTCAGGGTGTGACTCCAGGGTCCTGGGATTGAGCCCCACATCGGGCTCCCTGCATGGAGCCTGCTTCTCCCTCTGCCTATGTCTCTGCCTCTCTCTCTCTCTCTCTCTCTCTCTGTCTCTCATGAATAAGTAAATAAAATATTTAAAAAATAAAATAAATTCTTGATTGACAGTTGTTTCTTTTTTAAGTACTTGAACTGTCTCATCCCATTGCCTTCTGGTTTCCATGATTTCTGATGAGAAATCAAATGCTAATCTAATTAAGGATCCCTTACCCAGACGAGTTGTTTCTCTCCTGCTGCTTTCAAGATTCCTTGTTTTGGGCATCAGTACTGTGGTTATAATATGCCACAGTGGGAATCTCTTGGATTTTATCCTACTTGGAGTGTGTTAGGCTTCTTGGATGTGTATGTTAATGTTCCTTATGAAATTATGAAGGTTCAGCCATTATTTCTTCAAACATTCTATCGCCTTCTCTCTTCCTTTCCTGGGAATCCTCTTATGCATATGTTCATGCCCTACATGTAGTTTTCTTTGTATTTATTTATTTATTCTCTAAGAGCTTTATTTACTTAATTTCTTAACTCTTTGGTTTCATAGTTCATCAATATTGAGAAATTTGCAGTCATTAATTATTGAAGAATTCCTTCTGTCTCATTTTCTAAAATTCCAATTACAAGCATGTTAGAATTATTATACATTCTTCCATACATCTCCCATGCTTGTTTCACTATTACTACTACATGGCTGTTATCACTATTATTTTCTCTTTATGGTTATGTTCAAGTAATTTCTTTTCTCTTTAAGTACTCTGGTTGTTTTTCCTACTGTGTTGGGCCTTATGTAATGTATCTCTAGTAAATTCTTGTATTTTTGTAGTAAATTCTTATTTTTAAAATGATGTATTATTGGGGCATCTGGCTGGCTCAGGGGTTGAGCGCCTGCCTTCAGCTCAGGGCATGATCTCGGGGTCCTGGGTTAGAGTCCCACATCGGGCTCCCTGCATGGAGCCTGCTTCTTCCTCTGCCTATGTCTCTGCTTCCCTCTCTCTCTCTCTCTCTCAATCTCTCTCTCATGAATAAATAAATAAAATCTTTTTTTAATGCTATATTATTTCTATGCTCTTGTAGTGCAATAATTTTTTGATATCATGTCTTTTGAATTTTTCCACCTTGATACTTATTTTTTCTAAGTTTACTGTGATTTCTTAAAAATATTTACATCAGGGACACCTGGGTGGCTCAGCAGTTGAGCATCTGACTTTGGCTCAGGTCATGATCCTGGAATTCTGCAATCAAGTCCCACATTGGGCTCCTATGAGGAGCCTGCTTTTCCCTCTGCCTATGTCTCTGCCTCTCTCTGTGTGTCTCATGAATAAATAAATAAAATCTTTTTTTTTTAATTACATCAAAAAATTTTATGTTAATTCCAAATTCTGAGCCCTTTCTTGAAACTGGCCTACTGGGGATCTCTGGGTAGCTCAGCAGTTTAGTGCCTGCCTTTGGCCCAGGGTGTGATCCTGGAGTCCAGGGATCGAGTCCCACATTGGGCTCCCTACATGGAGCCTGCTTCTCCCTCTGCCTGTGTCTTTGCCTCTCTCTGTCTGTCATGAATAAATAAATAAAACCTTAAAAAAAAAAAAAAAAGAAACTGGCCTACTTTTTTTTTCCTCATCCTTTTGATTACTGGTGATACTTTCTGCTTATACCTTACAATATTTTATTATTTTCTGAATCTTGTGTTTAAAAGGCCCATAAAGACGGAAGTCCATAGGACTTTAACCCAGAGGTGACATTCTCTTCCCTCTTCCAGGAGGACAGTGTAAGTGGATAAACATTTTTTACTTGATCCAGTCAGTAGTTAAGCTGAATTTGTGAATGCTATGGTTTCTTTTTATCTCCTGTTTCAAAAGTTATTAAGGGCTACCTGTGCTGTGTATCTATCAGAGGCCATCTTCTCTAGCAGGAGATTTAAGAATTGGAGATTCTTTGCTTTCTAGCAAAGACACCAACCTCTTTGTTATATCTCTGCTGTTACAAACTCAATAAAAATCCCATGCGGGAGAAATGGAAGTGAAAAGATCTAGCTCTTCACCTAGTGCCCTTATTTATTTGATCATTTACAGTGGCCACAGGGTTGATAAGAGATCGTCTGGAATCCAGTAGAGTTCCTCTCTAGGTGGCAGATGCAATCCTCCACTCAGACCCAGACTATGCAAACAATGGCTACAGATTACTGCTAGCCCAGAGGATTTAACACTCATTGAAACTGAGTTCCTTTTGGCCTCTTTATGTTTATTGCTCTTTGCTGCTTTTTATAAATATATGATTTTTTTGTTGTTGTGGTTTATAGGTATAGTTGATCCTCGACTTACAATGGTTCGACTTAGATTTTTCAACTTTACAATGGTGCAAGAGTGACACACATTCGGTAGAAATAGTACTTTGGATATTGAAGTTTGGTATTTTCCCAGGCTAATAATCTGTGGTGTAGTAGTCTTGTGATGCTGGTCAATGGCAGCAAGCCTCAGCCTCCAGGTCAGTCACGCAATTTTGAGGCTAAAACAACTGATGCACTTACAACCATTTTGTACCCATGCAACCATTCTGGTTTTCACTTTCCGTATGGTAGTCAATAAATTACAGGAGACATTCCACAGTGTGTGAGGGCATAGGCTATGTGTAGGATCATTTTGCCCAATTGTAGGCTAATGCAAATGTTCTGAGCATGTTTAAGATAGACTAAGTGATGATGTTCAGTAAGCTTGGTGTAGTAAATACACTTTCAACTTACATTTTCAACTACAATAGGGTTATTGGAACATAACCCCATTGTAAATCGAGGAAGATCCATGTATTTTTTATTGTTTTGAGCAAAGGATGTTCTGTTTAGACTATGTCCCTCTTACCTGAGGTAGAAATCTACAAAGATTGCCTTTGGAGTACTGAATTTATTACTGCATTAATTTTGTTCCTGGAAATAAATTGAAAAATATTGGAAACCTTAGAATACCTTCTTCATTTTATCAAACTCTGTTGAAATACAAAGACATTAGAATGCATATTATCATTTCCTAGTGGCATATTTTGAGCCTTCATTTTTTCTTTTTTCAAAGAGAAAATTAAGGCAGTTGAAAGATAAATGTTTATGAACATAACATTAACTTATGCTAGTCTCTAAATCACTAAAGTTTTTTTTTTTGTTGTTATTTAATAATAGAACTTACATTTTATACTACCTTTATTTTAGTTTAAGAAGCCCCTGGATTTGAGAATTATCTGACTCCAACATTCCAATCTACATTTTTTCCCCTTATTTTAGAGGCCATTATCTTTTCCTGCTTTTACTTTCAAAATTTACTTATCCAAGTTAGCAAAGACATTGTTTCTCCCTTTTGTTCCTTTTAAATTGCTTCTTCATGAAACATTCAAATTCGTTCTCCATATAAAAACAACAGAAAATTCTTTTTGAATAGAATGGCTTAATCCTACCAACAGAATCATGTTTATTTAGTCTACTAAATTTCAAGAAAATTTTACCAACCTCAATGCAAAACCATTTCCTGCTCAGTCAGCTTTCTTATTGGATAATTGTCTTTTCTGATAAGTATTCAGTCAAATCCTTTTCAACTAACATACTTCAAATCTGGAATAAAAGAAAAAAATCTGTTTTATAGTTTAATGGCTCATGAATTTTCCTTTTAACTAAATATGTGATTCCTCCATTTGTGTCACCTGATAGACTCCTCTTTACTTCCTGTAAATTTATATTCGGCGATCGTGGTCCCCTTTCCCTATCAGTATACTTCAGTCAGGTCCATTACAAAATAACCAAAAGCCCCTAATGATTGTTGAAGTGCAAAGGGGACATTTAGGGATCTTAACAATGTCTCTCCCAAAGCTTTCTTAACACCTAATAAAACTAGCTCCAATTTGTTTAGCTATGTATATATTTATTTAATCCACAATAATCCCATGATACCATTGCTGTCTAAAATCTGCTAAGCATATCAAAGGATATTGGGAAGGGATGCTTTGCCAATACATAAACAAAAAAAAAAAAAGTTATTTCTCTTGGTATTGCATTCATATAATAGGGATCACTTTTAAATCTCTTTCCAGGTACTTTGCTCTCTCTACTCTGTAGGGATGGTGAAGGAAGCTACCCAATTTCACTTTTTAAATGGCATGTTTTCGTTGTTATTGTTAAACAGGCCCTTTTCCAGGCACCCTCTTATATATATCACTGATTCAAGATTCTATCATCATCATATTCACATCACATAAGGATTGTTGAATACATGAAACTTAAGCCAGAAGCTATAACTTTATTTAGGTGACTAATTGTTGACTGTAAACATCAAATTATTTTTTTTAATTTAATGGATCATGATTTTTTTCATTATTTTAAAAATTAAATTCAGTGTAGTTCCATGTCCTCATCTCTAGGAGTTAAAGAGATCTTCAGTCTCCATGATTTGGGAGTTTGTGTTTGTGTGTTCATTCTAATGGGGGTAGTCTTTTATCTCCTTCAGTGTGTAATGTCCTGGGGAGATTTTTGGCTGACTTAAGCAAAGAGGAATTTATTGGAAAGTAATTGGAAGGGGGCTCTAGTGACAGACTAAAGACAGACAGGGATACAGGGAGACCTAGACAGAAAGAGGCAGGAAGCCTAGCAGCCAGGACATCTATTACAACTGCTACTGCCACCAGAGTCACTATGGTGAATAGTCTCCAAATTCTTTCTATCCCATTGTCACTGGTTCAAGACTTACAGCTCCTTCCTTACAGAAGAGACCATGTACAGGTCAGGCCTTAGTCTCATGCCTATACCAAGGTATGAGGAGAGGGGAAATCTGACTTCTATCTATAATGAGGGCCTGGGCACATGGAACCTTCCTTCATGCCAAGGTTACGCAAACCAGAGTTTTCCCAAAGATAAATAGCGTTACTGGACAAACAAATGACTGCACAAGCTGCCTTAAAAAGAGGAAGAACTTTCTGTACTTGGGTGCATCATTTAGAACTTTTGTCCTTGATATTCCAGTTGCTCAAGCTTTTCTGTTTCCATGAGGGCATGGATTCAGGTCTATCATCCCAAGCTGCACTGCCTAAATCTTGGCAGAGGCAGAGTATCTAGAGCTCACTACCCAACCTTCTGAGATCCTACTATCCCCCAGAGACCTTGCCAGGGAATTGGGTCAAGCTGATTTCTGCTGTTTCCTAATTGTGGAAAATTTACTTTCACTGTCTCTCCATGAGCCCTCTCAGTCCCAGAAAGGTACTCTACTTTTATTTCTTCCCTTCTAGATTATGGTTATGAACCTTTTTTCCTCTTTATTCTCCTAAAATTATTGAGGACCCCTGAAAACCTTTGTTTATGTGGGTCCTATCCTACTGATATTTATCCTACTGGAAACTGAGAACATTTTACAGTATAAGAATATGTGAGTACAGATTCTATTAGCTGTCAAAATAATGATATCACCTATCAGGTAGTTCGCAAAAAGAAATTATGACCTTGGGCAGCCCGGGTGGCTCAGCGGTTTAAAGCCACCTTCAGCCCAGGGTGTGAATCTGGAAACCCGGGATGGAGTCCCACGTCGGGCACCTTGCATGGAGACTGCTTCTCCCTTTGCCTCTCTCTCTTTCTCACTTCTCTCTCTGTCTCTCTCTCTCTCTCTCTCCCTCTCTCTCTCTGTGTCTCATGAATAAAATAAGTAAAATCTTAAAAAAAATAATTATGACCTTGTAGACCCCCACAAGAGTCTCATGGACCCACCAGGGAATCTCGGACATATTTTGAGCACCAGTGACCTAATCTAAACTTCCCACTGACTTTAAACCTTTTTGACAACTAGAAGCTTTTTACATAGACCATGAATTTAAGCTCTTAGAAGAAGGTTGTTTTAACAAGCTTCTGTATTATCAACTCCACAAAAAATCTGGTTACTTTCTTGGAACAGAGGGAGAAGAATACAATGAAACACAAATAATCAACATTTCTTCCAGATGTTTAAAACAGCAAAGATGGAATACAATTTAACACAATATGGCATATTAAACTTCCTCTCCTGATAAAGCCTCTTTATTAGTAGTAGTAAAATATTTAGACCTGTTTTCAACAGATAGGCTGATGTCAGATAAGTAGCATTTTGCCTCTATAGATACACTTGGAAAGTACCAAAAACGTAGATAAATTAATGACAGTTACTTATAGTTGTATTGATCTATTTCTTCATTACAATCTTTGAAATTATTCCATTTAATTACCAATGAATTGTGAGCTACAATGTAATGAAGAACACTTTTTTTAATTTAGCAATGTTGAAAACATATAAAAGTATTGTTAACAGTAAGGCTTTACAGATATGAGAATGCTTCCTTGATTCTTATTTTAAGTACTGACATACACAGGGCAGTTCTATATAAACTGTTGCTTGCTTTATATTTAACTTGGGAAGTATATGGTCATATTATTATTATCATAGACCAAGAGGAAATTTGAGTGCCAACGGCTTCAAGGTGACTGACGTCTATGTGGGAAGGAATACTTAGACACATGTAAGAACCACATGTAGCTTTTTTTAGTCACAAAAAAATTCACCTAATTATCACATAATTATAGATTCAGATATTAGAGTAAGAGAACAAAAATGATAAAGAAAATATCTTCCTAAGACTTTTACTTCAAAGGGTCCGTTTGAATCAGAGGTGACAGAAAATGATTACTTCTTGGAGGATTTTTTTCTACTCAGTTTATTTCTCTCATAAGAGGGCTGCAGATGAAGTTTTCCATGGCATATGCTCCATAAACGCACCAGGGAAATGGAAATGCCATTTCCTGATGAGTTCATGGTCTGCTTTCCTCTAGAACTTTGTTTTTAAAAAGCTCCTAATAATGTAGTTCTATGTCTATAATTTCATTGTTTTGATTTATTGAAAGCTTTCTAAAGTCTTTTGAGAAACCATTGGTAAGCTTAAAAAAAAAAAAACAATGGGGCTGCACTTTTATGTCTGAAGATTAACAATGGCCGACTCATTAATCGAGAAGTAAAGGTCAAGATAACTGCTAGATTCTCCTGGGGCATATATATATTATTTAATATGTTAATATTAAATATGTAATATGTATATTAATGTATATACGATTAATGTATATTAAATACAATTAATGTATTTAAATACATATATAAATATATATGTTTATAATATATATAATTAAATACAATTAATGTATTTAAAAACATATATAAATAATGTATTAAATACATTAATGTAATTAATATACAATTAATGTATATTAAATATGTAATGTTTAATATAAATATTACATATTTAATATGTAAATATTTAATATGTAAATGTGTTTATATAGATGTGTGTTTATATATATGTATATATAATTAGTGAAACAAAGAGACCTCTTGACAGTGTTCTTTGGCCTCTGTATTTCTTCTGTGACATGAGTGAATATGATATTGTGATGAAAAACCTTAAAACCCGAGCTGATTTTTTTTAATTTGTAAAACGTTGGAAAGTAATATATTTGCTGATGTATATCTGACTACTTAAATTTTTTTAAATATCTGATATTGCATATAATCAGTGGTTACTTGATGGTTTCTGTATGTTCTAAAGGATGCATTATGCTTTTTATTGGTGAAAACAAAGATGTGGGTTGACATTGTTTCTATATCTCAGCAGTTAAATATTTTCATCTGTCAATTTACCCATGACTCATGTCTTTCTCACTGTTAGGAGATATGTATCTATCTAAAGATATATATACACATAGTAGGAGATCTACATCTATATATATATATCCCTTAATCAGTTTTCCATATTTATGCAACCTTTTGAGTTTCAGTTCTTTTTCTCCAGCTACCAAGTTTTTATTCTCTAGATAGCTTCTATAGTACTTTCACAATATGCTGTTGAATTTTTTTTAATTAACAAATAATTCTTAGTGATTCTATACCAAGCATTATTCTCAGTGGGAAAAGAGACAAGGGAAGGAATGTGGCTATTAAAGTAAGCCATTATATCTTCTCCTGGAAGAATTTTCCTTCCTCCTTGGATGATAAGCATGCCTAGATAAAAAGTTCAAAGTTATGAACTAAACTAATTTGTTTATTTTAAGGGTTTATGGGGGCTGGCTTTTGGTAGATTCTTCATTAGAACCCACCAGTACAGAGAAGCATTGTGATGTTGGAGATGGTTGACATTCACATATATGGTGTGCTCCCATGGGAAAACCCAGATTAGCATTTTGCATAGATTATATAGACTACAGGTCATGTGTGATTCACATTGAAATTGCTTGGCAGTTCTCAAACTTTTCAGTCTTTACACTCTAAAAAATTATTAAGGACTTCAAAGAATTTTTGTTTATATAAATTGTATCTCTTGATATTTATCATAGTGCACATTTAATTTGATTTCTAGAATTTAAAAACCAATTTACTCATCTACGTCAACAACACTAAGCTTAGAGATGCCCGGGTGGCTCAGTGGTTGAGCATCTGCCTTTGGCCCAGGGCATGATCCCGGGGTCCCGGAATTGAGTCCCACCTTGGGCTCCCTGCATGGAGCCTGCCTCTCCCTCTGCCTGTGTCCCTGCCTCTCTCTCTCCCTGTGTGTCTCTCATGAATAAATAAATAAATCTTTAAAAAAAATACTAAGCTTATTATGTGTCGACCTAAATGGCATATTTTGGCAAAAGATCTATGTTTTCCAAAACAAGACAAAAATAGAAGAATATTCTTGTTTACGCTTGTGCCAATCTCTTTAAAGCCAATTTTATAAGAGATAGTTGAATGCTAATATCTGCTTCTGCATTCGCTGTGTCAGGGTGTGTTGTATATCTGTAGTATATTAAATATAATCCAGTGTCACCTGGAAATGAATTTAGAAAGGAGAAACTTGCAGACCCTGAGAGAACTTGGGAGCCATCAGAGGCTTTAAATCATGCTTTGAGAACCACTAATCAAACTGTACTTCTTTTTCCCCCAGTCAGAGAAGCCTGTGGAAATATAAGTAAATGAGGACAGCAGTTTTAAAATCAAAATTTTAATTTGTTTAAAGTGCTTATTTTGCAGTATTCCATGACACATAACTTCTGACACAGGTCACATCTGCTCATCTGGTGGAGCCTCATCTGTCGGGACACTTACGGTGACCTTGGCTGGTGCGGGTGAGGGTGGGCGGTCCACTTAAATCCTTCTTGTGAGTGGAGTGCTGTAGGCCTCACTTGCCTTTGGCTATTTGCTTCATTTCTCTAAAGCCAATCACTCCCTACCCCGGAAAGGGCAGGAGATAATTATAGAATTAAGCCTCAATACTGATGAGGTTTAAATCCTTTCTGACTTTCAGCCTCTCTTGTTATTTAAATTATTTACTTCTCAGATTCAGAGCTTGCTGGAATCAAGTGAAATTCCAAGTTGAGATCCGATTTGCTTCTTTAATGGGGACACTTCTCAAAAAGATTCCCCTCTTCTACCCCCCTCCCATGAGCTGAGTGCCTTTTTCCTTTCTCTGCTTAGTAAGTGCCCAGGACTCTGTAAGCAGCTCAGACCCACAGGTGCAGCAAAGTACACTGACATGGCTTTTCTTAAAGCCAGGATTTCAGGTTCTGAATATCTGGCTTGCCATAATCCCTCAAATTGACTATATAGGGTTCTGTTTTCACTGAGGAGTGAGGTGCTAATATTTTCTGGAAAACAGATTGTGAAGTTTATAAATTTGTTTATAGGAAAGTTATTTGACTTTCCCTCTAAGTACCAAGTATTTTTAAACATCACTGACTGGTCCATGAAATGAAGGTCTATGCAAAATGACCTCCAAAGGCCGAAGGAGCCATAGGACCAAAGAAACAGGCCTACAAGTCCAGCTTGACCAGAAATAGTTTATTATGGGTACTTGCAGACAGAGGCTTGTGTTGGGCAGCTGCAAAATGAGTAGATCTCACTGACCTCATATCCCATAGGACCTGCTTATATAGCCCTAGAGGCTGGGTGTCCAAGCTAGGGGACTACCCCAGAGGAGAGTGTTTAAAAATAGGTATGTGTTATAGTCACACCCCTGAGGCAGCTAGAAGGCCATTAAGCCCCAATGAGGTACTTAAGAGGATGGTTAAACATAAGGAAAGAAAGTGGGGTGGGAGCAGTGCTCAAAAAAGTTTGAGGTCCCAGAAAGGGTTTCCTTCACGGAGGATTTGCCCAAGATGGCATTAGTCTAGTTCATACTAACAAGATCTATTTATTTTCATTAGTATTTAACAGCTCCTTCACTTATCTGCTATTTTTTTTAACACTATCTTGAGTGTGGCTTCAAAACTTCCTTCAATTTTCTTTTTTTTTTTTTTTAAGATTTTATTTATTTATTCATGAGACATACACACACGTACACACACACACAGAGAAAGAGAGAGGCAGAGACCCAGGCAGAGGGAGAAGCAGGCTCCCTGCAGGGAGCCCGAAGTGGGACTCGATCCCTGGTCTCCAGGGTCATGCCCTGGGCAGAAGGCAGGTACTAAACCCCTGAGCCACCCAGGAATCCCCACCCCCAAATTCCTTTTTGACTTCGTTTTCTTTTCCGGTGGGCTCCATGTGGGGCTTGAACTCATGACCCCACCACCAAGAGCCACATGCTCTACTGATTGAGCTGTCAGGTGCCCCAAAACTCCCTTTACATTCCTATCCTTACCTTCACCCCCTCTATTGATAGCAAATATTCATACGTGATCTATTGAAACTGAAGCCATTCAACAGAAGTCATGCTTTTCCATCTATTTGACCTCTATCATCGTGTCTTTTATCTCCAAAAACTCTTCCTTTAACCCCGTTGTCCACTTAGGCTGCCTTCACATGTCTCCATTTGCTCATTCAGCATGATTTGATGGATCAAGAAAAATGTTTCAAGCATTTTGATGGATTCCTAGAGAGACCTCCTTTCAAAGAGATATATTTATCAATAGAAATTAAAGTGTCAATGTTTCCTAATTAAGAAGTGGAGTTATGGGCAGCCCAGGTGGCTCAGCGGTTTAGCTTCGCCTTCGGCCTAGGGCGTGATCCCTGGGTCCTGGGCTCGAGTCCCACATCTGTCTGTCTCTCTCTCTCTCTCTGTCTCGAATGAATGAATGAATAAATAAATAAATAAATAAATAAATAAATAAATAAATAAATATTTTTTAAAAAAAGAAGAAGAAGTTGGAGTTACTACTCCAACTCCCAGGGAGTATGGGAGGAAGGGAAGAAAGGAGGAACAGGTCACCTGTCAAGAGGCTCTTGCTGGGTATGTCACTGGGCAGTGGATTATAAAATTCCTCAGTTCTTGTCTTCTCAAAGCAAAGAATTCAATTGAGACATTAGATGGAGAGTTAAAGCAGCAAAGGTTTTATTCAGCAAAGCACAAGTACACTCCAGAGATGTGGGTGCGGGCTGACTGGAAAGTGGGCAGCGGCCTGCTGAGTTTTGCTTTTTTTTTTTTTTAATGGGAGTTCTATTTGATCTCCTCCTTCCCACCCTGTAATTATCACATCACCCTCTGGGTCCACTCTGGTTTCCTCCCTTCAACCTTTACCATGAGTTTGTGTCTGCCATCTTCCCATGAACGGCTAAGCGACACCCACAGGGCCAAAATCGCCATGCAGAAACAGCCTAGGGGGTGCTGCTCAACACCCATTCCTTAAACACGCATGCTCCCAAGTTGGGCCAGTCCCTGTGGCCCCCGCCTTCGCGGATCAGACTGTGCTAGACTGCACAAGAGGCTGGCCTGAGGGAGACCTGAGGCTATGGGTGGGTAGTGGGTGGTCCCTGGAATTTCCCATCTGCCATCCTTCTTTTCCTCTCTGGCTCATGTGTCTCTAACTGCCTACCCTAACAGATACACAGAACTTCCACATACTAGATTGGGGGCAGCATATTAGATGGGGGAAAGCAAGAATATTAGTTTGCTAGGGAGGCCATGACAAAATAGTACAGACTGGATCATTGAACAATGAGTTTATTTTCTCACAGTTCTGGAGGCTAGAAGTGTGGAATCCAGGTGTCAGCAGTTTTGGTTTCTTTTGGGGTCTCTGTCCTTAGCTTGCAGATGACCTTGCTGGGTCTTCACATGGCCTTTCCTCTGTGTGTGCACACTCCTAATATCTCTTCCTCTTTTTCTAAGAACATTAGTCATATTTCATTAGGGCTCCTCTGGAATGGCTTCATTTTAACCACTTCTTTAAAGATCTTATCGCATAAAATAGAGTTGGAATTGCAGCATATGAATTTGCGGAGGACACATTTCGGCCCATAACAGGCAGGTTAGGGTATCCCAAGCTGAAGGGGAAAACAAGTAAAAATACAAGGACAAAAAGTGGTGAAAAATAAAAAATGAGCAGATTTTTTCCCCTGCTTATATACAAAAATCTTTTTTAAGTAAGAAAATAATTAAAAATTATATACAAAAAATTTAAATTTTGTAAATCATAAATTTTGGTAAATATTTTCTGATAATGATGTATATGACTGAATGAACTAGAAGAGTTGTCTCTATTGATAAAATGCTAAATTATTTAAAAATTGCTATAATGTATTTTATAATGATAAATTCATATTTACAAGATAAGCATAGGATAAAGATTAAAAATGCTTAAATATATTTATTGGGCTTTATATAGTAATTTTTCTTATTTTATCTTATTTGAGTTTCCGACTCCTCAATCTCCTTCAGACAATGTTTATAATGAATACATGAATGACAGGCAATCATGAGGCAAGAATCCAATGTATTATATAATATTTAGTTGGAATTCAATCTCTTGTCAAAAGTAGTCTATATACTGAATATAATATAATCTACATCATCTTTCATTAAAATGTAATATGTTTATAAAGTTTATAATATGAAAATATTCAAGAAAAAATGGTGCAAGAAATATTCTTTAATTCATCAGTTATATCTAAGAATTTTGTGAGAATATACATGCAAATTGTCATATGTCTATGTATATATATCTCACTATGTCTATATGTACATATATGTAAGTACATTTAAACCTTAAAATCATACATAAACTTATATATCTGGTTTCCTGTATGTTGACCATTTTAAATGAATATGAATTTCAGGGCACCTGGATGGTTCAATGGGTTGAGCATCCAACTCTTGATTTCAGTGCAGGTCATAATCTCAGGGTCCTGGGATCGAGCCCCACATAGGGCTCCATGCTTGGTGTAGAGTCTGCTTGAAATTCTCTCTCTCCCTCTGCTCCTTCCACCCCCTACTCTCCCCCCCCTCTTTCTCTAAAATGAATACAAAAATCTTTAAAAGAAAGTGAATATGAACTTTAGTAGTTTGAATTCTTAAATGAAGACTGGATAGATTTGCATTATATTTATTTTAAAAAGTTTATTGTAAAACGTGTTGTCCTTAAGAGGCCAAAGGATTTGAAGTAGCATAAACCACCATCTCTTTATCATGTTCCTTCAACTTAAGAAATACTTCATAAAAACATGGAAGAACAACCTATTGATTAGTGATATTTTGTAGATAACTTTGCTGATTATAATACAAATATCCCCCTTAAGTACTTAGTTAGGCCTCTCTTTAGTAAAACAGCTGTTAGAATCAAGCATCTTTTGTCTCTTAACTAGCTGGGGACAGTTTGGAAATATTAATTTGGAAGTAAATCAGACTTATATTTGTGAAGTCAGGATTGTAAAAATTTTAATAGAGCTCTAATATTAGTAGAGCTACTATAAAAGATATACCTGTACACAGGCTATCAATAGATTGTAAATCTTGCTTTAATACGGAACACTACTTTTTCTTGTTTCTTCTCTTTATTTGAAGTCCTAATGACTGTATTCAAGTATTCATCTTCTTAAATAGTAAGACTTATTATAGACTACAGTATAATAGATTTAACATGTTTAAATTCATGTCAGATCCTTCAGTGAGTCATGAGCAAAGTTGGTAAAAGAAAATGAAAATGCATTTTGGATAGTGAAGTAAGACATTCCATTTTTCTTCCTGTACCACCCCCGCCCCTACCCCCACCCCTACCCCAGAATTTCTTTCTATTAAGTTTCCACTCTGTTGCCTTCACTTAGTAAAGAATGAAAGATGGCGGAGTAGGACGTGGCGTCTATGATTCAGGGCATGACTGGTGCCATTCTTTCAGTTTAACAAAAAAAGTTGAATTGTTATTTTAGGATTTTTTATTTCTTGAATAATAAGATTAAATGACATTATTCTGTTGGAAATGAATTCAGAGGAAGATTAAGTCAAAACTAGAAAATTACTGTTTCAGCCTAGTACTTAGGGGATTAAAAAAAAAAAAACCCAAAACTTAGGTATTTGAGCAGTTTCCTGCTGTGAACATGTCTCATTTCCTACTCCTACATCCTTTCTACTACAATTTCACTATATATATAGGAAGCCATGGTAACTGTGGGTATTCTGCCCAGCATGGTCTTTTTTCCTTTTTTTCCGATAACAAAATATTTCTTTGCAAATAGTGGATAACCGTTTCCTCCAGTTTGAGTATGGCAGATATAGGGGCATTCACATATTTCAAATCTGGACAATTAGACTACTTGACTTTGATTGCTGCCATTACTAGTTCAGGGATTGGTAAATAATACAGATTAGAACAGAAATAAATTCATTGAAAAGTAAGCTGAATAAGACTATATCTGAAGATTATCTGTGTCATTCAGTTTTTAAAATCTTTAAAATGCTTTTTAAAATCCACTTTTGTAACCTGATAATAAACAGGCATGATTCACAAGTAAACTTGTTTTCACAGACTGGACAAAAGTTGAGAAAAGACAAAAGATGAAAATAACTATAATCCTTGTGGAAAAAAGCATTAGAAATGGAGACATTCAAGGGAATAGATATCTTTTTAGCAAATTTTATTAGTTTTAAATGTGTCATTAGGGTTTTATAAAAAATGTTTCAGGCAAAGGAGTTGAAGAATGACAGCAAATGCCAAATGACTATAGATCAAAACAATAGGAAATAGAATTCTCAACAATAGAGCAACCAGCAAGTTTAGAGCAAAATGGGCTGCGCTCTATTCATGATAGTGCAAATGGAGAAATTCTCTATCTTTACAGTGAGTGAGATGATAAGCATCCACACAATAAGAAATGGGCATCTTAGGGCAAAGAGAGTACTTTAAAAATTGTATATATACCAATACCTAAATTATTATCAAATATAGCTTTTTGTCAATTGAGTTTCTTACTCTAACTCTTATGCCAAGAATGTAGGATAATATAATAGATTAGACATAATGACCATAAGATTGAGATATTAGAAGATCTTAATATGACAGTTGGGCTGCGATGGTTTATTTTAGCAGGACTAAAATTCAGATGTTTTACTGAAATGAGAATGTACCAAGCACTGATGCCTGGTCAAAGCATAACTCATACTGATTAATAATTTTGCTTTGTGGGCAGCCCTGGTGGTGCAGTGGTTTAGTGCTGCCTGCAGCCCAGGGAGTGATCCTGGAGGCCTAGGATCGAGTCCCACGTCGGGCTCCCTGCATGGAGCCCGCTTCTCCCTCTGCCTGTCTCTCTCCCTGTCTCTCTCTCTCTCTCTCTCTCTTTCTGAATGAATGAATGAATGAATGAATGAATGAATAAATAAATAAATAAATAAATCTTAAAAAAAAATTTTTGTTTTGTAATCATCTGTCTGAGGAGTCTGGGAGCAGTTTATATAAGCTTAAGAGTATTATTTATTGATACAGTGAGATTAATTACTTGCAGCTGGTCTCAGTGAGACATCTTGAAAGCTCTGTGATTGAGGCTGACCATGTAATAGTCATGCCTAAAGGACTAGCAGGATATAAGAAACCCTGGTCGAGGCTCCATATGGGCTTCCTGATTCTGAGGTCTTCTCTGCACACCAGTGATTCCTGATCTAAGAGAGAAAGTGCGTCCCAAGTGATCTCTACAAAGGAAGGTGATTGGATCTAACACTTCTAGACTGGAGCTTGGCCTCTCTAGATTCATTACTGTGAGATAGCCACTGGCTGTGATGCATATCCTTTTTTTTTAAGATTTTTTAAATTTATTTATTCATGAGAGACACAAAGAGAGAGAGAGAGAGAGGCAGAGAGACAGAGACACAGGCAGAGGGAGAACCAGTTTCCACGTAGGAAGCCCGATGTGGGACTCGATTCTGTGGCTCTGGGATCACACCCTGAGCCAAAGGCAGACACTCAACCGCTGAGCCACCCAGGTGTCCTGAGTGTATCCTTATTTTAATGATTCTGCTGTGTTATTTTCTTATAATAAGCCCTTGATTTGTAAGCATTGTAATGTGAAGTCTTTAGCAATTGAGTACAGACTCATTAGCACAGTTAGTTTCAAAAGTAGGATTCATTAAAAGACCGCTGACTCATTGTTAACTAAATATATGACTAAACTATTATTTAGAAATAAAATAACATATCTGTAAAGAAGATTAAAATGATCCATTGATGCTGCATGGTTGCCTAACAAAGTTTTATAATCAGTTACTGATAATAAAACTTTCCAGTAATGGTGGAACTTGAACGTAAGGAGCTATCACAATAAATTAAAAGGAATTACAGATCGAGGCAAGTTGGCTAAAAAAAAATCAGTTCCATGATTATTTCTTTTAGAATAACTCAAAGCAGCAGTAAGTTTAGAAAATCTTTCACTTGAGCTTTACCCCCAGGTGCTAACTCTAAAAATAAAAGTGTTAGTTATTTTACTAGCAGAAATGGGTTTATCACTGGGGAGTCCTATTCCTGGTCCTTGGTTCTTGAGTTTGGCCAAGAAAGAATTCAGAGCCAAACTCTTTTATTTTTTTTTTTTTAAGTTTATGTATGTAGGTATGTGATCTCTACACCCAAAGCAGAGTTCGAATTCAGGACCCCGAGACCAAAAGTCCCATGCCCTACCACCTGAGCTAGCCAGGTGCCCCCTGAGCTAAACCCTTAAGCAAAGTTTTAACAGCAGTTTAAGCAGAAGGATGCTCTCAAGATGGGAGAGTAGGCAGGCCTAGAGGTGGCACCTGTACCCAGGATCAGGGTTATCTTTTCTTTTAATGTTTGGATAGGTTATGGGTCATAACATGGGTGATTTTTTACTAAGCTTACAGTCCGTCATCTAAGGGACTCATCCTACCAGTTGGGAGGGGAAATTTTTGGCCCTACATGATATGATTCTTGTCAGAACTGTCATGGTGACCATTTTCTCCTGGGGAGAGATTAAAACCACAAAGTAAATGTATTATAGTGAAGCTCTAGGGTACTTTAGGGCAGTGGTCATAAGGAAGACTGCCTGTGTATCCCCTGGGTTCTGCCCTGGCAGCTTGGAACTTGGCCTCTGCCCTTTATCAGTCCAAGAGCACTTGGTTCCTGTTGATATCTAACCAACTGCCCACTCTGTCAGGGTTATTCAGGAAAAGGAGAGAATTGCTAGCAAGCTATGGCAAAGCCATTGGTAAATCTGGAAAACAGAGGAGACAAATGCTTCTTTATAGAGAAAAGGGGGTAGCCGTTGAGAGAGACTTTTAAAACTTAAAAGTCCGTTGGAATAAACTGGGGGTTCAGAGTATAGTGGCTTCTCATTGGTGAGGCCATGACTGTCTCTTTTTGGCCATGCTCGTGCTGGGCAGTGGGGGGGAATCATCCTTCCTCTTGCTGGGATAGTAGAGTGTATCTACTTGCAAGGGCCCACCTTTTCTGTTGGGTTCTGCAATTGGCAAGTACTGGGCATGAAAACTCCCTCCGTGGGCCTCCCGACTCCATTCTAAATGAGATTTCCTTTTATTTTCACACAAGCCAGTGGAGCTCCAACTGAAGGATCTTGAGAAACAGTAACATTTGATAAATAGACTGACATGACACTAATTATAACTAAAATGGTAAAGTAGGGGAAAGTTGATAATGATGTAGGAATGAGTTAGGGATAGACAGGGCTAGGCAGGGAAAGATAAGGGAAAGGCCCAGAGTCAGGCTCCCATAAATCTGTGGGCTCCCACAAATCCCAAGGATACCAAATGGTCCAGAGTCAGGTGCCTACCCATCCCAAGGAAACAGAGATAAAATGATAAAAACAGAGAAGAAAGTAAATTAGACTCCCTAGCTCTGAGGTGTTAGGGAGTATCTTGCTCTGATGGTTACCAGACAATCCCAGAGATTCACCAGAAGCCCAAATAGCCATATGTCAATCATTTAAGACAGCACAAAGAAATCTCAAGGCCTTGAGTTCCCTAGTTAGGTTCCCAATAAAAGGCCAGCCAAAAAGCCCCCAGTGGCAACTCTGTGAGGACCCCTCTCACTTCTGAGAGCTTTCTCTGTATCTTCATCCTTCCACTCCATGAGACAAGAACCAAGCTCTCCCGTATCAATAACAAGGGAAAATAGGTGTGAACATAGGAGTACTAGGAGACAGTCAAGTCACTTTGTAGACCATTGTAAGCAGTTCCTTTATGAACCCTTTAAAATGGCTTCTGAGAATTTTAGAACAAAATGCTTATCTCTGGCTTTAAACCCTTCTGAGAAAGGGGAAAGGTTTGGGCTTACCTGGATCCTCAGTTGGTTGCACCCTTTCAAAGTATGGTTGTGATACTATGTTTTACAATAAAAAATAAGTATTTGGTCTTTGGCTGTAACAAAGAGCTCCTAAAACCTTTGGAATTTCCTAAGTGATGAGAATGATAAAGGTGTCTTTTGTTATGTTAATCAGGTGATTTTTGAAATGCTCCTAAGTTACAGGTTAATGGGGACTGATTGCCAGGAAACCAACCATGAGACTGAGGTTTAGAATTTTCAATTCTGTCTCACTACTCATCTACCCGGAGCAGGAGAAAGAGGTAGGAGATTAAGTTTAATCACCAGTGGCCAATGATTTAATTAATCATGCCAGTGTAACAAAGTCTCCTTAAAACCTCCAAGGGACAGGGTTTGAAGAGATTTCAGATTGGTGAACATGTGGAGGTTGGGAGAGTGACACACACAGAGAAGGCATGGAAGCTCTATGCTCTATCCCCACACCTTGCCTTGCTCTATGCATCTCTTCTATCTGGCTGTTACTGAGTTATATCTTTTTATCATAAACCAATAATCTAGTAAGTAAAACATTTCTCTGAATTCTGGGAGCTGCTTTAGCACATTAATCAAACCCAAGTTGCGGGTAGTTGGAATCTCTGATCTATATCCTATAGGTCAGGAGCCTAGTTGACAGCCTAAGCTTGTGACTGAAGATTGGGGGCAAAGGGGACAGTCTTGTAGGACTGAACACTTAACCTGTGGGATCTCCACATAGCTAGTATCAGAATTAAGTTGAAGTATAGAACAGCTTGTATTGGAGAATTGCTTGTTGGTATGGGGGAAAAAAACTCCGACATATTGGATATTGGTGATCGGAATTGTGATGGCTCACAGCAAGTGCTCCTAATTTACTAGCATGGATTTAGAGAAGGGCCCATCACGTATATGCAGAGAAAAGCAGTAGTCCTGCTTCTCCCTTGTCATATAGACAAACACTATTACTGTGCTTTTTTAAAATGCTAGACCATGGTGGATTTTTTTTTACATAAGCTCTCATTTATTCTCATAATAGTCCTTCAAAGAAGTTATTATTATGTCTATTTTCTAGAAGAGAAAAGCAAAGTTCAGAGAGTTTAATTTACTTCAGATCAGGAAAGATGAAGATCAAAAAGATTATAGCCTCTTGTAAACTGTAGGGATATATGGAGTGTTATATTTAAGATGTTTGAAAAAAGTTACTGTTGAAAGAATAATTCTGGAGAATAGGCAAAAAAAAAAAAAAGTTGAAAGAAACGAAACTCAGGATTGTCTTTTAGTTTTATGTAAGAATATGTATTATAAAGTTTTCCAGACACTTAGCCACAATGGTTCCCAAGTTCTTGGCTCCCTCTCTTTTTGGTCTTTTCCCTACAATATCTGGTCCTTTTATATGTAGGTCCTCACTTAGATGAAATGTTCCAGACTGACTCCAGTCCTTGTGCCTTTATATAGTTGGTTTTGCTCTTGTTATTTCTGTGTCTTTATTTGAAAGATGCTCAACTCCAATTTCACTTATATCTTCTAATTCTCCCTCTTCTGAATGCCCACTGTGCTATGAAAGCTCTGTATCTGCAAAAATACAGGTACTCTGTATTTTTCTGTAAATAAAGATACTCTGTATCTCATCCCCAATAGTAAGAGAAGATTGTTTTTAGGAAATAAAGTGATTATATTACAAAGCCTTCTTCTCTGGAACTAGAATAGACTAAATGTTTGGAAGTAAAATTCTGTATAGAACATTGAAAAAAGCTGAATGAAGTATTAAAAGAATCATTTTAAAAGGAAAAGGAGGAATGAAGAATATAATAGGAATCCAGCAGTGACAAGAAAGTGCTGAACCAGAGAGCAGGAGATAAAGAACAGTGTACACCTCGAGAAAACGTGCTCCTTCTTAAAATCCTAGACATTGAATTTTAATGGAGTGGCCCCTGAAGGAACCAAAGGCCTATGCTGACATGATACCCACCACAATAAAGCCTGGGGGGGAGGGTTAATAAAATTCACAAGAGAGACAGAGTTTGAAGATTGATCCAACGAAGTAGAGGGATTTGGGAATACCCTGGTCTTTTCACAGATTTGATTTCAGGAAGAAGTTATACAACCAAGCATTTTCAAGTTCAGGGTGATCCACTTTAAGTGAAATTCCTGTTAACACTGAATCAGTCTATCATGTGTATTATCCACAGTATTCTGAGTTTTTGATCAGTAATCTGTAGACACATAAAGGAACTGGGAAATAGCCAATAAAAATCAAATCCAAGAGGATACAGTTGTTAGACGTATCGACTTTGAAACATTGTCTGCTATTAGAATTTATTAAAAGAGTGAGAGAGAAATATGTGGAAATTATTAGCGAAAACCATGGTCTTAGTAAATTATGAATTTTCAACAGAGAAATGAAATGAAAACTATAAAATAAATGGAAATTGTAAAAATAGAGAGTAAAATTGTTGTTCTTAGCAGTAGCAGGTCCACTTCCTATTGGTGGGAAAATCATGATTAACTCAGTGAGTGAACAAGCCTTACGTGGGCACCCATGCTCACCAACCACCACCTGAGGGAGGAGAGTCATGTCCCGTAAGTAGCTTGTTGCTGAAAAAAATCGTTAACCAAACAATGGCCTGAACTTATACCATATGTTTGGATTATAGACCCATTCTTAAACACAAAAAACATGAGAACAGTTACTCTCAAACTCCTAGGTTAGAACAATATTCTTTTCTTTTAAATTTTGTCTTAAGAACACTTAACATGAAATCTACCCTCTTAGCACAATGTTGTTTTGGTTTTTTACTTCATTTTATCTACCTGAGCAAAAAGAAGGTGAGGACTGACCATATTTCAACAATAGTTAGTGTTACAAGAAAAATCAGGAAAGTGATCTAATATAAATTTAGGAAGACATCATAGAATAGGGAATAGAACACTAGAAAAAAATTAGAGGATCTGAATTTTGGTCATAATTCAGCCACTTAATAGCATATGACTGTAAAATTCTGAGAGACAAATGTTCCTTGCCTGTGAAAGTTTAGCAATGGATTCAACTTCTAAGGTCTTATCCAGTTCTGACACACAGAGATGTGTACTTAATGCCCTGTGTACTCATGACTCTTTCATGGTAAGGAAAACACCTCTTTTGAAAAATAAAGTTTCAGGGGCCTGAAGGACAATATCAAAAATTTATAACCTACATGTAATTTGGAATCACAAAGAAAAGTATTGATTGAGATAGAAAAAGAAAAACTATTTAAAAAATAGTCTGAGGAACACCTGGGTGGCTCAGCGGTTGAGAGTCTGCCTTTGGCTCAGGGCCTGATCCTGGAGTCCCAGGATCAAGTCCCACATTGGGTTTCCTGCATGGAGCCTGTTTCTCCCTCTGCCTATGTCTCTCTCTCTCTTTCATGAATAAATAAAATCTTTAAAAAATAAATAAATAATAGTCTGAAAACTCTCCACATTTGACTTCTAAAAAATGTAACTCTCTCCCTCTTTCATGAATAAATAAAATCTTTAAAAAAAATAAAAAATAGTCTGAAAACTCTCCACATTTGACTTCTGAAAAATGTAACTTGTAGATCAGAGAAACTTATCAACCTACAATCAGAATAAATAAGAACTACAAGTAGGTATACAATAATTGAGTTACTAAAAGGCAAAGGAAAAGTGAATGTAACCACAAGGAATAAAAGACATTAAATACAGGGAAACAATATGAAAGATGATTGAATTTCATCAGAAAATGGAGATTGAGCATCATTTTATATTGTCATGAGGCACTTCATTTGTTTTTCCTATTAATTTCTCTGATTTTCATCCCAAAAATGATATATATTTGTTTTTCTTTATTTTCAGAAGCTCTTTATATTTTATGGATATTAAACCTTTGTGAAGTAAGTATCAGAGTTTATACACAGTTTTTCACTTTTTATTTTGCTTATAGTATCTTTTCCATTTTTTTACTTTTTAAAAAAATTTTATGTTTCTGTATTTTGTATCACAGTTGTGCAAGTTTTGCCAATTCCAAGGTTGTATAGAAAGTCATATTTTCTTCAGATGCATCTACAGTTTCATTATTTACATTTATTTTTCCTTCCTGTTTACCCTGAACTATCATATGAGTTAGGCATTGCATTTTATTTTTTTTCCATCAAGCTATCTTATTATTATGGTAGTTCCATATTCTTATTAAAGAGATAGTTCCATATTCTCTAGAAGTAGTAATAAATGTAATTTATTTGTGAAACAAAAAATTCTTAGTATATGATCATGTTGGGTAACAGTGAGGACTTTCAAAGCCTAGTAGTAAAAAAAAAAAAAAAAGGTTTATCATCCAAATATTCTGTGCAATGGAATGGCTGGCTAAAATTAGTGTTTAAACAACCTTCTTTTGGTCATCTTGTTCAGGATGTTAAGTTTAATCAATTGTAACAGGAAGCATGAGGTCTATTGATCAGAAAATAGACCATTTACTCAGAGAGCATTTTAGCTGCACCACACCCCAACTTCCCATGTAGAGCACAATGAGGATTGGATGTCTTTTGTGCATATAGTGTGGTTTGCATCATAGGGAAGGAATCTTCAAATTCTCAGATTTAGCACTTTATAAGAAAGTGGGAGAGAGAGAGAGAGAGAGAGAAGGAAGAAGGGAGGGAAGAAGAGAGAGACTTTTGCTTTATAAAGCCATAATGTAAATAAATCTTTTCCAGAGAGGGGCAGGGTGCCAGTACCCTGGAAGTAAGCAAAATTCTTTGAAGGAGAGGAAAAACGGCATCTCTGGGTTTTATTACCTTTAGAATGGAAACAAATGACTTTCGAGGTATATCTTTCAATCATTCTAGAGCAATTCATTATCTTCAATTTCCAAGACTTGTTTACCACTCAGTCTCCTTTCATCCAGGCTGTCAGTACTCTGTGCAGAAAGCCCAGATTGTGCAGAAATATGGAAATATTCACAGATAATTGTTTTCCTAACAAAGGCTGGTTGCAAGAGAGACTAACATTAGGAATCTAGCTAGAAAGATGCTTAACATTTAGGTTCTAGGAAATTATCCAGATTCAGATTATTTCATTGGGCATGAAGAGGATGGAATAGATCTGAGAGGCATATTTTATACGAAATTTGACAGGACTTTGTGATTAAATAAATATTAAGGAGAATGAGAATAATGAGTTAAAATTAGTATGTACTTTCAAGGATGGATGATAAAGGAAAATTAAAGGAAAACTTTTTTTTAATAGTGGAAAATAGGAATAGATATGCGTGTACAGTGTTTGAAATTGTTGGGAACAGAATTAGAGTGGCAGATCAGAATTTGCTCTATTGAGCACTATTACAAATAAGGAACTTCTGAGGCACAAGTGTCTGGTGCATGTAGGTGGAGAAAAGGATCTAAAAAGTGGCAAAGACTTTTTTTGTGAAACAGAAGGAATAAGAAAGTGGTATTTGTCAAGACAGTCCGGGGTCATGCATTCCTATGGAGGTGTTTTCCAGAGAAGTAGATTGCATATAGCACAGACGGTGCTGAGAAAAATTACAAACAGAAGGTTTTTAATTTAGCATTGGTGGGGCCATCGGTGACTATGTGACAAAAATTCATTAGAGTGATTGAGGAAGATGCAAGTAATATGGTTAAAAGAGAAGGTGAAAAAAAAAAAGAGGAGGTGAGTGGAAAAGAAATGAAAATATAAATGTTATTCCATTATACAGAGGAACCACTATGCACTTGGCATAAAAAAATAATTCCTCGCTGTTCTGACAGCTTTGGCTTTGCTTCTCTTAACCATCCCTTACTCTCAATGCCTTGACTTTGTTTACTTCTGAGACCTCCAAATACAAATGCATTTAGAGAAATTTCATGTATTGAACCAAAGTGCCAGCATTTTCTTTTAATATGTTTACTTTGTTTTTGGATGAGTACTTCTGAGATTGTATGGGATCTTTAAGGTTTTTTCATTAACTTAATTTATTATTAAGTCAGCAAAATACAATTATAATGGGTCATACTCCAGGGCATGTAAGTAGCTCCAGGAAACAAAAATTTACATTTAGAATATGTTAGTTTAAAATGTAATTTTTCCTGCAAATAAATATATATACATATAATATATATATTTAATTTTTCCTGTGTTTATTGTATTACTCTCTCCAAAAATCCTTGACTTGGACAAAAATCATTTCAAGAGAATCTTTTTTTTTTTTTTCAAGAGAATCTTTAAGCAATCTTTAGACATAAGTAGAGCTGAGGATTATTTATAATTATAATTATAAAGAGAATTTCCTGCTTTGAAGCAAGGGACTAATATCCAAACAAAACTAGAAATCTAATCAGTGGATAAGTGGTAGCAGTGCCAGGTGAAAGTATGACACAGCCATCTGGTTGTTCCCTGCGGTGAGAGGAACATTAAAGCCTATCTTGGCTCCGTATTTAGTTCAGATTAATACGCACTCTGCCATGATTCTTGAGAAATCTCATAGTAAAGATTTCACGTGTCTAAAATATTCAACCCCTGCACACTTTGAAATTGTATTAAAGTAACTAGCGAAACCTTTGGAATTCATTTGGATGCCCAAACAAGTATAACATTTGGCTTTTCTGTGCCAACTAATTAATTCTGTCCAGGGAGTTTTCAGAAGGAAGTTCATAAGGTTCCAAGATTTCTAGACAGAAGCATATGTCAATATGGTGTGTAAAGCAGCTAAGTTATTTCCATACAATATTGCTCAATCCTTTTATCACTATAAAAGAGAACAGAGAAGGAACTAGATCTATTGTGATTTTTTAAAGGTTTTCTTGATGTTAACTGGAATTTAAATAAAATCTTTTAAAAAGAAAGTATTGGGATTTTTTTCCCCCTCAAATAGTGGCAAGTAGTTTGTCTTTTAAATAGTGTCAGAATAATGAGGGAATGGTAAATTTTAAGGAAAAAAACCTAAATATTATTTTAGATGTCATCCTAGAAAAGATTTATACTAAGGAACTTTGGGATTAAATCTGAATTTATACCAGGTACATATGCAAGTTACTGTGTTGTATCTCCAATAAAGTGAAATATCCAATTATACATTTGTATCACTTGATGTCCATCAGATAACCTAAAAGTCTCTCACAGTAGACTGTGATTAGCTGAGACAGTGATCTGATGCCCTGTGACTAACCCTGCTTTCTCTTCGGGCGTGAAAGCTGTGTCATTCCCTGATTATACCTGGTTATGGATTACTAATAGTAAGAGATTTCATCAGCAAAATTGTATTAGCTAGCTCTATTCTGTGAGTTTTATATGTATTAATTCACTTACTCATATGTAACCTCATGATGCAGTTGCTATTATGATACCTATTTTTATAGAAGAGAAATTGATGTGACTTGCCAAGAAGAACAAACCATAATCAATTTACAAGTTACTAGGAAAAGCTTGAATGCAACATGGTTGTTTATGGAACAGTTGTAACTTTGGTTCCTAGCTCTTATGCATTAGCATTTTCTGAGTGTTTTTAAAAAATGGAAATTCTTAGCTTTGTCTCCTCAAATCAAAGAGTCCATCAGGCTCCACCTGAGGTTTTCCTTTGCCATCCTGGGCACTCTGTCAGGGCAGTTGGCCAGGGCACTCCTACAGACCAGTTTATTTCCCTTCCCTCAGGTTCTCTGACCTTCATTGACTAATGGCCAGAGTCTTGAAACCCAGTAGTTTACATGTCTTGTCTGCTTTTTTGTTACTTAAGGCAAGAGAGTAAGTATAGTCCCTGTCTATCCCTTCATCTTGATCAGAAGTAGCTGTTATGTGGAATTAAAAATATACATACATTTTATTGTAATCTGTATACATACAGAAAAGCATATCTGCCATTAAGTATGCAGTAGCATAATTGTTTATAATCTGTAATCAAAAGATGATAAGACCACCACTCAATATCTAAAATAAGATTGTTGAATGCATTGCCTATTTTAGGAAGGAGAGTTATACCACTCAGACACAGTGTCTCTGAGCAGAGCAGATGGTTCATCTTATATAAAGTTCTAGGGAAAAGTGTAGAATTTTGGTATTGACACTTGGTAGAGGTTAAGTGAATTTACATTATCTGCAGTATTCACCTGGGTGAGGTTTTTTTTTTTTTTAATTGATTAGTTGTCAGAGGCATGCTTATTGCAGAGAATCCATTTCTGATTAACTGACTTTTAGAAGCAATAAGCTGTCACTTCTTGTAAAAGCACATTCACAGAGTGGAGTTTTTGATCAATTGAACAGGTTTAAAGCCAGTTCTGGTGGCTATACACAGCCACGGCTATCGAATAATCCATCTTTGCCTGGGAGTATGAAAACTTCTTTTGTCATTGAATATACCTCAGTAAAGAACAAGGAAAAACAAAACAAAAATTTGGAACATTGCTACTTCCCAGAAGCTCTACCTTGGGCTCTCATCTGGTTCCTGTCCCTCTCTTGAGAAAAGCCATTATCCTGACTTCTAAAAGCATGGATTTGTTTCGCCTATTTTGGCACTTTACATAAATGGAATTAGTATCTATTTTTTCTTGTTCTAGTTTGTTTTGCTCAGCATTACATTTTAAAGATTTAGCCATATTTAATATTAATTAAAATACAGATGAGCATGTATACCCAGTTGTGTTGGCTGTATACCAAGTAATGGGATTGCTGAATCAGAGGGTAGGGTAGGTATGTGCTCCACTTTAGCAGATACAGCTACCCCATTCTCTCTTGTGTTCCACTTGATGCTCCCATCAGCACTATATGAGAGTTTCATCAGCCTTCACTTTCACCAATACATGCTACTATCTGATACATGTGGTAATGGCACATTGTAATTTTAATTTGCTTTTCCTTGTTGATGAGTGAGATTGAATAGCTTTTTTTTTCTGGTGATTAATCCCCCAACTCTGTCCTTATCTTGGATCCTAGAGCCTTGAAAACTAGGTTTTTTTAATGTCTAAACAAGCAACGGGGGAATTATTCTCTAGGAAATCTAGCAGAAAACATTTGAGATATTGATACTAGTGGTAAACCCTAAAGGAGTCCAGTCATATCATTCTATGTGAAGCATTATTTGACAAGTGTGTCCATGCACTCAAAGCTTCCAATCACCAGTCTAAAGTCGAACTCAGTTATGAGTAGACAACCAAAGAACACTAAACAACCAAAGAACACTAAACATTTTAGAGAATTAGCTAACTTGCGATATAGACCCAAACTGAAAAAAAAAAAAAAAACAGAAAATAATTGGAAAGAAATAGTAACTTAGTCAAAGAAAAGCACTTATTGTCATAATGATATAAATGGTAAATACTGGTGTAGGCAAAATTATGCTGTAATTCTCCAGGGAGGATGGATGCATATTTGCAGTGAGTGCATGCGTGGGGTATATGCAGTGGGTGCAAGAGTGTGTAGTGGTGTGGGAGAAGTTATACAAACGATCTATGCTTTCATTGTGAAAAGTAAATACGTGATGCTTAAAATTGAAAAAAAATAGAAAAGCTTAATATCTGATTAGATGATAAGGAAAGAAAGAGCAAATAGATGGCTGCCACTGGGATATAACCTAGTGCTGGGTAGGAAGAGCTGCTTCTTGGTAAGAGTCTTTGTAAAATTGTGTAAGTCCTAAAACCGTGTTTGGGTAAATATATGAAAAATAACCCAAATTGAAAAATTTCTCCTTTTAATCTTAATGGTTAAGGTAGTAGGTTTTTTGGATTTTTAAAAAAGATTTTATTTAATTATTTGGGACAGGGAGAGAGAGAGAGAGAGAGAACAAGCACAAGCATGAGCTTGGGGAGGGATGGAGGGAGAGGGAGAAGCGGACTCCCCACTGAGCAGGGAGCCCGATGCTGCTTGAACCCAGGATCCTAGGATCATGACCTGAGCTGAAGGCATATGCTTAACTGACTGAGCCACCCAGGCACCCCAAGGTAATAAGTTTTACGTATATTTTATCACAATAAGAACAATAGAAAGAAGCTTCCTTAACCACAATTTTGGTGAGTGCCTCAGGAGAAAGAGAAGGTAAATATGTGGATACGCTTGGCCATATATAACCAGTAGAGCTCCAATAGATGTTATAAGTACTCACCCCAGAAAAAGAATATCTAAGTAGGAGGTAACAGAGGAAAATTGCATTGTTTTTAAATAAAAACACATTCAGCATCACTATATTAATACTCATGTCTCTGCAACGAAGGATACATTAATTTTATGAAAAGATAATAGTAAAATAATACCACCTCCTAAACTGGATTGTTCATTATATCATCAAATATTTATGCAGTATCTGCTATGTGCTAGATGGTATAATGATTACGATACTTTTTTTAAATTTTAAATTGTTTGATCTAGTGGAGGAAATAAAAAACCACGTAATGACATTGCAGGGAGTACCACACATAGGGCGAATGAGCACACCTAGCATGTAAACAAACCTCAAATAGCTCTGAACACTTCCCCAAAGAGCAGACGTTTGAGCAAGTCCTAAAGATTAGGTAAATACCATTACATAAATTATGGAAGGTATCTATTTATTTGATTTTTTTTAATGTATTTGGAACAGTTACTATGAGAAAGAGAAAGCCAAAAGTAAGAAGTTAAGTCTATAGCTAAAGGCACAAACTCTCTCTCTCTCTCTCTCTCTCTCTCTCTATATATATATATATATATATATATATATATATTATAATATTACTGAGTTAATTCTCAGGTCAGCCCCTCAAAGTTGGCTATACATTGGACAAATCCAGTGAGCTTTAAAAGATAACTGATACCTGGGAACCACAATCACAGGCTCTGTTTGAAATGGTCTGGCGCATGGCCTGGGCATACCATATGACTCAGCAATCCCACTCTTTTCCAAATACCCCAAAGAAATGAAAACATATCAAAACATATCTGTATATGCATGTTCATTGTAGCTTTATTTACAATAACTAAGACTTGGAAACAACCTAAAGGTCCATCAATGGGTGAAAGGATAAAATATATACGCAGATATACACACACATACATATATATCCACACACACATACACAATGGAATATCATTCAACCATAAGAAAGAAGGAAGCCCTACGATTTGTGATAACATGGATATTCCTTGAGGGCATTATGCTAAGTGAAAGATAAATGTTGTATTATACAACTGATACATGGAATCTAAAATAGCCATATTCCTAGAAACAGTGAAACTGTGGTTACCAGGGCCCTGATGGGTGGTGGACTTAGGGAAACATTGGTCAAAAGGCACAAGCTTGCAGTTAGAGGATGAAATAATTCCAGAGGCCTAATGTACAACACTGTGATTATAATTAACAGTACTGTACTGTATACCTCAAAGTTGCTAAGAGACTAGATCTTAAATGTTCTCACAATAAAAAAGAAATGATAATTATGTGACTTGATAGAGGCGTCAGCTATGGTAATCACAGCGCAATATGTAAATGCTCTAGATCAACAGGTTGTACAGCTTAAGCTTAGGGTTGTATTTCAATTATAACTTAATTTTAAAAAGAGATTTTTGATATAAATAAATAACTCCATAGGAAATTCAAACATGTAGCCAGGGTGAAGAACCAACGATGTCAGCTGTTTTCAAAGCTAAATTTCAGTGGGAGGATATCTCAAGAAAACGGACTCATTGAATAGGTTACAGCAGAACTCCAGGACCCCCACCGGAGCACATAATTTATGTATTATTTTCAGAGTCAATGGAAATGGTGCGTTTTGTAGTTGTGATATAGGAGTAGCAGAGACTAGGAACTTCATCATCTCTGAGAAGATCGTTTGGCTTTTAAACTTGAAAGTAGTAAAATTTCAGAAATCATCACACTGAATTTTGGGTTAATGTGAATGTTTCTAGGATAGCTTCAAGACTGGCTGTTTTGAGTCATTGCGTTGGCACAGCAGACGTCGGGGAGTGCTGTGGTTTGTCTCAGGGCTGCCCTGCCCAGCACGTCGGTCCCCTCCCAGCTTTCTGTCCTTCTCACTGGGACACTGGCTCCTTCAGACGCACGTTTATCCTAGACACCTAACTACTGAGTGCGTTTCCCCATAATTAGCCATTCTGTTCACCATAATTTACTCCATTTCAGTGATATTTCTTTTTTTTTTCAGTGATATTTCTTACCTAAAAGACGAATTTCAAGTAATTCTTAAAGAGATTTTACTGTCAGTATTATTTCTTGGTTTTACAATGAAATACTGTGAAAAATTCATACAGACAAGTACCTAACACAATGTAAACGGTGTGTTGATACACAGACTTCTACAGTGAAGCAGATACTATTTTTGTTTTCTTTATACTTCTTTCTTTCCTTTTTTTTTTTTTTTTTAGATTTTACTTATTTATTCATGAGAGACACACACACACAGAGAGGCAGAGACACAGGCAGAGGGAGAAGCAGGCTCCATGCAGGGAGCCGGATGCGGGATTTGATCCCAGGATCCCGGGGTCAGGACCTGAGCAGAGGGCAGACACTCAACCACTGAGCTACCCAGGCGTTCCTTTCTTCCTTTCCTTTTACAGGAATAAGATGGATGCAAATTTCTCCCATTGATTTCCTTCTCTTTATTCCCAAATATTTTTTATTCTAATATGCATTTTTGTACTCTACTGAGTGTAAGCATATAATATATGTATGACTTCAGGTGTACATATAATTTTGCAAATGATTCTCCACCACTACCAATGAATATTATATATACATGTTGATATATGTAGAATAGTTAAATTATTTTAACTGTGTTTTAATAATCTGAATGGATAGGGGCACCTGGGGGGCTCAGCGGTTGAGTGTCTGCCTTTGGCTCAGGACATGATCCTGGGGTCCTGGGATGGAGTCCCACCTCGGGCTCCCTGCATGGAGCCTGCTTCTCCCTCTGCCTGTGTCTCTGCCTCTCTCTCTGTCTCTCGTGAATAAATAAATAAAGTCTTTTTAAAAAATCATCTGAATGGATAAAGTATAGTTTTTCTACTCTTCTCCAGAAGAATAATTTTTTAAGAATATTTTTTCACAATTATAAACTACTTCTGTGAACAGTCGCATTAATATTTTTACTCTATATTTCAGCCATTCTTTTCGGTGCTTGGCAGTATCACACTGTTGCTTGAACTTGTTTCCCTAATGAGTTTTCTATGTGATTATTGACCAGTTAGGTATTATGTGAAGTGCCTTTTCATGTCTTTTGTCTTCTATCGTTTATTAAGTTGTTTCTTATTTTCGTATTTCTTGGTAGGAGTTCTTTACATATTCTGGATATGAGCCCTTGTCAGATAAAAGTATTTGGAATATCTTCTGTCTCTTGCTGCTTCTGGTGGGCAGAATATTAAAAATATTTATGGGGTCCAGTTTATCAGTCTTCTCTTTCATAGTCAGGACTTTGTTTCCTGTTGGAGACAGATATCTTTCTTTTCCCTAAACTCATGCAGATATTCTGGTTTTTTTCTTTCTTTTAAATGGTTAATGGCTTCACCCTTCACCTGTAAGCCATATGATCCACTGCTTATTTACCTTTTGATATAGTGTAAGGTAAGAATCAAGACTGATTTTTTTCTTTTTTCTTTAGAAAAGTCCATATTTCCCCCCAAGTATTTGCAATGGCAAGATTGGTATAAATCAGGAGGTCATATGTGTGTACATTTCTTCTGAACTCTCTTTTCTGTTCCATTGATTTGTTTCTCCTTAGAGATACTGAACTGTCTATGAGCCTTGGTCCCTGTGTAATTCCTCTAACTTTCTTCTTCTTCAAGATGAAATAATATTTATTATAGGTCCTATGCATCGTTAAGTCAGGTTGTGTGTATATATGTGTTTTCCTCTGCTGAAAAATCTGGACCATATATATAATTATATGAAATTATATATGAATGTATTTTTATTATTATGTTATCTAACATAGCAAATATTATATATATTCATATTTTTTTAAATTGTTAACTTCTAATGGATGACACTGACGTTGTTTCTGTTTGAATTGTGTTCTATTTCCCTGAACTAATAAAACCTGGTGATCCTATGAGCAAGTGGCTAGGAAAAACTATGTGACTTAGTTCCTTAGTGCATTTTTTCCCTTTTTCTGTTGTTATAGCATAGAGCACTTTCTTTTAAAGTGGATAGTGAATTTTATTATGTTTTTTCTCTTCTGACTTTTTGTATTGCTTTACTCAAGAACTTCCTTCATCTTTAACCTCCTTTTGTCCCTTCACCAATACATTTCCAAGAAATATGGTGCCTGTAGACTATCACTCTCTGTCCCGGAAGCCAGGCATCCCTGAGACTGCCACATTAGACCCTGTACATTTGCCAAGACCCTTCCCCTTAGGTCCTCACCATCCAGTGCTATCATCTCCCGTAACTTGTAAATGATTTCACTAGCGTTTACTATGAGCTGCTCTTTTCCTTCAGGGAGTAAACCCTAACTGCTGTTCCCTGTGTACCCCTGCTATGAGAGTCTGCTAATCTTCCCTTTCCTCTGCCCAGTCCCTTCACCACGCCCTCCTGTGTATGGGTGGGTTCTGGTGCCATCTCTGCTGCTTTCCTGATGATTTTGGTGTTTATTTTCTCAACTCCATGTAGCCCGGTGTGTATAGACTCTTATGGCTTCTGTTTGTGCTAAACGTGTGAGCTGGGGTGATTTTCTTTACTATCTTAATCTATATCGTCTACAAGAGACTTTTTGCAGTATTTGGAATATATGTGGTCACCATTATCTCACAGGATTCTAGAACACATCTTTCATTTTCAAACTACTCCAAAATAAGCTGACAAATGGCATATTTATATAGATTTCTTGCTTTATAATGGCTTATTTTATATTCCTCCCCACAGGGATAAGTGTGAGCTTATCTATTACTAAAGACTCCTATATAAGTTAGCTCATAAGACATTCTTTGGATTGATGGAATTCATACCTCAGAATACATAAGAATAAAGTCAGGAGCTCTTAAAATTACATATCTGCCCTTACTTTCTGGTCCAAGATAGGGCCCAGAAATCTACATTTTTAAGAAGCCCCTATTCTTTTTTTTTTTTAAAGATTTTATTTATTTATTCATTAGAGACACAGAGAGAGGCAGAGACACAGGCAGAGGGAGAAGCAGGCTCCATGCAGGGAGCCCGATGTGGGTCTTGATCCTGGGACCCCAGGATCATGCTCTGAGCCAAAGGCAGACGCTCAACCGCTGAGTCACACAGGCATCCCAAGAAACCCCTATTCTAACACAGGTGGAATAAGAGTAATATTTTCTGATTCTCCTCATATATGATGAGATATGTAAGTCATTATCTTCTTAGTGATAATCACAGTACCTTATACTCTATGAAATATCTTCAGGCATATAAACCTAAACTCTAATTAAAGAGTAAAATATAAAAATAATTTTTTAGGCCAAGAATTATTTGTCAAAAAATTCAGAATTTCTGCCAGCTAAGTGCTCTCTGATCTTATTCCCAGAAATGCTCCATGCTGACAGTCTATTTTCTAAGAACTGGTTTAAAAGAGATAACATATGATTCAGCAGTTTGTGATCTATGTTCTGAATGATCTGATTTTTAAAAATTAATGATAGTGGAGTTATACCTCATTTATAATTAGTACCTGAAAAAAAATTGCATGTGTCTTACATTGCACATATCTTTCGTAGAAGTCCACCAAGAGGTTATGATTTAAAAATACCAAAAAAGGACTTATATCCAGGAATGTGAATGCCTCAGCTTAAAGATGCATGTTTAGGGGTGCCAGGGTGGCTCAGTGGGTAAAGCATCCGACTCCTGATTTTGGCTCAAGTCACGGTCCTGAAACTGAACCCTGCATCAGGCTTCACACTGGGCCCTCCAGCTCTGTACTGGGCGTGGAGCCCTTTCTCTTTCTCTTTCTCTCCATCTGCCCCTCTGCCAACCACCTATCCCTCCCCAGGCACATGCTCTCTTTCTCTAAGAAAAAAAAAGTTGAAAGTTCTATTATGATCATAAAATTTATTGTTCTTCTTCTATCTTTAAAAATGCTGTTGTTGGGATCCCTGGGTGGCGCAGCGGTTTGGCGCCTGCCTTTGGCCCAGGGCGCGATCCTGGAGACCCGGGATCGAATCCCACATCAGGCTCCCGGTGCATGGAGCCTGCTTCTCCCTCCGCCTGTGTCTCTGCCTCTCTTTCTCTCTCTGTGACTATCATAAATTAAAAAAAAAAAAAAAAAAAAGCTGTTGTTTTTAATAAGATTCCCTTAAACAAAGCACTCTTTATTATAGAATTTAATTCTCTACCTCAAGAATGGAGTAATTTGCCTAAATTATATAACCTTTAAAAAGTGATTTCACATTTCTATATAATGATTTCTTTCACATAGAAAAATGGCTATGTATTATAGTGCTGCTGTACATCAGGAGAAATTTAAAGTTAAGAAGACTTTAAAAACAGCTTGCCTATTAATTTTCTTAATCTAATTTTAAATACTATATATATTCACTTATTAATTGACACCATATATAAGTTAATTCTTCATTTTTCTAATTAGAACATTCCAAAAATTGTTGTGATATAAATTCTCATATATCTAGATAATGTTGTGTTTTCACTATTACAAATATATTTAAAATCCCATATGTGAAATATTTAAAGAACTTAATTTAAAAAAAAGAACTTAATTTTTTATCCCCACTTTTAATGAAACCATTTTATTTAACGTCTTAACACATAACATTGACCTTGGTACCGTTGTAATGACTATAGTCACTCTTGAATTCATCTAACAATTTTTAAGAACCTGTTGCTTTTCTTCTGACTGCCTAAATTGTTTAGATTCATCTCTTTTTAAAATCGGCATGTATGCTATCTTTGGAAGTTTTATACCAGCCCAGGTACTGATTCACATAACTTTAGGATAGTTTGGGTTTTGTTTTTAATATTTTCTCAGTGGGCTATATATTGGTACCTCCAGTACATTCTACTTAGTTTATGGCTTTAGAAAGGATCACTAAAAGGATTTTTAAAGTAGTGATATCCATCATTTGGACTCATGAGGTTATGCCTCTTAGAATGACTAAATCTATGGTAAATGTCTCTCTCTCACTCTGCTTAATATAATCTACCAGGTAATCTCTATAAACATCCGAAATAGATCAGTTACTGTCATTGCAGGCTAAAATATCATTCCGAAACAGTACTTTAAATCAAGAAATGGGAAGGACTCTACAATTAGAAGGTGTGTAATGATTTAAATATGAAGCAATTTCTTTTGCAAAGATAATGGAAACAGAGCTTTCCAGTCATGCAATCTACACTTATTATTTATTTATGCCACAATTCATTTCTTCCTCAGAAATATTTGTAATCACAGTTTGGTTAAGCTTCCTTAAATTATCTCGAAAGCAGTAGCTTATATTTTAGATTTATGTTTCTTACTGACAATAATACATCTTGAACCCTTAAATTTTGTATATATATTTTTAATTCTTATCTGTAATTCTTAAATATTAAGTGGAGAATTTTGGCTGGTTTCTTTTTTCCTATTTAACTGATTGTTCTTTCCCAAAGCAGATTAATGGTCATCTTGACCTTTGCTCATAATCACAATATCAAATTAAATCAATAAAGATTTCATTAAAAACAAGAAAGTTTTATCACCAATACTTCAATAAAAGATTTTTAAGAACCTTATAAAAAGAAATTTCTATAAATCTCATCTCAGATAATGAAACATGGCTTTACTTTTCCATGTATGTAGAGCTTCTGAAAAGAATTTAGCATGCAATGATACATATTGAGTCCTTTAAAAATTGAGTTAAAGAATATTAGTGCATAGGATGAGATTCCATATAGAACTATTACAGTAAGAGAACCAATCAAGAAGCGAATCTGCTTCATAAAGAAAAACTCTTCTTTTCATATATCCGTTTTCTGATAGTGTCAGTGAATCATAACCTAACAAGCCATCCTATGTAGAAGATACTGCAGAAGGAAATATAATTTATTCTAACCTAATTTCTTGGCCATTAAGTATAATACAACAGGATTATTCTTTAAATTACTGACAGCATTTTAGGACTACATGTATTGTTATAGAAACTATAATCACCTGAAGACATAGTATTCATCTTTTGAATGTGCGGGCACAGCCATAGCTTCAGGTTTTAAAGCACATGAAGCTGCCCATTGTAACAAATTTTTAAGTTCTTCACAGATTTCAATAGTACAACAGTTGTTTTGGGGGTCATTTTTAAATATGTGCGTTTAGTAATGTTGTAATTCCTAGACTCTACTAATAAATCTATTTATTTAGTATCTGTATTCTGGAAGAGCATGTCCTATTAAAATCCCTACCTCCATGGGCTACATGTACAGTGTACCTTGAACAATTAAATAGACTCTTAGGAGTTATAATCGCTTTTCTAGGCTTTGGAAGTTCTAATCATAAGAAAGAAAAACCTCTCTAGAAGTTACAGGATAAATAAGTGAACTTTTAATATAACAGATGTGTTTCAAAAGTATATTTTAATAAAACTTGATTAATATTTTAATAATGCTGAGAATTTTGATAATGCATATTAAACGCTTTATCTAATTTACATGTCTTCATGTCTCACTTTTTAAAATAAAAGATACATTGTTATAATTAAGATATTTGCCTAATATTTTTTAAGAACTTAATTGAGAAAGTCACAAAACAGAGGGAATACAAAGGTAAGTTTAGATAGCTATTTTCTTTTTTTTTTTTTTTTTAGATAGCTATTTTCTATAGTCAAATGAGACCTGAATTTCATCCCTCAAGGTTCAGTTCTCTCTCTCTCTCTCTCTCTCTCTTTTTTTTTTTAGGTTCAGTTCTCTTTATGGTGATCTGTCCCACAAACTGCTATGCCTCATCAATAAGATCACCTCCGATAGAAAGATTTATATAGGCTGTTCTCTCATCATTTCCAATTATTTTTTAAAAGGTTTTATTTATTTATTCATGAGACACACACACACACACACACAGAAGCAGAGACATGGGCAGAGGGAGGAGCAGGCTCCGTTCAGGGAGCTGGACGTGGGACTCGATCCTGGGTCTCCAGGATCACACCCTGGGCTGAAGGTGGCGCTAAACCGCTGAGCCACCCAGGCTGCCCCATTTCCAGTTTTATACCTGGCCCAAGTACCAGAATCCATGTCTGCATGGGGCATTCTCTTTCTATAGGGCATATTATCAATAAATAATTAAAATTTAAGGGAGGAGAAAATATGTGATAAAAACAGACTAAAGCCAATGGGTTGCATATGTTGTCATCAGAACAATATAGTCTAATGCATTGTTTTTTTCCATTCCTGGAACTCACCCACTTAAAAACTGAGACCCTTTAAAAACAGTCTGTTCTGATATGTGTGCCAGGACACATTTTTATCTTTTACCTCTGTTTTTCACCCTTAATTTAAAAAGAAATAGTGGTATATAGCAGCTCTCCTGCTACGATAACACTTTAATAGCAACATGGAAATAATTTTTCACCTTTTTGTTTTAAATGATAATACCATTGACATATTTTCTCACTTTTTCTGTTTCTGTCAGCTTCTTGGTGACATATAGGAAGCCTCCTTCAAATAGGATATGGATGAAGGAAAAAGCATGAGTTCAGAATCCAACAAGTTGAGCCTGTTAGTTCTTCAATACAATGATCACAAAATTATAAATAATCACAAGGATTCAAGGCCTTTTTTGAATGAGTTTCCTCATGTATAAAAATAATGTGGTAGATTAAATAGTCAATAAAATTTTTCATCTATCCCAGGATAATAAAAATAATGAATGTCTGTGTAGAATCTGACAGTTAATAAGGCTTTTTTTCCTATCTGTTATTTCTTTCTACAGCATTCAAGCTCTTAAAAGTCTCATAAATTGCAAAAGATATTTTAATCTTAAAGAGGAATCTTTTCCATAATTAAAAGGTTATTTGGGAAAGTACATTAACTTCAGTTTCTTTATCTTTGGAATAGGTGATAATAAATGTCTCACAGTAATGTATATAGATAGCAGATCTCTCCACAGTGTTTTTTACAGGGGATAAAATTCAACTCTAATTAGCTATTTAACTCTTAGTCATGTAACTAATTGCTATTGCATGTGATTGCATATTTTTTCAGCCACGATTCTATTTATATGTTTACAAGGTTTAAGGCGGTCAGTCTGTGATTTGAATGAAGTAGCAAGTTTATAATAAAATATGTCAAGCAACAGTGGCCAGCATATGACAATTGGACATCTTTATTTGTGGCCAATAATTTTCTTGCTAACTGGTGTTGCACCACTCAAATTTCCCTTCAAAGAAGCCACAAAAGAATTGTTGCTCTTGCTAGTGTGAGTGTCCTTAGGTAACCTTCAGCTGTCAGCCCTTTTGGGGTTATCTTAGCTGGAGAGCCTCCTTGCCCAAGGTCGCATGGCATACATCCAGTGAATTATGGGCATGGAGGTACAAGGAACCAATCATGTTCTTTGAACTCAGAGACATGAGTTGGAAAACCATTCTCTGAATCTCTCTCACTGTGGGGGTCAGCTGAGGCTACAGCTGCCCAGTTCACTCCCATCCCCTCTCTTCTCTAGATGTCGATCCCAGGCATCCCTACTAAACATTCTGTATGCTCAGTTCTTCTCAAAGTCTGCTTCCTGGAGAACTCAACTTGCAAAAAAATATTTATGAGACATAAGATGATGTACAATTTATGAGAGAAAATTCATTCAGAGGGATAACTCACATGAGTTATATAAAACAGTATAATGGTATTTAAATAAGCCTAGAATATTTCAACGGAAAAGCTATAACCCACTTAGGATGAGATCTTATGTTAATATGTGTGCATATGTGTGCATGCATGCTGTACTGGAAACAAACATGTAGGTCTATGGCAGACGGTGCTAACTTTAAACCAAATTTAACTTTCCTCCTTCTTCTTTACTAACCAAAATATAATTTTATTCAGAGCAGTGTTATTTCTTATTCAAGGCAAAATGCTCATTTTTCTGGTCTGTCTTTACCACAGAACATATTTCAGGTCTGTGAGATAGAAACAGCATCCCACTGCATGTCCTGGGAAGGGTTTTTGTTTGTTTGTTGTCTTTTTAATGATTGGCAATATGGGACTGGCACTTCCCTTTCTAGTCCTCGTTCTGCCTTGAGCACAGATGTGCTGTCTGGAGCTGGGCATACATCAATTGGCTATGAAGAGAAATAAGAGAGGACAAGGGGGCCGGAGACTCTGGCCCTTCCATGGTTGAACTGCTGAGCCAGCCTCAGCAGCCATCTCTTCCCAGACTGCCTGATACACATGGAACAAGGAGGCCTTATATTAACAGTCACAAGACTGACTTCCTTGACTCTTTTCAGGAGATAGGAAAATGATGTTTTGTCATGAAATTTAAACAAAATTAATAAATCCTTTTAGTTCTACTTTAAAGTATTAAGAAAATACCAGAGCATCAAGTTTTACATAAAAGATGTAAAGAAGGGGAGAAGAAAAGCCAATCCTTTAAATTCTGGTAGATTATTAAGAATATTTAAAAGGAAGAGTGAGAAACAATGAGAAGGTCAGATGCCAAGAGTTCTCATGCCTCATCCTCTCTCTTATCCACACCTCAAGTTCGGAACTGTTGAGGTGTCCAAATTCATCTAATGAGGCACAGTATCAGAATGCTGTAGGTCCTTAGGAAATATCTACCCTTCAATTCAGCCCTGGCAAAATGCCTTGGGAGTAGGCACATGAAAATGGCAGAGGAAAGTAGATGGAAAAGACTAGATGGGCCTGGGGCTGTGTCTTGGTTCCTCAAAGCTTGTATGGCATATTGGGAAGAATGGAATTTAATGTCTGGCCTAGGATTCCTTTATGTCCTTTAGGAGGGCAGGCAAGAATGCTTCTGGGAAAGAAAGCAGGCACCTAGCTTAATCTTCTATAAATGTACTAATAACTCACTTATTCAAAAATAAGCCAATATTTATCAGGAATAGAATTCTACCTATTGAATTCTTTTTGTAGGATATCCCTGCTTTAAGACTGCTTATGGTAAACACATGTGGAATCTGTGGATTTGAGAAATATGACTCCATGCAGTATCATATGAGCTGTGCAACTATCTGGATATAAGATGGAGATATTCCCCATTTTATCTAGTAGCCCCATGCATCTTATTAAAGACCTCATGTATTATTCTGCGTCATAGAGCATGACTGATGTATCCAGGCCTCTCCCTTCTCCATCTGGTCCTGATTATTTGTATTTTTGGCATTATTAGTAAAGCTTGACACTGCAGAAGGTGTCTGGCTTTTATGTCAGTTGGATTTACAATCTGATATTTGTGTTAGCTCATATATATAGGACCCGAAGTTCCCCTTGTGCTCTACAAAGAATAGAAGGCCAGGAGACTAACAAAGAACTGATATTGAAAAAAAAATGCTGGGGCACCCAGGTGGCTCAGCGGTTGAGCGCCTCCCTTTGGCCCAGGGCATGATCCTAGAGTCCCAGGATGGAGTCCCACGTCAGGCTCCCTGCCTGGACCCTGCTTCTCTCTCTGCCCATGTTTCTGCATCTCTCTCTCTGTGTCTCTCATGAATAAACTAAGAAAAAAATCCTTAAAAAAAAGATCTGTCTTTAAAAAAAAAAATGCTGCTGTATTCAGGGAAAGAATGTTTGGTCCAGTCTTGTAAGCTTAATATGATCCAATAATTTCAGTAGAATAAAAGCTCTGTGAGAATGGGGATTTTTAAAATTTTTCTCACCCTATTTTTTTTTTTAAGATATTTATCCATGAGAGACACACAGAGAGAGAGACGCAGAGACACAGGCAGAGGGAGAAGCAGGCTCCACGCAGGGAGCCCAACACAGGACCTGATTCCGGGTCTTCGGGATCAGGCTCTAGGCCAAAGGTGGTGCTAAACCACTGAGCCACCCGGGTTACCCTCTCACCCTATTTCTAATGTGTTTACTAAACACACAGTAGCTTCTCAGCAAGTACATTATACATATGTACAAATAAGTAAATACGTATTTAATAGCTTATGTAGTCTTTACTGATAATTCACCTGCTGCTTGGATATCTCCGTTCTATGCTCAGTGCTTTAGCTTTCTTGGGCTCCTCTCAAGACCCCAGGACTCCAGGATCACGCTGTGGGCCAAAGGCATTGCTGAACCACTGAGCCATCTGGGCTGCCCATGGGGTCCTCTCTAAATGGTGTCAATGTATCTACAGTTAGGAGCTTATGCAACCATGTGATAAAAAGGAAATGAAGGAGGTCATTAAATTGATGTTGGAGTCTTCTGAATCTTCTGAAGTCTTTCTTGCAGTTCAAGTAAGAGAGATCTCAATGTCAATGCTGGCTTCATATGTTAGAAGCTATAGTCCTACCTATTTGCCTCCATCTATATAATGTCTTTGAATAAATTTCCATCTTTGTTCAGAACCCGAGCAAGCCTGTACCCTGGCCCTCACAGGATTTCCCTATTTCCTCACATGAACATGATGGAACTTCTAGTTTCCTTCTACACATCACAGAAGACCAAGAGTATTGCCTCACCATAGTTACATTTGCCTTTTTAAAACTTGCTTTTTACCATTTCTCCCATGCTATATTACAGATAGTACTGTTACCAAAACTAGAAATACCTGGGGGTTGGATTGGTCTCCAGACCCCTGACTTTCCTCCCAAAGGAGCACTGTGCCCTACATGTGTGTACGTTTTCTTCTGGCAAATTTGATCTTAACTTGGAAATCCAGCCTCTAATTACTTGTTTTTCCTAAATTACCCTTCTGAGGGCCCCTTAAGAGGGAAGAAGTTAAATTTTAGCTTTTCATTTACTTTATATCATATCTTGCTAATATCGTAGAAAATAGACCGCCTGAATTAGCCACCATGTAAGTAAGGGTAATCTTTCAGCAATATTGAATAAAACCCATAACCTGAATTCTCTGTGCTTGAAAATGAAATTTAAAATTTAAAGGGAGGAATGAAACTTATTTCTCTGTACTTTTGGCATTGATAGCCATTACCAAACTATAGATCTGAAGAATCTGCCTCAGGACTCCAAGCTGACCCATGACCTTCTTGTTCTAAGTTAAATGTATCTGTTCTTTCCTGGATAATAAACTATCTGATTAGAGCTTGCATTTGGAAGGCTGTAAGGGAACATGTTATAAGGGCAAAATAAAGTCAATATTTTAGTATTTGCAAGCCATTGTCTCTGTTACACAGAATCACAAAGACCTCTCACCTAATTCTTGATTTCTTCATCCTCTCCTCCACAATCCTGCTGCCTCCTTTACATGGCAGCAGAAAATGGTGGTTGACTCACATGATAGATTGGAGGCCCAGAAACGTCAAAGACACGAAGCTGATGGCAATGGCCACAACCTAAGAAAAGAGAAATGGTGGGTGAAGACACAGAGAAAAGGTTTTTAAGGGATATGAGGTCAATTAGTATGTATGTTCTTCTCTAGTGAAGGAAATAAGCATGCAGGTATGAGGCCCAAGATTAATAACATGGATTCTCTATCTAGACAAGGGCACTTTTAACTGTGCTTAATAGGACAGGTCTCTTCCTTCATCTTCAGTCACTGGCAGATACTTGAACCATCGCACAGAAAGCAACAGAAAGGCAAAGACAGCAAGTTATGAAGATTGTGCAGTGATCAGAATTGATGAGAAATCCCAAGAGCAATCTAATGTTTTAAAAGGAGAGGGAATCAAGTCAGTTAGTAGAAGTGGAATGTCAAAAGGCAATGAATTCAGGAGAGTGGGGACGGATGGGTTAGCAGGGCCTTGGGGAGAAAGAGAGAAAAGACGGAGAGGAAAACTATAGAGTGTTGATATTCCTAGGCCTACAATATGAGGAAAGGGAAGAACCTAGTGGGAGTTTAATCAAGTAGTAAACAGCTTTGGGCATGTAGCATGAGAAAGAAAACATGTAGAAAGAAGTTAACTATACTTATAGACAGTCATTCAGGGGCTGCTTAGCTCCATTCTAGAATATACCCAAAGAAAATTTGGCAAGGTTTTTGCTGCAGAGAAAGCAAAATCTGGAAGTGACACATCTGAGGGTTATCAGTCCTCCCACTGAGAAGGATGGCTTGTGAGAGACAACACAATCGTAGAGGAAACCTTTGCTGACTGCCTAATGGTATGTGGAGGAAACCAAGGATCAGCACAATTTAGGAAAATTCACATCATGAAACAGAAGACCTAATATAGACAGAACAAATGACATGGAAGAGAACAGATAATTTAGGGAACAAAGGAAAAAAATTCTGATGAATGTCCTCAGAGGGATTATAGAGGATGCTGCTTCTGAAAACAGTATCAGGCTTCTAAAAAAGGAACAGCCAGAGAATAACAAAAGTTTGAGGGATATTAAACATAGATTGAAAAGTTAAAAAAAAATCAATGACAAGCATTGATATTTTAAATGACTATAGACCAAATAAATAATCTGAAAGTTAGAGTCAAAAAATTGCCCCAGGCCTTCCTAAAACACTTTTCTCTACTTTCCTAAAGAGAGAGACAGTTGGAAATAGATTAAAAGGTAGGAAAAAGAAAGATCAAAGAAATAAGAAAAGAAACTTTCCTTAACTTGAAGAAAAGCATACTTTTTCATACTGTAAGGACCTCTGTGGATTGAGCAATGTAACTAAGAAAAGACTGACACTTATACAGACCCTGGAAAAATGCCACAATTTTGAAGATAAAATCATCTATGACTTCTCTTTTTTAAAGGAATTTTAAAAATATGTGGACTTCAGACATCTCATCTCTAATAATGAATACAAGAAGATGAAGTACACTTTCTAGGTCCTAAAAAATGGGGGGGAAAAAGAACCAATAATTTATTATCCAGGCCTATTATTATTAAAATATGAGGGAAAATAATAGACTTTTTTAGATGTTAAGGATGATGACATTATACTATGTTCAGGCCTTCTCTGGAAGATTTGGTCAAGTAGGTCCTATTATGTGTCAAAAAGTAAGTCCAAGTCTTGATAGTTAAGCAGTGCTTAGAAAAGAGATAGTGGTTATTACAGAAAATCAGTTATGTTTAAAGAGTTGTAACTTGAGGAGGACGTAAATTTTGGAGTCAAAAGAGTTGATGCTAACTTGGAAGCATGATCTCTTTCATCAGTGATGATCACCAGGTTAGGTTGCTCTGGACATGAAAGATAAGTGGGTTTCAAACAGTATTCCAGGTCTCTAGGTGAAAGGAATGGTATATACAAAGCACAGATACAGAAAGAGAAAAGTGGCTTTGGGGAATAGCAAATGAATCAGTTAACACCGGAGTCATTGTTGCAGCCTAGATGGTGATCAGAATGGAAATATTGATAGGAATCATAGTAATTTTAACATTGAAATTAAAGTCAACAAATAGAATGTTGGTTATTTCCATCTTTAACATCTTTTTTATTAAAGAAAACCAAAGCAAAACCAAAATAAAAACAATCTCAAAGTTTTACCAAATATTCTTATTATTTTTATAGTTCACTTCATGATTCTTTGGGGAGGAGAGCAGAAGAGAGGACAATTACAGCTACGCTCATCAGTACTCTCCTTCTGTAGTCCATATTTATGTTCTTAAATGTAATTATTATATCTTTGTGGTGTTCTGGCTATAGTCCATAAGTCACTCATAAGAGTAAGATAGGTATAGTGGAACTTTCTTTACCTCTAAATCAATATTCAAATAATACTATAGCTTACTGTGGATATCCTAATAACAATGTGTGTTATCTTTAAATATTAAGTAAAATATAAAGCAGCAGATATGCAAATAGAAGAGTGAGTTTAGTAATGCACTTCAGCTGACATGTAATACCCAAAATGTGGTCTTACCTGTGTGAAGAATATGTATGAGCACTGATAAATAATAACATATTACCTGGAGAAGCTTTGGTTTCTATGTACTCTATGCCAATAGAAAGCCATCGGTGGAATCTTTCAGAGATGCCTTTAAAAATACGTGCAAGTTAGTCATTACCCAACAGTGATGGGTTTCATTAAATTAAGTTGGTAGCAGCAATCTTTCTTTGGTTGGCTGGGTGTCCACCAAAATTGCCACTACGAGTGACACTACAAAGTACACTACAGACAATTGTTGTTTCCAAGTTTTTATATCTAAAATAGAGAAAAAAATTTTGAATGAAGTTTCTTGCCAAGTTTCTGTATTTTAAAAACTGAAGGGAGGGAGGGATGGGAGAAAGGAGGAAAGATTAAAAGGAAGAGAGAAACAGTAAAATGTTTCGTTCTTTAATTTATTCTATGAAAATCAAACACCTCTTTAAGTTAGAGACTTTCCTCATCTTTAGGTAGCACGGAGCTAAAAAAGTTAAGGTAGACAATTAGTTTTCTTAACAGAAAACAATTTCTTTTTCTTTTTCTTTTTCTTTTCTTCATTGAGCTTACTTTCTGCTCAGCTTGAGTCCTCTGAAAAGTAGATACCAATTTGAGACTAGATATGCGAATGATTTAGGAGGGGGGGATTGCACTTAAAGGATAAAGAGAGGAAGGGACAGAGGAAGGTGTGAAGAGCTTTCAGATAAAGGTGATGCCTCACACTGGACATCCCCCAGAGGAGAAAGGGGAGGAAGGATTGAGCTGTACCGAGCTAGGGCCTGCTGTGTAGTTGTGAGAAAGTCATGGGCAAGTTGTAGAGTCCTTGATTACAGGTTGCAGTTAGAGACCTCACTTCAGGCAGAAATGCCTCAGCTCTGGTATTGCTGCTGCGCTCAGTCAGCAGCCAGGAGCTGGCCACTGGAAGGTGGCCTAGGCAGCTGGAGTAGTCAAATGTGAAGATGTGGCCGTTGGAGGCTGTCAGCCAGCGAGGCTTCTTACAGCAGGTTCTCTTGAACTTTTGGAAGGGTACAACTCCATGATAGCTACTTTTTCCTAAAGAGAGAGACAGTTGGAAATAGATTAAAAGGAAGGAAAAAAAGTGATTAGGAAAAAAAGTGATTAACAGCTTTCAAACCTTGCTTCCTATACCTAGACAGAAATGCTTGTTCCTAACGTAATTTATTGTCACACACCTGTGGGTACCAAATGGGAACAGTAGTTGAGTGCCCTTAACCCACATAATTACAGAGAAGCTATTTACCCCCTCAGCCATAAAGTCAAAATAATTATTTTTACCTCTCTTATGTCCAAATTCTCTAACTTAGTAACCACATGACAGAGTTGATAGAAGATTGTACTGGGCTGTATAACTGGCAAAGTAAACTTTATGAAGAATCATAAAGGAATGTCTATTTGGTGGAATAACTGCAGATTGTTATAAAGCCTTCAATTTTATGTAAAAGGAAGAATGCATTATAAAGGGATTTATTACATGGGGCTTCTTAACCAAGGGCAATGAAAAAATCTTGATAGACCTTAGCAGAAAGCCTAGGAAAGTTAAAATATGTACTTAAATAACTTGGGGTGATTTGACTTTTAACCATGGAGAAAGAATCAAGAACTTTTTTGGCTAAGAGTTTAGCTCTGAGATTGGAGAAAAAGTGCCTAAACAGACTGAAACAAACAAAAAATTACATGCCTCTGGAGTATTTTAATTGTTAGGCATAATGGTAGATGAGAACCGAGATATCATTGCTGAGCAGATGATTCAAAAACTTGCGCTATGCATAATTTAGGACACAAGCACAGAGGATATCTCTATCTCCTTCTTGACAAATGGTATGCATTTTTTGAGAAAGGCATGTTCACACACTGAATTATTTATGTCTGAAGTCTTCATAAGTCTAATAGCCAACAAAGACATGGCCTATAATTCTTACAGTTCTACAATTACCTTGTACCGTGACAAGGCTTCAGCTTTGTCAATGCCTTCATCAGTATTCCAAATTATCAGCAAATATGTCATATTCAATTCAATAGCCAATATTTCCTAAATATTTCTCACTCTATTTTTTTAACTTTAAAGTACTTAAAGCTTCACATTTAATTTTTAATATTGAGATCTTGCTAGCTGGCCTTCATAATCTGTCTTTGAAGGAAGCATTTGTCATAGTAAATACATAATTGAGGTGATGTGCTGGTTGGGTGACTGTGCTGAAAGCTTGTCATGGTAGAAGAAAATTATAGTCACTTGAATTAATTATAATTAGCTTTTATTCTATCTTGTTTTAAGAATCTACTTGTACTTATGAGTATAACTGGCATTTAAATATAACTTTGAAGTGTTGCATTTTTGAACAGCACTGTTGAAGTTTGTGTTGGTTTGGTAGAACTACCTTAACTAGTATTAAAGACTAGATGGTTTAATAGCAGAAATTTATTGTCTCATAATTCTAGAAGCAAGAGTCTTAGATGAAGGCATTGGCATAGTTGGTTTCTTCTAAGGGCTTCTTTCCTTGGCTTGTATATGGCCATCTTCCAGTTTCTTCACCTGGACTTCCCTCTGCATGTGAGGATCCTAATGTCTTCTTCTTTTTCTTTTTTAAGTAATTAAAAAATATATATTTCATTTATTTAGTAGAGAGAGTGAGAGGGACAGAGAAGAGGCAGGGGGAGGAGCAGAGACAGAGGCCAAAGGAGAAGGAGACTCCCCCATGAGCAAGAGAGCCTGATGTGGGGCTGGATGTGAGGCTCAATCCCAGGACCCCGGGATCATGACCTGAGCTGAAGGTAGACACTTAACTGACTGAGCCACCCAGGTGTCCCTCTTCTTTTTTAATCTTTTGGTCCCAATTTCTTCTTATAAGGATATCAGTCATATTTGATTAGGGCCCACCCATATGACCTCATTTTGCCTTAATTATTTTTTTAAGGGCCCTATATATACAAACACATTCACATCCTGAAGTACTGGGTGTTAGGACATCAACATACAAATTTTAGGGGCAGGGGCACATTCTGCTCAAATACATCTTCCTAAATTATCTCTGTTAATAGTTTGAGAGTATACCTTCCAAAGTCTATTCAAATTTAAATGTATTTTTAAAAATACAACAAAAGGAGACACTGCCCTACATAGTTTCTTGCAAATTGTTTAAAACAAACAAACAAAAAACCATGTTGCATCTTTTTTGACCATATTCATAGGTCCATGCCATTCTTCTTAATAGGGCATTATATTATATTTAATGAGTTTCTGTTAGTTATTTTAATCAAATTCCTATTTATGATGTACATATTGGTTAAATCATTTTGTTGAGTTTAACTAAAATTTATATGGGCTTGGTTAAGCTAAAAAGGAATTAATTGGATAATTTCAAGAATATCACATGTAGGGCAGCCCCAGTGGTGCAGCGGTTTAGCGCCGCCTTCAGCCCGGGGTGTGATCCTGGGGACAGAGGATCAAGTCCCATGTCGGGCTGCCTGCATGGAGCCTGCTTCTCCCTCTGCCTGTGTCTCTGCCCCCCCCCCCCAAATAAATAAATAAATAAATAAATAAATAAATCTTTAAAAAAAAGAAAGAATATCACATGTAATCCCAAGAAGAGCTGAGTCATCACCGGGGAGGATAAGCGAGGGGAATAGCCAGTTGTGGTCAGTGTGGCAAAGCAGCCAGATGATTTACTGACCCCAATCATGAGTCAGCAGTTCTGCCAGTAAAGAAGCCGGCGAACCACCCACTAGGCGGTCAATTCACAATGTTTAAATTAATTGCATTTCTTTTACTAACATAAGCAGTACTAGACTCAGATGTAATAAACCCCTGAATAGTACTGGCTATGTAATTTGCAAGGCCCAGTGCAAAATGAAAACGTGAGGGCTCTTGTTTAGATGCTATAAGAATTTCAAGATGGTGACAGCAGAGGATTAAACCGAGAACACAGTCCTTTTAAACATACAGCTCTCAGTTTTAAGATTTTACTTATTTTTTAAAATGTATTTATTTTAGGGAGCAAGCGTGAGAGTGAGTGCACAAACAGGAGGGGGTGCAGAGGAGGAGCAGACTCTGCTTCAAGTGGGACTTGATCCTAGGACCCTAGGATCATGACCTGAACCTAAGGTAGAGACTTAACTGACTGAGCCACCCAAGCACCCAATATTTTACTTATTTATTTGGGAGAGAAAGAGCACAAGCAAAGGGACCTGAGCTGAAGACAGATGCTTAACAGACTGAGCCACCCAAGTGCCCCTAAACATACAGACCTCTGTGCCTATCTAGGTCACATGCTCAAAACCAGCCCTGATCCTGAGATAATCTGACAAAATTGGATAAATTATTTTTTATAAATCTCACCAAAAATTGAAAGTTAAAAAATGTAAGTCTGGGGGATCTCTGGATGGCTCAGTGGTTTAGTGACTGCCATTGGCCCAGGGCATGGTCCTGGAGTCCTGGGATCAAATCCCGTATCAGGATCCTTGCAGGGAGCCTGCTTCTCCCTCTGCCTTTGTCTCTCCCTCTCTCTATCTCTGTGTCTCTCATGAATAAATAAATAAAATCTTAAAAAAAAGTAAGTCTGAAATTTATGAATGTATATGCATCTTTATCTATTCTTTCCCCTTAGAAAATTTTTCCTAGTTAAGTTTGAAATGCAATTATGTATAGGACACTTTTACTACCCAATAAAGGTATATAAGAGAAAGCACACACAGTAAAAGTAAAAAATATTTTTTGTTTCATTTTTAATTCAAAGTTTTATTTTGTCATCGCAGGCCAAGGTATATTTATTTCTAGGAGTATTTATCTCCCCAGTTGAACTCATATGTCACCATAAATCAATTTTGTCATTTGATAGCAAGGAAAGGAGCAATTTTATGGTTGGCTTAGCAGATGAAAGATTTAATAGTAAATTATTCAAGGCATGTGAACGTTCTGTTAGTAGATAAACACACCTGAGACTAGTTCAGTCATCTAGTTATGTTAGACACTATGTCCTTAAAATTTAACCTATTTGTTTTTGTTGACAATCAAGCTCTTTATTTTACCTGAAATTCTTACATATCTATAAAATAATAGCAAATGTTTATGTTAATCGACAGTGTGCTTCCGTTTATTAAATACCGTCAGGGTGCTCTAACTCAGCAGAGGTTGCTCTAACTCAGCAAACATCTGGCTCCTACCATGCAGCAGAGCAGTGACACAGAGGTAGGGGGAGCTGCTAAGCATCAGGGCGACAATCTGGAAACTGTCTAAAAGGAAATGACTTCTAGCTGGTGAACAATTTTCGTAAGCATCCAAATTTGGAGGGACATGTGTGGCATTTTCTGAAGGCATGAAAATATTTTTAAGTATACAGGTTTTTTTTTAATTGCCAAATTATTTTATTTCTATTTTCGTTACAAAATCTTTGTCTCTGTTTTCATTCTCATGAATTACCTCCAAAATTCTTACTAAAAAGTGACAAAGTAGGAGAAAGCAATGGGTGAAATACTGTTAGCTTAACATGTAATTATTTTAATCAAGTTTGAGGAAATTATATGTAGTATAACTAAGTCTTATGAGCAATTTGAGGTATGACAGTCTCATGTCATGTTCCAAATCAGCTCCCAAAAGGCAAATTAACAAAACTTTTGAAAAGCTATATTTTTTCTTTAGGTTACACAATGTCTTTTTCTTTTAAATCGGTGTTTAGATATAGCTGTTCTCTATGGAGATTACACATATACAAAGAAAACCTAAAATGAGTAGCAGTAGTCTTACTAAGAAAGAATTATTTGTAAAAATTAATAAGAAAATCCAGAGAAGAATTCTTTAAACTTCACAAAGTGAACAGTGATGCAAATATTTTAAGAAGAGACCCAGGGAGGGATCCCTGGGTGGCGCAGCAGTTTGGCGCCTGCCTTTGGCCCAGGGCGCGATCCTGGAGACCCGGGATAGAATCCCACATCGGGCTCCTGGTGCATGGAGCCTGCTTCTCCTTCTGCCTGTGTCTCTGCCTCTCTCTCTCTCTCTCTCTCTGTGTGTGTGACTATCATAAATAAATAAATAAATAAATAAATAAATAAATAAATAAATAAGAGAGAGACCCAGGAGATTATTCAACTCAGGTACACTAACATCTGGACCTCAAACATCATCTATTTTTTTTTAAGAACATGATATGTCCCATGTAATCACTGTTTGTGGGCATATAGCCAGTCTGTTGGCTCTTCTCCAACCTTCCCTCCCAATATACATCCACCAGAATAGTGTAAGGTACTCAGTACATGCGAGTACTTGCAAATTCCTCTACATACATTAAGAACACAAATCAAGGCTGCCTGGTGCAATTCCTGGCATATGAAGATGCTAACAACCTCTTTAAAGAAAACCCTTTATAGCTGATAATGCAGAGGCTTAGCAAGGGTCAGTGACTCTCCAAAGGTATGTAGGCCACATCTAGAGGATAAGTCTATGGCTTCTCAGGTCACTGCCCTCTGTATTTCATCAAACTAAGCCCTAGTATAGAAGCCTGACATTTATATAATAATAAAAAAATACTATATGTGAGTTGAGAAGCTATGGGTTCGACACCATTGGGGCACTAGTAGTCTATTATGGAAGTTAATTCTGTGCTTAGAACATTATTATCAGCACCAATCAATACCTAAAACTGATTCCTGAATTTGCTAACATGGGCAACTACTTTTTGAATCCTTTATTGCCTGCTAAATATTCCTTAGTTCTTTTTTTTTAGAAATCAAAACTCTGTGCACTACAGAATGGAGTTGCTATTTCAAAATTTGTTGATCTAATTAACATAGTTGGTAGTCCTGGGAAATGTCTTCCCTTTCAACATTAGGTCTGATTTATCTGATGTTGAAATCTAAATTTAATAAAAGCAAGATAATCTCTAAAACTCCATTTTATCATTCCAGACACTGTAGTTACTCTGCCACTAGCTTAGCTTAGCAACTGTCAACACTTAGCAGGAACTTTTTTTAAAGATTTATTTATTTATTTATTTATTTATTCATTCATTCATTCATTCATGAGAGACACAGAGAGAGGCGGAGACACAGGTAGAGGGAAAAGCAGGCTCCATACAGAGAGCCCGATGTGGGACTTGATCCCAGGACCCTGGGATCATGACCCGAGTCAAAGGCAGATGCTCAACCACTGAGCCACCCAGGCGTCCCAGCAAGAACTTATTATGTGAATGGCCTTTGATATCCATTTACCCATCCTAAAATTTATTATATTGTGAGTATAGGCAAAGTAACCCTAATGGTCACCCACGTCATCCTTTCATATAGGTTTAAACTGAAGTTTGAAGGGGTATAGATTTGTGGTTAAGAGTTCAGGCTCTGGAGATGGGCTACCTGACATAAAATCTCAACTTGACAACTGAAGGGAACATGGAAAAGCAAAGTAACCTTAATTTTTCGAATCCATAAAATAAGTCTGCCACAAAGCTCAACTGACATAGTGCTTAGAACAGCACATGGCCTGTTGTAGGCTTCCCAGGTGGGTTAGCTATTGCCCAGATCACAGAGGAGAGCTGCATTTTGAACCTTTGTATTAAAGCACTAGGTTATACTGCTTCTCTGTGGCTATTCCACACGGTCCCACACCCAGCTTTCGCCTCAAGTGTGCCACGTGTAAGGAGTGGGTTTCTGAGTACAGAATGGATCACAGTTTCATTAGAAGGATCTAGGGCCTCATGACCACATAGGACTATTTTCCCTTTTCAATCTCTCTCTCTCTCTTTTAAGATTTTATTTATTTATTCATGAGAGACAGAGAGAGAGGCAGAGACACAGGCAGAGGGAGCAGCAGGCTCCATGCAGGGAGCCCGATGTGGGACTCGATCCTGGGACCCCAGGATCACGCCCTGAGCCAAAGGCAGACGCTCAACCACTGAGCCACTCAGGCATGCCCCATTCTCTTTTTATTTTTATGTCTTTTAATTACTATCTTTTCTATTTGTAAATATATGTATGACATAAAAATATGGAAAATTCCCCTAAGCTCTGGACAAGGAGAACAAGACATAAATTACACAGCACTTACCATAATTAACAAGGTAAATTTTAGCCGCTTCATCTGGAGCTGCATTCAAACTGCTTTGCAATTTGACTGTGAACAATTAGGAAATCAAACTTGTAAAACCGGTATTACTTATAAAATAGTTTTAAAAGGTATACCACATATCTGCTTGCAGTCTACTTACAAATATACAAGTATCTTTATTAACATCTGTGCTCATTCTCTCTTTAACATTTCTGTTGTATACTTAAGTAAAAGAACAATATTTCTGATATAGCCACATTGAAGTGCTTTTCGAAAACACTGCATTTAAAAAGTTAATTATGCTCTATTTGGCATTTATCATGATATGTGTGAACTTTATAATTAATTACGTGGGATTATCTATTTATAAAGCAGATTTCCTTACTAACTGGAAGAATAATCATGTATTCTAATTTCAAATTATTGTACGGTAAAAAAATATTTGGATAAAGCAAATACTTATATGAAAGGATTGCTTATTCTATGGTCTATATATACTATTAAGAGCAAGTTAATGCATTCATTTGTTTCAAAGAGAATACAAAGATATTAGGCCAACGTAGTACAGTTTTACCTGTTTATACTGAGTGTGCACTACGAAAAGAATAATTATTCATTAAATCCTGTTTTAAAAACCAGTCTCACTAAGGGAAATAAAGCAGTTTCAAATGTGTGAAACCACAGGAATTGATAGTATGACATTCTTTTTGCTTGTTAAAATATCCTATCTAAATAGGAAAGGCTTTTAAAAAGCAAGATTAGCAATCCCACACATGTAGTGTTAAAAGACTTAGTACCTAAATCTCAGGTCCAGAAAAATGCTGTTGACATCACAAAAGGCTTTTTTAGTTGTACTAATGAATTTTTCATGCTCTAAATGTAGGAGGAATTAGTAGGAAGTACAGTTATTCATATAGACTCTCTCAAAAATTCTAGCAAAGCCTTTTGAATATCGTTACATGCTTTTTACAAACCAAGGACAATGTATTCCTAATGTGAAATTTTTACTAATATATGTTCAAATAATTAGGAAGCTTTCTTAATTCTTTATTCAGTCAGTAACAAAAAGTTCAATCACTGAAATCACTAAAAAAAAAAAAAAACTAAGCCTATACGATTTTAATTGAAACACTAATTTTTTTTTAAAGATTTTATTTTAAAAAAAAGATTTTATTTATTTATTCATGATAGTCACACACAGAGAGAGAGAGGCAGAGACACAGGCAGAGGGAGAAGCAGGCTCCATGCAGGGAGCCTGACGTGGGATTAGATCCTGGGTCTGCAGGATTGCGCCCTGGGCCAAAGGCAGGCGCCAAACTGCTGCACCACCCAGGGATCCCTGAAACACTAATTTAATTAACCTGTCTTTCAGAAAAGTTTTCATCATAAAATTTAAAAGTTGTGTGGTTTATTTTTATGTTGTATTCATTAATACTTCAGAAATAAACATGGAAATGTTTTATCCTTTACTTTAAAGTATGACCCTTTCTGTATCTCTTATTTTTAGCAATGTATTCTAACATAGGGACCACTGAGCCACTGGCATACATTTTGTTTAACATAAAAGGAGAATTCAACCCCCAAATGGTGTCACCTTTTCTACTAAAGATCTTTTCAAGGATGATGGGGGAACAGGGCTAGCTGAGGACAAAGCCAGCTGATATCCCAACAAAGGACACCCTCCACCCCCACCTCCACCCCGGCCCAGGGTGAGATATGTGTGACATTCCTCAGGAGGCTTCCAATTGTCTTAAGGTTGGTGCCTTGCTAGAGGGAAAAAGCAATCTTTAACTTGACAATGGCAAGGCCTCCAGGATCTTGCAGGTCCTCCTTAGCATATGAAAATCCTTTGAAATCTCCCTACCTCGGGATCCCTGGGTGGCGCAGCGGTTTGGCGCCTGCCTTTGGCCCAGGGCGCGATCCTGGAGACCCTGGATCGAATCCCACGTCAGGCTCCCGGTGCATGGAGCCTGCTTCTCCCTCTGCCTATGTCTCTGCCTCTCTCTCTCTCTCTCTGTGTGTGTGACTATCATAAATAAATAAAAATTAAAAAATATATTAAAAAAAAAAAAAAAAAGAAATCTCCCTACCTCCCCCAACTCCCAGGTATATAATCAGCCACTCCACGAGCCCAGGACAGCAGCTCTTTCTGCCCACGGGTCCTGTCCTGGTGCTTTAACAAAACCACCATTTGGCACCAAAGATGTCTCTAGAATTCTTTGTTGGTCATTGGCTCTGGACCTCACCTATATTCCAAAGCTTCATCACAGGATACTTTATGAATGTTGCTGAGTAGCTAGGCAAAGGAAGGTAAAATACACTTTCAAGGCCATGGAAATAGAATGAGCAGTTATGTTAATTTAGTTCCAATTTCCTAAAACTCCATTTCTAAGACTGTGACAATTCACATGCTCTAAAAGGAGGTGGTAGGGAAATATCCTGGAGTATTATTGGAATCACCATGCTGATTTTACGGACTTTGCTCTTCAGGGTTCCAGTTAATTTCTACTGCTCTCTGGTTCCCTGTGGTCTTCGTAAATCCTGGGCATTCACTTCTCATTCTCCAGGTACTCTTCTTTCGCCCAAATTTTTTTTCCCTTCTTGCCTGCATCTTGGTTTTACTCTTAAAAATTGGTTAATAGATATATCAATAACTGTTTAGGTCTAAGCCCATTTCTCTTGCTCAGTCAGGATTTAGACATTTTATCAGTAGCAATTCACACAAAAAAGACCATTGTTGCATTAACGTGACACCAGAAGGTGAAGTGTGAAGCATAACGTCCAGCTACAGGGCAGGCGGCTTAGCCTGCTTTCAGCCCAAGGCGTGATCCTGGGGACCTGTGATCGAGTCCCATGTCAAGACTCACCTAAAAATTATATCCTGGTCCTTTGACTATAATTTCCTGAAGATGGTGACTAATATCTCAGAGAAGGGTCCATGTCGGGTTCCCTGCATAGATCCTGTCTCTCTCTCTCTGTCTCTCATGAAAGAATAAATAAAATCTTCAAAAAAAAAAAATAAAGTCCAGCTACCAGGGAACATGCCCTGGATAATGTCCTTCAAACTATCTATAAGAGCAACCCTGTTTTTGCTGTTGTCTCATAGAATTGCCTGCCTACAACAACAAAAAAACTTAAAATCACCCTTCTTATGATGTAAGAAAGAAAAGCAGGTGGCGAGGGGAGTGTTTAGCATAATATTTTATCACCTTTCTTTAACACTTCAATCCTGAAGGGATTTTCAAGTTTAAGAAGTCACAGAAGTTCTAGGATGCCTGGGTGGTTCAGTGGGTTGAGCCTCTGCCTTTGACTCAGGTCATGATCCCAGGATCCTGGGATCCAGCTCCACATTAGGCTTCCGGCTCAGAGGGGATTCTGCTTCTCTTTCTGCCCCTCCTTGCCACTCATGTTTTCTCTCTCAAATAAATAATAATTTTATAATCTTGGGGAAAAAAGTCATAGAAGTTCAAAATCTCTCAGTAAGTTAATTTCCCAGACACGAGAGCTTTCTTGACTCACCTAAAAATTATATCCTGGTCCTTTGACTATAATTTCCTGAAGATGGTGACTAATATCTCAGAGAAGGGTCCACTCTCACAACCATTAGTTTGAAACTATGCTTCACACAATGAGCTGGAATCACAGTGATCTTCTAGAAAGATAATTCATCAAACATTTTGTTCTAGGTTAAAGCTCCTTGAAGCAGAATATCCTGATACAGTTACTCCTACATAGACTTGACAAAAGACAGGCTACATTTCCTGTTAAAACTAAAATCATTGGGGCAGCCCGGGGGGCTCAGCGGTTTAGCATCTGCCTTCAGCCCAGGGCGTGATCCTGGAGACCTGGGATCAAGTCCCACGTTAAGCTCCCTGCATGGAGCCTGCTTCTCCCTCTGCTTCTGTCTCTGCCTCTCTCTCTATCTCTCTGTCTGTCTCTCAAGAATAATAAAAATCTTGAAGAAAAAATTAAAATCATTGAATTATTGATTTATATTAAGTAATATGATAACTGACGTCCTGTATCGTTTTTCCTTTCCCAGTTTCATGACCCTTCAGTAGACTTTGACTTTCTACTGTGTTTTGAAATCTGAGCCCTGTAGTTTCAGTAGGGAAGCCAAAGATCTGGGAAAGGGATTTCTGCTGCCATTCTAAGACCTGTAAGTGATCTTTAAGCAAGACTATTAGGCATACACAGACCCAGAAAAATATCCTTTATTTCTGATTTCTGTTGCATAGTCCAGATTCTTGTTGCAGAATCCACTGCAGAAAGTGGGTCTCCCCAAACAGTGCTCTGGTCAGTTGTGCCATCTTCCCTTCCCTACAAAGCTACAGCTCTGAGGGCTCAATATTTTGAGCCTTGGGATCTATGGGGGTGGGATCTTCCTTCACCACACATTTCTCTTATCCTCTCTGTTCTCCACTTAAGTCCCCATAGTCTAAATGGTTGTCCATCTGTCTGCTCAGTGGGATTCCATTTTGGAGTCCCAGGGGGTTGGAGTGGTGAGGCTCAGAGTGCTCTCCTGTCAGGTTATGGCACTCTAGAAACAGATCTGGAATTGTTGCACAGTTTTCACAAAGAGTGTGTGTCTGTCTTAATACTAGGAGGCAGCAACAGGAGAGAATACAAATCCTAGGACATTTCTTTTCTCTACTGATTGAAATTTTATGCTACTGATTTTTGTGTGTGTGTGTGTGTGTGTGACTTCAAAGCTACAGATACTATAATAATTGTTTTATATGGATTATTTTGCCTAATTTTCATAGTAACTAGATTGTTAAAATTGTGTCTATTTAACAGATTAAAAAACTGACTCAAAAGGAGATACATTTCATTGCTTGGGGCAAAGAAGGATAAGAAACTTGCCAAGTAGTGATACAGTTATGAAGTAGAAAATGTGGAACCGAATTTAGATATGTGATTCCAGAGTGTATATACATAATCATAATCACTGGGCGAATCTTCCCCATGCATAAATCCACCATTTACTTACTGTTTACTCTGTGCCACACACCATTGTAGGTGCTGGAAACACACAGTGAGCAAAATCACATGGATATTTGCTGAGCCCAAAGCTGCTCTCATTTGCTTCCGGGTCTGAAAGCTCAAATCAGAGCACAGAGCAGGCCTTTCGAGGTAGGATCCATGGTCAGCTCCTCCAACCAAGCCTCTGGCTGGTAAATCCATTAGCTCCACCTGCAAGGCTGACCCAACCTCAGTGAGGTTCCTGGTTGGCAAGCCATCCACCTGCTAGATAGTATGTTGTGCTAGTTTAATCATTTTTTATTAAAAAATACTTTTTATTTTAGAATCGTTTGAGATTTATATAAAAGTTGTGAATGTGCTACAGAGTTCTCACATACCTAATATCCAATTTCCTCTATTATTGACCTTATATTATTCATATGGTATATTTACCAAAATTAAAGAATCAGTATCGATGGATTCTTATTATCTAAAGTCCATGCTCTACTCACATGTTCTTTGTTTTTACTTGAGCCCATTTCTCTGCTCCAAGATCCCATCCAGGGTACCAAATTGCATTTGTTCAGTATACCTCTTTAACCTCCTCTTTGAGTTAGGGACAAACAGGGCCAGGCAGGGGGCCACGGAATCAGGATGACAGAAATCCCCAAAATGCTGAGGTGTAAGGAAACCAGAGATAGAGGAGCAAGCCAGACCACCTTGCCCTAGGTGTGGGCGGGGAGGGTGTCTTTTTAGGACAGTCACCTGTGACCAAAAAGAATAACCAGACCCCAAAGATGTCACTGTTAGATTTTCCTTTAATGATCGGTGGAGAAAATTAAAGACAGCAGAGCCAGGCGGTAGGTTCGAGGGTGCTTTAATGGGGAGCGCCCTGGGCGAGGTCCCGGCTGGAGGGAGGCCCGAGTCAGGGACCTCGGCCCAGGCCCACCGCAGGGGGTAGAAAGAGGTTGTGGGGCAGCCCGGGTGGCGCAGCGGTTTGGTGCCGCCTTCAGCCCCGGGCGTGATCCTGGAGACCCGGGATCGAGTCCCACGTTGGGCTCCCTGCATGGAGCCTGCTTCTCCCTCTGCCTGAGTCTCTGCTTCTCTCTCTCCTCTCTCTCTCTCTCTCTCTGTGTGTGTCTCTTGTGAATAAACAAATAAAATCTTAAAAAAAGAAAAGATTATAAAGAGGTTTTGGCGAGAAGGTGGAGGCAGGGCGGCCAAGCGGCGTTGGCGGGGAGATGCTGGCCAGGGTGGGCCATGTCGAGGTCCCCAGGGGTGGGCCATGTCTATGTCCCCAGTCTTGCCAGCCCAACATTCCGACCTTTTTGTTTTGTTATAATGCGGCGACGATTCCCTCTAGCTGTTTCCCGCTGCTATAGGGGCGTCGTGGGGTTCGTGGGGTTCATCGGAGGTGGGCAGGCGAGTGTAGGGGTGTAAGAGGAGTTGGCTGACCGCCCCCCGGGCGGCTTTCCCTGCAAAAATCGGGTGACACGAGGGGCAAAGGAGATCAGGATGATTAGGGCATGCAGGGGGCCGGCGGGGGAGACGCCAAGTCTCGGTGGGGGAAGAGGTCCCAAGCAGCGGTGCCCCGCCGTGGGGACAGGACGCGCCGGGCAGGCTCCCACGGGCACCTGCGTACCCGGCGCCGAGCGGAGAGGACGCGGGTGAGTCGTGGCTGTCTGTGCACCTGAGGAGCAAGCCACCGCGCAGGGGAGGCTCCAGGTAGACAGTGCAGCAAGGAGGGGAGATGCTTGTGTTCATGCAGCGATGATCAGGGGGCTGCACCATTAGAGGGCAGGAGGCACGTGAAGCTTGGGCCACTGGTGAGGGAAATGGGTCCCCCAATAGGTCCAGAGTGAAGGGTATGATTCGTTAGGGATTTTGGTTAGTTGTTGGAGTGCCCTTAGGTTGATTCCCCTATACTGAGGTGGGGTCGAGAGTTTGGCCAGATTCTGCAATATTGTTTTAGACTGATTTTTTTAAAGCCTGGTCCTGTACCCTGCCCCTGTCCCAGAGCCCTATTTGGGCCCGGTAGGACCAACATACTCGTCCGGATTTGGGATAAGTACCGGGGAGCAACTGGTTTGGGCTAGTTCAGAAATCCAAAAAGTCCTGCCCAGGACTTGGGTAGTGGTACAGGTCTGGGGGTTTCCTGCGTAGCATTGGGAAGGCATGAAGGTGAAGGACTGAAAATATCAATTGCAACCTGAGCCCCGCACGCATGGGTCCCGGGAATTAGTCATGGGTCCCTGAGGGAGTGTCAAAATGAGAAAGGACACGGGCCAGCCGAAGTTTGGTGGGCCCGGGTTTTGGATAGTCCAATCATTTTGTAAGGGGGCCTCTTTAATTTGTATATATGTACCCATGGGGGAGTGACCCAGGAGTTTTGCGGCTGTAGGAGTGGTTACGGTAACAGTATAGGGGCCTGTCCACTTAGACTGTAGAGTTTTAGTGTGTAAGTCTTTTACTAAAACACTATCTCCGGGGGACAGATCTCGCAACGTCAGGAGTTGGTGCCCCTGGGGCAGGAATGATGGAATCGGCGTGGGCCCGGAGAAGGGCTCTCAGGGGAGTTGGGTAAGGTAGATAGGAGAGGACAGGGTGTGGCGATGACGGCAGGTTATGAGTAAGAAGAAAGGGTCACCCACACAGTAATTTGAAAGGACTAAGTCCCGAGGGTCCCCTTGGGGTTGCCCTAAGCCTGGTTTAGGGCAAGGGGGAGGAGGGAAGGCCATGACAAGTGTGTCTCAAGGGTTAATTTGGTAAGCTGTCCCTTGAGAAGGCCGCTGGCCCCCTCTACCTTACCCGAGGACTGGGGATGGTAGGGTACATGCAGTTTCTGGGTGATGCTGAGACTTTCGGAGACCTGCTGAGTGATGCTGGATGTGAAAACCGGCCAGGTATCTGACTGTAAGGTTCCAGGGAGGCCGAATCTGGGAAGGATGTGTTCAGTAAGTACTTCGGCAACAACGTCAGCAGTCTCTCGGCAGTGGGGAAAGCTTCGATCCAACCTGTAAAGGTATCCACTAAAGTTAGGATATATCGGAAGGCTTTTTGACAGGGCATATGGGTGAAGTCAAGTTGCCAGTCCTCGCCCGGTTGGTGTCACTTCAGTTGGTGGTTGGGCCCCGGTTGAGGGATCCCTCCTTGTGAGTTAACGGAGGACCATGTTTTACAGGCATGGTGGACAGTCTCGATAGCCCTACAAAGGTCAGGGTGATAAAAAAGGGGTGACAGAAAGTGATATAAAGCCTTAGGTCCTATGTGTAGAGACTGATGGATTTCAGTAAGCAGGGTGCAGAGGACTTTGTTTGGGAGGGCGATTTTCTCTTGGAGAAAGATCCATCCCTTATCAGCAGGTTTGCCCCCCATTTGTTTGAGGGTGTTGAGCTCCTCATCCGAGTGAGAAGGGGGTATGGGGTATGTTCAGAAACAGAAGAGGGGCTGGGGAAGCCTTTTTAGCCATTTGTTTGGCCACAGTGTCAGCTTTGTTGTTCCCTCGAGAAACGAGGTCCAGGGATTTTTGATGGCCTTGGCAACGCATAATGGCCACTTTGGTAGGGAGGTTGAGGGGCTTCAACAATTTGGAGATAAGGGGGCCATTAACTATGGGCGTGCCTTTGGTGGTCAGGAACCCCCGTTCTTGCCAAAGGACGGAATGTGTGTGTGTAACCAGGTAGACATATTTAGAATCTGTATAGATGTTAACCCATAAGTTCTTGGAGAGATGGAGTGCCCTGGTGAGGGCAACTAACTCAGCCTTCTGGGAGGTAGTTCCTGGAGGAAGAGGAGCCGCTTCAACAATGGTCTCCGGAGTGACCACCGCGTATCCAGCATGGCCATCTGGAGCCATGATGGAACTCCCATCTACAAACAGTACCCGGTCGGGATTGGGAAGAGGCTGATCAGGGATCCCTGGGTGGCGCAGTGGTTTGGCGCCTGCCTTTGGCCCAGGGCACGATCCTGGAGACCCTGGATCGAATCCCACATCGGGCTTCCGGTGCATGGAGCCTGCTTCTCCCTCTGTCTGTGTCTCTGCCTCTCTCTCTCTCTGTGTGACTATCTTAGATAAGAAAATAAAAAATAAATAAATAAAATAAAATTAAAAAAAAAAAAAAAAAAAGAGGCTGGTCAGAGAGACCTGGATGAGAAGGGGTAAGATCCTCCAGGAGTTGTGGGCAAGAGTGGGTTGGTTCAGAAACAAGAGAAGGTGTGGGTAGAAGAGTAGCAGGGTTGAGTCGCAGAGAAGTAAATAAAGACACTTGAGCATTTTCAATAAACAGTAGATGATAGAGTTGGAGGCGTGAAGGGGTCAAATGGGCCAGGGATCTGTGGCCAACCAGGTCTATTGATCCGTGTGGGGAAAAAACAGTGAGGGGCTGCCCCAAGGTGAGTTTTAGAGCCTCCTTAGTGAGGGAGGCAGCTGGCGCCAGGGCTCTGAGACAGGGTTGCCAGCCTTTAGCTGTGGGGTCTAGCTGTTTGGACAGAAAGGCTACTGCCCAGTACGTTGGCCCAGCCGGTTGGGCAAGGAGGCCAGTAGCAGACCCAGATCGTTCGTCAGTAAAAAGATGAAACGATCTAGAAGGGTCTGGGAGGGTTAAAGTGAGTCCTGAGATTAGTCCGTCCCTGAGTTTGGAAAACAGATTTTGGACTGCAGTGGGGTCGGTCACGGGGCCGTGGGGGGTTTCCTTGGCTGCTTGATATAGGGGTCGAACCAGAAGAACGAAGTTAGGTATCCAGTGTCGGAAAAAAACCACCAATCCCAGGAAGGAAAGGATTTTGGCGGTGCTTTGAGGGGCTTGGAGGTCCTAGAGCAGCTGGATGCGGTCCTCTGTCAAGGACTTGGATGTGGGAGTTAACCAAGGAGGTGACAGGGTGCAGAGTTGAGCCTTAGCTGGCATGACCCTGTATCCCTTGGACTCCAAAAAATTCAGTAGAGTGGTGGTATCATCCTCTGAAGAAGAGAGGGAAGGGCTGCAGAGAAGGAGGTTGTCTACGTACTGAAGGAGGGTACCAGTTTTCAGAGAACATTGTTGGAAGTCCTCGGCCAGGGCCTGCCCAAAGAGGTGGGGGCTATCTCGAAAGCCCTGAGGGCGGACTGTCCACGTAAGCTGCCCTGAGATGTGTGTGTCTGGGTCCTCCCAGGTAAAGGCGAAGAGAAAGTAGGAATCGGGGTGTAAAGGGACAGTGAAGAAGGTGTCCTTGAGGTCTAGGACAGAAAAATGAGTGGTGTTGGGTGGAACATTGGAAAGAAGAGGACATGGGTTGGGCACTACTGGGTGAAGGGATATAACGGCCTCATTGATGAGTCTTAGGTCCTGAAGGAACTGATAGGCCCCAGTGGGCTTCCTTACCGGGAGGATAGGGGTATCACAAGGTGAGCTGATAGGTATGAGGAGCCCCTGCTGTTTGAGGCAGTCTATGATGGGCTTTAGTCCCTGTCGGGGTGTCAGGGAAATGGGGAACTGAGGACGGGCTGGATAGGTGTATTGGTCTTTGAGTCTGATTTTTATAGGTTGATGGTGTGAGGCCACAGCCGGCTTGGAGGTATCCCAGACCTGGGGATGGACAAACAGAAGGCGGGAAGAGGGTGCAGGACGCCAGAAGGGGAAGGACAAGGTGGCTAGAGTGGTGGGAGAGGGGGAGAGCCATATGATGGCCCTTAGTTTATGGGGAATGCCCCTTCCCAGAAGGGGCACCGGGCAAGAGGGAGTGATAAGGAAAGAGTGAGCAAAAGGGAACCGGTCCAAGCTACAAGTGAGGGGCGGGGTTGACCTAGGCCCGGAGGAGGTGCCATCAGTTCCCATTACCAATGGGGGGCGGGGGCTGACTAGGTCCCGAGTAGGAGGCCAGGACAGAATGCCCCCCCCCGCCCCCCCGAGCCCAGCAAGAAGGATATGGGCTTACCCGCTGCCTGGAGCGGACCCCTGGGCTCGGGCGAGTGGGGTGTCCGCGTCTGGGCCGTCAGTCTCCTGCACACCCAGTAGCTGCAAAGCCCGAGTCCGCGATCCGGGTCTGCTCCGCGGGGAGGCGCCGAGGATGCCCGGGTGGGGACAGTCGGACTTCCAGGGGCCCATCATCCTACACGGGGCGCGGCCGGGGATTAGGACAGTGAGGCCCAGGGTCCCTCGGTGCCGCCCTTGAAACGGGCTCCGGGAGCCCGACTTGCTCCCGGGTCGGGTCCTGAGACGCCGCGCGTGCGGCTTGGGCCCCGTCGGGCCTCCTCTGGGGCCTCGCGGCCTCCTCCCGGTTACGACTTTAAAGGCCATTTTCACCAGGTCTGAGATGCGAGTGTGAGGACCCTCCTCCGCCTTTTTAAGTTTTTCCCGGATGTCAGGCGCCGACTGGGAAATAAAATGGGCCGCGGGAGTCGCCCCCGGGGAAGCCGCGTCCAAGCGGTCCAGCGAGCCAAGGCTTCCGTGATCTACGGAGAGCAGGCGGGGTTCTCCTCGGTTCGCAACCAGGTCTCGGTTTGTCCTAGTTGACCGCCTGCTCGGAGGCCGCCCTCGTGCCGCCGGAGGCCTCACACCCAGCGACGGCGGCGGCCCTCCCGGACGGTCTGCTAACCCCACCTGGGGTCCGCCGCCGGGTTGGCCACCGGGATCGCCGCCGGGATCCACCACTGGGATCCTCCGCTGGGATCGCCGCCGGGATCCACCACCGGGATCCACCGCCGGGATCCACCGCCGGGATCCACCGCCGGGATTGGCAACCGGGATCCACCACCAGGATCCTCCGCCGGGATCACCGCCGGGATCGCGGCCGGGGTCCACCGCCGGGATCCTCCGCCGGGATCCTCCGCCGGGATCCTCCGCTGGGATCCCCGCCGGGGCGCCCACGGGCATCGGGCGGCCGGGAGACGGGCCTGGTCTGCGCGTTCCCGCGCGGCTCCCTGAAGGCGCTCGCTCCTCGGACGGGGAGTCGCGGCTGAGCACAGGCAGGTCGTGCACGTGAGGTCACGGCCTGAGCTGAATATTGAAATTCTTGGACGTAGTTGTCTGGGTCGGCAGAGAACGAGCCCCGCCGTTTCCGAGCCGAGAGAGACGTTGTACAGAGTCGGGGACGTGACCGCCCGCTCCTGCCTGTCGCCCCCGCGAGGGCACGCACGGCCCGCGGTGGCCCGGGAGACCCGGTCTGGCGGCGACCGCAGGGGAGGAGGAGGAGGAGGAGGGGGAGGAGGAGGGGGAGGAGGAGGAGGAGGAGGAGGAGGCACGGTGCGGGTGAGGCGGGCGGAGGGGCCGCTGGCATGCGGCAGGTCTGCGGGGCTGCGGAGCGGAGCGGGGAGGGAGAGCGAGGGCCGCGCGGCCGGTGCGGGTGCGGGAGGAGGGTCGGGGCAGGGCCTGGGCCGGGAGCACGGGGAGCGCACGGGCGGCGGGAGCCCGCGGGGACGGGGCGCGAGCCACGGGCCTCGGCGTCCTCCGCCGGGTTATCACGGGCCGTGGGGACGGGGATCCGGGGCGCGGGCCACGGCACACGGCGGGAACGCCCCCGACCTCGGGGGGCTCGGCCTGCACTGCGCGGCTCCCGGATCCCGCCGGTGGCCAGAGGCCGAGGCCGGCGTCCCCGGAGCAGCTCAGGGCCTCGGGCAGGAGCAGGCGGCGGGGGGTGGGGCACCCCCTGATCGCAGGGACCGGCGCGGGGCCACCCCGTGGCTGGGCAGGCCGGGCGGGGGCGGGGGCAGGGAACCGCGGAGCCGCCGCCTCGGGGCGCGGGGTCAGCCGAGGTCCTGCCGCGGTCTCCCACTGTCGCCCCTTTAGGTCCCTTTAATGGCCGCGGAGCGGAGGAAACTGAAGACCGCAGAGGCAGCGGGCAGGTCCGAGGGTGCTTCGGGGGAGCGCCCGGGCGAGCCCCGGACCGCGGAGCCCGAGTGAGGGCCAGTGAGGGCCAGTGAGGGGCAGGAGGAGCGCGGGGGCGGCGGGGGCGGCGCTGGCCTGCGGTGGGCCCCGTGGAGGTCCCGGCTGGGCCCGCGTCCGCCCCCACTCCAGCCCTCACTCCAGCCGGGCGGCCTGCAAGCCTCCTAGTCGGCTGTCCTGGGCAGACCCGCCCTACAGCGCCCGGGGCACCCCTGTGCCCCCCGCCCCAGCTCTCTGCTCCGCCGCCCAAGGGGCTTCTGTCCCTTCACCCACCCCGTGTCCGCTGGGCCCATCGGCCTCCGGGAGAGCCGAGCTCTCCGGCAGGACCGGCAGGCCAAGGACCGGGGCCAAGCGTGGCCCCGGATGTTTTGTCCCCCCGCCCCGGAATCTGCATGTGACAGTCCTTTTTAATTGGGGGGTTTTGCATCGAAAACCTTGCACTTCCTGCCCGGGGCCCTGGGCCCACGCCTGCCTGGCAACAGCCGGCTGGAAACAGCTGCTCCTCCAAATCCCCGCCTGCCTGCCTCCCCCGTGTGCCCCTGCCTGCCTCGGGGACACCGTGTTGGACTCTCCACAGTCTGCATCTCCTGCCCAGACAGGACGCTATCTTTCTACCAAGTGCAGATAACTAGCCAGAGCTCATAAAATTCCTAACTGACTTTAGGCCTGTCAACAGAGCGGCTGTTTCTCAAAGATGGGGGGGCCAAGATGCGCGGTGTATGGTAGACCTCACCCACATTTTCTTCTTTCCGTCTCTACTGATTCCTTCTATCGATTTCCTTTGTGCTCACTGGGTTGTGCACCTGAACAAGTAGTGGCAGATTGCACTTGTTCCGCATCTGCATGTCTCAGAGTTGGAATTAACAATCATGTAGGTAGAATAATAGTGATGGCAATAAAAAGGGTGTAAAAAAAAACCGTCCTTACTCTGGAGAATTTTTTGTAATAAATCTCTTCTTTAGCTAGAAAGAACATTTCCCTCCCCAAGTTGTTTCTGATAAATGTCATACATGAACCCACTTTTTATAGAATTCATTTCTAAAAATCTGTCTTAGGTCAAGAATTAACATTAGCCTTTTTTTTTTTTTTTTTTTTTAATGATCTTTTGTCTCTGGAGATCATAAATTCTCCAGAACTTAGTACTAACTTCTGGAGGAAGTTAGCAGTATTTTAAAATCCCTCATAGATAATTTGATAGATCACCATGCCATAGATCTGACCATAAATTCAATAACAAAATAAAATCCTATTTAACCTTTAGGGCCTGCAATCCATTTTTTTTACTTTTAAGGAAAAAATATGGCCCAACCCAGAAATATGAGTCACTTGAGACACCTTTCTTTCCTGAAGATGCCAAATTATATACCGCACAATCTCTAGCACAAATAGCCATTCCTGACTTACTTTCCCCTTGTTTCTTACATGAACTTTTTTCCCATTCTAGGATGATCTTATATTACCTCTTTGCAGATGCTCAGGTGTGCCCAAATCTTGCATTCTCACCCCTGTCCCAGTCTATCCAAGTCCTACTCAGGCCTCATGAAACCATCTCTCCTTTTCTATTACTTTCTTAAATCAATCATTTGGTATATGTCATAGGCCAGACTGAAACAGTATTCCTCTTGTTAAATAACAGTTTTTAATCCCTTCAACAATGTGCTCACAAAAGAAACTGACTGGATCCCATGCTTTTTTTTTTTTTTTTTTTAATCCACTAAACTGCTTTCCATAAGAAAGACTATAAATACCCATTGACAGCCTGCTTCTGGGACCTAATAGCTTAAATCAAAGATCCTACACCATCAAATTTTCTCTCCATAAAGAATCTTTCCCATCAGCACGCAAATATATTTCTATTCCTAGTACGCTTTTTTTAAAATCCTCTATTGACCTTATTTCTCTCTCTAGCTACAACCCATTTCTGTGCTCCCCTTTGTAGCTGAACTGATGATCTCACCCAGTATCCTTGAATTTAAATATTCAGTCCATATAATATCTACTAGTTGTATCAAAGTTAGCATGTTCAAAATTAATGCTTATTTCTAACCCAATCCAAAACACTACTACTGTCGTCTGCTGCAACACATTTAACAGTAAACTTTACCCTTCCAATTGTTAAATCAGATTCCTTGGAATTATTTTAGACTCTTCTCTTTCTCTTGTACCTAATATCCAATCCAGTGGCAAATTCTATTGCCTGTAACTTCAAAATTCATCTGGAATCCAAACGTCTCTCATCTTCCACACTACAAATATGATTACTCAGTCTTCTCTTGCTTGGATTATTGAAACAGCCTTCTCTGTATTTTTAAATATTTATTTATTTAAGTTATCTCTACACCAGATATGGGGTTTGAACTCACAACCCTGAGATCAATAGTCACATGCTCTTCCAACTGAGCCAGCTAGGTTCCCCTGTGGTACTCTACTATCTGCTCTGACAACTCCCACCCTTGCCTAGCTTTGTTAGCTACACAGCAGTGGCCAGAATGCTGCTATCCCATCATGTTACTGCTCTGCCTCAGAGTCATCTAATGAATGACTTCCCATCTCAAGTAAAGTAAAAGCCATAGAGTGCCTGGGTGGCTCAGTCAGTTGAGCATCTTGACTCCTGGTTTCAGCTCAAGTGGTGCTCTCCTGGGTCTTGGGATCTGCCTGCATGGGCTCCATCCTCAGTGGGGAATCAGCTTGAAGACCCTTTCCTTCTGCCCCATCCCCCACTCAATTTGTGGGTTCTCTCTCTCTCTCTCTCTCTCTCATTCTGAAGTAAATAAGTAAATCTTTTTTTAAAAATAAGGAAAAAGCCAAAGATTTGCCAGGGCCTACAAGTCCTACACGATCTTAAACCAACGCTCTTTATCAATTTATACTTTCTCCCTTACTCATATCTTTCCAGCCACATTCACCAACTTGCTTTTCAAACATACCAACCATTCTTATGCTTCAGGTTTTTTGTACATTCTTTCTTCCTCTGTCCACATAGCTTTAGATATTTGCTCTTTAGTTGCTCAGGGTTACCTTTTCACTGAGACTTACATAAATAGTCTCTTTAAAATGGCAATCTCTATCCATGTTAGTTAGCATTCCTTATTATCCTCCATTATTTAACTTTTCCTCACCTCAGTTATTCATATCTGATATAGTATATATTTTACTTATTTAATTTGTCTTACCAACTAGACTATATACTCCATCAGAGCAGAAGTTTTCTTTTTTTGTGCTGTTGGCTGATTTATACCTAACATCCAGAACAGTGACTGGCACATAATAGTTATTTAGTAAATATATTATGCCTGTAAGAATAGTTGAGTGAATGAATGAGTAATCAAAAGATTAACATTATCTATTGGAAAACTACATTATAGTTGAAATACGATGTTAATACATTTCTCCTGATCATTTTGGAGGGAAATTCCCGTGTTATCTTTGGATAATACAAACCATGTTTTTGGACTTAGGTACCACATATACACTGTTAACTTTTATGATGTTTTCTTAACCCCTCCCTGTTGCTTTGAGCTTTATATTTACCTCTCTAGTAGAAAAGCATAATAATATTCCCCAGGTACTACAGAGTATACCCAAATTTCATTACATCCCCTCAAACCTACTCATTGTGTTATGCTAAATACCTCGGTAAATGACAATACCTCTAGCCCAAGCCAGATATGTGGCAGTTTTCTTAAAATCCTCCTTCATCTTGTATAGGCACATCTCAGCACTCCAATAAGAGATGCAGGGATATTTGTACCTTTTCCTTATCTTTCCAAGAAACCATGGTAAGATAACTTCTGAGAAAGAAATTTGTGTTTTGCATTGTGTTCTGTTTTCCTCTGCTTATTGATACCAAGCAGGTAAGTAGACCCTTATTTTCTTGCCACAGGAATTTTCCAACATTCAAAGTAGAAGGTGAGGACATCTCTGGGACAAAAGAAGTGAAAGAATATGGGGAAAAGAAAGAGAGAAAACTAAGACATTAAAAACATGTTATTAGTTGTATTTGGTACATGGTGCTCCCAGGGAGGCTTTGTCCTAGGCATAGTAGCATTTAGATCCCCCCAAAAGCCACACTCTTCAGTTAGGACCTAGGAGCTAAAAAGTCCCCACACTGAAAGGAAGGCTGTATGCAGACTATGACAATGTCACTCCATGACTCCAAGAGGACAAATGATCAGTGACCTCCCTTCTTGCTGCACATCTTAAATGTTACCAAACACATGGAACTCTGAATTCTGGTAATGACTGAGACTGAATGTCCCACCAGCAGAACAGAGGCCCTATCAGCTTTAATTCATACAAAGAAAATAAGTACCTATGGTATTTCAACATTTGTAGACTGAAATTTATGTTATTTGATCAATTTGTATGTTCACTCACACTTGCTCACTCTATCACTCTATTGCTCTCTCTCTCTCTCTCACTCTCTCTCTCTCTATCTCCTCTTAAGGGATTTTCTGAACAACCAAAGAATTAAAAAAAATAAAATGTAAAGATCCAAGGACTGCAACTTTTACCCTTGGGAAAATATAGTCTCACTTCTCCTTTTACCAAATAACATTCAAAAAGTAGAGTTGTTCACTGATGCAAAACAGAATCTGCACAAAAAAGTATCAACTTATTTAGGGTCACAATATGCTCAAGAACCTACAATGTCAGAAAAGCATGAAGTAGAAAGACAAGGAGCTGGCATTGCATAGGTGATTGGTAAGGGGAGGAAATGATGAGTCTGAGCAAATGAGCCTCGATTTAAGTATATTAATGCATGCATTTTGACTAAGAGTCATTTTAATATAGACTAAATCAAAATTATAGCTACTTTTATTACTCAAAATTATGAGAAGCAAATACCCTCTACCCTTACCCCTTCCCAACTCTCAGCACTGTGGATAAAGTGGAAAGGAGACATCGATGGTGGAGAACAGACCAGATGGGGGTTAGAGAGTAGCTGCCACACCAACTATATTTAACCAAGTCTCCTATGGTTATTACACTCGTTTATCCCTAAAGGACCATCAGTCTTTCTCAGCAAGGTACACATTGTTTGAGAAGTCCTTTTTATTTTAAATTATCTACTTTTCAAACTTTCTAACTTCTTTCTCAAAATGTATTAGTAGTCATTTAGATTCTTAAAATTTTAAACTATGAAAGGCAGACATACCTTCCTTTTTTAGGCTTCCCGATTATGCTGACTTTGCATGACAAATATAGGACACTAGATGGGATGGTAAAAGGAGTTATTTGTGTGTTTTGACAAGTGCTGGTCAGTTATTTGCAGACTATCCCTAATTTTAGCTTGACATTTCTCCTGATTAGATTTGGGCTATACATTTTTTGGCAACAGTGGACAGAAATGATATGCCTTTCTTAATGCCCTTTTGTGCTGAGATCCAGACTAGAGAACATTTCCAACAAATGTCCTCTCGTTTTAGTAGCTAAAAGACCTTTCTTGGTTTTCTTGCTCAATCAGGGTGTGCTTCACTTTCTTCCTCTGTGAAATCTAGATACCAATTGTGCCTTCCTCATAGAGCTGTTGTGACGATTAGAGAAGGCTATACTTATAAAATATGTAAGGCAGTACCTTGCACATAGTAAACCCCATAAATAGAAGCCATAATTAATATTCACTAATAAAAGAGTTAACATGTATTATGCATTTACTGTGCTTTCGTTATGTAACCTATTTAAACCACTGAATGAATCCATCAAATAGAAATTCACCAAGAGAGTACTATAGTAATGACGCAGGCAAGATCTACCAATAGACACGCACATTAGTGAGCGCAAGTTTGGGAAGAAACGGTATTTGCCTAGGTTCAATGTAACTCTGCCAAGATATTTATTAATTACAGAGGGGAAAAATGACTTCACCACAGAGAAGCCTCGCAGATACCACTGTAATTAAAGGATCAAGTTTAAGATCACATGTCAATATCATGTACTGCCTGATAAGATGCAGAGAACAACCATCTGGCTCCATTTAAAAGAAACAACCTCAGTCTAACTTTGAGATAACAAAAGATACATCCAAATTGACTCACATTCTGCAAAATATTTGGCTAAAGCTCTTCAAAAGTATCAAGGTCATAAAAGACAAGGAAAGACTGAATAATTGTTACAGACTAGAAAAAATGAAGGAAACATGAAAACCAAGTGGAGTGTGGGAACTCAGGTGGATGACGGACCATAAAATGGACAATCATAGAAAAACTGGTAAAACTGGTATGAAAACTATAGGTTAATAGTGTTGTTCCAATGTTTATTTATTAGTTTTGATTAATGCAATGATTATGTAAGATATAAACATGAAATTGAATGAAAAGCATACGAGACTTCTCTATTACCTCTTTGGCTTATCTGTTAAGTGTAAAATTGCTTCAAAATAAAAAAGGTTTTAAAAATCCAGTAGGCACTACTATTCACAGATAAAGAAATGAAGTATGTTAACATCACATAGCTAGGAAATGTAAGAAAGGAAATTTTAATCCAATCATTCGAGCCATAGAATCTATATTTTAAAACTATTTAAAATTATAGCCTCTGCCTCTACTTCTAGGACCTTTGCTCTCTACTCCCTTTTTCTTTATCCTCTTAACACTTATCTCCAGCACACACAAACACACACAGGACACACACACTTTTATTAATTTCATTTCTCACCATCACTATGCCTTAGAATATGAGCTTAATGAAGTTCCTAGGAGGTAGTAAGTGATCAATTTCCTAAATGAATAAATGAATGACTGAAGAGTCCCCACCCTCATGGGGGTGCAAGGATTCCAATTTAAATTTTTTTTTTCTTGTTTCAAGTTTTTATTTAAGTTCTAGTTAGCATATAATAAGGGTTTCAATTTTATTTATTTTGATTTTTTCTTCGAAATATGTGTTTATTTATTCATGAGAGACAGAGAGAGAGACAGAGACACAGGCAGAGGGAGAAGCAGGCTCCATGCAGAGAGCCTGATGTGGGACTCCATCCCCTGACCCCAGGATCACGCCCAGAGCTGAAGGCAGATGCTCAACTGCTGAGCCACCCAGGCGTCCCATAAGGGTTTCAATCTTAAATGGAATGCCCAGAGAGGGTGATAGTCATTTCCAAAGGAGGTGAGAGAGCAAGCTATGCATATAATTGGAGAAAGAGAATCTAATCGAGGGAAAACAAATTTAAAAATTCTGCATCAGCAGACTGCCTTGCCCATTCCGGAGCAACAAGGAGGCCGGTGTTGTTAGGGTAAACAGAGCAAGGAGAGATGCAGTGAGAAGTACAGCAAGAATGACCATGCAGTTGGGGGACACACTGGTGGATTTTATGGACTTTCCGCTGGTTCAGATGGGGATCAAGTGAAGGGTTATAAGCAAAGGAGTAACATGATTTGATTAAAATTTGTACAAGATCACTCTGGCTGCTGTGTACAGATTCTTGTGAGCAAAAATGGAAGCAGGAAGACCAATAAGAAGTTACTCCAAAAGTCTAGCAAAATGTTAAAATGGCATAGACCAGCCTGGAAGCAAAAGTGGTAAGCAGAAGTGTCTGTGGTGTCTATTACAGTTTCCTGACTATATATAGTCAGTGCTCAGCAGTCATGCTCGCAACATTCTCCTATATCCCAGACAAAAACCCTGACTTTCAAGCAGTTCTAGAACCTCTCCTATCATTGCCTCTCTCTCTAGAATATGTCTTCCGTGAGCGATCACATCTCTTTTTGTTGTAGGACTTCAATTCAGAGAAAATTTCTTCACAGTTTTAATTTTCTTTCCACACCTTCATCTAAATCCCCTAATCCCCACAGGATAAAGACAAACCATCCCCTACTTTTCCTAGGAAAACATGCTTTTCCCTATCTTTAAAACAATCTTATTCCCATCTCTGGAAACCCTACCCAAATACACACTCTTCTCTAGGGTTACCCTGGTTCGATGTTTCAACTCTCCAAAGTCTCTCATGCTGGCTTGAAAGGTATAAAAGAAGAATAATTATATTAGAAGGCATGATTTGTTTTTTTAGTATGAAAACTTTTTTGAACAAAATCCCACATGTACTCCCTACGCCCTCTGCCCACATTCCCGCAAGACTATTCTATTCTTATTATTCCTGATTGTAGCTCTATTTTAATAACCCATAACCATAGACTGTAAATTAATGGATCCAAATGATCATTTCTATTCTATAGGTGAGTAAACAGGAGTATGCAATCCCACTGGGTACAAGGGATTTGGGTGCAGAGCCAATGTTCATAGAGGAGAATGCCACCAGTGTTTCCCACATTATTTGTAGAAATGAGCATCTCAGGGACACCTGGGTGGCTCATTCAGTTGAGCATCCAACTCCTGGTTTCAGCTCAGGTCATGATCTCAGGGTTGTGAAATCAAGCCCCATCCAGGAGTTTGTTTAAAGTTTCTCTCTCCCTCTGCCCCTTTCTTGCTCATGCTCACTCACTCTCCCTATCTTTCAAAATAAATAAATAAAATTTTGAAAAAATGTTTAAAAGAAATGTGCATCTCAGTGGTGAAAGGAGCAGTAGAGAGTGAGTGAAATTTCTTCCCAAGAAGTGCTTACATTTTTAAAGGTGAGAATTGTTATTCACAAGTAAACATATAATTTTAAAAATATTATTTATTTATTTATTCATGAGAGATACACAGAGAGAGGCAGAGACATAGGCAGAGGGAAAGCAGGCTCCCTGCAGGGCTTCGGGATCAGCCCTGAGCTGAAGGCAGACCCTCAACCACTGAGCCACCCAGGTGCCCCAGTAAATATATAATTAACAAGAAACTTAAAGATCTTGTCAATTGTGAGGAAGTAGACAAACAGGAAAATGAGATGGAGTAACTAGAGGAGCAATACTGGATCTAGGAGTATGGGAAGAAAAGTATTTGGTGCAGAAGAAATACCTAAGTCTAGTGATCAAAACTAAGATTGACTGGTTTAAGGAACAGAAAAACAGGCAAGCTGTATAACTGGAAAGGCAGTCCCGAGGAGGGAGAAATAGGTAGAAGCGAGATTATGTGGGCCCCTGTAGACCACGGTAACGAATTGGATTTTATTCCAAGGGCAATAGGAAGCCATAGAGATGATAAATTATAAGAGCACCAGAGTCTGATTTACATTTGTAAAGGATCATTTTGGAAGCTGTGTAGAGAATAATTTTAAAAGTATCAAGAGAATTGTTTTCTTCATCTTTCATCCTCAATCCTTTATGATGTATTAGCTGGAAAATCAGTTACAATTACTTTGGGGTGAAAAAAACTATCATAATTCGGAGCTTATAGGCAAGCAAGCTAAAGTAGGAGGCTAGAATGAGCCTGTGGTAATGTATTACAGTTGGAGACATCGATATGAATTTGTGTTTAACTTGATATAGGTACAGATATATACAAACAGAATTATTTATAGGTATATATTTACATAGATAGAATACACATATATTTCATTGCTCAGTCAGAAGAGAGAACTTAAAAGCAGCAACATTCTAGTGCAACGAACACACCTTGTGCCCAGTATTTGATTTCTTATACCATTCTTCAATAAAAAGAACCAGAGATCCTTGGAAAAATGATTGATTCCAGGACTAATTCGAGACAGGGAACATAAACGACGAGTCTAGAGCATCTAGTATCAGAAAGTAAGAAAGTAATAAACAAAAAAGAAAGGAAAAGAAAAGAAAATCTAGAATGAAGGGTATGACAAAAGGAAACAGGAACCAACTGAAAAAGCTTCCAATGGCCATGAGTGGAACACTCTGAAGAACAAAACAAGGGATCCCTGGGTGGCGCATCCCTGGGCGGCGCAGCGGTTTGGCGCCTGCCTTTGGCCCAGGGCGCGATCCTGGAGACCCGGGATCGAATCCCACATCGGGCTCCCGGTGCATGGAGCCTGCTCCTCCCTCTACCTATGTCTCTGCCTCCCTCTCTCTCTCTCTCTCTCTCTGTGACTATCATGAATAAATTAAAAAAAAAAAGAAGAACAAAACAACTAAAGTAGTATTGGCTCATGACCCAAAGTATACATATCCATGAGTCCACGCTGATTGTGTAATTGAATGAAAAATTGAGTACATAAATGGGGACGAAGACACAAGTCTCCTATGCAGAAGAATCCCAAATGGTTAATGGGGATCCTCTACCTTTAGGAGGTGGAGCATGACTTCGCTCCTTAGGTTTAAGCTGCTCCAAGTAACTTCTCTCCAAAGAGGACAGCATGGAAAGGGGGTTAAAGGAGTAACAGTAGAGAAACCTGACAAACAGCACCTCAGCTACGTGTTCAAAGTCAACATTCACTATGATAAACTATATTGATCATATGTACATTTGATGTGGTATGGTGAAAATATACTTCATCTCTGATGCCTTTCTCCCTCAAACCTCAGTCTAATCATGACAAAAATATAAGGCAAATCTCACTAGAGAAACTTTGCCAACAAAATGCCATTACTTCTCAAAATTCTCAAGGTCATCAGAAAGGAGGAAAATCTGAGAAAATGTCACAGCCAGGATGATACAGGAGAGCTTGGTTCTTGTCGCAGAGTCAAAGAATGAATCTTGCGGAGGCAGGAGAGTGAGTACAGGATAGAAGTTCATTAAGTAAAAGATACAGAGAAAGCTCTCAGGAGTGAGAGGGGTCCCCACAGGGTTGCCCCTGAGGGTTTGTAGGGTTGGTCTTTTATTGGAAGCCTAATGAGGAAACCTAAATCCTTTTAACATTATCTATTGACATCACCATTGAGAAAGGACCAGTGATAACATCTTTAATGTCTTACTTCTTCTTTGGGGTCTGGTTATTCTTTGTTGGTCACAAGTAGCTGTTATAACAAGATACCCTCCGCACCCACACCTAGGGCAGGGTGGTCTGGCTTGTTCCCTTATCTCTGGTTTCCTTCCACTTCAGCATTTTGGGGACTTCTGTGAGCCTGCTCCCATGGCCCCCTGCCTGGCCCTGCCCAGCCCTGTTTGTCCTTAACTCATCAGCTCAGTCACTGCTGGAAGATGAAATGGATGTGTGATCACCATTTTATCCTGATCTGTGCCTGGATAAGGATTCCTAAACCTTCTCAAAGGTTTATGCCCAACCACAATCCTCAAGATGAATCTGCCTCCCTTTGTTTGACTCAAGGATTCGTTCAACATCCCATTTTTTGTTTTTCATTGAATTTTAATTTGTTTTAGTATTGGCTCTACACATGATAATGTTTTATGAACAAATTACAGGACAGTATTGTTAGACAATAATAGTCGGTAAAAAATGAAAACTTTAATAACACATTTTTATGTTTAATGTTATACTTTATCAGACTAGTACAAATATTTCTAGTTTTTAAAACACAGCTATTTTTACAACTGATTATATTCTTTATTTTGTGACTTGATTATTTTATAACTGGAAGTTTGTACTTGTTAATCCCCTCCTTCTATTTTACCCATCCTCCCATTCACCTTCCCCCTGGCACCCTTCACTTTGTTCTCTGTACTTAAGAGTTCAGTCTCTCTCTCTTTCTTTCTTTCTTTCTTTCTTTCTTTCTTTCTTTCTTTCTTTCTTTCTTTCTTCTTTCTTTCTCTATCTTTCTATCTTTCTCTCTCTCTTTCCTCATTTGTTTTTTAGATTCCACATATAAGCAAAGTCATATGGTATTTGTCTTTCTCTATTTCACTTAGCATCATACCTTCTAGATTTATTGATGTCACAGATGGCAAGATCTCATTCTTTTTATGGCTGAGTAATACTCCATTGTGTGTGTGTATGTGTGTGTGTGTGTGTGTGTGAATTACATCTTCTTTATCCATCTATTTATTGATGGGCACTTGGGTAGCTTCCATATCTTGGGAATTGTAAATAATGTTGCAGTAAACATAGGAGTGCATGTATCTTTTCAGCTTAGTATTTTTTTGTGGAATTTTTCAGGGGGCTTTGGAGCTTTTGTTTGCTTGTTTTGTCAGTTGTTTTATAACCACAAAAAATTAGTATGAAAAAAAAAAAACCCAACTTGTACAGAGAACACCCTGTATGAACAACACAATAAAGATTCAGAGATTGAGGAGTTCCCTTAGCAAGGCTGATGATTTCATCCTCTGGTATTTGGAATTTAGGCTGTGGTCCTTGTTCTTCGATTGATCACAATGAGCATGGCAAAGTCCATGCTTTTCATCAGGTTTGAACAGGTGAATGACCACTTGGCCCAGGTTGAAGTAGATTAAGTGCTTGGTTTCATGTATCACTTAACTATCACTGTTTCTCCTCATGGTACACTGCCTGGTGGGGTTACACTTCTTTTCAAACTCTATTTCTGTCTAGGCTGTGAGGTCCTGTGTGCTGTATTTTTCCAGCAAGTCCTATTGCATTTCCTCTGACATATCTGTATTGTATATCTGACCATGGCTTTTTTTTCTTTCTTTCTCTTTAAATCTCACATGGTTACAGTGGAGCATAGGCTGGCTGACTTCAACCATCTCCTGGAAGATTGAGGATTTGTTTTGTTTTATTTGTATTGAGCCTTGCTTATCACACCTGGAAAAAAAAATCTGCCCAATATTATGCTCAGCAGAATAATTATTGGTTCCACACTTAAGATACTGAATTCCACTTACACCTCCACTCTAATCAAATGGAAGTTCTAACTGTCCACATTCTCTAAGCCAAAGCAACAAGTGGGGGAAAAAAAGAAGTTGTGTAATACCATTTGCCTTCCTATTGGCTTTGTGTATGCCATGGGATTGGAAAGCCTGTTGAAGTTTCATCTTTCTGGTGCTTCAGTTAGGATCGACAGAGTGTATTGGCCAACTCATGGCCTCTAACATCAGAATGTACAGCTACATTTCCATCAGGCCTCTCCTTTCCCTTTCTCACTGATCTAGTTCAGGCTTCATTATTCTCATTCATTATTTCAGACTTTAATGGGCACAGGAATCACTTGGGGGTTTTGTTAAAATGCAGATTCTGATTCAATAGGTTTGGGGTTAGGTTTGAGTCTGTTTTCTACATGCTTTTGGATAGTACTGATCTAGAAGGTCCAAGGACCTTACTTTGCCCAGAAGGATCATAGACGGGGTTAGAATCTCTGGCTCAAGGATTACTTGGGCTCTTCTTACAGTGTTGTTGTTTTATGTCACTCTCTTTAGTTCTTTCTCCCATACTTCTCATGAACTATTTTGGAACATCTTGAGCTACATTTCACTAGCTCCTCTGAAACAACCATAAATCTAAGCATATGACTTCCTCTTTCCTAGAAAGAGCAAAAATTTATAGAGGTCTATGGTGAAAACACCTTCCTCCAGATTAGACTTTTTTTTTGCTTTTTGTCCTTTACCTAGAGGCTACTTTAATATTGGAAACATGAAATTTGAGACTGTCTCCTGCAGTATTTAGGCAATTTAAAGAAAGAAGTGATATATATATATATATATATATATATATATATATATATATATATATTTTTTTTTTTTTTTTTTTTTTTTTTTTTCAGTTCACCCTTGTCCTGTGGCCGTTTTGTGTCCCAGCTTATTATTTGGGAGGATCTCATGTCATACCCTATGTCATTTGCAGACTCCTGGTTTTTATTTCTGTCCTTCTCATTCATTGAGATTGTTGAAAAGAGAGTTGAAATTTTTCTGAATCAGCAAATGTTCGCAACACAAAAGCAGCTTGTAGGTTCTTATCTTCCTTCAGTTTTGGCCTGGTAATCCTTCACTGTATTTTTAGCTTTAATGCACCCTAATATTTTTTAAAATGTATTTTGACCAATTTCTTAGGTCTTTTCAGCAAGAAGACTTGTCCAAGTCAGCTAGCTTGCTATTTTTGAAAATAAGAAATCTGTAATTGCCTTTAAAAATATCTGTCTTCCCCTCTACACTATAAACTCAATTAGAACAGGAATTGAGTCTCCTTTGTATATCACTCTATTTCTAGCTGGACACATAGTAGGTGCTCAAAATGGTTGCTAAATGAAGGACACCTAAGCTTGAAGACCATCTCTGGCTAGGAAGGCAGGCAGGCAGGCAGAAAGGCAGGCAAGAGAGATGATTCCAAGATGGGCTATTAGGCCACCTAAAGCAAATTAGTGAACTGCAGGATATGACCTTGCTTCTGGTGCCAGATGGTTCATCTTTTCCTCAGGATGCATTTGAGAAAGGAATGAAAACTGTAAGATGACAAGAAAGAAACCATATTGTTCTCTTCAGAAGGGGCCTTTCCTCTGTGGAAAATGTAAAAGCTTCTGTTTTAGTCTTTTACTATCTGTGATTAAAAATAGCCACCATTTCCTGCCAAGAATGGCAAGGAAATCCATACAAGACCATGATTATCTATCTTGGGGCATCCTTTATTAGATTGATACAATTACTCTTTTTTTCTTTGAAGAGCTCAGATTTTGGATCTGTGATTGGTATGTCTTATGGATGATGAGAATAAAATGTGTAAAAAAATAAAACTTCTCTAGTGGCAAGTATAAATGACTCAAGAATTATGCTGGAGTCTGGCTCATTGATTCATTTCTGCAGTTTAACCATTTGTAAAACAGACCTGTGATGGTTATAGCAGTGTTGTAGAGCTGTTGGTTTTCAAAAGTTTGAGATCCCTGCAGTAAAGGGAAAACATGAAGTATTATTATTATAGGCAGGTTATGGACCATCTGCCAAGAGCAGACACTGATCTTTTTATATGAGCTGTAAGTCGAATGGGGAAAGACATGGGAAGCCTCAGGCAGAATTATATAAAATCCCTTCCATCCTCCACTTACTCATCAATAATTAACCTGGCAAATCTAGAGCTTGGTTAAAATAAAATTAAACATTTCCCAAATTGCTCCTGGAATGGTGAACAATAAAATTCTTGCTCTATGATTTGAAGTCAAGGCATTTAGCCCTAAGTGCAAATAAAACATGATAAATTGGTAATGATGAAGACAATTTATTATTAGATCATCCTATAAGATCAGAATAATGAGAAATGTTTTCATTATATTTTTTCAAGATCCTCATTTATTTTCCATCTCTTTGGCTTCATGGAATATTTCTTGGGCAATAAAGGACTACATGTCATTTTCCATTTATTATACTTTTTGGTTAGTTTGTTAGAGAAGTATTATGTACTTCCAATATACTAAATATATTTTACAAGTTCTGAAAGTGGCCACAGGGTATACCACTTCATGAGTCTATCTGTGCACTCTTTAGCAGAAATGGAAGCTATACTAATACAAGTGAGGGAAGCAGTAGGTATAAGAATCAGGTTGAGTCAGGTTTGAATTCTCTCTTGTTATAAGGACCTTAAGAAATTCAAATAACTTTCTCAAATCTCTATTTTGTCATTTTTAAAATGGACAAAAAAATAGTTACATGACAAAACTGTCAGAAGGATTAACAGAGATTAAAAAAAATGTCAGATTCTTAACAAAGTGCCTTGGTAATACATATAATATTTAGGAGTTAAAAATCATATCATTATAGGATTCCTTAATCTTGATGAAAGCCTTCCTTTATATCTCCCTAATAAAAGTCCCCCACAAAATAACCTAAAGTCTATTTTGTGTTATTCACATTTTTAACCTGAAGACATCTCACTAATGCACTTAATGTCTGTTGGCTGAGCACTCGCTATGTGCACTACTGATAGGACTGCAAGAGAAAAACATTGTTACATCATTTGAAAACTCAGTTCTGAAACAGTTGACTGAAGAAAGCAAAACCACAAGCAAATAAATGTCAAATGAATGTCAAATGAATACAATTCTCAAAGAATGACTGAATAGTGGCTTCAGAATAGGAAAAGATCATATGATGTTGAGTGGCCCTGAGCTTGGCCTAGGGAAATGCATGGATGGATAGAGGTGAGGGGAAAATCTTGCCAGATTGAAGAGGAATAGGAACTGGAGAAGAGGTGAGCATGGCATTTTCAAGGGTCAAAGAGGCACCCAGATCTATCTGTCTGCAGTTACAAAAGAAAAATGGAACCAGGATCACTGATGTGGAAAGGATAAAAAGGGGATGTATTTTATTGGTGTTAGGTTCTCCTGCACAGAAGTACCTCTCACTACTGTGTATTAGTTAAGATCAATAATCCTGGTTGACTACACTGACAAAAAGACTAACACAATTCCATTCATGGTCATCCAGGAACTCTCTTAATGGAATCCACCCAAAGGCACTGCCATCTTCAATTCATGTAACCTCTGCAGTGCACCATGGTCTCCATCTTTGTCACCCACAAAGGTGTACATATCAGAATTCCTTTGGTTGGTCCTGGAAGTAGCACATTTTCATCCCATGGAGCTGGGTCAGAAGGACACACAGAGCTGCAAGAGAAGTTGGCAACTGTGGTGTAGCTACTTGCCCAAAAGAGGAGAAAAGTGATGTTGGTGAAGAATTAGTATCATTCATCCTATTGGGGGGAGGTAAACAAATCCACACATGTACTATGTCCTGTTACTCTTTTTTTTTAAGTGCGCCTTTCCATGTAACCAAAAATCCCCTTTGTTTTAGTTGAACAGATTTTGGTCGACATGTCCTGAATTCATGTTCCTCAGTAGGAGGAACCCTTTCAGTCTTCTAGATTAAAGTGATTTTAGGTCTCTTTTTCTTTGAATGGCTGTGCTTCTCTCAATCTGTTACACGTTTTGCAAACTGCAGTGACCAGAATTGTATACCATAGTCCAAATGCAGATATGCTACTATTTTTGGACAGAGTAAATCTGTGACTTTTAACTTTTGCTTCAAAAATAATTTCTGATGATGGTTACTGTGTTGCTAACACCTTTGGCTTCAGCTTTGAAGAAAAGTCTACACATTCCCAAGTGCCTCTTTCTTGTCTTCAGTCTTGTAATGCTGGTATTAAAATCCCCAGTCCCTTTGAATAGTAGTTCTCAACCCAAGCTGTATATTACCGTCATCTGGGGACCTTTAAAAAATACAAATGCCACCCCTTCTCTCAAGATTTTGATTAAATTTGTCTGAGACGAGGGGCCAGCTATTGATTCTTTTCAACATATCTATAGATAACCTTAATATTTTCTCAGGGTTTTCAATTATTGACAAAAGAGTAATTTTTACTTTTTTTTCCCCAATTTTCCGATTTATATATCCCTATTAAAATGCATCTATTCATTCTCTGGGAGTAATCTTTAATTTTTTTTCCAATTCCAATTTATATATCCCTATTAAAATGCATCTATTCATTCTCTGCTTGCAGATAAGAGCAAAATTTTCCAAAGAGTTCTCCCATTAGCTTGGAATTAGCACATGGGAAAATTATGGGGCTCTCTGTAAACCTTATAAATCTTACACTTCAGCCCATCTGATAATAATGACTGAAACCTAGATGTCAGATGTTCTTTGTCTTCTAGCTCCATGGTATCTATATCGCCTGTATTTTTAATGTATATCAACTTGGATATAAAGCTCTGCATCTCTTTCTGTGCCAACTCCTCACCTCTACCCTTTCTCAAAGAATCCATAGTGCGTAATGACTTAGGTAATATGCATTTTTTTTCTGGAATTTACATGAGAGAGACAAAGCTGGGTTTTACCTTGCACAGTCCACCAAGAAGCCTCATTGACAGCTCAGTGCCGCAAAGGCCCCCTAGGCTGAATCACCACTAGAGGTAGCAGTGATGCCATTTCCATTTCCCCCTTTCCACAAAGTAAGTGGCATCACATTCTTTTCATCCCTTATACATTTCTCTACCTTTGTCTTCCCAGTCCATGCTACTCCACCAATTCAAGTTGCTCTCTTCTACAGAGCAATTCAGATAAGCCCTAACATCTCTTCTCAAAATGTCTGAATTCCAATCCATCACCAGGCTAGATAAAATGGAGTATCCTCTAGTTGATGTGATCTTGACTCCTTTAGAAGATAATATGAATGTTAACAGGTTTTATGGATAGATATTAAAGACACTGTTATATATAGTATTTGTATCATATTAACTTTTAAAAATTCTAAAAATATGTTTGAACCTCTGGTCCCAAATATTTTACCCAAGGAGCTGTAAGTCTGTAATCTAGCCATCATCTTGAGTAGGACCTTAAGAATGCCACCTTCCTCCCCCAGAAGTTTCTCAAATAAATACATTGGTCTTTCTCAGAAAAATTCTCATGCATACATTTTTCATCTTTTTATATAACTTTATATTTGGATAGCATTACATAGTTGAAAAACGATCTTCCCATATATTTTCTTTTTGAGCCTTTCATGATACAAGTACGAAAGTATTCCGCATAATTGGGCTCTTTCCCATTTATAGTTTAGAAGGGTGGTATTTGGAAATTTTGAACAAATAACTCAAGTCCATCTGGACAGTAAATGGGAAAATAGTCACTAGAAGCAAAGAGTGAAAAGGGAATTTTGAAAGACTATGCATAATCATACTGTGTAAAAACTGGAATATCAGGTAGTTTAACAAAAACCCCAAAACTTAGTAACTTAACATAAGACAGTAATTATTATAATAACTATTATTCTACTTCTTTGGGTTGATTGGGCAGTTCTGTTCATCCCACCTGATTCAGCGGTGTAACTATAGCCAGCAGATACGGCAGCAGAGACAGGGTTCTTTCTCCAGTGGGACTCACCAAAGCCACTGCTGCGATCTCTGGAGATACGGGGTAAATGAACTCAACTCTTCTAGGAGTCTCACCTCCCGGCCTTCTTCAGAGCACAGAAGTCTCTGAGTATGAAGAGGGCCAGATTGGAAGGTTAGCCTTGGAAGTTACACGCCTCTCCCACCACATCTCTTGGTAAGGTGTTCAGTTCTAGTCAAAGGGAAAGGAAACAGTATCTCTTCCTGGAAAGCATGGCAGTCCCCCTGTCAAGAGCAGCTGATGCAGGGAGGTGTGATTCATCTTATACCAGTATTGTAACAGTCTACCACAACTGTGCTGATGTGTTTCCTAGTTTATCTATTTTATTTTTTATTTTTAAATATTTATTTATTCATGAGAGACAGAGAGAGAGAGGCAGAGACACAGGCAGAGGGAGAAGCAGGCTCCATGCAGGGAGCCCGATGTGGGCCTTGATCCCAGGACCCTGGGATCACTCCCTGGGCGGAAGGCAGGTACTCAACCACTGAACCACCCAGACGTCCCAATGTGTTTCCTACTTTAAAAGTGCATTTACATCTTATTATTATTATTATATTATATTATTATACTTATTATTATTGTAATAATCACAAGGACCCTATGAGGGAGTACATTATTTTCTCCGTCTTTACAGTCGAGGAGCCTCACGTTCTAAAAAGTCAGTGACTTACTAACCCAAATAGATGTTAAGATGTCAGAACTAGGATTTAAAGTCAGACACTGTCAACCAAAAAAATCATAAAGAATAAGACATGCTCACAAATGTCTCTATTTTCCAAAGAGTAGGTTCCGAATTCTAAAGCCTCTTTAGAAAACAGGTGAGTAAATAATGCTGAATCATCTAAGTTATAACCTCATGACTTCTTAGTAATTTTCAATTTATGTAAGGTGGCATAGTAACTAATTTTATTCTTAAGATTTTATACAGCCTATGTCTATAGGAACATATTTTAAATACAAGTAACTTTTTCTTTTATCTTAAAATTATGGATTTGCTGTAGAATAAGTATGAAGGGGAAAAAGAAAAAAAAAAACAAAAACAACTGCCTGATAGTCCAGATGTCAGAATTCAAAAATAAATTTATCAAACTTTTTTCTAAAATACTTCTCATGTTTTTTTCCCTCAAAATTGAGAAGCTGGTTCATAATCAACTGCAATCTCACTTGAATTTCCTCCTCTGTAGTTGCAAATCTCATTTTAAAGCAAAGCTAACAAAAAAATGGCATAGAGCTGCAATTGAGAAGCAGATAAACCATAGCAAAAAATGAAGTCAGACCTTAAACCACTGCAGGTCCTTGCTCCACAAAATTAACACAAATCTCTCTTATCTTCTATTAGAGAAGGAACATTAAAAAAAAATGTGCCTATATAAAAATAATGTCATACTGTCTATATTTACACATGAATATATACTTGCACATGTACACTAAAATTCATGATCTTTTAAATATAGAAAGTATAAGAATAGTTTGCATTTTATCACTCACCTAATCACATGAAATCACTGTTAGGGTTTATGCCACGGTATTTTCTTTTTCCAGTTTCTTCATAGGTATTTGTCACAAAACGATGTTAGCATTTTGCTTATCTAGCTTAACAGGTTCCGTTATTTCTGTTGTTTTAAAATGATTAGTCATAATTATTGGTGCTCTTACATCATAAAAAGACATCCACATTCATTCTGGAAAATTTGAAAATTATAAAAAATTAGGAAAAGTAATATTGTCTATGATCCTCCCATTAAATATATATGGGTTTTGGGTTTTGTTTGTTGGTTGATTTGATTTATTTCTTGGCTTTTTTCCTATGCATTAGAGTATTTTAATTTTTTTGCAGAATTGTGATCACATAACTTTATGAAAAATTATCCCATGTATACTTTGTGAAACTTTTCCTATGTTGTAATAAACTCTTTACAAACATTGTTTTAAATATTTCATAAAATACATTCATCTGGTTGCATCAGATTTTACTTCTCCATTCTTGTTTATTGAGGCAGTAATGGCTTTTTATTAATTATTATTATAAAGAATACTCAAGTGAGCATTTTTTTTTTCCACAAACTGGTTTTATAACTCAACCGATCTCTTTAGGACTGATTTCCAGAAGTGTATCACAGATTATGACTCTTTTAAGGCTCTTGATAAGTATTGCTAAATTATTTTCTGTAAAGGTCGAATTTATATACTCTCAAATTTAGCTTATGATATTTCATAAAGCCTATTTTATAAAAGATTCACTCGTGCTATAATAATGGTTTTAATATGGATGTAATGGGCATTTAATAATTAAGCCAGTATTCAGATAATTGCTTACTAAATAGAGTTTAATATGTTATTATTTTTAATTAAAAGGCTAAATTAAATTATATGAAGATTGTTTAATTGTAGGTTTTTAAAGACTAGTAAGACTACGCATTCTTCTATATTGGTGAAGATTATTCTAACTTTAAGTTTTGCAAATCCTGAATTTATTCAAGTATTGCACGTGTGACACACAAGATGGTCTATTTGATTTAATCCTAGGTTGAGTGGTATCTGTAAAGACATGGGTAGACTGGGCAATTTCATTCCAAGGATTCATTATCTAATCATATTTAATTGTTAATTATCACATTTAGATTGGTTCTAATCGACTAAAATAGGAACTACATGGGAAAGTGAGACAAAAATGGTAAACAAAGGAAAATACCGGACTTTCGAGAGTTTAGGAGTCATTTTAGAAAGACATAATGGTATATAGGAGTGGAGGTTTTCAAAAATTAATTAATTTCATGACCTGCCTATCAGACTGAGTGAACTGGAGCCAAACTATCAGCTTCTTAAATCTAAATTCAAATGAATAGAGAGCAACAAACACTTTGAATATAGCACCATTAGTTAATTTGCAGAATAAAACTAATTGTGATATTTTCCTGGGTAAGCAAGGAGAGAAAGTATAGACAAAATCATCTATAACATTTAACTTTTTGTACCCCCAGAATTCTGAGAATTCACACGCAAGTAATGCACCTGGCTTCTGTTCTGGTATTTTCTTCAGATCAGAAACACCTCCCAAGCACAAGCAACTGTTAAGCCCAAATGGAAGACTGAAAAAATAAATACTTTTTGAAACTCACAGGCATAAAGGTCCTAAGGGCAAAATTATTTTAAAACCTCAACAACCAAAATGTTTCCACTTCACAGTCCATTTACTCTTTCTACCATCCATCCCATTTTCCTGTTTTCTGATGATGATTGCTCCTGGGAGAGGAGGGAAGGAGAAGGTGAATGCGCATGTATTCACGATGGGCTATAAGATCCCATCTTACAAATTATTACTTTTTATTTAGTCTGTGCACATTCCTTTGCATATTGATTATCACTTGTTACTACTTTACAGGCTCCTTGCCATCTATAATGGGAGAATATAGTTAACAATCTGTTTTGTAGTTTCATCATTATCCTGAGGCTAGACTTTGAAAGTGTTGATCTTATTTCTTTAAGCTTGTGGTTTGTGGATTTCAATACATCAAATGTATTTTATTTTTACATAACTTGAGAATGTTATAGGAAGATAACCAGCGTGTGAATTTTCTTCCTCATCTCCATCCAGTGTTAGTGATTCATAGGGCTGTTTAGGCATTGGAGCAGTTACTCATTTTGCCAGATTCCAAGTGATGTACCAATTATCTCCTTTTTTGAAGCTAACTAACTCATTTCCAGGAACTATGATGATAGTGTATTTGTCTCCAGGTGTGGCCATCAGAATGTCAGGTTGCCTCATGTCGTTTGTTTGTGTGAGGGGAAAGCACTGTCTTTATTTAAATGTCTGGCTCTTTCCATTTTGACTTTGCAAGTCATATCTCAGTAAAGTCCTATCTCAGCGTGTTTAAGAGAATCAAAGTGTATGCAAAGGTTTTGTAGGAACCCAACCACTAATGATACTTCATCTGGCGACTAGACGTCTTTGAAAAGCAGCTCCAAGTCACACACTGTTGTAACGGTGCCGTTTTTTGGTTTTGATACAAGCGGAGTGCAAATTATTAAACTATTATCATGATCATCGTAAAAACTTGGAAAGTCTCTGAGCAATTTATTCATTTCTGTGTATTTATTTGTTCCCAGGTGTTAGCTTTTGATTTTCTTGAACGTCAATAATGGGGACATCAGGTCCATTTTGTTAGCAGAGGTCGTTGGCAAAACTTGGGCTCAGACCCAGCGCTGCCCTGAAGCCTCCCCTTCGAGGAGATGGAGCGGCGGGGACGGTTCGCGGGTGGGTCCAGGGGGTCCTCAGGTGTCTCCGCGGCTGGCCTGCTGCGTCTGCGCAAGGGAACCGGACGTCTGGGCTCTTCTGTCCAGCCTGTACCCCAAAGGGGACTGAGTTCATGTTCTCCAAACCTCACACCACTTTAACCTCTTAATATTCTGGAGTCCGGATCTTGCTGCACTGGCCCAGCGCGCTTCCCCAAGACCCTCTATGTAGTGCGGCCCCTTAGGGGCGCCCCAGGCACCGGCGGTCGCTGCCTACCTGCCTGCTGCTGCCGCCCCTAAGGTGCCCAGGTGATCAGTCTGCAGGAGCCCTCAAGGCAAAGCTCCAGTTTTAGCTGCTTTGCGGGAATTAGCCCCAAAGGTGTCACAGGTTCATCTCCAGCTACCCGAATCCATTCCTAACACCGTTAAAAACCTTCTCTTAAGGGGAAAAAACAAAACAAAAACAAAAAACACAACTGGGACTACAGATCCCAGGAATCCAAAGAAGGGCCCAGCGGCGGCCCTCCCGCCCCGTCCCGCCCCGCCCGGGGGACGCAGGTCGTGGCTCCCGGCACAGGCCGGAGAGAAAGGCCGGCTGCTCCGCCCCGCGCTTGCTGCGGGCTCCGGGCTCCTGGGCGGGGGGCGGGGGTCGGCGGGAGCCGGCGCGGGAGCGGGCGGGGCGGGGCGGGCGCGGCCGTCACCTGCTCCGAGCGGCGCGTGCGCACTGGGAGGGCGCGGCGGCGGGGGGCGGGGCGCCGGCGGCGGCGGCGGGGGGCGGGGCGCGGCGCGGGCGAGGGGGCGGGGCGCAGCGGCGGCGGCGGCGGCGGCGGCGGCGGCGGCGGGGGGCGGGGCGCGGCGCGGGCGAGAGGGCGGGGCGCGGCGCGGCGCGGCGGCGGGGGGCGGGCGGCGCCGGGCGGCGCGGCTCAGACGCGGTTCTCCCGGTCGGGGCGGCGGCGCGGCTGCGGGGAGCGGGGCGCCATGGAGGCGGCCGCGGGCGTGAGCTGTGAGCGGGAGTAGCGCGCGCCCGGCGTTCCGCGGCCCGAGCGCGGCCCCGGCGGTCCCCGGCGGCCCCGGGCTTCCCCGCGGCGCCAGGAGGCAGCGCGGCGTCCGAGCGCCCGAGCCATGGGCAACGAGGCGAGCCTGGAAGGGGCCGGGCTCCCGGAGGGGCTGGCGGCGGCGGCGGCGGCGGCGGCGGCCGGCGGCGGGGCCGACGGGGCGGGGAGCTGCCCGCTCGCCGCGGGCCCGGCGGGCGTGGAGGCGGACCTGAGCCGGCTGAGCGACGAGGAGCGCCGGCAGATCGCCGCCGTCCTGTCAAGGGCGCGGGGGCTGCCCCCGGGAAGCGTGGCCCCGGCCGCGGCGGAGCCGCCTCCCTTGCACAGGCACGCAAAGCATGATGCATCTGCCGGGCGGTCGGTGGCTCCGGCGGGCGCGGGCGGGCGGTGCTTGCGCGGCGCGGCCGCCCGTGTGGGGCCGCGGGTGGGCAGCGGCGCGGCGCAGGCGGCTCCCGGGGCCGGGGCCGGGGCCGCGGCTTCCGCCCCTCAGAGCCGAGCACGGACGGCCCGCAGTGTGTCCCGGGCCCGGGAGCCCTCCGCAGGAGCAGGGACGCGCGGGAGCCGGGAGGGCCGGGTGCCCGCTGTCTCGCGGCGCCCGGGCGTTCCGGCAGGTTCGCCCTGTGGATGATGTCTGAGATATCCCTGCCTGATACCTTTAGTCCCCGGAGGTGACCCCCCCCCCCCCCCCCCAGAACGGGAGCTGCCGAGGTGGAAGGCATGGAAGGAAGGAAGGAAGGCACCTTTTATAGTCCACGACAGACCCTAAAATACGTCGTGGCATTAAACAGATGGCTTGGTCGCAGCAGAGCAGGTGCTGTACGTGTATTTCTGAATTAGCATATGCCGTTCTTTAAACTATTGCTCTTTTATATGCAAAAGTACCCTAGTTGGTGGAAAAACGTGTGGATTTGTGTTGCCTTAAAATTAGTTTCCAATACATACTTTTCAAGGCAAAGCAAAAGAATGACAACTTGCACGGGCAATTAAGAGCTAGTCTGTGATATTAACGTATTAATTTCCCTCTCTAGCTCTCCATTTTCCTTCATCTAATGAATTAGTTGTTTTCTAATTAGCGCACTAAGAGGCTATAATCATTGTGCCTGCCTCGCCTTTTTCATTGTAAACAAACCCTTTAACTTTACACCCTCCCTTGGAGAACGGTTCTCTGTCCATGGTGCTGAAGCCAGTCCTTCCTTGTAACTGGACGGAGACCTACAGTTTTCATTTGAGATCTTGCAAATACGAAAGATCTGCATGTTGTAGGTGTAAGCTCTCATCCTCTACTTCATAAAAGTATTTTAACTTGGAAAATATCATATAAGTATACATATGTATATAGTATACAGTATGTATTATATATATATATACTTGTACATATATATATATACACCTTGCCAGGTAATTATTTAAATTTGACATAGAAGTGTAATGGATAGTTGCGATATTTTTAACATAAAATCTTAAATACTTGGAATATATCAGCTGAAAATCCTATGTTCTTGAAGCCAGCGCTACTAGTAAGAACTTGCTCCTATATATTCAATGTGCTTTCTGTGTTTTCAAACTAGTAATATATGGGGCTATTTCTTTGGTATAAAGCCTTTTTTTATCCAGTACCTTAAGTATGACAGTTTATGATATGTACCATTTTTCTCTACTGATGAAAACCTGACTTGAAAAAAAATTTTGAACATTCATATATTAGATTTTCATAGGGTAATAATGAGGTATTATACTTTTTATTAGCCTTTTAGAAATGTATGCCAGCTCTTCTACAGTTTTTCCTAAGGGGTACATGCAACAGGTTTAGAATGCTGGTTACACAGACCAAGAAAAAGTGTGAGCTTTTATATCTACATTATTTTTTTCTATTCAGACAGTGACTTAAAAATACTATTTCAGCCCATGAAACTGTGGTTTTATGCTGTACTTATATTGGATTCTGCACTGATAATTTTGTTATAGTAGAATTTTTATTAATAGGTTATTCTGTGGCCTCAACAGTTACTGGTGAAAGCTTCATCTAACTATTTAAAACAATATGCTTCTGATTTTTGAAACCTGCGTATATTTTCGTGAAAGATTTTTATAAAAGGTACATAGGTTTTGGAAAGATATTATCCCTGTATGTGATAACCAAAGAAACACTTGGTTTATCATTTCGATTTTTAGAAGCAAACTACCTTAAGAATATATAAGAAAGTATCTCCAAATTATTTAGCTTGAAGAGGTTAACTGTGTCAATTAGACGTGGTATTTTGTTTTTAAATAAGGGTTGAGAGCCCAGAGAACTAGGTTCTTATCCTATTAATTTTAACAGACTCATGACAAATTATGTATGCTTCTCAGCCGTAGGTGCCTCAGTTTCCTTGCCTCCAAATATGGCACATGACACCTGTCTTACCTATATTGTAGAATCATTGAGAGGATTAGTTGGAAATTGGCAGGGATGTTTTTCTTTGAATTCTAATAGGAAGAACTATAAATATCAAGAGTAGTAATCTCAGTATCAGCAGTGAATGGCATTGGCAATGATGGCTCCAGACAAATTGTATGTTGAATTCTTCACCATTAGATACATCAAAATAACTCATACCTTTTTTTTTTTTTTTTTTAACATATGGAAAAGTCAGTGCAATGTAGTGAGACTCCCACTTCCCTTCCCACCTCCACCTGGAGTCTGGATACCAGATGTCTGTGACTAACTAGTTATAACCTTGGATGAAGCTCTTAGTGTTTTAAAGCCCTAGTAACCTCTGCATTATAAAAATGAATAGCTATTTCCCAAGTTGCTTATATTTCTAGTATCAAAAAATTTTATGTGACTCAGCACTCTTAAGTGTCATTGCCTGTTGTGCTCCATTAAAAAATTTTTTTTAGCTTTCCAACTGCTTTTACATTCTTCTATGTGAACACATTTGCCTCATTTGTAGCTGAAATGTTTTTTCTGCTAATCTGTAAAAGGCAAATTTTAATCAGGGGATGATAGTAGTCATGAAAAAGGAGGTTGTATAAAACGTGGGTTGTTACAAGCTAGAAGTTACAGGTTACAAACAAAATGCTTCTGGATTTTTGATTTATTGAAGACCCAGGGAAAGGAAATTTTATCACTTGTTCTACTCATTCTGTGTACAGCTATAGATATAAGAAGGACTATACTGAAAAATGCTTCTGACTCATAGAATATTTTATAGGAATTCTGACTGACTCCATTATTTTCTTCAGTATTCTTTTGGGCCTCTCCTACTGGTAGACAACTCCACAACTGTTTTTCTTCCTAGAGTAGCAGGCCAAGTCCAGGTTCTAAAATGGATGTAGAATGTTTCACTTATATCTCAGGACTGTGAAGAATTTGAAAAAAATTCAAGAAACATTAATCTAGCATAAAACAAAAACCTGTTTCTTTCTTTCTTTCATTCATTCATTCATTCATTCATTCATTCATTCATTGTTATTCATCCATTCATTCATCAAACACCAATGCTCCAGTTAACAGGTTTGGTTTTGGTGATGAAAAATAGATTCTCTATCTAGGAGATCACAGTCTAGTATTATAAGACACAGATTGCATTTTAGTCATTTTTCTTTTTAACAGAATGTTACTACACCAAACAAAAATTCATCAAAAGACCACAATTAGCTGAGACACCTTTATATTTTTTGTTCAGTATTAAGCCTATATATTCTTTTAGTTATTATCTATTTCTTGTATCCATATTTCCATGTTTAATAGCTAAAATTAGTTTAAATTGTAGGGGCATCTTTATAGCTGTATCAGTATTCTCACAGGGATTTTATTGTATAACATATTTGTAAGGAGGTACATGCAATTATAATTTCTGCTGTAAGCAGATTTAAATTTTGGTGTTGATACCACAAATATTTCATTTTCACAAAGCTTTTTTTTTTGTATAATTGTTGGATTATGTGAAACAACACAAAAATGATTAAGTTTAATGGTATTTTCAAGAAAGAATAACTTAGTTAAATTAAGAGTAGATTTTTTTTTTTTTTTGGTACTCTTTAAATATAGGTCTCTAGGACTCTACAAGGGAACCAGTTTAATAAGATACTTAAATGATTACTTATAAGATAGATACTTCTGAAATGCAGTTCCTGAGAATGTGCCCTTCACCGGAGTGGTAGATTTTATTAATTGAGTGTGGAACATTTTTAGAATAATGTGAAGATCTGTACGATGAAATTTTTGAAATCCATTTTAGGTTGTGTAGTATAGCTCGTCTATCTTTCTGTGGAAGGGAACACATAGAGTGGTCAGTAAAGAAACATTCAAAATTATTTTCCCCAAGTGGAAATATAGTATTAAAAGATACCTTAGAACCATTGGAATTAATTAGGGTAATAATTTTAGTTCCTTGTTTAAGTCATCTAAAGTTTTTGCAACTTTTTTCTAGGAGGAAATTGCCAAAGCTAAGAGTTCTTTTTTTCACCTTCTATTAGAATATCACTTTTTGCATATAATGGCTTTTATAGATTATTTTCTTTTGATTTTTTGCTATTTAGCATGGAGCCTGCTTCTCCCTCTGCCTATGTCTCTGCCTCTCTCTGTGTCTCTCATAAATAGATGAATAAAATCTTAAAAAAAAAGAAATTAAAAATTTATAATCTGGCCTATTAGCAGGTAAGTTTTCACAAAACAAATTGAAACCTGTAGAACTTTATTGTAATCATCTCATATTTTCAGTGATGCTGAATAACTTTCTCTTTTTAATTAAAAAATCTTTTACTAAAATTAAAAAGTTTCATATATCAAATGAAATATTTGTAATTTTATGTAATTCCAATACAGCCTATTCCTTTTGGTTGTGATTTAATCAGTAAAGAATGGCTTATTTAAAAAAAATTAATTTAAGTTTTGGTTAAAAGTATAAGAAATCAGCTATTTTAATTATTTAATCATAGTCATTTAAACGTGATCACGTTTCCAAAACTATTTTAAAAACCATCATGTATGTTTGTCTCTGCATTAAAAGAAATTTTGCATATTAGTTACAGTCTTAAGTCTTTGTCAATTTTATTATAAAATTACCAATAATCTCATAGTGGCAATAGTAAATGTTATAGAAAACATTCAATAAAGAGATTATTATGTTTTCTTCTTCTGAGAAAAGTAACAATACTTTCACAAATGAGGTCACAACCAGCTGTTGCTATCTGTATGCCAGGCTATATCTCAAGATTCTTTAAGTGTCTATCTGTATTTTGCATAGAGATCTCACATTAAGAATTAGCTATTGGGAAAATAATTAAATGACAACAGTTTTCTTCTAGAAGAAATATGGAATTGTTTCTCAAAAATTTCTAATTAAAGTAGGACTTCTCATTTTAAAAAGTTTAATAAGGATAATATTTGAGGGATATTATCTTTTTGGAGTAACAGGATAAAATTGAATAGATTATCAACTTTCTCAGAGTCCCTGGAAATGTATCAAGTAACCTCCTTTACTAAAACCTTCCATGATGTCATGTGTGCCTCATATGAGTAATGTAACTTCTTGTAATCAAGTAAAACAAATGAAAACAATTGCAACATGCTCCCACCTTTTAAAATGAATAGTTTTAATTCTTGGTGCTGTTAGTATTTGGAAGAATAATATTCTTCAAACTTGAATGTACTAGAACGTAGCCCTGCACTGATTTATTGAGTTAATATATTTAATTAGGTTTTAAGAATGGCCAGATTCTATTAAGTGTAAATGAAAACTATTATAAGTAATGTCTAACTAGATATCTTAATTTTTTGTCACTTATAGTAGCAAGTATTGATTTTTTTTCCCTTTCGTTTACGTTGTCGAAAATCTCTACCCATGTCAAGAAAGTAACAAACACTTAACACATTTAATGATCACTTATAAAAAAAAAAAAAAAAATAATGATCACTTATAGGATGCTGCAAAAATGTGTTCTAGGTATATTTATACCTGCATAATTTTGAGGCCCTAAGAAAGCAACGGCTCATTGATATTACTTTGAGTTGAGATATTTTCCATTATTTTTACTTCTTTTTGTTTCACTCTTCCAGGAAGCAAGAATTGGATAGTAGTCATCCTCCAAAGCAACCAGGAAAACCGCCAGACCCTGGACGTTCACCTCAGCCTGGTCTCAGTAAGAGTAGAACCACAGACGCTTTGAGGTCAGAGCAGAAGTCACCTGGACGGAGTCCTTCCACTATTAGCTTGAGAGAATCAAAGTCCCGAACTGATCTGAAGGAAGAGCACAAGTCTAGTATGATGCCTGGCTTCCTCTCAGAGGTTAACCCTTTAAGTGCTGTCTCCTCTGTTGTAAATAAATTCAACCCTTTTGATTTGATATCAGACTCTGATGCATCCCAGGAAGAAACTGCCAAGAAACAAAAAATAGCTCAGAAAGAACAAGGAAAACCTGAAGGAATCACAAAGCCTCCATCACAACCGTCACCTAAGCCAGGTCCTAAGCAGCAAGGACCTGTGAGGATCCCACCACAGCAGGATGGCTCTCCCAAATCAGTAACTTCTCAGCAGCCAGAAAAAATGAAATCACAACCTCCAGGGACAGGAAAGCCAATTCAGGGGCTTACCCAGGCACCTCAGACAGACCAGGCACAATTGCCACCTCAAAGAGATGCAACCAGGCCTCAGACTAAACAGTCAGACACTGTGAGGGGAGAATCCATTAAACCCTCAGTGCAAAGCCCATCCAAACCACCTATTCAGCAAGCAAGTCCTGGAAAACCTCCAGCCCAGCAATCTGGACCTGAAAAAGTTGCCACACCACACCCTGGGCCTGCAAAGCCCTCAGCTCAACAGCCAGGGACAGCAAAGCCCCCAGCCCAGCCACCAGGGACAACAAAGGCTGCTCCTCAGCAGCCTGGGCCAAAGTCTCCAGCTCAGCTTGTTGGGCCTGCAAAGCCTCAAGCTCAACACACTGGGTCAGAGAAACTTCCATCTCAGCAGCCAGGGCCCGCAAAGCCCCCAACCCAGCAGCCAGGGCCATCAAAATCCCCAGCTCACCAACCTGGGCCACAGTCTCTGGCTCAGCCACCTGGGTCTACAAAGACTCCATCTCAGCAGGTTGGTCCAACAAAGTCTCTGGCTCAGCAGCCTGGGCCAGGAAAAATGCCAGCTCAGTCTTCTGGCCCAGCAAAACCCCCTCATCAGGCTGGCCCGGCAAAGCCCCCTCCTCATCAGGCTGGCCCGGCAAAGCCCCCTCCTCAACAGCCTGGCCCAGCAAAGCCCCCTCCTCAACAGCCTGGCCCGACAAAGCCCCCTCCTCAACAGCCTGGCTCTGCAAAGCCTTCACCTCAGCAGTCTGGTCCAGCAAAACCCCCTCCTCAACAGCCTGGCCCAGCAAAGCCTTCAGCTCAGCAATCTACAAAGCCAATAAGCCAAACAGGAGCTGGGAAACCTCTGCAGCCATCATCATCTCCATCTGCAGCACAGACTCCAGTACAAGGCCTCCCTAAAACCATCTGTCCTCTTTGCAATACCACTGAACTTCTGTTGCATGTTCCAGAAAAGGCCAATTTTAACACATGCACTGAGTGTCAAACCACTGTATGTAGCCTCTGTGGTTTTAATCCCAATCCTCACTTAACGGAGGTGAGTACATTTATTCATTGTGTTCATGCTCTTAATTGATATTGTCTTGCACAAATGATGCTTAGTTTATCACTGGTTTCATAGGATGACATTGTTTTCCTCTCATCCTTTCCTTCCTCCTTCTCTGCTAATTGTAAATTTAAAGGATTATTAAATATTTTCTTTAATAATAAGCCCAAAATATTCCTGCAATTTTTGATAAGTTTGGCCTATAAAGTAAAAATCGGTTTAAAGATACTGAGCATTTTTATTTGTTGCACTCTGTCCCGTACAACCCAAATTAATAGTGTAATATGCAGTGATATTTATTGTTTAGTAAGCAGTGTTATTAGTTTAAAGTTCATATTCCTGCCTACCAAACTTAAGGTACTCTTAACTGCGATCATACCTGTAATGGGAGGGAAAAACAGACAATATTTTCACATTATAAATACAATTTTAACACAAAATTGAATACACTTTTCCAAACTGTATATCCTCTTTCCCTGCCAGCAATTTTGATACATACTGTGAAGGCATGCTTCACTCTTTAGTTGAGAGTCATTAATAACAGACTAAGTTAGTTCATAAAGTGAAGAAGTGATGAGAGCAGGTTCACCATTGGTGGGTGTCTTCTCAGAAGACCACAATTTATTTCTTCAAGTCTTTGGGTAAACCTTCCTGACCTATCAAAGCATAAAGGGGCCACTAGTGACACAGATGAGCTCAACACTGTTTACTCTAAGGATAGAAAATTAATCCTCAAGAAGTCAGTTAATGTTAACCCAGCACGTAAAGGCACTACATTAAACAAAAAGATATATATTTTAATAGGTAGAGATTTGGGGACATTCAGGGAGAAGAGGCAAAAAACCCAAAACAGCACAAAACTCAGAAATTCTCTGAAGTTAAGAAATAATTATAGTGAAGATGAGATAATATAAGTGAGAATAGAGAGGCTAGAAGAATACATTTTTAAAAGAAATCTGGTGGCTTCTACGCAGTGAGAAGGCACGGAAATCACTTTGTCTGCAGGACAGCTGTTGGTAGGCTATGTGTGTATTATGTCTGTGAAAGCCCAGGAAGGAACTGACAGCAGGCGATGAAGAATTATGTGATTTAAATATCCCTGAGAGAGGAGACTTGTGTACCCTTGTTATAAATGAAATCTATTTTATGATAATAACAGCATTGATGATTATTGATAGCTGTTATATTAGCTGGGATACTTACTCTGATGAGGGATTAAAATGATGTAAATTAAAAATGTGTTAACTTCTGCTTGTTTTCTGAAGTATCATTTACTGTTCTTATCCAAAAGTCCTATTAAGTACTCAGATAAGTCATCTTTAATATAACATTGCAATTAATAAGAACATGCTGCATTCAAATCGTAGCAGACATTGGATTATAAGTAATTTGTGTATGTAGTTGTAGTGTTTAAAATTTTGGTGAAGATATGTTTCTGCTTGTACTATATGACATTGACAGGAATGTATGGTCATAATGACTTCCAACAATAGGTCATTTCATGAAATGCCATTTTTTTTGGCAATCTATAAAGCAGAAGCATGCAGTCAGACTTTGAAGCCACATATATCATTAGAATACCTGTTATATGGAAAATATTTTAATACATGTTTGGAAGAATATAAAGATAATTAAAACATAATGCTAATCTTAACATCAAAGTGTATGAAGTGAGAATACATGCACAAGGCACCACGATATGTGGTCAAATGATAAGAGTTATGAGAGAGATGGATTAACGCTCTGGACTTCAGAATAGGAAGTGTCCTTCCAGTGGGTGAGATTAAGAAAAGCTTCATGGAGAAAAAGGCATGTGAGTTATTTTGAGCTAAGGATGGACAGTGTTTGAACAGGTGAAGGGCATGGAAAGGGGTGATGATTTGGTCTAAGACCTAGAGCCAGGAAAATGTAAGGTGTATTAAAGGAATCTGTGGTAAATCTAGGTTGGCTGAAGTGGTGGAGGAAAGAAAGATAGATAATGAGATTGGAGAGGAGTCGAAGTCAGATTTTGGCCTCCTGCATTTAGCAGGTTGCGGTGAACATTCTGCTTTATGAAACTTATTTAATGTAGTCGTACCTTTAGTTCCTCATTCATTTTGCAAGTTTATATCAAATGCCTGTTGTGAAGCCCACATTGAATGCTCTGAGAGAACCAAGAATTCATTGGATGTGGAGCCTTTCTTCCAGGAAATAAAATAGGGGAAACAAAAATTGTATATGAGAAAGAAAAAAAGTATATATATGAAAAAGTAACTTTTACAGGGCTTTACAGTTGACATAGTTCTTTCCTACTTGTTTTATCAAAATTAAATTTCCAAATAATTTCATGGGCATATATTCTGTTTTCTCTACTATAATAATTAGAAAACTAGTGTTCAGGTGGTTACCATGGTTACTTTACCTCTTAGGATCATCCTGATAGTAAATAATCAAGAATTCACCCTAAAACTCCTGATTCCAAATCTGTTTACTTTTGGTAGCAACAGAGATAAAATGCTGTGAGGTCAAAGAAAGAACACATCACTATCACTGATGGGAGGTGCATGGGCATCATGACTATCTTCATGAAAAGAAAAGGATTTGGGCTGGAAATGATGAAGCATAATAGGAATTTGGACACTTACAGAAGGAGTTGGGAGTGTGGGGGCAGGTCTGTCTCACTAGTCAATTAAAGGAAAGCATTTCCATTACTGATGAGATGAGCTTGAGCAAGTCATTTAAACTTTCTGTGGCACGGACACCAATTGAAGTTTGAATATAATAATGTATTCTCTGCCAAAAGCATTGTATTATTAGGAAGATTCTCTGAACATTTGCATGAGAAGGTATTATTAAGTTTATTAGGTGCTTTTTTAAGTTGCAATATAATGCAACCTGGATAAGATTTAACTTCTAAAGCTTGACCTCAGCTTGTTTTTTTATATAGGTACACTATCGTAAGCTGTTGGGTTCTAAGGGAGCAATCAGGAGCCATTTGATTTATAGTATTTTTTTTTAATTTATAGTATTAATAGTAACATTACTTTTATTTTTTTCTCCCACAAGTAAAAATGTCATCTGAGTTGTAATTCTAAACTCTAGGAAGGCACCTTCCCTAATCCTGTCCACCAAATGGCCAGTTCCTCATTCCTGAATTAACAGGGGGTCAGATTGGGAAGTGAGACCTGTGGATTGAGGCTGAAAGCTTCTGGTTGAAGGGAGAAGATGGATGAAATTTTGGGAATAATTGCCACTGTATGTCCATGAGGAAGTAAACTTCTTGCATCTTCTGAAGAGGATATAACACACTCTGGGTCAGATTGTCTTCAAATATTCGGATTGAGTAAGCAGTTTTTCTCTGCAGGACAGGGATAGACGCAGGATGTTCTTGAGTGCTTTAATTTACATGGATTTATTACTTGTAAGTTTGATATTTATGTGTAACTCAATACTATTACTTTTGTAGTTTACGGGTTATATAGAATATTCTCTTGTATCAGTTCCTTTTTTTTTTTTTTTTTTTTTTACAATTTTATTTGTTTATTCATGAGTGACCCAGAGAGAGAGAGAGGCAGAGACACAGGCAGAGGGAGAAGCAGGCTCCATGCAGGGAGCCCGATGCGGGACTCGATCCCAGGTCTCCAGGATCACGCCCTGGGCCGAAGGCTGGCGCTAAACAGCAGAGCCACCCAGGGATCCCCTCTTGTATCAGTTCTTGACAAGATTAGAATTTCTCTGATACTTTTTGTTCAGAATTATGACTATATTTGCCTAAGAATATTCTGGCTCTTAAATGATACCAGTCTAGCGATGAAGGATTGGAGAGGTATCATCATTCAGACACAAGTTTTAGGGAAGGGGATTTTTACTTCCTTAACTAAATTTGTCAGCTTTCTCCTACCCCTGCCACACACACACACACACACACACACACACACACACCCTCACACCCTTGGACAACTCAGATATCTGTGTGAAGAGGATGGTATTTAAATCGTCCACTCTGCTGGCTGACAAGATGTGCACTGCTCCAAATAAACCTTAAGAATCTACTGGCTCCAAGCCTAGACTTTTGGTGCCAAGAGGAGTTTATAGCTATCTCTTTTTGCCAGTCCATTAACAGAATAAATCTCAACAATGCAGCTCTCTCTTTGGGCTTGCTTTCCGACACAGACACTGAACAGTTGCTTTCTAAATAGCAACAACAGCATTTTTTGTTGTTTTTGTTGTTGATTTACTTTCTCTCTTTTGATGTATAGCCTGGGACAAATACAGGGAGAGATTTAAAGACTTGTCCCTAATCTGAGAATTCTCAAATTTTGTAATATATGAAGTGACTTCATCATTCTTCAGAATGCTGATAATGAACCAAATATTAATAATGAAAGTGGATTTAAGGTGCTTTGTGGGTTTTTTTTTTTTTTGGTCATATTATTTTTGGTATTGATGGCCCATATGTTAATCAGTTTCTTGGCTGATACAAAATATTTTATTTAACAAAAACATGGCCATATTTTAGGGGCTAAAAAACCCCAAAAAACAAACCCACCTAAACTTGAATATAAACACTCTCACTTATTAAAAAAACAAAATCAAAAATGAAATTCCTCAGGTAGGCAACATGACTTAACTGGGCACCACTTAGGTGGATAAGCCTGCTACATCTTCCATTTCTGGTGAGAGAAACCAAGGGGGAAAATCTGTTAAGAAAAACTGGTGAGAAAGAAAGTAGAGCTGTGCCCAGTGTCAGGGTGCTAGAACCTATAGAGAAAGAAAACCGGTAAGACCTTCCTGATGGTGGAGTAGCTGGAGGAATGTTTAGAAGAGAGAATATTCTCTTGCTTCCTGATGCAGCGCAAAGGTCTTGCACCTCTAATTCTAAGCAAAGACTGCAACATAGTTCCTCTTAAAAAGGAAGACTGGGCACAGTAAGTTCACCTCTTCTTTCTAAAAATCCCACTTCTTAAAAGATTGAAAATATAGTGGTTCCAGAAAATGGTAAGAGACCACCAATAGTATAAGTTGGCATGTTGCATTCCTAGAAGATAGAAAAATGGGAAAAAGATGACAGAAAAAGACCCAAGGAAACTGCTGTACAAATGGCTTCCTTGGGGGATCTCTGTGAGCTCTAAGCTAGGAATGAACAAATCCAGAAAGCAGTCATGGGTTGTGGGTAGTGATCAAACTACAGATTAAAGAACTGCAGTAGGAATCAGTACAACTAGTTGACTATTTTCTAATCTCCAATGGGAAGATGGTGGGTGGGGAGAGGCTTGATTTTTCTTTCCCTCTAGCCAAAGCCAAAGCATTCTCCAGGTGACAGGATGAGCTGCCTACTGGCCCCTCATGAGAAAACTAGGGCCTTTGGAAGAGGATTAGAAGTAATGCCCTTCTCACACGAGAGAGTGATTGAAAGGAGAAAACAATACATTGCTCAACCATGTGTCAACTTCACTGATCTCTTACTGTCCTGGAAAGCTGTCCTGAACTTGGACACTGACCCTCTGCCATCCCATCTCTCATTCAAAGGAGAGGACTAATGGGGAAGCAGAATGTCTACAAACACAGAAGAACCTTTGTTGATTATCTAGTAAGTTATGGAGACATTCACCATAAATGACTGGTTTGAGAGACACACTTGACATTTTAAGCAATAATACCACATGAAGGATGCAGGTGACCTACTGAAAAATAAAACAACAACAAAAACACCTGACCTAATAGGAAAGAACTCATTCAGGGAATATAAAGAACTTACAAAAATTTTTCTTATTCTTGAGAAATATTGAAAAGGATATTTCATAAGTAATTACCATATTCAAATTTCAGTGGGTCTGCTTGATGGTCAGGAAAAGACCCAGGATTTTTCCATACTAAGAACTAAATTAAATAAAAAAAATTACTCAACTACTTACTGTATTTCAGACACTATTCTAGACTCTGGGCATATAAGAATGAACAAAGTAGACAGAAATTCTCCCCTTGTGGAATGTGTAGTCTATTAAGAGGGACAAATATATAGTGTGATAGCTGGTAATAAATGTTATGGAGAGAAATGATGTAGCAGAAGGTCAGAGCATGGATCATGAGGGGAGGGGATCATTTGGTAGGTTTTCCTCCCATTGAGGGATTAGGGTCTGGGAATTATGGATAACTTGAGAATCTGGAATGTTTACTGGTGACTACAGATCTAATTTGTATATATAGTCCTAAATAAAGCTTGCGTTTGGGAGTGGTTAAGGAAGAAAAGGATGAGAATGCACCCAGAAATGTGTAAAATTCTGAGATTTTCTTCTTTTCTACTTTCTTTGGTGATGTGGAGGCTGAGAAAGGGGCATTTTATCTCCTATTTTAGTATATGTGCTGCCAAAGTGAGCACAAGGGGATTTTATCTTCTATATGGGAGCTCTTTCTGGATACCTGCCCATGGAGTTGTAGACATTTCAGGGAGGTAGTTATTTATAACTCTGGGAGCTCTGGGAGCTCTGGGGATCTAAAAGAAATATTAAAAATAATGAAGAGTATACCTAAGAGCTCTAGTTAGGAGCTCCAGAAAGAAAGAATCAAGATGATAGAGATAAGCTCTAGAAAAACATTTCTCTGAAGTAAAGAAAGATTGAAGTCTTCAGATTGTACATGCCTACCACTGACCATGCAAGATGAATCAAATAACTGATAGGTACATCCTGAGGAAATACCAGATTTCCAAAGATGAGAAGAAAACCTAAAAGACTTCAACAGAGAAACATGGTACCATCTACGAAAAGATGAGAAATCAAACAGCTACCATACTCATTATCAACACAGAAGACGGTAGTTAGGGAGTGATTTCTTTAAATTTCCAGATATGATGATAAGATGAATTTTGTACCTAGACAAGATATCAGGAGAGAGTATGAGGGCAGCTTAAGAATGTTCTAACAGGTGAAAGAATTCATACAAGGTATCACCTCTCTATCTATAGGTATATGTGTATATATATTTTATTGCATGTTAAGATATATGCATTAAATATTTCTTGGCTATGGCCTAAAGTAGTGGTAATGTAAGGTGGTCTTGAAACATTGTAGCTTTTATAGTAAGCTGAAAAAATGTAATATTTTAAATTTATAAATTGAAACTTGATACTATACTGGCAACCTCTAGGAAAATTCAAAGCAAAACTTCACACTGGTTGATTGAGGAAAGTAAGGCTTGGTGGTAGAGAAGATTTTACCTTTAATGTACCGTTTTTTTTTTTTTTTTTTTTTTAATGTACCGTTTTGTACCATTTTTTTTTAAGCTTGTAAATTTATGTTATAATTAACATTTAAGTAATTAAAAAATTCTTCATCAGGTGATTGAACATTTTTTTTCTTTTGGTTGAACAGTTTTGTGATAGAATGAATAAAGGACTAAGATTCTTGATTTTTATACCTTTAGCCTTGGCATTCTACTTTTTGACATGATGGGAATTTTTGGTTTTAAAAAACAATGATGATTTGAAATGCCTTTATGCCTATGATGACAAATTTGATTAGTTTTTCTTTTAAAAGATTTTATTTATTCGAGAGAGAGAGAGAGAGAGGCAGAGACACAGACAGAGGGAGAAGCAGGCTCCATGCAGGGAGCCCAATATGGGACTTGATCCCAAGACTCCAGGATCACGCCCTGAGCCGAAGGCAGACGCTCAACTGCTTAGCCACCCAGGCATCCCTAATTTGGTTAGTTTTAATACGTCCTTTGTCACTATCATGTGTGCTTTAACTGACAGTTTTTATATGAATCCAGTGAAGAGAAATAGAGTCCCTTGATTCTAAATATAATGTTCTTATAGTCCAAAGATAAAGGACTTTTTTTTCCAGATTATTCTCTGATAATCCATATGATATCATTAATAATATTTAAATAAGAATACCCCGACTGTAACAAAATTAATTTATTTTCACTTAAAATAGTTTTCTGATGAATTTGAAGGAATAGAAATACTCATTTAAAAAAATCTTACTTAAATATGTTTAGAAACACCACATTTATTTAGCTTTCATTTTCGACAAGATCCAGTTTGCAACATTTTTCTCATGACTTGGATGTTCCCTGTGTAACATATTGAGCAATATTGAGTAGGAGAGGTATAAAGCCAGTGTTCTTGGACCTTCGTTACTTCGTTATTTTATATGTTTCTGAACATATAAAATATATGTTCTCTATGTATTAGCTTAGTCATTAGAACCAGAGCTTTTTTTTTTTTTTTCACTTTCAGCTTTTAAATGACTACATGTTTCAGGTGACTTTCTCCATATCCAACTTTTAAAATATCTACTAAGGCTGTTCATATTATTGCAACCAGTATGATGATGTAGCTGGGTAAGAACAGATGTTCTGCTGTGAAAGCAGATACCTGCACCTAAACAAAATCATTTACTGGATCAGTAAACTCAATACAGTGATGAGTTAACTTGCTCATTGTTCACATCTCTTGAGAAAACGTCTAACATTCACTCCTATTCCATATCTTAATTAGCGTAGATAAAAGTAAGCTTTTACTTACAGATATGTCAAAGATAATACATTAAAGACAAAAATGTAAATAATCTATTAGAACTATAATTCTTTTCCTTAAAAATGCCAATATCAAGTTCATCAATAAGGCATCAGATCTAGGGTGTATACTCTTGCTGATATTCCTATGAATTTACTTTGAAGTAGTTCTAGTTACCTTTGATAAGGAAGCAACTACTTTTCTACAAGTGTTTCTTGCCTTTTTTCTTCAGTAGAAGAGATTGATCTTTGGTCACAGAAAGGAGAGATCTGAGTTTGAACACTATGCATTTCAGACTGCACTAAGGCCCTCTATATTCATTTTGTCATTTCATTCTCTTTTATGAGGTGGTATCCACATTTTAAAGATGAGTAAAGAAAAAAAAAAACGAGTAAAGAGAGTAAGGAAATAAAAATTCATGTTGTAAAGCAATTTGAAATCTCTGATGTTTCTTTATAAGTTAATCATCAGATGGCCCTTTGGAAAAGTGGAAATAATGTGGGATTTTATTTTTTTTTAAATTAATTTTTATTGGTGTTCAATTTACCAACATACAGAAAAACACCCAGTGCTCATCCCGTCAAGTGTCCGCCTCAGTGCCCGTCACCCATTCCCCTCCAACACCCGCCCTCCTCCCCTTCCACCACCCCTAGTTCGTTTCCCAGAGTTAGGAGTCTTTATGTTCTGTCTCCCTTCCTGATATTTCCCAACATTTCTTTTCCCTTCCTTTATATTCCCTTTCACTATTATTTATATTCCCCAAATGAATGAGAACATACACTGCTTGTCCTTCTCCGATTGACTTATTTCACTCAGCATAATACCCTCCAGTTCCATCCACGTTGAAGCAAATGGTGGGTATTTGTCGTTTCTAATTGCTGAGTAATATTCCATTGTATACATAAACCACATCTTCTTTATCCATTCATCTTTCGATGGACACCGAGGCTCCTTCCACAGTTTGGCTATTGTGGCCATTGCTGCTAGAAACATCGGGGTGCAGGTGTCCCTGCGTTTCATTGCATCTGAATCTTTGGGGTAAATCCCCAACAGTGCAATTGCTGGGTCGTAGGGCAGGCCTATTTTTAACTCTTTGAGGAACCTCCACACAGTTTTCCAGAGTGGCTGCACCAGTTCACATTCCCACCAACAGTGTAAGAGGGTTCCCTTTTCTCCGCATCCTCTCCAACATTTGTTGTTTCCTGCCTTGTTAATTTTCCCCATTCTCACTGGTGTGAGGTGGTATCTCATTGTGGTTTTGATTTGTATTTCCCTGATGGCAAGTGATGCAGAGCATTTTCTCATGTGCATGTTGGCCATGTCCATGTCTTCCTCTGTGAGATTTCTCTTCATGTCTTTTGCCCATTTCATGATTGGATTGTTTGTTTCTTTGGTGTTGAGTTTATTAAGTTCTTTATAGATTTTGGAAACTAGCCCTTTATCTGATATGTCATTTGCAAATCTCTTCTCCCATTCTGTAGGTTGTCTTTTAGTTTTGTTGACTGTATCCTTTGCTGTGCAAAAGCTTCTTATCTTGACGAAGTCCCAATAGTTCATTTTTGCTTTTGTTTCTTTTGCCTTTGTGGATGTATCTTGCAAGAAGTTACTGTGGCCGAGTTCAAAAAGGGTGTTGCCTGTGTTCTCTTCTATGATTTTGATGGACTCTTGTCTCACATTTAGATCTCTCATCCATTTTGAGTTTATCTTTGTGTATGGTGAAAGAGAGTGGTCCAGTTTCATTCTTCTGCATGTGGATGTCCAATTTTCCCAACACCATTTATTGAAGAGACTGTCTTTCTTCCAATGGATAGTCTTTCCTCCTTTATCGAATATTAGATGACCATACATTTCAGGGTCCACTTCTGGGTTCTCTATTCTGTTCCATTGATCTATGTGTCTGTTTTTGTGCCAGTACCACACTGTCTTGATGACCACAGCTTTGTAGTACAACCTGAAATCTGGCATTGTGATGCCCCCAGCTATGGTTTTCTTTTTTAAAATTCCCCTGGCTATTCGGGGTCTTTTCTGATTCCTAATGTGGGATTTTAGATTAGGAAATGTGGATATGAACCCTAGCTCAGCTACTTACTTGTGATTTGGTCTGATTGCTCTATTTTTCTTCCTTTTTTTTAAAAAATATTTTTTTATTTTTTTCACTTGTTTTTATTGAAGTTTGATTTGCCAAATATAGTATACCACCCATTGCTCATCCCATCAAGTGCCCCCCCCTTAGTGCCTGTCACCCCGTTACCCCAACCCCATGCCCACCTCCCCTTCAACTACCCTTTTTTCGTTTCCCAGAGTTAGGAATCTCTCATGGTTTGTCTCCCTCTCTGATTTTTCCCACTCAGTTCCCCTCCTTTCCTTTATAATCCCTTTCACAATTTCTTTTGAGATCACTCTATTTTTCTAAATATTCAGTTTTCTTATTTATGATATAAAACTATTCATAAAGTAAAAATCATATTTGGCAGTGGTAGTGCTTTGAAATTGAAAGTAGTAGATAAACATTACTTTTCATCTTTATAAAAATTATGATAGGCAAGTAGGGATAGTGCCATCATTGCTAATTCCATTTGTCAATGAGAAAACTGAAATTAGGGACTTTAGGTGACTCCAGGTCACAAAATTACTGAGCAATGAGTCTCATATAGGATACTAGATCTGCTGACTCCAAATTTAGCATCTTTTTTTAAAAATGGGAGATCATGTTTTTAAATAGGCCATTTCTTAAATTTTTAGGTTCAAGAAAGTGTGTGTGTGTGTGTTTATAAATTTCACATATTCCTAAATTTAAAAAAAATTAACTTTCTTGGCAAGACTTTAGTTTTGAAATTTAGTGTAAATAAAACGAAGGTCCAAGAACACTGGCTTTATACCTTTCCTACTCAATATTGCTCAAACAAGAATGTTATGTTGCTGGGTTCTTTTTTGTTCCTTAGGAAAACTCTGAACTTCTACTCTGAGCTAGCCACTCTGTTAGATTTTGAAAATACAGATGATGAAGTTGATAACTTTGTTCACTGTCAGGAATAGAACTCAGAGTCGAAAAGGAGAGAGAATAATTTAGCAAATGAAGATGAGATCTTGTTTGTAAAACAGAATATAATAAAATTTATGTAGATGAGATCTGGTCTTCTCTGAATATAAAACAATAAGCCACGTTGTCTTTTTTTTCTCCAATTAAAAATAAAGATTTAAAAAATTGATTATAAAACATTGTGATAGAAATACAGCATTTCTGTCATTTGTTCAGTAAAGTCATATTTTTCAGTAAAATTCATGGAGCAACTGTTAGGAGCAGATTTCTACTTACATAAAACAAAAGAAGTGAGTGGCAGGCTTTATTATGTGAACATGTGATTGGGAATTCTGTGATTATAAAAGTTGGGAAAAATTTTAATGTGTAGATTTATATGTTTTTAAACTTGACAGGAAGGATTAAAAAATGATTGGAAGGAAATAAATGGTAATGAAAAATGTGGATAGGATCTATGAAAAAAATGGAAAGTAATGTAAAGGTGATTAAGTATAATTTTAAAATCCGATTTGCCTTACAGACATTCTTGAAAATGTGCATATGTATAACTGTAAAATATGAGTAAATTATAAGTGGCTTCCATTCATAGAAAGCTACAAGAAGCTAAAATCCTTATGAAATTTTGTTGTTTGTACACAAGGTTTAATATACTTAAAGCATTTCATATATATTTTTAAAAAGTATTTTTTTCCTTTCCAACTCAACATATAGGTGATTATCTTAATTCCAGTGAGCATCTGATTGAAATAAAAATTCATAGCTTCCAGCATATGTAATGAGTTCATAAAGTTTAGGTGACCTTTGTTTTTTACTAATGGATTTATTTTTTTAACTTTTAAATGAAATAAGAGGGCAATTCAGTAAGCTATTTGCAAACACAGCCTAATTGGAACTATTAGATCACAGGCTACAAGACTATGTGACAGCTCAAGGTGTGTGTTAATCATTCAAGGTATAAAAGTTGGAATTTGCCATATGAGAGGCAGTTCAGAAGTGTTAATGCATAGCGTATGTAAATTCAGGTTACTGATTTGTGATCCTTCTCTCTTTGTATGGCTGTACTAGAGTACAAATATATTTTCATGTCTGTTTATTTGCAGTAATTATTTTTTAAAGTTTTGCTTTGATGAAAGCAGTTTTCTGGTTTTGGACTGCCTTGACAAATATCAAACTATGGTTTTATCATTTGATCCTATTTTTTGAGGATTTACACATGTTATTGCTAGTACTTGGTGAATATTATTATGCTTTAAGAAGGAAAAAGTTTGTGTTTAGTGTACATTTTATGAGGTTTGTTAATGGTTGGTGAATTATGCTGCAGAAATTATAATCCGCACACTTTAAGAGAGGACATATCCATCCAACTTCTGGGTGGATTGTTTTAAATGAAATTGTTGTACCAAGTTGCTAAGCATGTCATCACAGTTCTGAGGAATGCTAATGTCCTGTTTTTAGCCAAAATAAATTGTGCATTAATATGCATAGCTAAAGATGTCAACCACAGTGAGCCATCTGTAGCCAAACTGAGTAACTGCCTCTGTGGAGGAGGTCATGTGGCTTGTGCAATCCTTGAAGAGCAGAACACATAATCTGTTTACAAGTGATAGCTTGGTTTCCTCTTTATAATAGGATATATTATGTTATTATATAATGTATGTTATATGATTATATTTTCTATGGCATTCAAAATAATGTAAAATATGAATAGCATATTCAGTAAATATTTGAAGATAATTTGATGAAAAATAGGGGAAAAGCTGAGAATAATTCATGAGAAGTGGTCACTTCTTTTGAGTCCATGTGAGGAGAGGAGGGAAGAAGAAATCATTGGAAAAAATACGAAGCACTAAGTACTGTGGTTCAGACTATGGTAGGAAGAGTTGAGAAAGGGCAGACCTTGGAATATTAAGTGGTAAAGGAGAAAATTCAATGTGCATCCTAAAGATGGGTAGCATTCAGGTAAATAGAGGAGGAACGCACATTGGGCTGTGTGTCATGACCAATGTGAGGGAGAATGAGGATACTGCCATGATGGAGTAAATGGTACAGGTTGATGTCACGGTCTTCAGAAAAGTTTACTTGTTATGCTTTCAGAAGTTAAGAACCCACCAGGTTCTGGGACACCTGGATGGCTCAGTGGTTGAGTGTCTGCCTTCGGCTCAGGTTGTGATCCCAGGGTCCGGGATCGAGTCCCGCATCGGGCTGCCTCTGCCTGCATCTCTGCCTCTCTTTCTATGTGTCTATCATGAATAAATAAATAAATCTTTTTTTTTTTTTTTTTTTAAAGAACCCACCAAGTTTTATTGTATAGGGACAGGATGAAAGCATGACTGAAGAAAATCTATTTAACAGCTAATGTGAATGGTATGAACACCAGCAAATATAAATTCTTAATATTGTGTTATTCTTTTAATGTTCCATTATTCCAAGCACTATGCTATGTTGAGCAGAGATTCCATTTTAAATCTTTTCAAAAAATATTTATTCATGAGAGACAGGAGAGAGGCAGAGACATAGGCAGAGGGAGAAGCAGGCTCCCTGTGGGGGCCTGATGCGGGCCTCGATCCCAGGACCCGGGGATCACGACCTGAGCTGAAGGCAGACGCTCAACCCCTGAGCCACCCAAGCATCTCTCCATTATAAATCTTATGTAAATTTTGTATTTAAAATTTCCAGTTTGGAGTACATTGAATAGTGGATGTTAGTCATTAGGCCTTCTGGACTTTTTTTGGGAGAAATTTCCATTCTGTTCTGAAGCTAAATAGATTAATAACAGTTCTGAGCAAGAACATACTTTAATTCTAGAACCCTAACATTTGCCAACTCACCTCAATGCTTAGATGTATTGAGTTATCTTAAATTATTACTGAAGACACTGATTAGTAGAAACCAATCAAAAGTTTGAACAACTGTTTTTGAAAGTGGCAACATTAATTAAACTCTCTATGTGAAGTTCACAATAAGTGGTACCTCTTGAAACATCTAAATAACATATTTATGATTATCCCTCAAAATCCTTAGCTAATGAGTTTGTCTTACTATATATCATAGTTCTGATAAATAAGAAAGGTTCAACAAAGTGGAACCCAGAGGATCGGATAAGCAGGGAAGTGTGCGATAGTAATTATATTACAGGTCTGCATTAGAATACACAGTGACCTCAGAAGGATCAAAAGTCCTGGCTGACTAGTCTCTTACCCCTTTTATGTAGCATATTAAATTAGAATAGTGAATGAACAACTTTATGTATTTCTTTTGCTCCTTTCCAAAGAACTTATTTAATTAGAGTAGTTCATTAAAACAATTGTGTCTCCAAAACTTGAATTCCATTTATGCACTTTTTGTAAGTAAGACTATGAGTGGGGAAAACAAAAGATAACTATTTTTCCTTTTCTTATATCAACTCAAGAATTTAGGAATAGGTGAAGCATGACATTTTTCTAATATAGTTGGATTCTTTCATTTCAATGTTTATATATAGAAGATAAGACTTCTTCCTGGACACATTGATATAGTTGTGGGCTTACCTGGTGTTGTTTCTTGCATTTTGCCCATCATTTATCAGGTGGATGCGGATGATTATAGTGTAATGTTAGGGAATAAGTGCTAGTTATTTTTTTAAGTTTTTTTTTTTATTTATTTGAGGGAGACAGCATGTGTGTGCATGAGGGAAAGAGTATATGAGTGGAGGTGGGGGGGGGGTACACAGCTGCACAGGGAGCCTAATGTGGGGCTAGATCTTAAGACCCTGGGATCATGGGATCCCTGGGTGGCGCAGCGGTTTGGCGCCTGCCTTTGGCCCAGGGCGCGATCCTGGAGACCCGGGATCGAATCCCACATCAGGCTCCCGGTGCATGGAGCCTGCTTCTCCCTCCGCCTGTGTCTCTGCCTCTCTCTCTCTCTCTGTGACTATCATAAATAAATAAAAAATTAAAAAAAAATTAAAAAAAAAAAAAAAAAAAAAAAAAGACCCTGGGATCATGACCTGAGCCAAAGGCAGATGCTTAACTGATTGAGCTACCCAGGTGCCGTAAAAAGTGCTAGTTATGACCCAGGCACTCTAATAAGTGCACTTATAACAGATGCCCCAATTAAGTGCTAGTTATGGGAGGTTGTTTATGAAATATTGGTGGAAGGCTTCTGTGAATCAGCCTTGTCCTTGGATATCGTTTGACTCCTGTGGCATGATGAAGAAATGATAAGGGCTAAAATCTAAGATCCTTGTTCATGGTAAGGGTAGAATGAAGACCCAATCATGTAGAAATAGGAGAACCAAGTGTATAATAGACATAGATACCAAATGGAACTGGCAGCGAGTGTCTGAGGCAGTGATGGTAATAAATTCAGGTTCATTTCTCCTCAGAAATAAGTGTTTAATTTTGGAAGTGAAATGAGGCAGTAATTGCCTCTAGGCAGGGAAAATATGTCTGTTTAGCAGGTATGGTGATTATGAGAGACTCAATTTGACTCAAAATGAGGAGAGGTTGTCCATCGCCAGGGGCATAGGGTTCTAGGGAGAATGGCATGCAACCAGAAAATGAAGGGAGAAATATGTCCTACAAACTGTGTAAACAATGGCAATTAGTAGAGTAAACACAGGAAGGCTGTAGCTTGAAGAGCACAAACATTTTGAGTTAATTTATTTAATCTAAACCAGCTCAAAAACTGTGGGCATGTCACACTTAAAGGATTAGTTAGACCCCAGGGTGTCAGTGAAAAGACTACTACCAGTAAGCCCTCACCATCTTTTGGGGGATATAGACCCGCTTCCATCATGGAAGCGGGTTGCATTGTATATTTCAAAATTATATATTTTGAAGTTCTTGCAAAAGATTAACTTCATTTCACAATTCTGGGAGAGGCATAGTTAAAGGTATGAAAGAAAGGTATGAGAGGAAGTAGTTGGAGTCCACCCCTTCTGTGGTTGGTTGTTTGACACAGTTACCCTTTTGTGAGGGTGTAAAGTATCTGGACAAGTGAGGGACTTTGGCTTTGGAAATGTGAAAAGATGAATGGGAAACTACCTTTCACAAGCATACAGACACCCTTGTGGAGTCACTGAGAATGCAGTGAAAATACCACAGCATTTCTGACTCCGATGACTGAGAAGGAGAAGGCACTGTTACTGCCTACCCGTTAGATGCCTGCGCGGAATTGTGGAAGGCACGGCCCACGGTAAAGTACAAGGTGGTTCCTGATGTTGGGGCGGCTTGTGGATTCTCATTTTCTCAGTGTATGGGAAGTTTGCTTTTGTTTTTATTTTCCCACTTGAATCAGGGAATTGGAAATGCTTCTGTTTTCAGTGCTAGATTGTTAAGCACTGAGAAAAAATCATTTCTAGTTTCAGCGGATTTGGCCAGTAGAATTAAATATAAAGGAGGCTCTTTCTAAAAATTCCTAAGAGGATAAAAAGCTTTTCATATTGTGATTGCTACAGTGATTTTAACCTGTGTTCTAGCAGGGAGGAGGAACATTGAGGGATCAAAATGTCTTTTATGTGTTGTTTATCAAAATGAAGAAAATGTGGTCATTAAAAGGACAAAAGATGGAGCAGTGGAGTTTGTTCAAAAAAGAATGAAGAGAAAAGCAGGATTCTCCTCTATGAGGAGGCAGTGACTTGTGATATCCACCTCTTCCTAACTCTCCCTTGTGTCTTTATGTGGAAACAAGAGTCATATATATTTATAAACCACAAGGAGACATTGGATTTTGGAACAAAGGCAGTACAGAATGTGTTTCCCAGTGTTAGTGTAAATCATGCATTTGATATGCTGTGGTAGCGTTCTAATTTTACAGTGTTGAGAGTGCAGTGAAAGCCTAACAGCTAGCTACGCATGAAGCTCCAAAGTTCACATTGCAGAGAGACTTACAGTTTTACTGAGAAAACCAAATGAATCCAAGGAAGTATTCAGGGGGGAGCATGGAAGGAAGTTTCCTAGCAGGAAGAAAGGAAAAAAGTAGTCACCACAGTAGCATCAGATTCTTACTATGTATCTGTAATAACCTTGAAGCTGTATGTTAACTTGTTTCTTGTCTGACTTCTCTACTATGATGTAGTCTCCAGGAGGATGGAGATTTATCTCTTTTATTCAGTGCTATGTGCCAAGTAGAAGTTGTTCTATAAATACTTGAATAAAGAAATGAATAGGTTGGCTCGGGTCCCTGGGTGGCTCAGTCTCTTAAGTGTTAGACTCTTGATTTCAGCTCAGGTCATGACCTCAGAGTCATGAAATTGAGCTCTGCATCCGCTCTGTGCTCAGTGGGGAGTCTGCTTAAGATTCTCTCTCTCCCTCTCCCTTTACCTCTCCCTTCCACATGCACGCTCTCTTTCTCTAAAATAAATAAAACCTTAAAAAAAAAAAAAAGAAATGAGCAGGTGGGGGTGCTTGGCTGCTCAGTCAGCAGAGCATGAGATTTGATCTTGAGTTGTGAGTTCAAGCCCCATGTTGGGTGTAGAGCTTACTTAAAAAGAAAAATGAAAAAGAAATAGGTGAATGAATTTTACATCTGTTTTGGTTTTGTCAAACCAAAATCTTTTGTCAAAAAGATTAAAAGCAATTAACTATAATGTATGTAGGTCACTAACCTTAGGAGTTTATGATTTAATGTGGTTAATGTAGATGCACATCTCACAATGTTTTATAGGAAAAAAAATCAGTGACAGAGCCTAGGTAAAGAATTATGTTTTTAATTATATTTTCTTTTGTCTGACTGCATGATTATGAGCTATTATGGTACCATTTAAGGCTGTGGAAAAAGACAAATGAGAAAAAATGAACAGTAGAACAGCAGAAGTTACATTGACAGGAGGGGAGATGATTGAGTAGGTAGTTGGAGACTTATGGAGGAATTTCTGTTCCTTAAGAAGCAGGTAAAGTGGAGTGAAAGGTTCCATCTTACTTTTTGTCACGGTGCTTGCATAAGTAGCATATGCTTGTGTTTTGGGATTCAAATATTTATATGTACAAAAATTTATTTTGTGAATGCTTTAAGCATACAGAAAAGTAAAGATAAGAATATTAAAAGTGCATAGATACTCAGACCTTATACTGGAAAGAAATGTAATGAACACCCAAGTACTTTCCACCCATTACATTTTTTTTTAATTTGTTTTTATTGAAGTTTGATTTCCCAACATATAGCGTAACACCCAGGGCTCATCCCATCAAATACACCCTCAGTGCCCATCACCCAGTCACCCTATCCCCCTGTCCACCTCCCCTTCCACTACCCTTTGTTTCCCAGAGTTAGGAGTCTCTCATGGTTTGTCTCCCTCTCTGATATTTCCCACTCATTTTCTCTCCTTTGCCCTATAATCCCTTTCACTAGTTCTTATATTTCCCATATGAGTGAAACCATATGATGATTGTCCTTCCCCGATTGACTTACTTCACTCAGCATCACGCCCTCCAGTTCCTTCCACGTCGAAGCAAATGGTGGGGATTCGTCGTTTCTGAGGGCTGAGGAATATCCCAGTGTATACATAGACCACATCTTCTCTATCTGCTCATCTGTCGATGGGCACCGAGGCTCCTCCCACAGTTTGGCTGTTGTGGACATTGCTGCTGTGAACATCGGGGGTGCAGGTGTCCCGGTGTTTCACTGCATCTGTATCTTTGGGGTAAATCCCCAGCAGTGCAATTGCTGGGTAGTTGGGTAGCTCTATTTTTAATGTTTCACATTTTTAAGCAGAAATACATCTTGTTAGAGTTGACCATCTCTTTAACTTTCTCCAAACAAAAGTTTGCTTTCCATGATATTGCAAAATAAGCCGTTTTACACCAGTGCATGAGTTTAAATGATTCAGTGCGCTATTTTATTTTATTTTATTTATTTTATTTTTTAAAACAACTTTTTATTTTTATTTTTTATTTATGATAGGCACACAGTGAGAGAGAGAGGCAGAGACACAGGCAGAGGGAGAAGCAGGCTCCAAGCACCGGGAGCCCAACATGGGATTCGATCCCGGGTCTCCAGGATCGCGCCTGGGCCAAAGGCAGGTGCTAAACCACTGCGCCACCCAAGGATCCCCACTTTTTTATTTTAAAGCCATTTTAATGGTTAAGAAAAAGATTCAGTAAGGTTTTTATTTTTTCTTACCAAAAGGGTTTAACAATATAAACTGTTAAATGGCAGAAGTTTTTAAGGGTTTAGGAAAGGTTAATTCAGTTCTTTTCAGAAGGAAATTGTTTGCAAGTAAGGAGCATGTTTTTTGCCAGCCTAACACTTCATACTTTTGTACCATGGAAAACTGTTCTCATACCTCTGTTCCACATATTTCGTTTTTCGCTATACAGACTTCTGTACATAGAACCTCTGTGCTAAACTGGTATCATTGTTACTTTGAGGGGAGAATTCATGTAGAATTTGACATTCTAAATTACTTTGGAAATATTGAAAATTTTTTATAATTGTATATTATTTTGGAATTAAAAAGGTAAATGTTAAACATAGATACTTTTAAATTATGTTCTCAAAAAAATAAATTATGTTCTCAAGTATCAAATTCAGCATCTTCTTTTTATAATTGATGCAGTATGAAACGAGTAGAGGCATTTAATTCTATACCTATGTTTATATATGTGATATATATCTCACATCTATACATATCTCACCAGCTGAATAAGTGTACTGTTTACTTATATTGCTCTTTCTAGTATATCCATAAAATTATAAGGAAGAATTTTTCCTCTGTTAAATCATGGTATTATTTATGATAATTTGAAGACGTGCCCTTTTTTTTTTTTTTTAAATTTTCTTAACATAGAATGTTCTCTTTCTTACCCAGTGTGGTTAACAATTTTTGCTTTAGCACATTTGATTATGTTGCCTCGGAGGGGAAAGTAATGCTCTGCTAATTTAAGAAATTTAGCAATGTGTTAAAAATTTAACAGGCATATACTAGGTTGTATACCTAAAAACTATTTATGAACCATCAATAGAGAAAATATCTAATGAAACTAATTTATGGAATTAATATGTTATAGCTCATCTTTTTAATGATACAATGTTTCCTATTTATGGGGGTACAAACTTTCAGTAAATCAAAGGCAAAGAATAACAACACTAGAAAAAAAATACAAATATGTTTATTTTTACTTTTTTATTTTCCTTAAAATATAGAGTGCTTATTAAGTCTCTGAATTTCAGTAATTATATTTAAGTGTCATTAACATAAAATTTTTGATACAAATTAAGGAAAATAAGTTGATCTATTAAAATATAGATGATGAGAGCAGCCCAGGTGGCTCAGTGGTTTAGCGCCGTCTTCAGGCCAAGGCGGAGACCTGGGATCGAGTCCCACATCGGGCTCCCTGCATGGAGCCTGCTTCTCCCTCTGCCTGTGTCTCTGCTCTCTCTCTCTGTGTCTCTCATGAATAAGTAAATAAAATCTTTAAAAAAATATAGATAGATGATGAGTAACATAGTTTCAAATGATACCATGTTTTTAAAAATGTTTTTGTGTCATTACATTGTTACTGTCTCTGACCATTATTTCATAATTATTTCTAGATAAAAGAGTGGCTCTGTTTAAACTGTCAGATGAAAAGAGCTCTAGGAGGAGATCTGGCTCCAGGTCCATCATCACCTCAGCCCAAACCGAAGACTGCCCCTGTTACTCCTGCATCAGCTGTGAGTAAACCATCCCCACAGCCACAGCAGAGTTCTCCAAAGAAGGATCCTATACCCAAACCGGATATCTCAAAGGCACCTGAGTCTAAGAAGCCCCCACCCCTAGTGAAACAACCAACCATTCATGGTTCTCCCCCACTTGCGGCCAAGCACCCTCCTGTGGCAGAGTCCTCATCCAAGCCAGCCCCTCCCAAAGAGCCTTCGGTCCCATTGGAGCAGGCCAAGGTTTCCACGGCTGAGGATAAACCAAAGCAGCCCAAGACGGTAAAACCAGCCACAGACGTGTCTTCAGCATCAATAGCAGCAAAGCCTGATACTCCAAGCTCTAGAGTGCAGTCAGAGGATCAAGAGATAACAGCCCCTCCTCTCAAAACAGACGCTGCCAAACCGTCGCAGAGTTTTCCACCAACAGGAGAAAAAGTCACCCCAGTCGATTCTAAAGTCATACCCCGACCTGCATCAGATTCAAAAATTACTTCACATCCTGGGCCTAGTTCAGAGAGCAAAAGTCAAAAACAAGTGGATCCTGTTCAAAAGAGGGAAGAACCCAAGAAAGCACAAACCAAAATGAGTCCTAAGCCAGATGCCAAGCCGATGCCAAAAGGGTCACCTCCACCCCCAGGCCCACGACCTACCACTGGCCAAACTGCCCCCACATCTCAGCAGCCCCCAAAGCCTCAGGAGCAGTCGAGACGCTTCAGTCTGAATCTGGGAAGTATTACAGATGCCCCCAAATCACAGCCCACGACGCCTCAAGAAACCGTGACTGGAAAACTCTTTGGGTTTGGAGCTTCCATCTTCAGCCAGGCATCAAATTTAATCTCCACAGCAGGCCAGCCTGGGGCCCAGTCTCAGAGTGGGCCTGGGGCCCCAGCAAAGCAAGGCCCTCCCCCTTCGCAGCCACCTCCTCAGGGGCCACCCAAATCCACGGGCCAGGTGCCCCCAGCGCCTGCAAAGGTTATACCTGTGAAAAAAGAAACAAAAGCTCCAGTAGCTGATAAATTAGAGCCCAAAGCTGAACAAGTTCCAACTGTAAAAAGAACAGAAACAGAAAAGAAGCCTCTGCCTGTCCAGGATAGCAAATCTTCAGCAGCTGAGCCTCAAAAGACTGTCCTTGCCCCCAAATTGGAGGAAGCCTCCAAACCAGAATCAACTTGTCCTCTCTGCAAAACTGAACTCAACATAGGTTCTAAGGATCCCCCTAACTTCAATACTTGCACTGAATGCAAGAATCAAGTGTGTAATCTCTGTGGATTTAACCCTACACCACACTTGACTCAGGTAAGCAATTTATATATTACTTATGGATGTAAATATATCATGTTTATGTGGAAATATTTTGGTAGCTGAGTTTCTGAGCCAAAAAACCTCCCCCAAACAAACCCATGTCTAGCAAAGAAGGCGTATCAATATCGGTGGCATAGTAAAAGTTTCAATTACTTATTAGAGGCTTCATTTCTTACTAGAATTTCATATACTTTGTTTTTCTGGGTTATGCACCAGAATTAAGAATATGAAATAAACTGACAATTTAAAATAACAATTATCCCAGTCCTTCGTGAATTAAAGACTTGTAGCTTTGGAGTACTATCTGATTTTCACTTACACCAAGTAGGAGTTGTAATTTATGGTTCCCATTATCTTCATCCTTCCTGCTCTACTGTCTTAGAGAAAGTTCTGGTTGCTTGCTGATCCATAAACAACACGAGCTCTGTTATTTTACAGAAACTTAGTGTAAGTTAATAACATTACCTCCTAGAAAATACTGGTTCAAACTTATTATGTCTAGACTTCTTATAATTCTCTTTGAGCTGTTATCTGTACTTCAATAAGAATGTGCAAAGAACCACCCCCAAAAAGTGCACAACAAACCAGATACATGGGTTTCAGTGACTAATGTCAAGGAACTGTGTTTTTAATTTAATTTTTTTTTTAATAGGACAATGAGACATTTTCTCTACACTGTAAATGACCAAAATGCAGATGGGCAAATTTCTACCTAATAGTGTTATAAAAGAATGAATCTGTAAACATTAGTAATCTGTTAGGGGCCGTTAGAATATTTGGATTTTGGAAACCTGGGGCGTTAAATGATTGTTGCTGTCTTAGATGCTTAATAAACATTATGGGATTGAATTTTAACTGATTGTTCATTGTTTTTAGACAAATCAGAAATACTTAAGGATTACTTTATTGCACTCTCTTTGATTTTGTAATTCATTGGAATGGAAAAATTGAACAGATTTTAGTAACTATACAGAAGAAGCTTTAGCGATTCCGGGTGTGGTTTTGAGTTAATCTTTTTAAGGAAAAAAACATATATAATTTTTATTTTTTTACTTTTAAAAGGCATTAGGTTGCTTTGACATAATTATCACCATGTGAAAGTGCTGTTTTTACAGACTTAAGCAGATTTTTATCCTCTTTATCTGTGATGAATAGTTAACTAAGATCCGTTTTAAAGGCAGATAAAATTTGGTTTCCCTCAGCACTTCATGAGTGGTAACAACTATAATTATTACTTACAGTGGCTTGGATTCAATGCAAAAGCAAAACAAAAAGCAAACCTTAAATTTCTCCCATATATTTAGAAGAGTTGTTTTTGGTTGTGTATTCATGAAGCAGAAAATTTTGGTTTTACCAATACAATTGTATTTATTTCATAGACTTAAAAAATTGTACCCTTTAATGAGGAGCCTATGGTATCAACATAGTGCAACACTGAAAACAAAACATAATGTCTACATTTAAAATGTACTTAGGGCACACTGAAAAAAGGCGTAATGCGGAGGGAGGACTTTGTGAGTATGTGTACATATGTATATGTATATATTTGGACCATAGTGATTATGGGAATCTAGTCAGTGTTTGGAGGTATGAAATGAGAGCCCTTGGGAAGAAAGACTGTGAACTCTTTAGGACAATCTTTGGTTTTCTTTGTGTTGGTAAAATTTTATTTGGGGGAGGAGGGTGGTTAATTTGGAAAGGAGGTTTTTTGAATAAGGCACAGAATTACCTAGGCCGTATGTACAAAATTTCAATAGTTTGAAAATATAAGGGGTCTCAAGTATTCAGGTGGTTTAGGTGAAGTCCTATTTTAAATATGATCAGTGGTATTTAGACTGTTACTATTCAGAATATTTGCTGTGTGGTAATTTATTTGATTTGGGGGATCCCTGGGTGGCTCAGCGGTTTGGCGCCTGCCTTTGGTCCAGGGTGCGATCCTGGAGTCCCGGGATCGAGTCCCGGGTCAGGCTCCGGGCGTGGAGCCTGCTTCTCCCTCTGCCTGTGTCTCTGCCCCTCTCTCTGTCTCTCTATGTCTCTCATGAATAAATAAATAAAATCTTAAAAAAAAAAAAGATGTGATTTTGGAAGATGTTTCAGAGGTGAAAAAGAAAACTGGTGTAACAAAACCAGGTGGCTAGTGTTCCTAGCTTACCTGAGCTAATCCATATGAAGCCGTCAGTTGGGGCATAAGGCCTCAGTGATCTTCTGTCTGTAGGTAAGTACATCGGCTGACTTTGTATCAAGGGAGTGAGTGACGTTCATTGAGTTAATGAGTGTTCAAACATTCCTCTTACTGTTACTCCAAAGGACTTCAGAGGATTGGAAGATGGAGTTAGTTGAAAAGAAAGGCACATTGTGTTTGTGTGTGTGTGTGTACATACATACACATGTATTTCTAGAAAATTTTAAATGCGATTTAGAGGCTTAACTGGTGGTGCTCTCCCAGAGTCCTTACTCCTAATCTCCCCTCATTTCCTTCCGTTAGGAGTGATTAGGAGAGCATCTTCTTCTTGATCCTTGCTTGCTTTCTCTGCTTTCTCCATTCCGCTTGTGATATTTATTTCTTGGGACCTAATATCTCCCACTCCTTCCTTCTAATTGTAGAGAGCACATTCAGAAAATACTCAGACTTCTGCCTGCAATGCAAAGAAATAGTATTTCTTTTTTTTTAATAAATTAATTTTTATTGGTGTTCAATTTACCAACATACAGAATAACACCCAGTGCTCATCCCGTCCAGTGTCCCCCTCAGTGCCCGTCACCCATTCCTCCCAACCCCCCGCCCTCCTCCCCTTCCACCACCCCTAGTTCGTTTCCCAGAGTTAGGAGTCTTTATGTTCTGTCTCCCTTCCTGATATTTCCCAACATTTCTTCTCCCTTCCTTTATATGCCTTTTCACTATTTTTTATATTCCCCAAATGAATGAGAACATACACTGTTTGTCCTTCTCCGATTGACTTACTGCACTCAGCATAATACCCTCCAGTTCCATCCACGTTGAAGCAAATGGTGGGTATTTGTCGTTTCTAATTGCTGAGTATTATTCCATTGTATACATAAACCACATCTTCTTTATCCATTCATCTTTCGATGGACACCGAGGCTCCTTCCACAGTTTGGCTATTGTGGCCATTGCTGCTAGAAACATCGGGGTGCAGGTGTCCCTGCGTTTCATTGCACCTGAATCTTTGGGGTAAATCCCCAACAGTGCAATTGCTGGGTCGTAGGGCAGGTCTATTTTTAACTCTTTGAGGAACCTCCACACAGTTTTCCAGAGTGGCTGCACCAGTTCACATTCCCACCAACAGTGTAAGAGGGTTCCCTTTTCTCCGCATCCTCTCCAACATTTGTGGTTTCCTGACTTGTTAATTTTCCCCGTTCTCACTGGTGTGAGGTGGTATCTCATTGTGGTTTTGATTTGTATTTCCCTGATGGCAAGTGATGCAGAGCATTTTCTCATGTGCATGTAGGCCATGTCCATGTCTTCCTCTGTGAGATTTCTCGTCATGTCTTTTGCCCAAGAAATAGTATTTCTAAGAAAGGATTCAACTATTCTGTTTATTTTTCTAATAAAGCATATTTAACTTTACGTACCCGCCTCTGTGTCTGATATAGGTAATCACTGTGAGGCGGGACTTCTTTTCCTTTGGGTACCACTCTGCCCTCTGTGCCTCTGGGGGTGAGAAGAGCTGGTTATCGCCTGTCACGGGTTTGGGAGCCCAGGGAGTCCTCCCTCCCCTGCCCATTGAACCAGCACACCTGTCTCTGAGGTTGCTCCCTGCAGCCTCCCCGCAGCCTCCCGCAGCCTCCCCGCAGCCTCCTCCAGCCTCCCCGCAGCCTCCCGCAGCCTCCCTGCAGCTCCCCGCAGCCCCCCACAGCCCCCCGCAGCCTCCTCTAGCCCCCCAGCCCCCCTCAGCCTCACCCAGCCCCCCAGCCTCCCGTAGTTCCCCACAGCCTCCTCCAGCACCCCCCCAGCCCCCCGCAGCCTTCCCCAGCCCCTGAGCGGTGCCAGGCCTGCCTGCCTGCGGCCGGGGTGAGCGGCCCGGGTGTAGCCGCCGTGGGCCTGAGCTGCGCGTTTGCGTAAAGGGCTTGCGAGGCCTGTAAGGAGTGGCCCTGAGAGCGAGGAAGGAGTGTCTGGGCGTTGACTCTTGCCAACTCGGGGAATATCCTCTCTTAGCAGCAGTCTTTAAAGTGCAGCCGGGGGATCCCTGGGTGGCGCAGCGGTTTAGCGCCTGCCTTTGGCCCAGGGCGCGATCCTGGGGACCTGGGATCGAATCCCACGTCGGGCTCCTGGTGCATGGAGCCTGCTTCTCTGCCTGTATCTCTGCCTGCCTCTCTCTCTCTGTGTGTGTGTGTGTGTGACTATCATGAATGAATGAATAAATAAAATCTTAAAAAAAAAAAAAAATAAAGTGCAGCTGGGCTTTCTGAAAGAGCTAATGGTAGAGACTTTGGAAGCTTCCCGAGAAAAACAGCCTCAACTGACGCTCAGTTTACCCAGTGAGTCTAGGAACTCGCGTTCGGGTCACAGGCGCGGAGGACTCGAGTTCCTCCTAGTGGTGTTGATTTTGCTGTTTTCCTGTACTTTTCAAAACTTGTGAATAAAACTTAAAACCGCGTTTCCTGATGTTTTAGGAAGGTCTAGGGTCCTACTTTTGCTTCCTTAGTAAGACGATTCGGCTCGGCCCAAGTGCGGTGGGGAGAGCGAGCATGTCCTTGTCACTAGGCAGCAAGTGGCCTTCGGAGCCCGTGAGACCCAGCGGTGTAACCCGGGTCCCTTCCCATCTTTGCTCCCCGCCCCCGGGGCTTCTTCCCCAGGACACCTTGGGGACGGCCTGTGGGCACGCGCGAACCTCTGTAAGATGAACATTTTTGGACATAAATACTTTGTATTTTTAATTATCTCCCAAGGAAAGTTTACTAGTACTGTTGTTACCAAATCAAGGGTCAAGGACCCTGAAGTATCAAATACTCTTTGGAGGTGTGATAGCATTTAACGTTGCCACCACTGGTGTCATGATTGTCTTCTTCCTGCAGCTCCTCCATACTTGAATAAAAACATTGAAAATGATATTTGTTAATTTAGAAGTCTGAAATTGCTATCACATTGTTCCTTTGATTTGTATTTCTTTGGCTACCAGAAGTTTTATTTGGATACTAAATGTAAATACATGTTTCTAATTAGGATCCAGACAAAACCTTGTGTAGGCATTATGGGAAAAGGTAAACTGCTATCACTGCTGCTGTGCTGGGTTTTGTTTGTTTTGTTTTTGTTTTTGCAACAGGCTGGTATTTGACAGGCATTTTCCTGACAACATTCTTGTTGGGTAGGTTTTACGGTGATTTTAGAAATCAGGAGAATGGGTATCAGAGCAGTGCAGCTATCAAACCGGAGAGCTGGAATTCAGAGGCTGAGCCAGTGCTCTCTCTTCTGTTACATATTTGAGTGGCCTAGGGAACTTGAGAGCAAATGCCTCTTGTTCTGTCCTTTCTTACCTAGAAGTTGTGTCAGTAGGTAATTACCAGGACTTTAATACTAACACATTTCCTAGTATGTGCATGAAAGCCAGGTGACATTGGGGCCCACAGAACAGTGGTGGGTGTGTTAAGTGGTTGGATCTAGAAGAATGGACAGATCAAAAGATTTGGAAGCGTAGAGGCCAGCATCATTGCATCATTTTTTGTTCCAGATAAGCCCATGAACTGTCACCATTTATAGGTGAAAGCGATGACTGACGGAATGATGTCCTTCCCTTCATACATAGTGAGTGTGAGGACATACCTCACATACCTGGACATACCTGCTCCAGCTGCAGGAAATACTGTTCTACTCCTGCCAATGAATGAGAAGACTTAACTCTGAAAATTATGAACATCCAAGTGTTCCGTTGGTGGTGGCAGTGGTCATTGATCTTTGCTTCCCCCAGTACTTCTGGGTAGCCTCTCTGGTTACATTCCCGGGAGTGGGGTTGCCGGCCGTAGGTTATCTATATGTAAATCTGTTCTCCGGGGCAGTTGTAGCAGTGTATCTTCTGGCCAACTTCTCATACATGTTACTATTTCTCTACAGATGCATTGTGCGATAAAATGGACAAATATTCACATAAGATGGACAAATGTGGCGAATGAGCACTATGGCTAACTCTAAGATTATTTTTAGTGCAAAAAACCCACATTGGATTTCAAAAACTCAGTATGAAAAAGTGTAAAATATCTCCCTTATAATTTTTTGCTGAAACTGTTGTATAAGGCTTCTCATCCTTAAATATTGCTCTTACTACTGCCTCTTCATCATGTCACTTGGGGTTGCCTGTGCTCCACCTGTGTGCCTGATCTGATCTGGCCTAAGGATCAGTGTTCTCAGGTGCTGCTAATCATTAAATATCTGTCCTAGATTAGCATGATGTGGCCATGCCAGTCTTCATGTGGTATCTTCTCCACTGATCTCTGATTGCAAATGTTTTCTCTCTTTTCAGAACTTTTGGGTCTGTTTATATTTTCCCTGTGGTTTTGGGTAAAAAGTCATTGATATTTGGATCAATTGCTACCAGGAGACTCAGCAATACAGAATATTAGAACTTACATCATTTGGTACACTATTTTTCCCTTTCTTGATGACCATTTATTTTACTTTTAAAATTCTATTCCAATAATTTGAATTACAGAAGTAGTATCCCTTATAAGAAACCCTAGGGTACTGAAGTGTCTGAAGAGAAATGAGTAGCTTCCTCTCCACCATGACTTCATATCAATGGCACAATATCTATTCAAACCTATTTTTTCTTTTCTTTTTTTTTAATTTTTAATTGGTGTATTGCTGACATATAATATTAAATTAGTTTCAAGTGTATAACATAGTTGTTCAACAATTACATACATTATGAAATGCTTGCCATAATATGTATATCGCAGTATTATTGACCATATTCCCTATGCTGCACTTTTTGTGTATTTAACTTACTTTGTAATTGGTAATTTGTGTCTCTTAATCCCGTTTGCCCATTTTATCCATTCTATGACCCATCCCCTTTGGCAGCCATCAGTTGCCTAAGAGTTTGGGATTTTTTGTTATTGTAGTTTGTTTGCTTATTTTTCTTGTCCTTTAGATTCCACATAAAATGAAATCATACAGTATTTGTCTTTCTCTGGCTTATTTCACTTAGCATATCCTCTAGGCCCATCATTGTTGTAATAAAAAGATTTCATTCTTTTTATGGCTGAGTAATATTCCATTGCAGGTATATACCACATCTTTGTTTTCCTTTCATCTATGAATGGACATTTGGTTTACTTCCATATCTGGACTGTAATAAATAGTTCTGCAGTCAACATAGGGGTGCATATATCTTTTCAAATTAGTGCTTCTGTATTCTTAAGGTAAATACCCAGTAGGGGAATTACTGGATTGTATGGTAATTGTTTTTAATTCTTTAAGGAACCTCCATATTTTCCAGAGTGGCTGCACCAGTTTGCATTCTTATCAACAGTGCACGAGGGCTCCTTTTTCTCCACATCCTTGTCAACACTTGTTTCTTGTGTTTTTGATGTTAGCCATTCTGACAGGTGTGAGGTGATACCTCATCGTGCTTTTGATTTGCATTTCCCTGATGGTGACTGATGTTGAGCATCTTTTCAAGTGTCTCTTGGCCATCTGTACATCTTCTTTGGAAAATGTCTGGTCATATCCTCTGGCTGCTTTTTAAATGGATTATTTGTTATTAGGTGTTAAGTTGTATCAGTTCCTTATATATTTTGGATACTAACCTTTTTTTGGATATACCATTTGTAAATATCTTCTCCCATTCAGTAGACTTTCTTTTATTTTTGTTGATTGTTTCTTCTCTGTGTAGAAGCTTTTTCTTTTGATGTAGTCCCAGTAGTTTACTTTTGCTCCTTTCCCTTTGTCTTAGGAGACATATCTAGAAAAATGTCCATATGGCTAATGTGAGAGAAATAGATGCTTTTGCTCTCTTCTAAGATTTTTACGGCTTTAGTTCTCACATTTAGGTTCTTAATCCATTTTGAGTTTGTTTTTTTGTGTGGTATAAGAAAGTGGTCCATTTTCGTTTTTTACATGTAGCTGTGTAGTTTTCCCAGTACCATTTTTGAAAGAGACTTTCCTTTTCCTATTGCATATTCTTGCCTCCTTTGTCAAAGACTGACTATATAATCATGGGTTTATTTCCTGGCTCCCAATTCTGTTTCACTGATCTGTGTATCTTTTTCTGTGTGTGTGCCAGTACCTTACTGGTTTGATTACTACAGCTTTGTTGTATATCTTCAAATTTCCAATTGTGATACCTCCATTTTTGTTCTTTCTCAAGATTGCTTTGGCTATTTGGGGTCTGTTGTGGCTTCATACAAATCGTAGGGTTTTTAAGTCTAGTTTTGTGAAAAATTCTGTTGGTATTTTGATAGAGGTTAAATTGGTAGGTTTATTTGGGTAGTATAGACATTTTAACAATATTCTCTCAATCCATGAGTGTAGAATATCTTTTCATTTGTTTATGTCATTTTCTTTCATCAGTGTTTTATAGTTTTAGAGAACAAGTCTTTCATTTCCTTGGTTAAGTTTATTCCTAGGTATTGTATTATTTTTGGTGCAGTTGAGAGTGGGACTCTTTTCTTAATTTCTTTTTCTCCTGTTTCATTACTAGTATATAGAAATGCAATAAATTTCTGTGTGTTGATTTTGTATCCTATGACCTTACTGATTTCATTTATCAGTTCTGGTAGTTTTTTGGAGGAATCTTTAAGATTTTCTATTCATAGTGCCGTATCATTGGCAAGTAGGAAAGTTTTACTTCTTCCTTACCAATTTGGATGGCTTTTATTTCTTCTTGTCTGACTGTTGTGGCTAGGACTTCTAGTACTATGTTAATAAAGGTGGTGAGAGTGGATATCTTTGTTTTATTCCTGATTTTGGGGGTTAAGCTCTCAGTTTTTCACCATTAGGTATGATGTGTTGGTTTTAATATATGGCCATTATTATGTTGAGATATATTCCTTTACTCTGGTTTTAGTGCATCCTTTGCCACTTAATAAATTTCCATTAAAACCCAGTTCCCTCTTCTAAATTCTTTAACTCGTACTGTTACATGTCTAGTCTGAGGTATCAGTATATTACTATCTTTATTAGTCTAGTTTTAATATTTCAGGATACTAAATATCCATGAAAACCTAAGTTAAAAAAGTCTAGTGATAGCATGTTTATCTGGCCAGGATTTAACTTTACCCTATTTATAAGCTAATAAATTAACCTGTTACTATTTCATAGTTTTGCCCATTGTTGACATGACACTTTTGGGTCAGAGACAAGAACTTTATTACACCACAGCAGGCAGCATGAACATCCTAATATTTGCATCAGTTTACCTTGCCCTCCACTCTCCTGTGGGTTCTATGATATGGACCTGTATTGATACTGTACATGTAGTGGGGTTGAGTCATATATGAAGAACACTCAGCTTGTCGAATCTACTTCTTTTATGCAAACTGTAAGCTAGCCTGCTCTGTGTCATAGAGGGAGACATCACATCATCCTTTAAGGCTGCCCACTGCATACACAAGGTTCAGAAATAGCCAAGATGAAGAGTGGCCAGGGCCTTGCATTTGTTGGCATAACCTGTAAGATAGGATAGCAGGAGTGACCCCTTGAGAACTGTCTTTCACAAGAGGTACTAATAATCTAATGTATTTTAAGCTTAAAATATTATGAACTCCTCCTTAAAATGATGTTAAATATGGAGACCAAGTTTGGAAAACAATGAAAAGTATGCTGACTTAGGCCAATTTCAACCACTTGACTGAGGGGTGGAAGCTGCCCCTTTGGAAACCTCTCTTATTCTTGACTCTGCTTCTCATCCAACTCTATGAAACTTCTCTGAAAGAAGACTAGTTATCAAACTTGCTACTTAGATTAAGAAAATGAGGCTCAGGGAACTGAAGTGATATGCTTAAGATTGGAGCCAGATAGTGACTGCTAAGTACTGAATAAAAATACTCTTTTCATTAAGTTTATTTTCTGCAGCTCCTTTAAAGTTTTTTTTTTTTTTCCCTTTACTTAAATTTGGTGAACAACGGGAACAAGAGGACAATTTGTGAAATGGATAACCGGTCTTACATTCAAACAAGCATTGCTCCAGCAGAAAATACATACTCCTTGATTTGATATGTATTAACATTTTCTTGCCCAATTGTATGTGGGTTATGCAGTTGTACATATTAATATTAATATTAATATGATTTGAAAATAAATTCGATGACATTTTCACAGTGCAGACAGATTTATGTGCATGATTCTGAGATTACTCTTTCATTAAATTATAGAAATCTAATCAGATGGCAAAATAATGTTTTTGTTTTACATATGACTGTCTACAGTACTGATAATATAATCTACATGGTCATTTTATACAACTTATTGTAGATCTGTCCCACTAGGAGAAAAAAGTGGTAATAGATATTCATATAAGTTATTGAAACACTATGTGTTGCTCTAATATTTTTCACATTGGAAATTATGTATATATGCATATTTGTGTGTGTGCGTGCACACATGCACTTACATATGTATATTTTTGGATATAGAAAGATATAGAAATAGAAATTTCCCTGAGAAGAAGTTAAGGCTTAAAATACCGCAAGGTTTAATTTTGGGAGATAACATACGTAGTGTTGTGTATTAACATATAGAAATGTGAGTCACACCTGCCTTGTCAGTTTCTAACGTGTGTCACGTCAAGTGAAAATAGAATCAGGAGAAATCAAAATGGGTCCTACGGATTGAATTAGCCATTGAAATAAAAATAATCTCAGATATCTGTGCAGATTGCCTAACCTTGGACTGAGCTACTTTTTGTTTTTTAAAAGTGTTATGAGAAAATGTGTTTATGGACAGTTAAATGTTAGAAGACACGTTATGGACAATTAAATATTAGAAGACCTGTAATTTTAATTTTCCCATTTGAGAAACCACAGAAGGAATGTTCTTCTAAAGTATTTTCAGTTGCTTGTTTTGTTATTACTATAAGGCTCTTTTATTTATTTTTTTATTATTATTATTTTTTTTAATAAATGTCATTTTGCAGTTCTTTTTTTTTTTTTAATTTTTATTTACTTATGATAGTCACGCAGAGAGAGAGAGAGAGGCAGAGACACAGGCAGAGGGAGAAGCAGGCTCCGTGCACCGGGAGCCCGACGTGGGATTCGATCCCGGGTCTCCAGGATCGCGCCCTGGGCCAAAGGCAGGCGCCAAACCGCTGCGCCACCCAGGGATCCCCTATAAGGCTCTTTTAATAGCTAATAGATATCTTGGGTAAAGATGGTTGTGAGTTCATCTTGTTTTTTGTTTTTTTTTAATAAATTTATTTATTTTATTTATTTATTTTTTTAATTTTTATTTATTTATGATAGTCACACACAGAGAGAGAGAGGCAGAGACACAGGCAGAGGGAGAAGCAGGCTCCCTGCACCGAGAGCCCGACATGGGATTCAATCCCGGGTCTCCAGGATCGCGCCCTGGGCCAAAGGCAGGCGCTAAACTGCTGCGCCACTCAGGGATCCCAATAAAGTTATTTTTTATTGGTGTTCAATTTGCCAACAATAGAATAACACCCAGTGCTCATCCCATCAAGTACCCACCTCAGTGCTCGTAACCCAGTCACCCCCATCCCCCGTCCACCTCCCCTTCCACCACCCCTGGTTCGTTTCCCAGAGTTAGGAGTCTTTCATGTTCTGTCTCCCTTTCTGATATTTCCCACTCATTTTTTTCTCCTTTCCCCTTTATTCCCTTTCACTATTTCATCTTGTTTTTAAATCCTGAAATTCACTTAAGACTACCTTTTATGCATGTCAGAGTAATAATTACTCTACATTTTTCACCTAGCTTCAGCTTACTTGCATACTGTTGCATAACTTTGTAAGTAGAGTGATTGTTTTTTCCGCATACCACCTAGTGTCATTACTTTCATCATCTCAAAGTACCATACCCAGCAGTTTTCTTTTGTACCTGCTAAAAATAGAACCTTTCCACCTGAGTCAAACTTCCAAAGGAAAGCCAATTACAGCACTCAGTAAACAATATAACTTTTCACTGAGTAAACTTGTGTGTGAGAATGCCTGCTAATTTCTTTGGCTGTTTACTCAGCCTTCATGAGTCTCTGTGGACTTCTGACATCTTATTATGTGTCATGCATTTGTTCTTCCACTCTTGTCTTACTCGTCAACATACTGCAGTAGATGAGGAACTTCTGAGAAAATACTCCCCATCTTAAGAAGTACATTCATACAGAAGCAATTATGTAAGTATTATCTAAGTATAAAAACCATTAATAGACTTAAGAGACTTAAAGAGAGAAGTGTCTGAGCCATGCCAAACAAAAGATCAAATGTGTTTTGTGACTTTTATAAAAAGAACCATCCTCTATTTAAAAACCTTGCGTGCTTATCAGAAATCTTAATCACCTAGAGTCAGTTTTCTCTTGGCACTATAATGCAGTATAAAGATACATACTAATTGATGGACCCAACACAATCTGATACCTGTCTGAATAATCTAGGACATTTTCTTTAGGATATTTTACTGAGGTGTGGTCTCACAAGATGCTACACTAAAAACATGTTCCTTGGGCAAGAAAGTTAGCAAATGCTTCATATTTAATCTCTTTTATAGATATAAATTGCATATATTAACACTATGAGAAATCTTTCCACATAGGACTTTGTTTTACCTAGTATATAAAAATTTTATTAGACCACACAGTCTTTTTATTTTTTTGACAAAAATGGTTTCTAGAAGACACATACCGCTCAAGAAATAGTATTTTAAATATTTAAATCCATTTGAGTTGATGCCTTCATCATCTTATTCTTAGAATTCTTTCTTTTGCTGCCATAAATTATACTGTCTAGGGCAAATTTCCATTAAAATGTACCACACACACATTTCATATTCAACATGCCCCTTACTGAAGTCATCGTTTTCACGCGCCTGTTCCTTCTCATGTGCTCCGTGTTCTGCTGAAAGGCCTCATAAATCCTGAGAGTCCTTCTAGACTTCTGTTTCTGTTTCATTCCCAAGAAGCTATGGCTTTCAACTGGTATTGATTGTACCTGTTAATGATACCTTTGTGCCCTTATGTCTCTCTTATCCTAACTGTTAGAACCTTGTTCAAGTCCTTACTTATCATCTCTGTTATGGCAGTAGGCCCTGAACACTTTGGGGAAATTCAGTTTCTCCAAAAAGTTTCTGATTATTTGTGCAATGTCCTTGCTTATCATGTTCTATGGAATCCCTAATCTTTTTTCATAAAAGACTGTATTCAGGGGATCCCTGGGTGGCTCAGCGGTTTAGCACCTGCCTTCGGTCCAGGGTGTGACCTTGGGGTCCTGGGATCGAGTCTCACATTGGGCTCCCTGCAGGGAGCCTGCTTCTCCCTTTGCCTATGTCTCTGCTTCTCTCTCTGTGTGTGTCTCTTATGAATAAATAAATAAAATCTTAAAAAAAAGACTGTATTCAGTGCCATGATCAAAGTATACACTTTCAATTCTCTGTACCTTTGCATTGTCCTCAATGTTCTCTACTTCCTTGCATATTCATCTCCTACCCATTTTTTGATCATTTCCCCTCATGTTCTAATACTTCAGTCAGCTGTCTTATATAGTATTGCAATTTTCTCTTTATTTGTATAATCTCACCAGAATGTGACTCCTGGAGCACTGTCAGTACCATTAAAATGCCAGCTTATGGTAGGTAGTCAATACATGTTTGTTCAGTGCGGGAAAAACAGAATTTAGGGAAACAGCATGTAGAGGAAATTCATGCATCATGTTCATAGTGTTTTATAGTTTGAAACAGTTTGAAAGTTATTCAGTCCTGTGTGGACTATAAGGATTTTAAAGTCCTTCAATAAGTCTTATATGCTAACATGTATCTCTTGGCCCATGTTCTTCAAGTACAGAAGGATTTAGAAGGATGATCTTTTTTTTCATGAAACAATAAGAACTTCCTATGTTTAATTTTTTTTTGTTTAAAAATCACCTTAATGAGGCTAAATTATACCACTGTTTAACCTGCCACCTGCTTTCAATAATGCAAAAATTTCTCAACCTGTTTTCTTTTTTCTTTTGTTCATATCATTTATTATCTTGTAACATGGTAGTTAATTTATTAATTCATTACAATTTTTTGAAAATTATCTCTACCACTAGAGTGTAAGTTCCATGAGTGCAGGCACTCAACACACAGTATACTCTTAGAAAATCAAGTGCTTGGCATACAGTAGACTCACAGAATCTTTGTAGAGTGAATGAATTAATTCTATATAGTTATTACAGTTGGGTATCTGAATTAAGTAAACTGGAATATTGATTCCGAATGCTAACTTCAGGGTGCCAGGGGGGCTCAGTAGATTATGTTTCAGACTCTTGGTTTCGGCTCAGATCATGATCTCCTGGTCATGAGGTCGAGCCCCGGGTCAGGCTCCTTGCTCAGTGGGGATCCTGCTTCTTTCCCTCTCCCTCTGTACCTGTCCACCCCCTGCCCCTTGTGTGTGCTCTCTCTCTCAAATAAATACATCTTTTTTTTTTTTTTTTTTTAAAGAATGCTAACCTTATATCTAGTTAGCTGCAGATGTTCTTAATGACTTTCCAAGCTCACCTTTCCCAAGGTGTCATTTCAAAAGGTGGAAAGAGGTCCCTGGGTGGCTCAGTGGTTGAGCATCTGCCTTCAGCCCAGGGCATGATCCTGGAGTCCCGAGATCGAGTCCCACATCAGGGTCCCTGCAGGGAGGAGCTTGCTTCTCCTTCTGCCTGTGTCTCTGCCTCTTTCTGTGTCTTTCATGAATAAATAAATAAAATCTTAAAAAAAAAAAAGGTGAAAGAAGACATATATCAGATAGATTTTAAAACTTTCTCCAAAATAGTCATTATAAATTTGGGCTTATGAGGGACAATGTATCTATCTTCTGTTACAACTGAGGGATAAATGAAGGAACTGAGCTTCAAAAAAAAGTGACAGTGGGTTTAGTGATCCGTAGAGAGGCAATGTATGTGGTCAGGATGGCACCTCTGCCACCTTCTAGTGGCTTGGGCATGATAAAAAGAGGCCCTACTTTGTGGGGCCCTTGTCAGGATGAGAAGAGGGAATACACGTTAAGCTTTAAGAACAGTTCATGGCAGTTGGTTAAGCTCAATAGTTGATAGTTTTGCTGGATCTAGAAGGCATCAGATACACCTTTCACTAAGACATGATAAAAAGGATTCTTTTCTTAGTCCAGTTTTATTTCTAAGGAACGCTAAGCTGCTTAATGAAATGTGTTTTGATGTTAAATGGCAAGTGTGGGTCTTTACTGCAAGTTTGAAAGATTATTTCAGATTATTTTATATAATGTGGTAAAAAAAGTAATGGTCCCTGACTAAAATGAAAACACATGCATTGCTGTGTTTTTGCGTGCGATGTCAACCATGCTTCTATTTTTACCTAACGAGCTTTTCTCTGTGATTGTGGCATATTAATATGAATGCTTTCTTTACATATGAAGTGAAGCAAAGTATCTTTAAGATTTTGAAAAGAGTTTTATCGAGAGAAGTTTTATTATGGATTTTCTTAAAATGAGTATACTTGGAAAGCTTTAGAAAATTGCTGAGAAGTAATTACCAACAAGAATATGTTGACATGAAAAATGCTCACTGAAATTTATGGCTGAATGGCTTAATTCATGTCAGCTATGGCCTGAGATTTATTTTCTTTTCTGACATCTAAATAAGTTGTTCACATTTTTGTATTTCTGAAAAATTTGAGTTAAATGAAGGTTTTATGTCATCATGATTTTTTGCCAAATGAAGCCCAGTAACTGGCATTATTGATTTATCCTGGGTCTTTAAAATCAAGCATATATTGTGTAATTAAAACACTGTATCACACTCAGGGAAATTATAAATATAGTTTTTGACAAAATATTATTTATTTAAATATATAAAAATAAACATATTTATAGTTTTTAAAATGATATTATTTTCACTTTTTAGAATGTTATGTAAAGGAAACCTAAATATAGAGTTCATTTTAAAATTGATACTACTTGAAGTTTTATTTTATTTTTTTTATTTTTTTATTTTTTTTACTCGAAGTTTTAATCGTGAAGTAGAAACTGCTTTTTTTTTTTTTTCTGCAATGGGTATTTTCTTTTGCTCTGTAGCAAGTTGCCAATAAACTTAGCAGCTTAAAACAATATACATTTATTAACTCAGTTTTGCAGCTCAAAAGTCTGTTAGGACATGGCTAGGTTCTCAAATCAGAGTCTTAAGACAGAAGTCAAGATGCGGTTGAGGCTGTGTTCGTATCTGCTAAAGAGAATCTGCTGCTACATTTATTCAGGTTGTTGGTGGAATTCAGTTCTTTGTGGTTGTAGGACTGAGTGAGGTCTCTGTTTTCTGGGCTGTCGGCCAGGGGTTACGGTTAGTTCTTGGAAACTGTGGACATACCTTGTCATGTGGATCCCCGATCTTCAAAACCAGTAACAGAATATCCCTTCTGTGAAATCAGTCCATCTCACACTTTAAGTCTCTGACTGAAAGAAGAACCAGGTTCTTCCAAAGGCTCACCTGATTGGATTGAGCCCGACTGGATAGCATCTCCTTTGATTTACCCAAAAGTCAACTGATGAGTAACCTAATCATGGAAAATATCTCATCATATTTGCAGTTTCCACCCATACTAGAAGGGGAGGGAATTAAATAAGGTGTGTGTGCCAAAGGGTAGAAATCGTGGGGGTGAGAGATATATCTTAGAGTTCTATCTACCATTGCTGCTAAGATATTGCATTTATTAAAGCAAGAGAATTTTATAAGGGAGGGCACATGTATTAAATTGTTTTTGTTACAGGGCATACATACATGAATGTACCCAAGTACTTCACTGAAACATGGGTGTAAAGTAGAATTAATTTATCTGAAATCCCATGGCAGGAAAGAAAGTGTGTTAGAGCAGTACCAGAAGTAATCTCATTTAAGGCCTTCCACATAAAAATACTAATGCATTATTCTCTTTATTAGGATAATAATGAGAGGTCTTTATGAATTTACGGTTAAATGCTTGACCTTAGTTTTTGTAATCATACCATTCACTTATTAAATGAGCCAGATTATATTGGAAATTATATATTTCCTCCTCCTTTAGGGGAGGAGATGGACTTGATAAGGCTAAGCATTTGATTAGATGTGTGGAAGTAAAAAGACAGATATGACTGTGTGCTTTTCATTCTGAGATACCAGGATAGTGATTGTAAAATCAAGTAAAATTGGAGTATGTTCAATTACTGGAATGTTGATATGCTGAGGGAAGTTAGATTACTTTAGATCTTAGAGGATATCAAGGGGCAGCATTCCTATTTTGGATGTCATCAAAATAGAAGTGGACTCAAAGTCATGAAATTAGATTTTTTTTGGAAAAGATTTTATTTATTTTTCATGAGAGACACAGAGAGAGAGAGAGGCAGAGACACGGACAGAGGGAGAAGCAGGCTCCCTCCAGGAAGTCCGATATGGAACTCGATCTCAGGACTCCAGGATCATGCCCTGGGCCAAAGACAGACGCTCAACCACTGAGCCACTCAGGCATCCCATGAAATTAGATTATGATATAGAAGAAAAAAAATGTAAAAAAGCAAACAAAGCGACCTGAGACTAGAAAAGCCCAAATTTTGTGGGGGAAAAGGTTGGGAGCAAAGCATTGCATATTGAATGATTAGAGAGAAAGGAAAACTAAAAAGGGCATTTGGGAAAGAAAAAGTAGGGAAAAGAGATTTTGCAGATCTAACTTTGATTCTGGTAAGAATTAATTAAGGAGGTTAATTAATACAGTGGTGATAATATTGATTAATCCTCCCCAAGGAGAAAAAGTGGCAAGAAACAATATATTTTGCAAAATACGAAAAAAAAATTATGAAAAATATTGAACATTCATCCCCTTCTGCCTTTCATGATTAAGAACTAAGAATGGAGTCCAATCTCTTTCAGAATTATGCACTTACATTAAGTGTTCAGAAAATATTTTGCATCTAATTTCAGTACTAGTATTTTTTAAAGATAAGAATTGTGTATAAAATTTCATTTAATTTTTGGCAGCACACACAGTGGGGAATCACTTTTAAAATGATAGTTTAGATTAAACTTTTCATGCAAAGATATTTAAGTTTTCTGGTAATTGTCTTCATTATTATGGAAGAATGAATGATAAATAGATAAATAGAGAGACACCTGGTTATATAGCTGCTGTATGCTAGGATAATGGTGTGAAAAAAGGCCAAATAAATATGGACTTAGGATCTAATATACAAATTAGAGCGAAGAAGAATATTCACCACTTACCTACTAACTTGTGATTTTTGCCTTTTTTTAGTCAATGACTTTTTAGGAATTTTTTTCTCATATATATGCACACATACATGTATACACAAACTCTTTTACTTTGTGTAAATTATATTTATATATGACTATTCACGGATGGCAATTACGGTTGCCAAAGAATATCTGAAATTATTATATTTTGAAATTATAGACTTCTTTATATATGTGTGTGTGTATAAAATTATGTAATATACAAATATAATATGTAACATGGGTAATTTTGTGTTGTTTATCTTTCAATGAATGAATTTTCTAATAAATTTAATTGGATTACCTATACATTTTAAAAATCCAAATGAAGGGCATCTGAATGGCCCAGTTGGTTTAGAGTCTGACCCTTCATTTCAGCTCAGGTGACAATCTCAGGCTCCATGCTCAGTGTGTAGTCTGAGATTCTCATTCCTCCTTTCTCTCTACTGCTCCTCCCTCACCCCTTTAAAATAAATAAATCTTTTTAAAAAGTTAAAAAAAATCCACATGAAAACTCAAATTTATTTTAAATTCACTCAAAATAATTTTTTTTTAATTTTTAAGATTTTATTTATTTATTCATGAGAGATAGAGAGAGAGAGAGAGAGAGAGAGAGAGAGGCAGAGACACAGGCAGAGGGAGAAGCAGGCTCCATGCAGGGAGCCTGATGTGGGACTTGATCCCGGGTCTCCAGGATCATGTCCTGGGCCAAAGGCTGTGCTAAACCGCTGAGCCACCCGGGCTACCCGCACTCAAACTAATTTTAAAGGTGACTAAGTGTTGTCTTTCTAGGGGATATTTTGGTAATGATTAATTTACATTTTAGGTCATAATAAAATCCTGAGACCAAAATGAAGCAAACATTATTGTATTTTGTGTATTGACAAATGACAAAAGGGTAGACTCAGGTGAAAGGGATTCATGTTGGTCTTGTGCTCACTTCGGCAGCACTTATACTAAAATTGGATTCATGTTGGTCTTGATTAAATATTAAATTTTGTTCTTCACAACACTTAATTAATTTTAGCAGGTGCTAAATGAAATTCATTGGGGCCTGACAGTGGTGACGTAAAAGTGCTGACGTCTAGATGTGTTCTCTTCCTGTTACATTGGTCACTAACAGAATAAATCATAGGTGTATAGGTGCCTGGCTGATGATAATACAGCTCCTTTAGTAATTCTGGCAGATGTTCACATCCCCTCACAATTAACAGGTAGTAAATTTCATTTTTTAAAATATTGCTTATATTATTCCTTTTTTAAAAAAAGCAAGTGGGATTTGGCTCTTGGCAAAAAATGCATTTAATTGTTTTCAGTGTTATGAAATAGATATCAATGATCATATAATAAGCTAGTGAGTTTTTTTTGAAAAAAATGTATTTCTAAAGGAAGTAAAGACTAAGAATTTGACCTATAAAATAATCCTTGATAACTCTTACTCGTTACAGTTATTGGCTAACATATTTATGGCAGTTGATGTTCACCAAGGGTAAGATCTAAATCCTGAGAGAAAACGGAGAATGCTGACACTGAAAAAAATAAAATATTGATATGAGATTCTTCTTTCTTCCCTTAGTTATGGACAGAATTCCATAGTAAAGCAGCACATGTCTACCCAGTTATATGAGGATAAATGAGAGAAGACAGATCACTCTGACAAAGATGAAGAGAACTTAAATCACTGTATATATTGACTGTTCTTTTGTTTCTTTTAAAATGCACTGAGTCTGTATTTGCTGTGTACTTTCCAAGTAGTTAGATGTACTTACTAACCTGTTTGTATAGTGCTTCAAGTATGATAGAAGATGGTAAAAATCTTCACGTTAACATTATTTTTCAGTGATTTTAAAAAGCTGGGTAAAAGTGATAAATCACAGTATTAATAAGCACATGTTTGATATATTAGATCATCTTGGTTAAGCAAAGTTAAAATTTTGTTTCTTCTAAGATGATGCTCACTGAGTGATTTTGGTGGGAGACACGGGCTTGCCACTCTCTGGGAGTGGATGAGATGGGAAGATGTTTCTTCTCCCGACTCCATGCAAACTAAAGCTTGTGCTTTGGGACTCCCCTTTAAGGACGTGGTACCTTGGGGATGCTAAGATGATGCCCCGTAGAGTTCACACGTGCCAGACTTGTGGAGGCCGCAGTGCCAGCGCAGCGTTCCCACAGCTACTTCTTGCTCTTGACTTTGACTCTGGTTCCTATGGGACAGTCTCCTTGTTTCCTGTTTTCAGACCGTTTCTTCAGATTCTCCCTGATTTTGACAACTATACCACATTCTCCCCTGCCCGCGCACCAAATCCTTTTCCTGTCAGAATTAGGTTTTTGTTACTTGCAAGCAAGGACCCTACTAATACAGCTGTATAAGTTGAACTTGCAAGAAAGTCTATTTTTTGATTTCTTTTTAAAAACATTTTTTTTTTGTTGGACAAGTTCAGCAAAGCCAAAAAAGCAAATACTGTATGTAGGGCATTGTCAAATCAGAGAAGGAACATAGCAGGAAATCATTTTTTAGTGCAAAACAGAATTCTACACTTCCCTGATTCATGATGACCTGGGTTCTCAGTACTTTATTCACAGTATCCCTAGGCAAAAAAAGTATCTTAGAGTTTCTTCTACTAAGAAATTAGATACGAACAACATGATAGTACCACTTTGTGTTGAATGCTGCTGTGATTTTCTTGGAATTTAAAATAGTTACATTGCCTGTGTGGGCTCCCCGTAGCTTTCTGGGGTGCCTCAACATGTTGTTGGAGGAAACACAAACCTAAAAGATTCTTGGTATTTTGCCACTTTTTAATTTGTGTTTCTCATTTCACATTCAAAATACTCTTATGAGGTTTGCACATGGAGAAACTGATGTTTATGAAAGTTAAGTGATTTGACTACAGATATATATATAGCTGATATGCAGGGTATCGAACCCGAATTCTTAAGCTATCTTGACCATAGCAATTAGACATTATGTCTGGGGTGTGTGTGTTTATGTGGCTAAGGCTATGAAAATGGTATTCTGATTTAAAAAAAAAGTGCCAAGATATAATTGTCAGGATAGGAGTTCATGCACACCCAGAGGATCAGTACAAGTTTTGTAACTGACTTTTTGCCTTCAAGTATTTCTGGACCATGGATTCCTTAGACATAAGGACTTGGATCTTGTCTGTTCATACCTCGTACCATGGAAACTCTTCTATACTTGGTACTCAGGTAACCAAACTCTGTTTGGTTAATTTAAATTTCTGTTCGTGTTGAACACTGATAGGTAAAAGTGATGTTTTTTTTGTGCTATGGTAGGAATGATTAGGAGTTACTGAAGATGAGTCTTTTTTTTTTTTTTTGAAGATGAGTCTTAAATTCTGTTTCTTGATGATTCCTTTGCCCATTATTTGTTCATTCATTCAATGGCCATGTATCGAGTGGGTACTTCTCAAAATGTCTCATATTATTGAGAAGATTGAGTGCAGTACCTGCCAATAGAAGCCTTTGTCCAGGTCTATTTTTGACCAATGGCACTAGTTGGGTTACTTCTTTTCTTGATATTAAAATAAGAGAAAGAGCATAGTTTAATAAAATATTTAGAAGATGATAATTCAGGAATCATGAGAATTTCCACTATTATGTTGTGAACTAGAATATCTATTTTTGAATTTGGAAAAAAAATATGAATGCATTTTTAGATAATTAAAATCAGCTTCTTTTGATTGCTTATGAAAATATTACTTTTGAGTGTTAGGGAGCTCTCTAGCCAGGTGATACATTTTTTCAACCCATGGTATGATTTTGTTTGGGTGCCTCATTAATAGTGTTATGACTATAATTGAAAGCTATATTAGGTAAAATTTTAGATGGAGCTTGTGTTTTTATCTTACTGATGAACATAGTTTATGGAATTACATAAAAGAAAACAAAGTAAAAGCAGAATACATGTGTATGTTATTAAAATTGCTGGAATAATTTTTTTACTTTTGCTTATTTCTCCTAAAGATGGTATTTTCCTTTAAAACACAATCAGGTATAAGACCAAGTAAGTCTTCTGAATTTACTTATATGGCCAAATGTGCACACATTTCTGTGGCACATATATCAATTTGATCAACCAGTAATCATTATTAACATGTCTCCCTTTTATATTCCCAAACACACACCAACTTAAGATATTTCCAGGTTAATTGAAATTAGAAAATGGTGTTTCTTTTTCAGATTTCTTATACTGTTACTATGTTTCCTTAGAATTTGTGTTTGAAACTGAACCAAAAGGCTTTGTAGTTAAGAAATGTGCCATTTGATGAAGTCAATGATTTGCAACTTTAAAAAATAATTTTGGCTCAAAGGGCACAATCCCTGAGATGAGTCTCGCTTCCATCAGTGTTTAAGTGCATGGTAATTCTTGAAGTTGTAATTTTAATTTTACTGACTGTAGGCAAATATCTTTATTTGCTTAGAAAGTGAGATTTCTCTTTGGGAAGCCCGTGTTAGTTTAATGCAATAAATTGTTTTGTGACTTTATGATAAATATTGATGGCAAGGAAGGCTTCTTTGCATTTGGCGTTAATGTTTTGTGATTTAGTCTTTCTTGACTTTTGTATGACAGCATAATTAAAATTATTTTGAAATTTTAGTGATTATTTTTTTCTATGACAATTTAATAAGTAGCAAAGAATGCTGAAATGAAGTATTTATTATGGTTTGGAAAAGTTAGAAACTGACTTGCATTTGGTTGAGATTCTAATTCTGAAAAAAAATTGCTAGGCTTCCTTTTCTGTGTTAAGTATGGATATTTTAAGATAGTTGTCACTCATAGTTTTATGTCTCATGAATATATTAATGCATAATGATTTGTGGTAAATAGCGCTCCCACCCCCCCCTTAAAGAATGAATGGCTACTAGAGAAAGAGAATAAGTAAATGATTTCAGAAGGTCTTTCTGGTCAAAATTTTATATCATGCTTATAGTTTGGCTACCACTCTAAGCACTTTACCCACCATAGAATTATTAGTCCTATTTGTCTTAAGAAAAAAAACAAAAAACAAATGTTAGTTGGGTATCTGGCTGGCTAAGTCAGTAGAGCATGAGACTCTTAATCTTGGAGTTGTGAGTTCAAGTCCCACACTGGGCATAGAGCTTAAAAAGTAAAAAATAATAATAATAAAGAAAAAATATAGTAACAACAAGAGTAAATTACTAATATCTTACAGTAGAAGTTCCCACTGCTTGGAGATTTGTACTTACTTGTGAAATATCTGAAAAATATAAGTTTCATGTATATTCAGCCCATTTCTGTTAAGCCCACACTATATTCCAGAAATCACATCAACTTCTGACTCTACTTCAGTTAATAAAATAGGCAAGTACCCTCTTGCTATGCCAGTTCCAACATATGGGAGAGCTAGTGATATAAGTGACTCGATGGATACTACTAACCACAGGGTGGTTTCCTAAAGGCTTCTTTGTGGTTGGATCATTTTAGCTGAAATCAGTAAGGTGAGAAGGATCAAGTGAGTGGGGTCAGGGCCATGAAGAGCAATTCAGGCAGAAGGAATGGCTTATGTAAAAGGTAGAGAGGATGGGGATCCCTGGGTGGCCCAGCGGTTTAGCACCTGCTTTTGGCCCAGGGCGCGATCCTGGAGACCGGGAATCGAGTCCCACGTCGGGCTCCCTGCATGGAGCCTGCTTTTCTCTCTGCCTCTCTCTCTGTGTGTGTGTGTCTATCATGAATAAATAAATAAAATCTTAAAAAAAAAAAAAGGTAGGATGGTAGAGAAAGCGGAGTTGTGATTTTGAGTAGAGAGAACTGGGAAAAAGTGTCATGAGATAGCACTCCCCATAGCATAGAGGACTAAGATTTGTAAATAACCGTCATAAACATTGACATTTACTTTAGATGTATCACCGAATTTTAGTGGACATGTTTTCTGATAAGTTTGTTTTGTGAGTAAATATAGAGGTGTCATTAACTAGAGCATTAGAAGTTGCATTAAATCTGCTCTCTGTCATTTCTATTGAGCAAGGGATTATTTTTCTCCCTTTCATACTCCTGGCAGTTGTGCGTTCCTGTAATGCTTTATTTCACCACAAGTGGTTTCTAGAATGCCCATGAAAACATGAATGTGAATATCGTTTGTTGCATGTGTCCAGGTGGAAGTACATTGAGAACTTATTTTTTGGCCTTACTGTGATTCTTTTTTTTTTTTTTTTTAAGATTTTATTTATTTATTTATTCATGAGAGACACACAGAGAGAGAGAGAGAGAGGCAGAGACACAGACAGAGGGAGGAGCAGGCTCCATGCAGGGAGCCCAACGTGGGACTCCATCCCAGGACTCCAGGATCATGGCCTGGGCGGAAGGCAGTGCTAAACCGCTGAGCCACCTAGGCTGCCCCATACTGTAATTCTTAAAACTTTTATGTCTTGGGCTCCTGAGACATCTCAGTACAAGGTAGATACTCTTTCACATCGCTGTTGCTTGCTTATGTCAATTCTGTCATAGTTTTAAAAACGGACTATTTTAGGGGCGCCTGGGTGGCTCAGTCAGTTAAGCATCAGCCTTTGGCTCAGGTCATGATCCCAGGATCTTAGGATTGAGCCTACTGCCCAGCTCCCTGCTCAGTGGGGAGTCTGCTTCTCCCTCTGCCTTTCCCTGTACTCATGGTCTCCCTCTCCTTACCTCTCTCTCTCTTTTTCTCTAAAATAAATAAAAATTACCCCCCCCCCAAAAAAAAACCAAGTATTTTAAAAACTATTTTCAAATTGGGTAATATTTCAAGTGCCAAGAGAAAATATTAGGAACAACCCATTCAGTCTTGTCAAATCTTAATATGTAGCCTTATTTACTTTTAGTCGTATATCCCTAGGGGTCCAGTCAAAGCATCCCATGTACTTGTACTATGCTTTGATTCCATTATCTTCCATTAGTTCACAGAGAAAACTGCTATCTTAAAATTGGTATTTGTTATCCTAAATGGGGTTTTATATCTTAATTATACCTATACATACACATAAGCAATATAAAATATTGTTTTGAACTTTATCCATGAGGATACACGTATCTCTACTTCATTCATCTTGACTCTTGTATAGGTTGGCTTACTGTACAGGTGTTTTAGAAATGTACCATGTGATTTATACATTCTCTAGGTAATGAACATTTATTTTGTTTCTAGGTCTCATTTACTCTTCTGTTTATGTTCATTGGTATATTTTTGTTTTGCTTCGTTTTTTTCCTCTACCCCCAATTTTTTTTTTTAATTTAATGATAGTCACAGAGAGAGAGAGAGAGAGAGGCAGAGACATAGGCAGAGGGAGAAGCAGGCTCCATGCACCGGGAGCCCAACGTGGGACTCGATCCTGGGTCTCCAGGATCACGCCCTGGGCCAAAGGCAGGCGCCAAACCACTGCGCCACCCAGGGATCCCCTCTACCCCAAATTTTAATGACTCCTTTTAAAAAGATTTTTTTGATGATAACCTGACCTTATAAGATAAACACAAAAGCATCTTAATTTTTAATCCATTTGAATAGTATTACCAAAATAGTTTGGAATAGATTACAGTTATTACATTTCAAAATTAATAATTTCTTTTTTAACAATGGTAAAAAAAATAGCTAAATGTTTATAGACTTAGAAACACCCTTTTGGTATGTTTTTCTCAGGAGAGCCAATCAGTATTCCTAATCACTACCTTTTAAAAATTTTATTATGATAAAGCCTTTAGATTCATTGGAAAGGTAGATTTTAATAGACATATTCAATTTATGAATGCCGTATGATTATATTTATAAGCTATTTGGCTTGCTGAACTAAGATAAAACATGCCTTTTTGATATGCAAATTAATAAATGTTTAAGATTTGTTCAAATATCTTTTCTTCTGCAGTAAACACCACACTTACCAGCTAGATGAATTACAGAAGCTGCTCAACAATGTATGATCAGAAATAAATAATTATTCATTCTTCATGATTAGAAAAATCATAATGAACTGTGTTGAGGTTAAATTTACAAAACACCTAACAATTTTTCAACTCTAATAAAACTTGCCCCTCCAGTTCTTAAAGTACCAAAAGGTAATTGTAATTCTTTGAATTCTTTCAAGTCTGTTAGTTTGCTGATTAAAATCCCATTGTTCTTTTGGCTTGGAGTCACAGAAATTAATGACATTATCTTCTCAGAGAAACAAGGGTGAGTTTATTTCAGTTTAGGCTTTTATTAGTGAAGCCTTTAGATGTCTGCTAAGAAATGTTAGACTTCAGGATAGCTCTGGGGAGGATTATCCCCAAATAAACAAATTTGGAATTTTTTGGAGTGTGAAGCAGGATTGCCTTGTGATTGGCAAAGTTAATTTTAGAATATTTATTCTTAGAAGCAACAGATTTCAGCCATTGCTGCATTAAAATGTCACAGTTTCTTTTGCCAAAAGTAAGACACGTATCATTCAAATTGTCCTTTACTGCTGTATATATTAGTTAATTAACATCTACCAACAGTGTGTCAGTTATTAGGCTTTGTGTTGATAATTATGTGTTCAATTTGAAGTTATATTTGTATACAAATATACTCTGTCTTGTGATTCAGAGAGTTCTAAAGGAAACTGAAGTAGGTTATTCAGTTTAATGTTACATAACACTCATGAACAGTTTATCATTTTCTATATATTATCTAATATCACTAGAATTTCTTAATGAGGGGAGTAATCATTAAGTAAGTAAACCACTAAGTTGAGAAAAGATTTGTCAGTGGATATAATTTATAGTATATCAAATCTGTTAAACAAAAGAGAGTTGAAGAGTAAGATTTTTTTTAACTGATGAAAGCAAAACTAATATTTTAGCTAGAGATAAAAAAAACTTGAATTTTATGTATAAATTTTAGGTAGAATATGCCACGTAAAAGTCACCATACCAGTAAGAGATATTTACATTTTGTTATATAAAACTAGTCTTTATTTCTTATGTGTAAAGCGAAGTAGAATGTAGCTTTGATATATTTTATCTGACAAAGTTTTTGAAAGAAAATTTGTTCTTAATCCTAGAACAGATTCTTGAACATAGACTCCCAAAATATGGCACCAATGTATGTATCATTGTAAACGCGAGGGTAAATTTATAATACTTTAGTAAGAAAATGTAATGCTGAGGATCTTGCATAGTAACAAAATATACCCAGAGGTTCATACTAGAAATGAGACACATGGTATGTCCAGGTTCCGTTTAGGAAGGAACACCTTGGGCAAAGCACAGATGTCGTTTTCTCTCTTCTGAACCCTCGTAATGCTATCCCTGCTGCACCAAAGACTTAGTTACAATTTCCACTTTGGCTCTTTCATATTTACTGCAGGAACTTATATCTTTTATATGATTCTGTAACATGTGCCTTGGAGAAGCTCAATTCTTCCTGGACCATGTGCACAAAGTTACTCTCTGATGTACTCTCATGCTTCATATACTCCCTCAATTAGAAACATTTACTCACATCTAGAACAGAGATGCCAGTGAGCTCAGAAACAGAGGAGGACAAGAATGGTTCTGATTTAACATGTGGGGTGTTGGTCCACATGGATCTCTGCTTGCCACTGATTTTAGAAAAGAATGAAGCTCTCATTGGAAGCTTATGATTTTTCTCAGCAATATTCAGGAGGCTTTTAATTCCCTCAAATATTAACAATTACACACAAAAAGGAAAAGCCTAGGTTCTTTCTACTTTTCTACATTTTTTGACAACACAACCAAGCAAAAATCATGATACTCTATGAAAGATTGTTACCTAAAATGAATGATAACAGTGGTAAATATTGAAAATATATTGTATGCAAATCTTTCTTGTGGAGTAGGGAAGGAGTTCTCAAGTAACTTCTGGCTCTAGCTTTTTCTAAATATAGCTTTATCATAGTTTCCCTGTGTTTGTAATCACACCTGGGTGACATATTTGTCTTCTGACTTCTTTGGTGACATCCTTACATTCTGCGATATAGTAGCCTCTCTGCTACCAGAATATAAACTCTGTACTGGTAAGAACCTTGATATTCTTTCCTTGTTTTTATTCAAGCACAGAGCAAAGTAAACTTCTTTTCTAAAGAATGAATACCCAGTTCATGTTGAAATAAACTGAAGTGAAATCTGTGTTTCTCCAAGGGCTAGAATAAGCCTAGGGCTTTGCTGACGCATTGCTATGGTGTCATGGGCGGTATGCCATTAATATGCATGAATACAACCCCTGTCTCTTCATCCCTCATCTTCTGGGCTCAGTTGTGGGGAATTTCAGAAACCTTTTCTGGATGCTAAGTATTGGAAACACTGATCAAATACATTCCAGTCTTCTTGGCAGAGGAAATATTAAGTGTGTGATGTATAGGATACTCAAGTTAAAAAAAAAAAATTGGAATATTTAATTAAAATAAAAAGTGAGGTCTTTTCTCCTTTTTGTAAAAAGAATAATTAGGTTGATTTTAGTTGTATAGTCAAAGAAGAAAGAAACTCTTAGAATGATCTAGACACCCTTTTAAAAAACTTTCACCTACTTACTATTTCTTATCAACTTTGTAGAATTAAGTCCATTGTCCACTGTTGGACAATGAAACTTCAACACAATTGCTATTGAGTAGTCATAATTGTAAATCATGATACTGAGACATAGAAGAAATTTAGATTAGCTAGTCTAACATATAATTTTACCTTCTGTTGTACTTCTTGTTCCTTCAGAGTGGAAATCTGAAGGGTATAGATGTTTGGAAATGAGGGAGACTATCTTTATCTTAAGATTGTCTTAATTGAACTCAAACTATGATACTTATTTAATGAACTGCCCGTGTTCCTTTAATTAGCTGTGCTGGGCACATATGGCCCTACTCTTTAGTAATCCAAATTAGAAAGGACTTCACTCTCTGATTCCTTTTGAATCCTATAGAACATTGGAAACGATTTCTTTTTCTTATGGTTATGGTAAAGCCTCTGCCTAATTAGTTCTCCCTTCTATTTGTATAGCAGAATTTGCTCTGGTAAGTGATGAGCTCAAGTTCAAAGCTAGAGTTAAAAAGACACGGGCAAGTGAAGGACATCCCAGGGTAGGCAAGTTTATAATGCAAAGCAAAAACTCATAGCATTTATGGCCATGCTCTTGGGAGGCACTCTGATAACCATACGTTCTTTCTTTATAGGGCCCAATTGTCAGATTGTTCCACGGCTGTTCTTCCATTTTATACTCCCTGTAGCAAATGGAAGAGGGGTGGTGCCAGATTTTTCTAGCCTTAGGCTCAATAACTAAAGAGAGTCTTTGCTTCAATTCTGGCCTCAGGCATAAAAACAGAGAAGAAAATGAATAATTTTAAAGTCATGTCCAAGGAATGAAGCCCCAAAAAGTAATTTTTAGCCAAATGAAGTCAGTCTTTTGTGTGAAAATAGTTTATTTTCTATTAATTGTATTATTCAGTCAATTTTGTTCTTTCTTTTGTGTGACATTCTTCTTCTTGAACAATGCATATCCAAGTAAGTAGAGTTACTAGTTAGGTAAGTCACTGATGATGTGGATTTATTTAGCCTACAGTGGTATGTTCTTCCTACTGCTGACCCTTAATAGATTGCAGATCTATCTAAAATAGGCTTTATATCCACTCCTAAGTAAAGTGCATAATAGAACCTTAATACAAGTTAACCCTGTCTCTGTTTTTTCTTTTGTATTGTAAAATTTTACAATAAAAATTTGTAAACATTTTTGTGACGTTCCTTTCAGTGCCTTCTAATTGGTTATCATTTTCTTTCATAGGCTACTGCAAAAAAAGAAAAAGTTTGTCTTGTTCTCTGTTTTGCAGTATAGAAATAATACTTACATTTAACCAAGAAGTGAAAAGAGATATTGCACTAATTTTTTAGGAACTAGAAGAATCTTTTGCTACTCAGTTTAATAAAGGATCCTAACAAATAACTGTAAACATTAAAATGCCAAAATGCCTTTTGTTAGTGTTTTTACAAATGGAAATATTTTACTATGTTCAAGAAGTTATCCAGATATTTTATTTTTGGTAAAAAGAGGATTCAAAACCATTATAAAATTTGGCGAGTAAAATTTATGTGTCCGTATCTGTGTATATTCATTGTTTTGTTGCTTTAAACTAATTCCAATATTTAGAATATGTGAATTTCTCATTTATAGCATAACCTTTCTACTAATTGTATTATTCTTTAGTTGAGCATCATTGTTGGCACAAATCCTATTATACACACACACACACACACACATATATGTATAACATATACATACACACAGAGCCAGAAAAAAGTAATTAGGCATAGTATAATAATAAATTATATTATTTAATATAACAAAATACAAATTTTACTGAATCATATGTTGTATGAATAGCTTGAAAAAGATAGTATGCTTTCTGATAAACCTCTGCAAAAGACTTTAGTATGTTGATGCTTCTAGTTTTCACTACTAAATTTAGTGACAGTAGAGGAGGAAGGATGGTTGGAAGTGTTTTATGGAAAGTGTATCATTTTCTGATTCTAGACTTAGATCAATATATGGTATGTAATTTGAGCAAATTTGCAAGTATATTTTATATCAAAAAGGAAAGTAACCACCAATCTATTCTGCTTCTGTGTTAGTCTTTTTTAGATCTTTACATAATTATTGCATTGGACACCTTAAGTATATACATTTTTTGTTTTACCTCAGTAAAGCTAGAAATTAATAAATATTAGTAAAAGCAGAAAGCTGGTAAAAAAGAAAAATTCTATATAATACAAGACACACTGTGGTTTGTCTCTTATTTTGTTTCTTTATTTAGGTTTTTTTTTTTTTTTTTTTTTTTTTCCCCTTTCACAGTCCTGGTTTGGAGCCTTCTAGCTTCCAGCCTTCACTGTCTTGTTTGCTCTGGATACTTCTGTTCCCTCTCCTCCCCCTCCGTCATCATGTTGCCATCAGAAGAACAAAGCGTTGCTAGTAAACAGTCAGTGGCTTTCCTTTATCTGGAGAGGAGATTTCAAATTTCTTAGCCTAGTATTTTAAATATGTTAGATTTTTATTTAATTTACAGGCTTAGCATTTGTGTAAGCTGTTCAGTGTATCACAGTTAACCACTCCAACTTTCCAGATGTTATTTCATTGGTCCCCAAATACATCTTGTGCTCTCCCACAGCAGGCCTTTGTTCACAGTCCTCTTGATGTCACTGAGTCTCTTCTGCCCTATTTTTTGAGTTCTGTTTATTCCTCAAGAACCGGTTTGAATTCCTCTTCTCTTTTGGAATAGCTGATGACTAGTTCAGATCACCAGTGCCTTTTCTTTTTCTTTCTTTCTTTCTTTTTTTTTTTTTTTTTTACCAGTGCCTTTTCTATAATTTGTGTCACCCAAGCAACACAGCAGAACAAAGGAAGATCACATGTTTACTGGAATGTGAGAGAATGTTTCCTCTTGAGTATAAAAGGGAACTTGGTCAGGGAAGGTAGCTTAATCTCAGTAAGAAAATGCTGAAAGACGGTCATGGAGAGAAAAGTGTGAGAGTTGCAGATGTTTTTATGAACATACACTAAGGCATGTAACAGGAGTGATTATTTGGACTGTTTCTGATATGGATAGAGCTATTTTGAGTCATTTACTTCCTTTATATATGCCACCCAAAATTTTAATAATCAGAGTTACTCTACAGTTACATAAAGTTTATAATTCACTGTTACAAAACATACAGTTGTCAGTTGAGCTAGATTGTAAACTCTGATGGTAAGATTTTTGCTTTTTTTGGTGTCCAACACAAGGACTTACGTGTAGCAGTTGCTGAATTAACTTTTATTTTACTTACTTTATTATTAACAACAAACTAATAGATACAATTGTATATGGTGCATCTGAAAGAAAGTACCTTCTCTGCTCACTTTGCAGTATCTACTAAAAAGGATGACATTTCTTCCAAGAATTAGATATTGATTAATTACTTTTTTTGGTGAGAATTATTGACATATTTTTAATTAATTTATTTAAATTCAATTAGCCAACGTATAGTACATCATCAATTTCAGATATAGTGTTCAATAATTATTAATTAAATGAATTATTTTCTGGGAGTGCTAGTAAGATGTTTTTCTGATTATTTTAATCATCAGATTAGTAAACAGAAAAAGTTTTGATCCTCTAAGTACTCCAAGCCATACTGTGTCAGTACTCACCCCCCTCTCCCAAATTAGAATGGTGTTTTTAACTTCTTTATGAGGTACATTGAGAGATGCTTTAGTTGAATAAACCTAACCTGTCTGATTTGTATTCTTAGACAAATACTCTCATTCATTTCTCTAATAACAATGTGGAACTATGAGGCAATTCAGAAGAGTTCTTTCTAATGCTTATTTTATCTTTTTCCTATTATGATTTTATTAGCAAATAATATTAATTCAAGTTGTCATTTATTATAAATAGTGAGATTGGGGGAAGACATATTCATAAAACATCGAGTAGTGAGAACCTTACAGATAATTTTTATTTGTTAAACAGAGAGTCTATTCCATGTCTTGCAGAGTATAGTAAATATAGTGAAGACGTTCACCTTTTCCTAGTATGCCAGACTAATTTTCAAAGGATGATCATGCTCTGGTACTTTTGTTGTTCATTGAGGCCTAGGTATATTTTCCTTTTCCTTACAGTGACAAACTGATGTATTTTCTAAAGCAATTTAAGGCAGTTCCAATATAAAAAAAAAAATGAAATGTATTATTTGGACTTGTGGATCTAGCAGTAGATAATTCTGGATCACAGTTTGTAAAGCATGATAGTGAAGAACCAGAAGCATAAGCACTTTAACCTATGAAAAAGAAATATTTTTCATATGCCAAAAATGACCAGGCCTTTGCATTTATCTTTTTATGTTTATTTACTTTTATTTACCTTGTTGATTTACTTTATTACCTTCAAAATAGTGACAATATAAGTCAAATTAGAGGCTATCAATGTGCTGAATTTTATGGACAGTCTTGCCTCTTTTTCCATTATACGTGATATGCAGTCCTAGCTGACACACATGGCACGCATGCTCTGGGCATGCTTTCTGAATTCTTTTTTTTTAAGATTTATTTATGACAGGCATAGAGAGAGAGAGGCAGAGACACAGGAGGAGGGAGAAGCAGGCTCCATGCCAGGAGCCTGATGTGGGACTTGATCCTGGGACTTCAGGATCGTGCCCTGGGCCAAAGGCAGGTGCTAAACCGCTGAGCCACCCAGGGATCCCTGAATTCTTTACACATATGAAATCTTTTACTTCTTACAACAGCCCTTTGGGGTATATAGTATCATCATTCCCATTTCGAAGATGAGGAAATGGGGTTAGGAGGCTGGTAACTACCTTGTACAGATCATTCAACTAGTAATTGTTAGAGCCATGGTTCAAGTCCAGCCACTCTGCTGTGTTAACTCAGATAGCAGTGAAGTTTCTGCAGTGCAGAATGCGAACCAGGGTTCAAAATGTAGATTTTCCTTCCCATAGTTGTATTATTTACTCATCAGCAAAAATTGGCATGTTACTCTTATCCAACAAACTTTTTAAAAGGGGTAGTGTGAGGATCACATTAGTTACTGTAGAGGAGTATACTCTAAAATTTATCGTGTCAATCATAGTCTTTTTACAGATTAATAATGTATAAAAATAAGAGGATAGAATTAAGAAGTTTAATGTAGGATGTGTTCAATACCATTAATTTTTTTTTAAATGTATCTGTGATGGAATCAATGTAGAGCTCCTATATTTAATGAATGGGCATGCCTTGTTTATGGAGAACAAGATTTTATTTGTGGATTTTACAACCAGAATCTTTTAGACATTTATAAGATACTCCATTCAACAACAAAAGAATGGACATTTTTTCAAGTGGCAAGGAATCATATTCAAGATATATTATATTATGGATCACAAAACAGAGTTTAATAGATTTAGAAGAATTTATATTGTATTGTATAGGATGTGTTCTCTAACCATGTAGAAAGAAAGGAGCAATTAGTAAAAGATTTTTAAAAATCTTTGCAAATTCTGAACTTAAGTATACATCTAAATAATGGATGAGTCAAACTGGAAGGCTCAAGGGAAATTAAAAAAAAAAACAATGCATTGAACTGAGGGAGTATGAAAATATAGCATATGAGCATTTGTGAGACTTACCTAAATCAACAGAATGAAATTTATAGCACTAAACACATACACTGGAAAAGAGGTAAATTCTCACTGATAACCGAGGCTCAAGAACCTAGAAAAACAAGGCGGAATAAAGGCAAACAAAAGGAAAAGAAATAATAAAGAGCAGATATAATGAAATTCAATATCAAATAATAGAGAAAAGGAAACCAAGAGCTAGTTTCTTGTAAAGTTCAACAAAACTGACAAACTTTTAGCAAGACTGACAGAGGAGACGCAAATTGCCAATATAAGTAATGAAATAGAGGATATCATTACAGACCCCACAGACATCAAACAGGTAATAAGGGAAGCTACAGAAACCTCTTTACATATAAATTTGACAACTTCAATGGAATAGAATAATTTCTCAAAAACCACAAACCACTATAACTAATTCAACATGAAATAGACAACTTGAGTAGCCCCGTAACTATTAAGGTAATTGAATTTGTAATTTTAGAAATTCTCAAAAAGGGAATTTCCAAATCCATATGGTTTTTCTAGATAACTTGGAAGAACTAACACCTATTCTATCCAATCTTCTCCAGAAGGTTCCAAAAGAAAGACAGTACAATATAAAGTTTCAGACCAGTCTATTTCATCAATATATACATTAAAATCCTTTAAAAATATATGTTAGCAAAGAGAATTCAGCAACATATAAAAAGAATTATACCATCTAGAAGTGTTTGGTGGTTTCCTTATAAACTGAACACGTAGCTACCATGCAACCCAACAGTTGCACTCCTGGTCCCTTAATCCAGACGAATGAAGGCTGTGTTCATACAAATATCTATAAACATTTATAGCAGCTTTTTATAACAGCCCCAAACTGGACACAGTTCAGATGTCCTTTAATAGGTAAACAAACCATGCTAACATCTTTACCATGGAACACCCAGAAAAAGCAGCAAACCCCCAAACTGTTGATACACACAACATGCTGAATAAATCTTCTGGGAATCATGCCGAGTTTAAAAAAAAATCCCCAAAAGATTGCATACTTGATAATCGCATTCATAATAACATTCTTAAAGTGACAAATTATAGAGATGAAGAACAGATCTACATTTGATTGGATTTGTGTCAGAGTATCCAGAATCTTAGCCTGAGAATGTAACCTGGGTTTAGTTGGATTCTATCATTATAGACTTGGGAGTTAACTTTGTGGACTGATCCAGACTAAGTGATAAAACATAAACTCTGTGTTCGATGCCTCTTGTCCAGTCTTTTCCTGGGCGTCTTCTTACCCTCCTTACCCCTCCAGCCCCCTACAATCCCCGGCGGTCTTGCCTTTTGAGTGGCTACGAATTCTGAGCCATACAGGAATTAGAGATAATGGCTTAAGGGAGTTTTTATCTTACAGTAGGTTTAAGTTTGGCTGAGAATTTCTCTGAAGACTGAAAAACTTTCAGGATTGTAATGGCAGGTTGCGAAGAGGGACATTTTGTTGAGGAGGCCCCCGCAGTGACTCACACACCATGTTATAGGCACAGCTGCCAACTCTGGGGCATCCCGTTATTCCTAACAGTGCTTTTCACGTATTGCATCTAAGTTGTCTAAGCACAAGTTTTTAAAATGAATTCAGTGCTTCCCTCCTCCCCACCCAAATGTAATATTCAGTAGTCATCTGAAATTCCGGTGAGGAATATGCACATTTTTAACAAACAAGTAATAAAGAAAAGAACTTTGGAATGACATTTCCATATTACTTGTTTTCAATTCAAGTGATAACTCTAGTGATTTTTGATTATGGCATGTGGAAACTTCCATCAGTGAAGTGCATACTTTAAAATGGTTTTCTTCACTGAACCAAAGGCATTTGTTTTAATATGGCATGTGATTAAGGTCTTCCTGGTAAAATGTTTTTTTTTAAGGGACTTGGTAGTATAATTGAATGACCTTACTTCTTATATAATTGAAACACCCATTTTTCTTTCAAGCCCTGGCCTTGTTTTTCAAAATGCAGAAGCAATTGAATATTTCTTACAAGCAAATCCAAATGTACAAAATCTATATCAGTAAGAAGGGGAAAAAATGAAGAGATGAAATTTTGGAGCACTTTCTTCCCGAGTCTGTTTGGCAAAACTCATCCAAATTGGCAGCTGATTAGAGGCTTTAGCTCTTGCAAATCACTTCAGTCCTTGCTTGTGAGATTACACCATTCTTATTCAGTAATTCTCAAAATCAGAGTTTTATTCCCCCAAATCCTTCATACAAGTGGCGAAGTACTAGGGCAAAAAGTCAATTTTCTTCAGTTGGCTGGAGAGGATATGATTCTATTTTCCATAACTATTTTTGCCTTATCAATCCTTTGATATATTTTGAAATGAGTGTTGTTTTCTATCCTAATATTCAGTTGGCAAATTACTTTTTAGCTTTCAGACGTGGATTGGCATTAAAGAGATGAATATTTTCTCTTTTTAAAATCACTTCATTCCACAAATCATTATTCAGTTGGGAGGAATCATTATTCAGTGTACATTTATTTACATATATACTTGAATTCTTTTCAGAGGAAGAAGGTTCTATATTAAAAAAAATAGTAATCATTATTTTCTTTGAAACTAAAAATGGGTTGTTTGGATAGCATATTTCATTGCTCATCAAAACATCATTTATTTACATAAGGGATTCACATTATACATACAGATTTACATCTCTAACTGGTTCAAGAATACTCTGTGCATAAGTTTATTTGTCAGAAACTAAAATCTAAGTGTCTGTAATCCCACTAATACTCCTGTGTGAGAAACAAAGATGGGGGGACATAACATTTTGCATGTAGCACAGAGTTAAGACAACTTTTATTTATCTGGGATGGGGGAAGGGAATTTCAGTGAAAATCTAAGTGTTCCAGGTCTAAGTTAATCAGGAAATATGTAAACTTTAAAAACAGCTTTCAGAATAATTTAGTCTTAAAAATGAAAATAATAGTAAATCTGTAGGTTCTCTTGATTCCTCTTAAAATGTGTCTTCCCTTTGTATTCATCACAGGGCTTTGTGTGTTACTAAATTATGAGACTTTAGATTTGGGGACACACCTCAGTGAAAGATAAGTTAATTTAATCCTGAAGAAGCTAAGACTCAGCAAGTTTAAGTGTCACGCCCAGTTAACACAGATTATTCAGAACTTCTGATTTGAAGCTGATGATATATTCTGTGAATGCAGAATGTTTATTGTTGGTTGAAAACTTTCTGGAGTACAGTCATGCTGATAGCTTCCTAACTGATGAATAATTTAGGGGAAATCACCTTTATGCTTTGAGGGGGATAAATGTATGTCACCTTTCATTTTCTTTTCTGCTTCCTGGATTTCTAACTATATGTATTTTGAAATCCTTATATTTTCAGCACATGTCAACCAGTAAATCACATTTTTGTACAGAAAATGTCTATGACCTCATGAGTAAAAGTTAAACTTGTTGACTTCTGTTTATATTCTGTGTGAATTTGGGAAGATTGGCTGCTCATTTTACATGAACACAAACGAATGGATCTTGAGGAACTTAAAGAATTGCTGAAGTTGGAGTGAGGTCACCTAACTCTTGTCTCGACACACATGGGGTAGGTGATTCAGAGGGCAAGGGGCAAGCCAGGGTAGATGACTGACATGGTACGATGGGACACCACATTTTGCCTCTTTGGCCTCAGGTCATGAGCACGGAAGCTGTCTGTCCTGCCTTCCTTTTTCCCTGCTCCTGCTAGTGGCGATTGCACTGGGTTTTGAAGTGAACCATGCCAGATCTTTCTGTCAGGAAGTGGACAGGTATCTTAAATATTGAGTAGGAGGGAGTTTGACAAATACTGGGTGTTGTGGTTGGTAAAGCTTGGTGGGGAATGAGCATGGAGCATTATCTGTAGCAGTGTGTGGTCTGAGGTCTGAGCCAAGGGAGCATTCTGGAGAGCCAACGGCCTAAATGTGTTTAGTGAGTTAATAAAAGAAGGAGGAGACCACCATTTCACTCAGATGAAAAGAAGTACAAAGCTACAGAGGCATGAGAGAGCCCAGTATGTTCTAGAATGTGAAGTATTTTAGAAAGACTGGAGAAGAGTTGCCAGGGTGTGGAGGTGGAGAGATAAAGCTGGTGAGATAGAAAAAGTCACTTCAAAAATGGCAGAGTGGAATTCAGACAATTCAGAAAGCTTCAGCTTTTAAATCTCTCTACCCTGAATATGTAATGCAAAATAAAAATTGTACTAGTCTTTAAATAAAACATAAAACTTAACATATATATCCTGAGATGAAGTTCTTTACAGATTTGGGTTGTAGAATTTTAGACAAGTTTCTCAGATCTGAACTTGATTCTTTTCTGCACACATACTTGGTCTCCTAGTGTGCAATGCAATTCTGTTGAAGGAGCTTATAAATCATAATAAGATCTTGGAGTGATATAGAAGGATTTTCACTAGGGATTTTTATAATCACTTTTGATTTTTCAAAAGATTATCTTGTCAGCATTGTGGACGATAGCCAAGAGGAGACTGAGATAAGGTAGGAAGAGACCCTTTGAGGAAGGCAATGTACCTTCCCTGGGGTAATTGAGGACACCACTCAGGTGGTGTTGGTGTGATGGAAATGAGGAAAAGGACCTGAGATATTCCTGAGGCAGGATGTGCTGCCCAATAAAAGCTGAGGGTTAGTGAAAGGGAATAAAGGGGAAAGGAAAAAAAATGAGTGGGAAGTATCAGAAAGGGAGAGAGAACATGAGAGACTCCGAACTCTGGAAAATGAACAAGGGGTGGTAGAAAGGGAGGTGGGCAGGAGGTGGGGGTGACTGGGTGACGGGCACTGAGGGGGGCACTTGATGGGATGAGCATTGGGTGTTATTCTATATGTTGACAAATTGAAGACCAATAAAAAATAAATTAAAAAAAAAAAAAGGCTGAGGGTTAAAAAAAAAAAAGAGGAAGAAGCCACAATGAGACCTGTCTTCAAGATGGGAGAAAAATAATGAACCAGTGAGGGGCTTGTAGCCCCCCCCCCCCCCCCTCTGTTGTTGAGTGAATCTGTCTGCTGACATAGATCTGGAGACATCAAGAGTTGAAACAATAGAGTGGGCAAGGTGTGGGTTGAAAGGGAAGAGGATCGTATCTCCCAGGATTTTATTGAGGCGCTCAAGGGACCTTAAGAGGAACTTGTTTGTGCATTTTTCTTTCTTCATATTTCTAGTCCCACCAATGCAGATGAAGCCAGTCCTCTTCTTGGCTGCAAAGCTTTGGTTTTCATGTCTGATGTTGGAAGAGCCTTTCTTTACCCTGTTTTTCCTTAGCATTCCATATCCTGAACTCCTGCAGTTTTGAGGATGTACTGGAAAGTGCCAGACATAATCTGTGATTCATGAAACAGTACAAGTTGTTGTTTTACCACTCTAATTTTTCAAAACCAAAATTGGAGAATGAAGGAAGTGATTCCCTGAGGAGCAATTGGTCTGTGATAGAAAAATTTATAGGTTGTTCATTATGTACATTTTAAAGGAAATATTTAATGAAATTACATTTTATTTGATTTAAACTGATTCTATAACATTTTATGAATTATATTTTGGTATGATTTTTGGAGTTAGCATTTGGAATAAAATGTTGAATCAGTTCAGCAACTTAAAATGCAGTTAAAGTTAAATGTCCTAGAACTGATGCAGATCTCTTTGTAAAGTTGTGATGATCCTAGATTTTTTTTTTAACTCTGTGATAGTGTGAATTACCTTAGAATTGCATTAACCAAATATATCATTCAGGAGTAATATATAGTTTGTTAGATATCCTTGTGGTATCTCATTCCATTTTCTCTACATGTTTATTGGATCTCATAAATTTACTAACATTTACTTTTTTCTCTTTTTTTTCTCATTTGAATAGAACTTCATAGTAAAAGAATATTTGAAAAAATATAAAGTTTATTAAGAAAAATGACAAGAATCATGCATTTTTAAAACCTACAGATAAATTACTTTTATGTATAAATGCTGTAAGTATGAAGTTTTCCTAGGCTATTAAATATTTGCTAGAAATATAATATTGAGCATTATTTCAGAGTTTATTTTGTGGGTGCACATACTTAACCTCTTCTGTGTATCTGGAAATATATATGCTGGGCATTTCTGTCTTTAACATATTATTACTCCTACAAATAAGAATTTGATGAGTATCCTTGGACATACAGCTGTTAAATATCTGCGAATTTCATAAGGATAACTTCTCAGCAGCAAATTAATTGGATCAGGTATTTGAAAATCTATTGATGATGTTGTCAAATTTCCTTTTGACCAAGTTGTGCCAGGATCAAAAAATATTCCAAAAGATGTTCTCTAGACCAGATTAATGCTATATTTATGATAGTTCTCTTAAATAATCATAGGATAATGCATTCTTTGCCATTTAAATTAAAAGCAGTCACATAGTAATGTAGGTCTGTATCTTAGGAAATGGCTTTTTTCCCAGAAGTCAGTTAGCACTGTTGAACTTGCCATTATCAGTAAGAATTTCCCCCCCTGTGTTTAATGTGTAAAAAAAAAATCATAAAAAAAAAATCATTAGTGTCTGGCTAAGAACTGTCAGATTTATTAAATATAATTAATTATACCATTATTTTTAAGTTCATAATCATTTATTCTATAGATGATTTGCCCATCAAGTCACATTTAACAAATATATTGATGTCAGAATTCAGTATAGCATTAATACCATTTGACTGAAATTTTGAGCCACAGTGCTATGAAAAAATCCACTAGATTATCCATGTATTTATTATTTTCATATCACATAATAGAAAAGAAACTTGGATTACACTGTTTTACAAAAAGTTCTCCATTTGAGAAGACAGACTCTTCTTTAGTCTTTTTTTATTTTAAAGAAGCTGAATTCTTCACATATTAGAGTATGAAAAATGATAATGCACCCGTTAGTGGGAATTCATCCAACAAATATGTACCAAGAACTAGTGCTCTTGGCGCTATGAAATCTGAACACAAAATTATCGAAATAAAGGAGACTGAGCATGTTATACCATTTAGTCCAATTTCAGGCCTGTCATAAGTATGAAGGTGGTGGTGATAGACTTTGGGTTTTGAAACCTGATGAGTTTTTACTAGCATGTGATCCTGGACCACTTTCTTTAAACTCCTAGTGCCTCAGTGGCCTCACCTATAAAACTAGTATGACAGTAGTTCCTAGCACAGTGTTTGGCACATGGTAAGCTACTACTTAGACCAGAAGTAAACTAAAACTACAACACGTTTCCTTCCACGTGTCACTTTTGTCCTAAAATGGCACACATTTCTTGACCTGTTGCAGGACTATAACGACAATAGTATATAGGACCTTGGCTGATACCAAGGTGAGCTGGGGGTGGGGGGGTGTGAACTGTGTATCCTTATTAGTGTCTATTTTTATGATCTTTGAACCAATTATGTTAAATATGCAAGGAAGACACACTGATTTTCTTCCTCTTGGGCCAAATTATTTTATTTTATTTATTTTTATTTTTTTGGGGGGCAATTTTAGATAAGATTTTGTTTTGCAAGTATATTAGAAAGAAATTATAATCACATTCAAAGAGGAATGTCTGCTTTGGTCTCTCAAATTCCATTTTAGTATGCTTTGCAACTCTCAGTGTGGTTTTGATAGATGAATAGAGAAATCTTTGCAGGCGGTTAACCCAAGTGGAATTACAGTTGGAGGTTTAAAACTAGTCACAGCCTTCTTCCTGGTGCTAATTGGAAATGTGCTGGTATATTGCAAAATTGATCAAGAGGAAGATGTGTGTAAATCTTTTAAAATCTTAATTGTTTTTAAAGTGTATGTGTGTGGGAATGATAATATTCTTTTTTTTTTAATAATAATATTCTTGGCAACAAATGCAACTCTGACTCAGTGGTTACATTGAAATTAACAGAATTATTTGTTGATGTAATTAACAACATAACAGCATTTATGGGACCGCTCATCTTTTGAGAAAATACAGTTTAATTCTGGATAGCTACAGAATCTAGAGTTTAATTAGTAGTTAATAATAATTACCAACATGTCTTAACTATAATATAGGCAGAATGAGAGAGGGTGCTTTTAAGTTGGGATCCCAATTAAAAGTAAATGTAATGTAAGGCAGTAGTGAATTTTAATGAATTGTTTAATTTGTATGTGGATAGCTTTTCCAATCTTTTGCTACAGGGCTTCAAAGACTTCTTTACCCTGGAGCCTGAAAAAAGTTATTTCAAAATATTAATTTATAGCTATTTTTTGTCTTCTTCTGGAATACTTCCATACTACCTCCAGTTCAAATCCCAAAATTCATAAGTGTATCCAAAGCAAAGCTTATAAAATTTATCCTAGCATTAATTGAAAATTAAGAACATCTTCATGCATGAATTCCTGTTGTGAAAGACAGTTGAGTATTATATGTTTTCATGATCTGTAATTCACAAAGATGAACATTTGGAAGAGAGCCTCTTCATTATTCTTTTCTTCCAGGCTTCATCTTTCCCCTTAATTTGGCTGCTCTGACCTCTATTTCCCACACAAACGGTATTCTCATTTTAACTCTGCCCTGTTCCTCTTCGCAACTTGCTCCCAAGAAGAATCTGGAGTATTATATTCACCATCCTCTTACACTCAACTGATGAAATTTAAATGTACTAGCTACTGCTAAAGATCTTATTTTCTGTAAGAGAGAGATATTTGTATCAACGCCATATATCACTAGTGGCGGGATTTAAAGAATCTGTTCCAAATGCTGGAAATAATAGGGATAGGATCATCACAAACGCTATCTGAAATCGTGACACAGAACTGAATTTCTCTACTTATAGACTTAGAGCACTTACTTTTTTCTTTCTACCATTTTCTTTAACCTATTCACTAATAGGAAACAGATGGGCTAATTTTCCATCTGCTTAAAATGGTGGGATCTTTCAAAGGTGATTATAATTTATCCATGAAAGTATGGGCTGTTTCCCGGTCAGGTTGGGAATAATCAGGGAACACACAGAGGTAAAGGTTAACAAAGAGCTAGGGAAAACAGATTCTGTACATTAATTTTATATATACTATGCAGTATAGACAATCTCATGATATTCTTTTTCTTGAATATAAAAGTACCTTAAAAAACATGAAAAGATAGTATTTCATATCTATAGATAATTAACATTTTTATTGAATTTCTCACTCTACATATTGTTCAAAGTTGAGGTCATACTTGCTTTTGCATGTTGCTTTTAAGATCTACAGGTATTTTCTATGTTAACAAAATAAGCATCGTAGTTATTTAATATTTTATCACTTATTTAAAAGTTTCTTCTAATAAGATAAACATATTTCTCAATAAACATTTGTTACTTTTAACATATTTAACATTGACCACATTAATCATCTGAGATTTGTGTATAGGATATAAAAATGAAGTGTATAGTGATTTTTTTTCAAATAGATTCTATCACTCTTCATTCTTAAATAATAATTTCTTCCCAGTGATTTATAAAGGTCCTTTATCATATATTAAATGCATCAAAATGTTTGACATTGTTTCTAGATATTCTGTTTTGTTCTTTTGACAAGCCTATTCTTCATAATGATTTTAAAATATTGTAGTTTTATGTACTCTATAGCTCAAAGAACCAGTCTCTCCATATTATTCTCTTTCCCAAGTTCTCAGAACTTTTTGCCTTCTTTTTTTCCAGCTATCCCTTTTCTTTCATGTTTCAAATATGTGCAGTTTTTATTATAGTTTACTTCAACCTGTAAATTAATTTTGAAATATGAAATACTTTATATTACTTGGCTTTTCATCTAGGATTATTATGTAGCTTTTCTTTTAATGTAAAGCAAATTTTCATGTATGTTATATATATATGAAACATCTATAAAAATATAAAGAGTAGTATGAGGTAAAGATAAAACAATTTGTGATTGTTATTGAGAGTTGTGTTATTTTCCATTGCATAGTTTAACTGATCATTGCCCTTATATAGAAATCCTTTATTGATGATTTTTAAAAATGTAGGAAAAATGAAAAATAGAGCAAGTTACAACATCACAGGAAAATCATAAATCTAAGCAGTATTTTTTAAAGTATAGTATATACAGTGTATGTGGTATTTATATATATTGAAGATAGCATATACAGTTGGATTTATTTAACAAAAATTGGGTAGTGTGTGAATTTTAAGGTATCATAAATTTTAGGTTTCTTCCATTTCTTCATTTTCAAATAGTTTAATATAGGTCTGGCTAGTTTCCATTTTTATTCCCATTATGTGGTGCCATGGTGATGGGATGCCAAGGCTGTTTAGAGTCTACTGTGTAGATTGCCTATGCTCATTCAATCATTAAATTTATCTTTGTTTTGTCACATAAATTGTTAAATCCCTGTATGAAACACATGTACATTGATTTCCACCCCCCCAATAATATAATCCATATTTGTTATCAGAGTACTTTGAAAACATTGATTTCTTGTGGGTCCTAGGCATATAGTCCAATGTTTATTTGTGTGTGTGTGTGTGTGTCTGTGTGTGTGATATTTAGTTCAGACGAAAGAATACAGCCTTGCAAAATTTTGGAACTTTGTCAGTTTTCCTCTTTTTGTCAAATTATCCTTTTAAATCCTGAAAGCAGAAATCAATATAATGAAAATAACACAGTATTTGAAATTCAGATATATTTTAAAGGATATCAAAAAGCACTTTATTTACAAAAAGAATTTAAAAGTATGTTGACTAAAATTTACTTAATTTTTATAAAATATAACTGGTATAAATATAAGAAGAATGATAAATTAGGAAGCTAAGATTTTTGACATTAGGGAGATGATTCAAATCACACAGGAAAATAGATTTTTAAATTATCCTTTGTGATTGACAGTTTTGAGTTCATCTGTATATGTATTTTGAGGAAAAATTGAGGATTGCTTTATTTTTTAAATGTGAAGAAGCTATTAAATTCTCTCAATCATATAATATTATTTAGCCTGAAAATGTACTAAGCATTCTGTATCTACTGAGAAACAACTTCAGCCACCTACAAAAAAATGTGTAGAAATATAGGTTTTTGAGAGTTAGTTTCCAAATGTAAGGCCTCCAGAGGCCATTTAGTTATTTATCTTCAAACCACAGTTGGAAAAATTTGAAAACCGGAAATTGAGGAAAAGTGCTGAAAGTGGACTTTTTATTTTCTTTCTTTTTTTTTTTTTTTCCTTCTTCTTCATCAGTGGTGTGTCAGAGTTATTTCTGCTGCCTGAATGGCAGGAAGGGAAGATGAGAGCTGATTATTCATCACCATTTCTATTTTTATTTCAGTTGACCCGGTTTAGAAATAAGAATAAAAATAATTTCTGACTTATTTTTATCAGCCATTCTACAGTTTTCATGTTGGTTTTAAGGTAGAACTAGTTGAGTGGTTAACAATTTTTGATTATTATTTTGCTCTGGCTTTTATTGGTATTATTATAATGCTTCTGCGTTGAAGTACAGGAATCAACTTTTTATTGTGTGCCCTAAATATTCGCCAATAGTGATAATGAAGATAATGATATTTTGCATATAATTTGGTTTATATTTGTATATTAACTTTGCCTCTGCTTTTTGACTTAGATTCAGAGAATTCTGATGAGAGTCTTTCAATAATTTTTTTTTTTTTTTTTTTTAGTATTACCTATCTAGGGTACTAATAGTATTTGTTGGCTTTAAGTTAGCTATATTCAGAAGCTTTTATCTTTTGCTTTGCTGGTACTGATTTATAAATGTCAAGTTCTACTAAATAGGTTTGCATTAACAATTAATGCTAGCAACATATGGAATATCTCTTGAATCATAATTATTTGACCAGATAAGGTGATTTTTTCTATAAACTGCAAGAAAAAGCCCACTTACATGTGCTTTATAAGATTTTCCTCTTTGGAGTGTATCTTCATCATTTCTGTTGAAAAATATACTGGTAAAGGTTGACGTAGGCTATTTTGGGAATAAATAAGAGTTGGCTCAGAGCTACCAACCTAAAATTCTATTTGAAAACAACTCCTTGAAAGTAAGGCCTGAGTGCTTTTGTATCTAACAAATCTCTTAGCTAAATGTCACCATTTTGATGTTTTAATAATGTATGTTTGCAGATTATAGAATAATAGTGATAGGTTCAATTTCCATTTATCTGTTTATATTTGAGAAATTAAAAATTTATTTCTCTTAGTGGCCATTATCAGGAGGCATGTGAAAGACTCAAGAGCTCAGAGGGCAGGGCAGAAATTTTTGCTGTGTCTCTGAGTGCTGGAAATAGCTCTTCATGGACTGCTTTAAAATGCATCACCTATCTTCACCCCTGACAGCTATCTGTGCCCTCTCCTCCCTTCCATCAGTTCCTGGGATAATTTGGATCTCTCCCATTAAGTCTGATAAGCTCCTGTATTTTTAGACTTACCTCTTCTACCTCCAACATTGGCCCCTGATGCATTTCAAGAGTTTTCTTTTTGTTATTGTCTCCTTCAGATAAATCATCTTGTTTTCAGATATTTTATTGACTTCATATGAAAAATGGCCAGATATTTGTGGGGCAGGCTAATCCAGCTGTGATTAGATTCCATGTGAACTGGCATCTATTTAAATCACAATGCAATGAGAAGAGCTTCTGGCACAAATAACTGTCTTCATTTGACTGAAACTTTATCAAGACCTGGTTGCCTTTTCCTAAAAGAACGCATCTCTTCGTTAAGCATTTTTATTGGTAGTTAGAGTTATCAGTTGTTTTCATTTTTAAAACATTGCACGAAGACTGATGGAAGCTGATTTCATCCTCTACAGTATTACTGTTATTTGTTATTATTTTCTTTCTCTCTTTTTTCCCCCTAGTTAAACCACTTAAAAAAAAAAAAAACCCAACAGTAATAACAACAGCAAGGAATCAAGGATGAAACCAGAGAAAGAGGTGGCTGATTCATAGAGGAAGCATTCATGAATTTATGCCAGTCCCTTTGAAATAAATACCATTATTTTTTAAAGTTTTTATTTAAATTCCAGTTAGTTAATATACAGTATAATATTAGTTTCAGTACAATACAGTCATTCAACACTTCATACAACACTCAGTGCTCATCCCAGAAGTGCACTCCTTAATCCCTCCCTATCACTTATTTCACCCATTCCCCAACCCTGCCCCCTTCTGGTAAACCATCAGTTTATTTTCTATAGTTAAGAATCTGTTTCTTGGTTTGCCTCTCTTTTTCCCCCTTTGTTCATTTGTTTTGTTTCTTAAATTCCACATATGAGTGAAATCATGTGGCATTTCTTTCTCTTGACTTACTTCACTTAGCATAAATACTCTCTATCTCCATCCTTTGTCATGGCAAATGGCGAGATTTTATTCCTTTTTATGGTTGAGTAATATTCCATTATCTGTTATCGATTCCATATCTATCTATCATCTATCTATCTATCTATCTATCTATCTATCTATCTATCTATCATCTATCTATCTATTATCTATCTATCTATCTAATTTATCTCACTTCTTTATCTATTCATGAGTTGATGGACACTTGGGCTCTTTCCATAATTTGACTATTACAGATAACACTGCTGTAAACACTGGGGTGCATTCCTATTTTTGTATTCTCTGGGTAAATACATAATAGTGCAGTTGCTGGATCATGGGGTAGTTCTATTTTTAACGTTTTGAGGCACCTCTGTACCATTTTCCAGAATAGCTGCACCAGTTTGTGTTCCTACCAACAGTAAGAGGTTTTGCCTTTCTCCACATCCTCTCCAACACCTGTTTCTTGTGTTGCTGATTTTAGCCATTCTGAGAGGTGTGAGGAGATGAAATGAGTCCTATTATTAATGAATGAAAGCCAGCCTTTCCTCCTTCCATTCACCCCTTTTAGTCACAAAAGCTATAAAAGAGAAATGATACCCATAGAGTAGCAGAGCCTGGGTGAAGTAACAATTATTAAAAGGCAGCAGGACCCTTTAATGTAAAAATAAATGCTATTTTGTTGCTGTACTCTCTATATTAGACTCTGTAAAGTGGCTTCCTATATGCAGAATATCACATTTTAATCTAAAAGGAAAAATATTAGGTACTTTTGAAATCTTTAGCATTTGACACACACATACACATATGCACATATATTGATATTATATAAAATTAAAATTATATTAAAGCAGGATATTGTGTTTTAGATATAGAAACAGTGCACAGGGATCCCTGGGTGGCGCAGCGGTTTAGCGCCTGCCTTTGGCCCAGGGCGTGATCCTGGAGGCCCGGGATCGAATCCCACGTCGGGCTCCTGGTGCATGGAGCCTGCTTCTCCCTCTGCCTGTGTCTCTGCCTCTCTCTCTCTCTCTCTCTCTCTCTCTCTGTGTCTGACTATCATAAAAAACAAAAAAACAAAAAAACAAAAAAAAGTGCAGAAAAATGTCTTGAAAGTAACCATGTAAAATTTATCCTGTGTTAATTTTTATTTATAAAATAGATCTTATCTAGAATAGGCACTGATTCAAGAGCTGATTATCAGATAGCTCTTTACCCATAAGAAGTTCACTTGTTCCCCCAGACAATTATCATTCACTGATAAACAGAGGATTAAACATATTAGAGAGGTTTTTTTAAAATTTTTATTTATTTGAAAACAATTTTTTTTATTTATTTATGATAGTCACAGAGAGAGAGAGAGGCAGAGACACAGGCAGAGTTCGGAGAAGCAGGCTCCATGCACCGGGAGGCCGATGTGGGATTCGATCCCGGGTCTCCAGGATCGCGCCCCGGGCCAAAGGCAGGCGCCAAACCGCTGCGCCACCCAGGGATCCCTAGAGAGGTGTTTTTAAACTTGTTTTTGGCTGGAGTAAAATAATATTGAATAGGAAACCAATATTTCACATGAAGGTTTTAAGAAGTGATTTTCTCAGCCATTTACCTTTTGGGGGATTCATTGGATATATCAGCTGCATGGTAGGGATAAATGATAAGAATATAATTTACAGATATTTCAGTCTGAACTCATATAGGAGACTTAGAAAAATTATGAGTTTTATGAAAGTCTGAGAAACTAGTTGAGTGGTTTGATGTAGTGCTATTCTAGAGAGTCGTTCAAGACTGACCATTTCTAGACATCAATTTTCATTTCAGATCCTATCAACATTTTAATATTTATGGCAACATTATGGTTGTGATACATTCAAAATTATCTGAGAACCAGAAAGCTTTTCTATTAACAAAAATTTTAATCACCTTTTTTTTTAAAACCAGTCTTTCATTTCTAACTCTTATCTCCCTATAAACCATAAAAAAAAATTAGAGAAAATCCCTTGGGTGTGTGTATATGTATGTATACACACCCAATAATTTATATATATAATATTATGTAAAATATATAAAATAATATTTATATATTACATTTGTTTAATTAAAGAACATAAATTAGGCTTTTTTGTGTTAACATTTATAATTGTTAAAAATTGTTAAAAATTATATTCCATCAAAAGTTTATATATTACATAGATATGTACACATATATATTAGAATAATTTCCCAATAATCTTTTTTGATATGCTAGATTTTAACTTGGTACTATAGGAGATGATATCTTGGCGACTTACTGTGTTGATGCACAGGGTTTAAAAATGGCATTAAAATCTAATGATTATTTTAAAGCAAAATGCTACTTGTATCCTATCAATCATCAGTGTCATTTAATTTACTTTTGACAGAAACAGCATTTGTCATGTTTTAGAACCTATGCATTTTGCTGTTTATTACCTTTTCTGCAGTCATTTGATATTTTAAAAAGATATGTAAAATGTATTAGTTTAGATCCCAGGCTTTTTTGGGTAAAAGTGTAAAACATAAGACCAGCTCCACTAAAATTGAATCCAGACCTGGTATAATCAAGGTGCTCAGAAAGGGACCAACTGCATTGTAACCTAATTGGCTCTTTGATAAATCTATCAAGTTAATAGCTGACACAGAACAAGAAGTTTAGCCATTAAAACTCTGACTTTTATTCTAGAAAATCTTTTGATACTGTTTTGTACTACACTTGGTGATATGTTTCAATTTTTGTCTTTTTGAAATAGTTTTTAGTTTTAATGGAAAAATGAATGATATATTGATTTTTTTTCAATAATCTCTTTTCCAAGTGAGTATATTTTATTAAATACCTAGGATTTTGGTAAGGGCCTCTAATGGCTCAAAATACCAACTTGGTGACATGATCAATGAGTTGTTTCAGATGCAATCTATTCAACTGTTTACTGGATTGATTTTATCTTTCCATTAGGGAGCACTTAGACTTTTGTCTCTCTTTATTTCTTTAAGGCAATATTCTGTGACTTACCATTTTGTTAGAGTAACTCACTAGGTTTTTGGTTATAGTTGAGGCCATAAAATATGAAAGACGTATTCTTCATTAGTTGTATATGTCCCTGGTCTTTCCTGTGAACACAAAAAAGGCCAATGGCAGATTTTGAAGAAGTGTGCATTTCAGACATTTCTTAGGTTTATCAAAAACATTCTCTTTCCCCAAATAGGTGTTTTCTTTTTGTTTGTGAACCATCACCTTTGTTAGTTGTTTTATGATTTTCAAATACTTGTGACACTTTAATTTTCCCTCAGTGGTGTACACCATTAAGTATTTAAATAAAAGGAAATTGATACTGTGTTGCTCTATCAAGTTTGTCTTTAAAATAAGCTCTTGTAGAAGATTTTCATTGTAGCTCAGATCGGTGGGCACTTTGTTAATGTTCTTTGACCATCATTCTTTTTTTTTTTTTTGACCATCATTCTAAGTGTGAAAGCGTGCACCCAACTTTTTTGGGCATAACTAGGCCTTTTCTTAGAAGATAATTTCATCTCATTAAAGTTCAATAGTAATTTATCCAATAGATATCTAATCATTTTTTGGTTAACAAAATTCCTTTCCACATAGATTCTAGAATGTACTAAATTTTTCTTATATACAGAGGGTCAGTTTTATATATATATATAAAGCACATTCCTGTTCCACAAGGATAGGATGTGGAGCTCCAGAAACTTTCCATTCAAAGGCACTCTCTGTGATCAGAGCCTGGGTTCTTGTTCTTTCCCTGCGCCCTTGTCCCTCCCTGGGGAGTAGGAGTGCTATGCTAGGACTTCAACCTCAGACTTGGGTGGCCTGTGTTTCTTTTGATATTGAGAACTATTTTAAGGTAGGAGGGGTAGCAAGGGACATTCTTAATAAACCAATTCTGAGCCTCAAAAAAAAAATATATATATATGTACACACACACACAACTCTAGGTTTAGGGTATCTGTTCGAGATCTTTCTTTCACACACCTGAATAAATGCTAAAATAAAAAGTAATGTATGTATTGTATATATTAGATAGTACAACTAATACAAAGGATAAAATAGGGAAATTATTTGAATAATGAATTTCCTTGACATTTCATATGGTTATAAAGTGCCAACCTAGACATTTTCAAGAAACATAGGCTCATTTGTTAAGGATTATAATATGTTTGGTTTGTATTTAATAATATGCTAAATTAATTTTCTACATCTAATGCCACCAGGATGGTATTGAGATTTAATTGTAGAAGGTTTAGAAGCAAATACCTAAATGGAATTTGTTTTAATTACACATGAAATTCTCTTCATTTGTCACCTCCACATATAGTTTGATTATATGATTATTATTTTGATTAATCATTTTCATTATTTTATTATTATTATTTTAAAGACTATAGTTTATTTAAAAATAAAATTCAAACTCGGCTTCCAAAGTTATAATGTCCCAGCATTTATAGTTGCATTCCAATATTACTGTACGCTTCTTAGATATTTTAGAATTAGTGTCTCGCTAAATTCTTACAGCTAAGTACCAAGATATAGGGCAGCTACTTTGTTTACATTAAAAATATTCTTCCTTTGTATTTGAATGAGAGAATAACTAAATGCAAGGCATTCAGTGTATTTTTCTTCCAATGCATTTTCTTCCAATTTCTTCCACAGAATTTTGTTCTGTGTATATTAGGATATGTTTTTGTTTACATTTCTGTCTCTTCTCCAAGGGACTGAGTTCTTGAATGCAGAAAATGGTCATCCCTTTTTCCTTAACATGTAGCATGGAATCTGTCACATGAAATATGCTTCATAAATTGTTATTGGAGTGAGCCATGACTGACTCACAAGGAAAGACAAGATTTGCTCCATGTCAATTTGTAATGACTCTTAGTTTAACTATAATTTCATCTTAGTTTAACTATAATTTCAATATAAATGTAATTTTGATGAACTTTTGAGATTTCAGAAGTTGGGTTAATTGGCATCCTCTTCAGTTCTAAAATGCGGTCCCACATACCATTTGAGGCTCAAAGGTGAGAATGGCTTCCTTGTACCCCAGTGATATTTTCAGTCTGTCATTGCATGACGGAAATGCTATGTCAGGACAACTAAATTAGAACTGTAGTCGTTATGTAGGTGAGTAATAGTAAAAGTCAGAAATAATATGATGGACATGAAAATGCAAGGACAAAAGGCTATAGAAAGAGATAAAAATCTCAAATGAATTTTGTAACGGATATGATGTTGATGATTAAAGGAAGGGAAGATTCAAGAATTATGGATTTCCAAGTCTGGATAATTGAGAATTATGACCTCCTTATCCAGGGAAATGGAGGATAGCAGTGTAGGCAGAGCTTTTTCATTGGCTGAAATAAATTTGATTTTGAGGTGACAGCAAAGGGAAAGATGTACAGAAAGGGAGAAATTATAGAAAATTTGTAACTGAGGAGATATACAGGACCTGGATATCAGATCTGAGAATTATAAAATGTTGAAGCTTAACAAAAAGTTTAATTTGGTAGCTGAAGAAAGTGAGTCCTTGGAGAATGAAGTAATGTGGCTAAGGTCCCAGAGATACTGGCAAAATGAAAATCAGACTCCTTCTTTCTTTTCTCAGTATTTTTTTTTCTCAATTTCTTGTGGATAATTGAAAATACAAGAACATGCATGACATTTTTGGTGAGGATTACAGTAAAAGAAGAGGCAGAGGACTCTTTTAGATGAAAAAGGAGAAAAAAAAGCCAAGAAATTTTGCATAATATTATGTTAAAAATCAAGAAAGAAGAGACTTTTCATTTTAACTTTCTAGGCTCTGGTGATTTTATGAAGTGTTATTTTTATTTTAAGCTATCAAACTTTTATTGTGAAATGTATGTCCTTCATAAGGTATTTAAATGCTTCCTCTAATTGAAATTCCTTCATGAATCTGAATTTTCTCATCCATTTTTTTTTAAATCAGAACTTTTGATAGAAACTATAACAAAACCTCTACAACAAAACCTTTATAATGTGATTATTGTAAGAATCTAAGGGGCCATGATAAATTGATAATATTTTTTGAGAAATTTTTTTCTCAACTTTCACTAAGCTATCATTTTAATCAATAAACATTGACAAAATTAAATTTAAAAAATAATAAAATAATTTGAGTCGTGTTTGGATAATTCTCCATGTAAGAAATATTTTAATAACATCCTTCTTAAATTCCAGATAGATCTAAAGCAACCAATGGCAGGATTTTATTCTTAATTCTGGTGTATGTAAGTATTGTGAATATCATTATAAAGTATTTTCTTTACGCATTCTGTTCCCAATAACATGACCAAAGATTATTGTAGTCTTCATGTAATTCACTGAAAGTTAATTTAAGTGAATAAAAAAAAAAATTATATAGGGCACCTGGGTAGCTAGGATGGTTAAGCTTCGGCCTTCTGCTCAGGTCATGATCCTGGGGTCCTGGGATCGAGCCCCACGTCAGCAAGGAGGCCTGCTCAACAAGGACTCAGCTTCTTCCCCTCCCCGTGCTTGTGCGCGCGCTCTCTCTCTCTCTCTCTCTCTCTCTCTCTGTCAAGTAAATAAATAAAATCACATATGATCATGAATACATATATATGGTTCTAGCTTTCTTACTCTCACCCATGGAAAGCTTCTTTTCAATAGTAGTAGAGAGATTCCTGATTTACTAATCAGTGATAACACTTGTTTATTTTCCAATTGGGGAGCTCTTTTATCTCATTTATCTCTCTGAAGAGGGAAAGACAGAGGGGAATAAGAGAAGGAAAGAGAGATTGGGATTAAATAATGATTTTGGACTGAAAAATATGCCATTGTTTTATTACTGGAAGAATGATCCACTTAGAAACAGTGGCCCGGGGACGCCCGGGTGGCTCAGTGGTTGAGCGCCTGCTTTTGGCTCAGGGCATGATCTCAGGATCTCAGGATCCAGTCCCACGTTGGGCTCCCTGCATGGAGTCTGCTTCTCCTCTGCCTGTGTCTCTGCCTCTGTCTCTCAGTCTGTGTCTTTCATGAATAAATAAATAAATCTTAAAAAATAAAAATAAAAAGAAACAGTTGCCAAATCATTTCCTGAAACTGACACATGGTTTCAAGTGCAAGAAATATGGTGGTGTTCTTTTGTTTGTTTTTGTTTTTTGGGTTTTTTGGAATGTTCAAAGGGTCTCAAGATATAATTACTATTACTTATGCAAAGTATAAAATAATACTTTGCATAAGAAGATGTAGCTATTGTCACATTTAGAAATATTTTAAAGTGGTTTAAGAAGTTTCATTTAAAATTAAGTTGAAACACGTATTATTGACAATAGTGATTACTTGCCTTCGTCCCATTGAATAATCCCAGGAGAAATCAGATGATGACAAATATTACCAGATTGTATTACAGAAGCGGGAGTTAGAAGCTGGTGCTCCATAATGAAATGACTGAGGCTACGACAACTCCTGAATACTGGGTTTTCTGGTCTGATGCTGTCATCATTTTCTTGGATCAGTTTCTATTGGCACTATTTAGGATGAGTATTACTTCTCTATTTGATTTTTCACCAGGTGTGATCCTCCTCCACAGGGCTGCTCCCATAGGGCTGCTTGCCCCAAAAGAGTGATCAAAGAGAGCAAGTGGTGGCAAAAGCCCCCAAGATGGAAGACACGCCGTTTTTGAAACCTAATTTCAGAAGTGACTTTCCATCACTCAACCGTATCTTTTCCTTAGACAGAAGTGAATCACCAGCACACTCAGGGGAATGGGAATTAAGCTTCATCTGCTGAGGGGAGGAATCTCAAAGAATTGATGGATGTGTTTTTAAAACCACCACAGAGCTTGAGGTTTTACTTTTTATCTCCTCTCCTTGGGCATGTTTTCACTTCTTTGATTGTTTTCTATCTTCAATCTGTATAATTTTTTTTTTTTTAAGTCTTCCTAGTAGGGGCTCTTGGGTGGCTTAGTTGGTTAAGTGTTCACCTTAGGGTCAGGTCAGGACCCTGGGATCAAGCCCTGTGTTGGGCTCCCTGTTCTGTGGGGCATCTGCTTCTCCCTCCTCCTCTACTTGTGCTCTCCATTTCTTTGTCACTCTCTCTCACTCACTCTCTCTCTCAAAATCTTTAAAAAAAAAAAGTCTTCAGAGTACATACATGGTGAAGAGCTAAGCATATATAAAGAATTATACTAATGATGATCATGAATATATATTTATATATTTATTAAAGCTTACTATGTCAGTTATTTAGCTAGGAATATTATATGCATGATGTCAAAAATCATTAAAAATAAAAAATTATTTTGTGTATGTACAGGTAAATATACATAATATAACTTGCTTTTACTAACTTAAAATGTATATTAAATTTCAAACTAGTGGATTCTTAAAGAATTCATATTTCATTAAATAATAGTACTTTACTCCACTTAGCCTTTAACCCTCATTATACAACTGTGATAATTTTAGTTTTTATTTTAATTCCATTTAGTTAATATACAGTGTTATGTTAGTTTCAGGGGTGCAGTATAGTGATTTAAAACTTCCATACAATATCTGGTGCTCATCACAACTGTACTCCTTAATCCTCATCACATATTTCATTCATCACCCCACCACACCCCTCAACTGTGATAATTTTGATAAACTGCAAATTCTCATTAATATAGTTTCTTTTTTTTTTAAGATTTTATTTATTTATTCATGAAACACACACACACACACACACACACAGAGGGGCAGAGATGTAGGCAGAGGGAGCCCCATGAGCCCGATGTGGGACTCGCTGGGACTCTGATCCCTGAGTCCTGAGCCAAAGGCAGACGCTTAACCGCTGAGCCACCCAGGCGTCCCAATATAGTTTCTTTCTTATTGTTATCTACAACCCTTGGATGTCAGACCATTATCTTCATCTGAAAGGGCCTAGCTTTAGGAAGGAATCCTTACTTTGGTTGAAGGTGGATGTTATCTGGAGATTTGGCTTAATTTTAGATTTAATCTAAAATTTTGTAGTTGCACCTGGCTGGCTCCGTGGAAGAGCATGCAACTCTTGATCTCAGGGTCGGGGGTCATGAGTTTAAGCCCCACATGGGGTATAGAGATTACTTAAATAAATAAAATTAAAAAAAATAAATAAAATCTTGAACTTATATTTTACCCCACACTACTATTAGAATTGCCAGCAATTTCTATATAAAGCTTTCTAGAAAATATTATCTCTCATTCTAGTACCTGTTAAAAAAAACCTAGCTGAAGGCAAACAAAAAGTTATTTACATAAGCATAGAAGGGGTGTATTCCTTGGTTTCAGATATGCACACAAAGTATGTGAGGTGTACCCTCGAAGAGTTGCTTATAAATCTTATATATTGCTTTTTTGACCTTTCCTTGTGCAGGAGGGATTCTTTATGAATCTTTAATCTAAATGATCTAAATGTGATAGACCAGCTTCCTATTGCCTTGGTTCAGAGCAGAAGGAAGGTACGGGGTGGTGCATCTTACTTAGAAAATAAAATATAAAACATGTTTAACAAGGAAAGGTATGGATCTTTGATAACTGAAAACACAAAGCAAGTTGGTGGCTGGACAGAGCCGTGGTGAGGGAGTCCGACCACTTGACATGATAGTGTTCAGCTGGTGTGGAGTGAGGCCCTGCAGTGAGGGTGTTCCCTCTGGCTTCAACCAGAGGATTCAATAATTTAAAACAAAACAAAAAACAGACAAGGAAACAAAAAAAAGCCCCTCTTTGCTCTTCTATTTCTCTTTTTTATAATAGTTAATTCAAAAGGTGTGCCTACAAACACAGACAGGGAAAAAAAAAAACCAAAAAACTCTTGCTGAGAAGGCAAAAATACCAATTTCTCTGCTTTGGAATTTATTTGGAGGAGTATCTCAAGCAACCAATTGAATTGATATAAATGAATAAACACTTCGGATAAAATTTCTTGAATCTAAATAAAATTAAGACTAAGAAACCAAGAAAAAGAAGCCCTTGGACTGAGAAAGCAAGTCAGTTTACTGGCTCTTTTCACATGTAATCTCAGTAATCCTTACAGCAACTCAGGGAAGCGGGTATTGGCTTTATACAGATTGGAAAACTGGGGTTCAGAATACTCGTTTATCTCAAAGCAGTGATCCAAACCAAATTTTATATCATAGGTCCAGATTATTTCCATTTTTATTTTTGCCTCCTGAAAGGTTCTGCAGAGCTGACTTTGAGGCTTCTTGACACATATTGTACAACTGAAAATGTAGTGAGGTATATATATTTGGTTATTTGTCAGTCATAATTCAAGTTCAACAGACATTTCAATTATACAGACCCACTGGAAACCTAACACATTTAAAATCACAGGTGTTGATATGCTAACAAAGAGAAAATAAAAATCCTAAATTCAACTCTTTGGGAAATAAAGTAGAATATGAAAATACAAATGGCCAAATGCCTTATGTCTTTGGTACTGGGATATCTTTTTCAACTTATATTTTCGATATGTGCATGCATCCATGTTCATATGCGTGTATATAATGGATTCTTCGGTGAGCAACCATTTAAAGTTCTATTACAGAATTGGAGAAACAAAATGACTTTTAAAATGGGGAAAATGGCATGGTAGCCCATTAAAAAAGCCCATAAAAAAGCCCATAAAAAGCTAAGAGTAAGCACTAGAAGGTAATGCAACCAATATAATGTAAAAATCAGTATAAATGTAATAAATCAGAGTGGTGTTAACATTAACAGTTAGTGACTCTTGGAAGTTTTAGAAGCTTCAAAAATTTATTTTTTGATATATAGACCTAGAAGACATTGGGTTAGCAGCAACTTCTCCTAGACCAGAGCTGTAAGAACTAGGACATTGTATTTATTCACAAGAATGTAAACTTATGAAGGGTCCAGAAATGTTCAGAAGAAAATGTAAGAGAGAAAACAACATTCTTTTCGTTAGTTCTGTCCTGGAAACAGGAGTATAGGGGGCAGGATACATTTAAGGAAACAGAATCCTCTCTTATAGTCTACTGAAGATAGGCTGGAAAAACAGCCACAGGGAGATTATTAAATTCACCTTTTTACCTTTGTTAGATAAAACTGCTGCTGATGAAATTTTATCATATCTGTGACTGACCTGCTTTCAACAAAATTTGATTGTAACCACTCTTCTGATTGCCATGTGTATATTCATTTATCTGAGGCATAGGAAAGATAAAAGAAAGCTTTCCTACTTTTATATTTCTTTCTCTTTTATAATAGAAATAATTGTTACTTCTGGCTATCTCTTCATTTTATCTTCAAATTTATCTAAAATAATATATTTTAATAATAAAATTTACTTGAGAAGAAAATGATGTTACATGAGGCAGGAGAGTTTAGTTCTCTTTTTGGAATCTTCAGGATACATTTTAAAGTCAGGAATAGTCACTATTTTTGCTTATTTTTAGCTGCATTTCCAAAAAGTGTTCTCTTGAGAGCCTTTGAACCAAATAAAAACCCACTTCTTCAACAGCAAAAGAATTTAGGCCTAATAGGCTTAGTCCTTTGTTCCCTTCTGAGTGAAACACTATTTAAAATAACTCCTTGCAATTGGATTGTGTATTTAATTTTCTTAGAATTTGGGGATGTTTTAGAAAGTTTTTCACTCAATTATTTAGTTAAAAAGCAATAGGATTATGACAGGAGGATAAATATAGCAAGAGAATTATGTGGAAACCAATTTACAGAAATTAAACAGATAAGTAAAAAGAGCAAGTAGTTAGATGACTGTGGCTCCTGAAAGCCTGTTTTGGGGTGGAAGGGGAGAGCACATTTTCAAGCATCCCATGTTGTTTGTCTTCAAAAACGGGAAGACCAAACGGGACTCAAAATGAGCTCAAGATGGTTAGTTTCCACTTTGCTTCTTTCTCGAAACCCAGCATTTGCAAAGATGACTAGCCTGTGATAATCTGTGCACGGTGGTTCCAGTGTCTGAGCTGCCGGAAGGGGCCGGGGTAGCACTCTATATTGCCAAAAGAATCTCTCACCTGCAGGAGTTTCTTGTTCATTTTAGGAAAACAAATAAGTGACTTTAAAAGGAAGGACTACTTAGAATGAATTGCTTTGACTCTTTCCCCATCCTTTTCACGTCTGGGAGAGCATGCGTGTCAGTGGTTTTCGAGGGAAGACAGATTAACTTGTGCTTTTCTTCCTGCCCCCACAAATGTGTATTGAGTTTTAGTGGCCTCAGAGCCACTAAACATGAACTCTCTCCTTTCAGGGACACATGAACTGCAAGTTTGTGTCCATTTTCTCCTTTTGTCCCCATCCTGTGGCAGATTTTTCTGCATGAAGCAGAACTCTCATCAGTGAGCAATGGCAAGGTATCCTCTGGTGAACGTCTGTGTTTTCTCAGGCCCCACGCTGGGTGTTTTACAAACACTATCTTCTTTCATCTTAATAGCAGCTCTGTATGGTGGTAGGCTGTGTTCATCATTAGCTGGTACTCAAAACCATACTGCAGCTCAAAGAGAATCTGAAATCCATAGCCTGCCATTCAGAGTAGTCCTGCTTGGCTTCATCTATTGTTGTATTAATTTCTACTGTTTCATTTCCTATGTTACATTTTTATGAGGCTAGTCTATTTACTTCTCCTCAAGCATGTAACCTGTGTTTCCCTACTCCTATTTCTTCTTTCTCTTCCCATGATAGAATAGATCATCACTTGACATAATTTTACTAAGTCTCCCAAGTGTCTCATACATGTACAGTGTGTGTTTTACTGTGATTATTGTGTATATAAAATACACCAAATTATACATATTTGTCCCATAATTAGACTAAATTGTTTCATAGCAAGGAAAAAGTTTCATGGAGCATGTATACTTACCCCTGTATACTTCACCATTCTCATTATAGGAGCTTGCCCATGGAGAGTCCTTGATAAGTTTGCATTGAATGAGAGCCCACCATCTACAAAGCACTTTCTAATATAATGTATTTTTCTTTGTGCTGTGAAGGCAGAAGGGAAAAGTCAAAATCTATATTCCTAAATAATTTCTATTCTCTCAATAAGGCAAATGTCACATTGTGCAGCCACATAAGTCAAATGTCCCCAGTATACAAAGACATTTTTATAAGTACAAAAATGAAATAGATGTTCAAGAAGTTGAAAGGAAGGAGCTATTACAATAACCTGTGTCGTCTGGACACTTCATGGAAGGCACAGAGCCTGAGATCAGCTTGAAAGATAAATCGCACTTGAAAAGGTGAAGGAAAATAGTATTCTAAATGACAGGAAAAGTGCAATGGTGGGAGTAATCCATTTATTTTCAGGAATTAAAAAGCATATTTGAGTTCTAGGTTGAAAGCATTTGGGTTTAGTTTCATGGGTAATGGCTTTAGTGCATGTTGCTAATTTACATGAAAAACAGTACAGTGATGATTATAAGAAGTAGCCTTGGAGTGAGATACCTGGCTCTACCTTAGAAAACTTACTGGTTGTTACTTTTTTTTTAAATTTTTATTTATTCATGATAGTCACACACACACACACACACACACACACAGAGAGAGAGAGAGAGAGGCAAAGACACAGGCAGAGGGAGAAGCAGGCTCCATGCACCGGGAGCCCGACGTGGGATTCCATCCCGGGTCTCCAGGATCGCGCCCTGGGCCAAGGGCAGGCGCCAAACCGCTGCGCCACCCAGGGATCCCGGTTGTTCCTTTTATTAAGTTCTTCGTCTGCAAAATGAAGATAATAAGAATTTATTTAGCTAGATTGTTGCAAGGTTTAAATTACAAAATGCATACGAACTAATTAGATGAGAATCTGCAAAATGCTACTCAAATACAATGTGGGAAACATGACCTTTTATTAGGAATTTGAGAATATTAATCTAGCAGATATATATATATATTTATCTATCTATCTATCTATAAATAAATAAATATATATATATATGAAAATTTGGAAAGAGTGGTAATTGGGGGCAGACAAAAATATAGTTGTATTAGAAAACTAATACAGTCATATAGGATCTTGGTACATGGTTCTTCACAGGAGTGCCGAGAGAATGAAAATTAAGGTGAATGAATTGCACGGTGGCAATCAATAAAACTCTCAACAGGGATGAACAGTGGTTGATGTGAGATGTCGAAGAAAATGTAAACTTTTGAGTTTAAAAACAGGGAACATGATGGCAGCACCAGTTGAAACAAAGTAAAAGTTGGATTTAAGACTGTTGATACTGAGTGATTCAGTGATAGTGAATCTGACGTGTGCCTCACACATGGGGTCATTCAGTGGTTGTCTGTTGCTGATGAGAAGAACCAGTGAGCTCTTCCGCCCTTGACTAGGTGTTTGGTAATGAGGCTGTTCTTGCTTTTACTTAGATGATGACTATACTTAACACTCATGTATTATTTATACCCAATTTTGAGATCCTATCAAGAAAGAAAATAAAGGAAATGCAGAAATTTGATTTTTTTCACTTCAACTCAGAATATTTGTTCAGTTTCAAATGACTGTTCCCGGTTCCTTTAATATGGGTTTAGAAGCAGTTTGTCTTTTATCTAAGAGACATCGATGATTTATTATATTTTACAATGTTTTTATTATACCCATGATGTAGTAGATTTTACTTTTAATTAATTAATTTTTAAATAGACATTTATTTGGGCAATTAGAGTTGCAATTCAGGAGACACAGATTCAGATAGGAACCTGACTAGTGTTCCCTAAATATTATTTTTTAGCAAGAGCATTAATTCTTCATAATTCTGTAATGGCATCTGATATGTGAGAATCTTGGAAGCAGATCTAATGGCAGATAATTTTTTAAAAAAATTTATAAGTAGTTTCATTAAGATAGTCATTTAAGAAGACCTGTCATGAACTACCTGAAATAAAGTCTGTGTTTGACATATCCAAAGACATACTTCTTAAAAGTATGTACATTTCTTTGCTAATTATAAACCTTATGCCAGTTGGCTCTTAGTTACCAAGTGTTGTATCGATTCTGATAACCTGAGTAAGGTCATGGAGGAGGCATCTGCTTTCTTTTCACTGTCAAATTAAAAATGCCAAAATGTTGAAAATATATGACCTTGAAGCCAGAATAGCCTCAAGTTCTCAGGAGTAGGATTGGTGTAAGTCATTTTGTATGTACTCCAAGTACCCTAAATGCTAAAGTCAACCCAGATGATTGGAGAATGAATCTTGAGTTGACTCAGGATTATTTTTAGCTTTAAAGCTAATGGCTTATGACTGTGTTTATTTGATGGGGCATGTGGGGTAATACAGTTCATAGCTTAACTGCAAAAGCAGAACGGATCTTATTTTCAGCAAGGAAATAAATGTACCTGTTCTGCAAAAAGAACTGAAAGGTGCTGGGACACCTGGGTGGCTCAGCGGTTAAGTGTCTGCCTTTGGCTCAGGGCATGATCCCTGAGTCCCTGGATCGAGTCCCACATTGGAGCCTGCTTCTCCCTCTGCCTGAGTCTCTGCCTCTCTCTGTGTCTCTCATGAATAAATAAATAAAATCTTAAAAAAAAAAAGAAAGAACTGCAAGGTGCATGTATGGTTAGCATGTATAATTAGAATGCCAATCTTCTATGTTAGGAGGAATTTTAAGATGGTGACTAAGATCCCTGCCCCCTGGTGCACATAGCTTTTTTAATCCTCTCCCCTTGGATACAAGGTTATCATTCCCTATATTGTATTATGTTATATGATAAAAGGTACTTTGCAGATGTGGTAAGTTCCTGAATCAACTGACTTTTAGTTAATCATAGTGGAGATGATCCTGACCCAAAAGCTAAGCCTTTAAAAGAAATAAGAAACAGGAGTAGATGATGTTCACAAGTTGGCCTTAAAGAGGCAAACTCCCATGTTTTGGAGAAGGCCACATGGTAGAGATGGCTAGGGGCCCGTAGTAGTGTAGTACCTCAATCCTTCAACCACAAGGAACTGAATCCTGCCAGCAACCTGTCTGTGTGAGCTTGGAAGAGGACCCCAAGTTCCAAATGAGAAAGGAGCCCAGCTGACATCTTGATTTCAACCTCCTGAGGGCTTCCCCCCTGCCCCCCGCCCCCCGAGGGCTTTTTGCAGAGAAGCCAGTTATGCCACTCCTGGACTTCTGACCTCCAGAAACTGTGAGATAATAAATTTGTATTGTTTTAAGCCATGAAATTTCTGGAAATTTTTTACACATCAACAGAAACTAGTACACCACCCATATATCTAATCTCATTTCATCCAATAAATTCTATGGAAGCAGGAAAGCTCTCGGGAAATAAATTAAAACTTTCCAGAGTTGAATTTTAGACGTACCTGATATATCTAATAAACTTGGGCCAGCAGTTTGTGGCTGACAGTGGTAGAGGAAAGCAAATTATCAGAATGTACTGTTTTACCTGCAAGAAAAAAAAAATCTTTTTAATGGTATCATCACTGTGGAGCTGCACTCCACAACCATGACTAAAGGGGCAGATGGTATTAACTCAGTCTTCTCTTCTTGAACCTGTACTCACCTTCTTGCTTGTGCACCTAAGGGACACTGTTGCCCTAGTAAAGTTTGAAAAAATGTGGAACTCTTTTTTTTGTTTTGTTTTTTTTTTCCTGCACCTCATGCTCCAAGGGCGTCCTGTAAGAAAGTTGAACTTCGAGGAACAGATTAGTTTCCTAATTGATATTAGAGAAGAGAGAATGGTGTGGTAGAGGGTCAAGGTGACGTCATCAGATTGAAACAAGGGTTGAGCAGTGGCCGGGAGCAGAGGAGCAGCTCAGCGAGCAGCCGCCTGGGCAGGTTTCAAGCCCTCATCTGGTGGTCATTCTGGCACAGAGTGAGTCGTAATAAGCCTTAGGTCAGGTGGCGTTTTTGGCAGAGCAGCTGGCGTTTACCTGGAGCAGGGCCGCAGCCAGCAGCCTCAGCCACAGCCAGAGCCACATAGGAACAGCATCCTGATTTTATTCCTGGGAGCTTGTAGGGACACTTCATGGGGAGAGCCAAGAGGAGTGTGTGTGAAGGCGGTAGCTTAATAGGGGTCTGAGGTCCAGCCATTTCACCAATGAAGGCTATCAGACTATCAAATTTGGGTTTAGATTCTTAAGGTGACATTTGTCACCTTTGCAGTATGGAAGCACCTGGTTGTACTAGTTGCAAAATCACGTTCCCGGGGCGGTATTTTGGACTGTGTTATGTCCATGCGTCTTTTTTTTTTTGTCATAGTGTGAATGGCTTAAGCCACAGAAAAAGAATATTAATTAAAACTCTCTAGAAGCCATGGAAATCATTAGGTCACTTGTGTTTCTTTTCAGGTTCTCAAGGCCAAGAGAATAATGCTACTTCATCTTCCTAACCTCCCTTCATGTACTAGTTCAGACAATACATTTAGAAATACCCACTTCTAAAGGATTTAAACATTTCATGTTATGACACGGCTTTTTGTATCTCTTGCCATTTCTGCCTCCTTCTCTGTTTTCCATTTTAATTGGGGAAACTTGATTGCTGTCCCTTATGTTGACTTCTCTGACCTCTCTTCAAAATTTCTATCTTGATATTCCTTTCGGATGGCATAGCTCTTCACTTCTTAACCACGAGTCTGAAAGAAACCCATGATTCAGTATTTATCACAGATCCTTCCCTTCTAGGAAATTGCTTATCAATAATGCATAGGATATTGGTTAGATGTATTTGTGTCATGGCTATATTTTAGGCCTACTTTCAACTTTTTATTTTAAAAAATTCGAGTGATAGTTAATTTGTTTATACTAGAATGAAAATTTCTCATGATTTTTATTTTCATATTCTGCATTTCTACCTTTTAAAGACAGGAATTCTGTAGTCTTGTTAACCAAACTGTTCCTTTATTGGATGATCCTTGCTTATTTTTAAATTATATTTATGTCCTATATGTATATATGTATATATATGTATATATATATATAGTGTAGTAAATGCACACACTTTCTCAATCTTAAAGATGCTGTGGCTTATAAAACTATTGATAATTGTGGTGAAACAAAATCGTTTTTAGTTCTTTTTAATCGGGTTATTTATAGTTTGTATTTCTTTTTTTTTTTTTTAATTTTATTTATTTATGATAGTCATACAGAGAGAAAGAGAGAGGCAGAGACACAGGCAGAGGGAGAAGCAGGCTCCATGCGCCGGGAGCCTGATGTGGGATTCGATCCCGGGTCTCCAGGATCGCGCCCTGGGCCAAAGGCAGGCGCCAAACCGCTGCGCCACCCAGGGATCCCAGTTTGTATTTCTTTTAAAGACATTTCTTAAAGAAGAAATAATAATTTTGTTCAAATGAGTGTTCTCATTGCACATGTTTGCTCATGCTTCTTTTGTAGTTGCAGATACTTCATTATTCACTTTGTCTAGTGCCTGGGTCAGCCTTGGCAGCCTACATGGATATGAGTGACACAGCACATTTGGTTAAGAGGCAGGCTCTGGAGTTGGACTGCCAGGGTTCAAATTCTGACTCCCCGTCACTTGCTGACAGTAAGAATTTGGGTGTATGATGTAACTCCTCCTCCCCCATCTCTCAATTTCTTTCCTCATAAAACAGGACATAATAATAGAGCAGTAGCTGTGAGAGTTAAATGAAGTCATGTAACATCCTGAGAACAGTACCAGATACATATTAAGTGTTTGATAAATACCAGCAAATATATAAAGTATACTTGATCCACATTGGTATATGTAACAAATTTTACACTCGCCCTTGAGGATAAAAACTGCACAGGAAATAACAGTTTTAATTGTGTCCATAGTTTAATGTGCTGCTGATACCAGACCATGTATTAAGGGAGGCGCCTTATATTCTTTGATGTTTTTTTTTGTCTTCCAAAAGGATTTAATACTTTTTGAGAAAATGTCAGACTGAAGTACCATGATGGTGGCTCAGAGTGTGTGTGCTGCGCTGTGAGTTGGCAACGCAGAAGCTGTGGTTTCCTTTACTTTCAGCAAATGACACCGACACAAACAGCTCTCTGTGTGGTGCCTAAATCCTCAGTAGAACATATGAGGCAGACTGTTCTGATTTCAAACAACTCTGAATGTGAGAATATTCTTCCAAATGATGAACTAAAGTCTGGTTTCTTATAGCTTGTGCCCAGAGTTCTAAATTTTGTAGCCACATGATACAGGTCTGTGCCTCAAATCCATGTGAAGGCAAGTTGCCAGGCCCCAACCGTTGTCTATTCTTCAAAGCGAAATTCTCCACATAAGCTTCAGAAGCCCCTGAACTGCCCAAGACATTAGTGGGTTTTGTCTTGTCCTATTTGGAAATGGCAATGAGAGAGGATCCATTCTTTTGGACTCTCATATTCTTATAAGATCAAATTAGCTGGTTGTATTTTATCCAAAAGATTTAGAATGATGCTATCTGTATTCTTTTCAGCATAAAAATAATTTTCAAAAGTGGATGTAAAACATTCCAAGTCTTTACTGCTTGAAATATTTATATGTCATACTTTGAGTTTAATTATGTGAAAGCATAGAATATGCAAATTGTAAGATTTGGATTTCCTTTCCTTTACAATCCTTAGTAAATTCCAAATCTAATTCTGTCTTTCAGGCACAGTATATTGATAATTATGTAGGCATGAGGTCCTGAGAAAAGTTTATTTTATTTATTTATTTATTTATTTATTTATTTATTTATTAAGATTTTATTTATTTATTCATGAGAGATACAGAGAGAGGCAGAGACACAGGCAGAGGGAGAAGCAGGCTCTATGCAGGGAACCCGATGTGGGACTTGATCCCAGACCTGGATCTTGCCCTGAGCCGAAGGCAGATGCCAACCACTGGGCCAGTCAGGCATCCAGAAAAGTTTATTTTGAAACACCTTACTAGGGACGCCTGGGTGGCTTAGCGGTTAAGTGTTTGCCTTTGGCTCAGGGCGTGATCTTGGAGACCCGGGATTGAGTCCTGCATTGGGCTCCCTGGGTGCCTGCTTCTACCTCTGCCTGTGTCTGCCTCTCTTTGTGTGTCTCTCATGAATAAATAAATAAATCTTTAAAAAAAACCCACCTTATTGATTTAGGAATGTCTATTTTACTTTATTTTATTATTTTAGAGAGAAAGAGAGTGAGCGCACGGGGGTAGAGCCAAGGGAAAGGGCAAGAGAATCTCAAGCAGATTCCCCCCTGAGCTCAGAGCCCCTCGAGGGCCTGGATCCCACCACCCTGATATCATGACATGAGCCGAAATCGGAAGTCAGATGCACAACCAATGAGCCACCCAGGCACTCCCAGGAATGAGCATTTTAAAAATAGTTACATGGCTAAATGATACAAACATTGGTGAGATGCTGATGTACCTAATGTCTGTACTTCATTCAGTTTATGGGATATACAATTTGTAACACAGCTAAGTGAATATAAAATATTAAGACATGAGAAAGATTATTCTTAGTAGCCCAAACAAGCAATTAAAATTTGTTGAAAGGGAAATTGTATTATTTAAGAGACTTAGAAGATAACAACATAAGGAGATTGTGTGATCTAGATAGTAGTAAAAAGTAATGAATTCAACATCATGAATTCTGGCTTTTTGCTTATCCTACGTTGATGTCTATGATTTCACCTCTTGTAAAATGAAGTGACTGGACTTCTGAGCTCTTAGTTTTCTCCCAGCCATATTCTCTAAAGTTCTGAAGTCTATACCTCCAATTGACTTGGATTTGTGAATTTTGGAAATTAAACTGACCCTTCTTAGACTACTGAGAATAGCCTCAATGTACATACAGGTGTGAGTGGGGGAGAAGGACTTTTTCTGGTTAAGTCTCAACATGACAGTGGTTGGTGGTTATTTCTCACTAGACTCAGAACTGAACTACGTACGGACAGGTGCATTTATCATTCTAATTCTAAGTAGGTTATTATTGAATAATTTGAATTACTTAATATTTGAGGGCAATTATATATATATATATATATATGTTTGAGTACAACATAAGTTGTACTCAAATATTTTTAGAAAAAATGTTGTATATATAACATTTTTTATATATATCATATTTGCTATATATATATGTGTGTGTATATATATATATATATATATAACATTTTTTTTTCTAAAAATATTTGAGTACAACTTATGTCCTAAGATTGGAGAAGTCTGATTTTCATTTTCTGTTCTTTACTGCAGAAGTAACAGTTCCTTTCTTCATGGTAAAACATGGAGTTAGCCCTTCTCAGAGCACACATACTATTTGTTTTAATTTAGTGTCTCTTTGGTTTTATTATGCATAAAGATCTCAGAGTAAGATTGTGGAAATGCGAGATTAATGTGATTTTTGATATCTAGTACTCCAAAATGATTCCGGGATTCTCTCTGAGGTAATTTAGAGACACCATAGTTTGAAAAATACTGATGAATTGCCTAGATCCAGAAAACAAATTTAGGTTGCACCCTGGTTTGAGAATTCACTGCCTGTAAACTATTGCATTAAAATGTCTGTACCTATGCAAATCATGGCACCCAATAAAGAAGCTAAATGTCTTCTCCCATATTTTGAAGCATTGCAGTGACTTGCTTTCTAAAAGAATAGTAGCATTTGTATAATTGGCCTTAATTTAAATTTGAAAGAAGCATTTTATTTATTTTGAGTTACCTTCCTGTCTTTACTCCATAATTTATCCTGATTATGTAGAATCAAAACTAGGAATAAAACAAAATATTTTAGAGAGCCCTTAACCCCCACACATTTCTTTTATTTTTTATTTTATTTTATTTTTTTAAGATTTTATTTATTTATTTATGAGAGACACACAGAGGCAGAGACACAGGCAGAGGGAGAAGCAGGCTCCATGCAGGGAGCCCGATGCGGGACTCGATCCCGCGTCTCCAGGATCACACCCTGGGCCAAAGGCAGGCGGTTAACTGCTGAGCCACCCAGGCATCCCCCACACATTTCTTTTGAATATTCAACAATACTGTTCTCGTTTTTGGGAAAATTCACAAATTTGTAAAAGCATTTATGCCTATGGACAGTTTTTTTTTACTGTTCATCCCTACAAATAATTGGCTGTGGCAGCTTTGCAAATGCCTGCATTTCAAAAACAGACCCAAACCGTGTCAAACTGTTGGAGACAATAATAAAAAGTCCACATGTGCATTGGAAATGCAGTATCAGGGATAATAGATTAACCAAATAATTTTGTGTTGGTATTTTAAGGTTAAAATAGATTCCTCAGAAAGCTCCCTTAATTCCCCTCCAAAAGAAAAGGTCATAATTTTTTTTTTCTCATAAACCCTCTAGTGATTGTCTTCAAATAAAATCAATAAGTAACTGTGACAGAATGTCACAGGCCATTACGGATCTCATTCTAAAATTCTTCTCTCGGCAGTTTCTTTTCCACATTCTCTTACTGCCCAATGAGTAGGAAAGCGTCCCCATTGTTCCACAGCCTGCGTAGAGTTTGAAAGATTTGGAGATTGTGACATTAGAAGGAAATAGCTTTAAAAAAAAACCAATAGCTTGTTTTTTTATTTTATTAGCAAAAACAAACTCTTTTCTATTAGTTAAGATGTTTTGATGGCAGTGCGGTAAATATTGAAAACTTTTGGATTTTTAGGGGTGGAGAGATTGAGTTTACAACTAGGATAATGGTTCAGATTTAGTTCTTTCAGCAAATAAAAATATGCGTGATACTGCATTTTTTAAATTTTGGAAATGGTAATAGAAATAATTAAGAATTTCTAGATTTGCAAACATGTACTTACTTAATAGTGCCATAGTTGAATCGTTTAAATTCTGTTTAAGTTAATGTACCTTCCTATGAAGTTGGTCAACTGATTCAACAAAATTAAATTCATGAGCAGAAATTGTTCCTCATTGGCAGTGCTTTTACCTTAATGCACACTTGCCTTGCCAATTATTTGTATTAAAATTCTACTCAGGGGATCCTTGGGTGGCTCAGTGGTTAAGCGCCTGCCTTCGGCCCAGGGTGTGATCCTGGAGACCTGGGATCGAGTCCCGCATCCGGCTCCCCGCAGGGAGCCTGCTTCTCCCTCTGCCTGTCTCTCTGCCTCTCTTTCTCTCTGTGTCTGTCATGAATAAAAATTTTAAAAAAATTATAAAATTATACTCAGTCTTGAGCCAGTTGACCTTTGATTTTATGCTGATGAGTTGTTATGCAAATTATGACCTTGATTGTGCTTCAAGGGAGAAGTTTTGTACAGCCATTGGTTCTTGTGTGTCTGGCTTAATGCTTGAGATGATTCCTACGTAAGTCAAATAACTTTGTAATTTTAGTTTTAAAATTATGTCCATCTAATTTATTACCCAAATATTTTTTAAAATGCCATAATATTGAGAAAAATACTTGTGAAGGATTAAATATACTTGGTCATATGTTATGCCAGTCCTTGAAAAGGAAAACACTATCATCTCAAGGAGGTTCTTGGATTTGTAATATTAAGGTGAGCTGAATATTACATAAAAGTGTTACCAGGACTTGGTTTTGCAGCATTCCTTTTTACATGGATACTCTTAAAATTATTAAATTTTTCTGTCTTAGTAGCTAGAATAATTCATTTTACCTGAATTGGTAAATATTTTATAGATCCTCTGAATTATATAAAATATCATGTTTTCTCTTAGCAGTCACTACTGGAAATTTTACTTATATTTATTTTTTAAAGATGTATTTATTTTAGAGAGAGAGAGTGGGCATGTGAGGATGGGGAGGGGCTGAGGGAGAGGGAGAGAGAATCCTCAAGTAGACTCCCTGCTGAGAGTGGATCCTGATGCAGGACTGGATCCCAGGACACTAGAATCATGACCTGAGCCAAAGGGTCCACTGCTTAATCAACTGAGCCACTCAAGTGTCCCTATACTGAAAATTATAGAGCCCAAATTAAGATCATTGTTTGGGTCTGAACTGATATTTATCAGACCTCCATTATTACAATGTGATAGCTAAATGTTTTTCTTTCCTCTTCGGGTGTTTGATAAATGGCCCATAAGATGCTTGTTCACTTTATGTTTTGTAGATTCTACAATGTATGTTTTTCACATTTTAACATTTCTGAGGTGAAAATGTATCTTATAATTTGTCAGAGTTTATTTGACAATTCTTTTTCTTTTCCTGGGATCCATAAATTATTATAATCTTAAAATAAATGCCAACTTAGATTCAATGAAATGAAATCTTACAATATTACTGTGATTTAGGGAATACTTAATCTAGATGGAAAAAAGCAGAGTTACTGAGAACCGAAGATGACTAGATGGGTTTAGAATGAATTGCCAGGCTACTCTAAGTATTCAGATAACTCTAAACGTAGCTCAATTTATAGAGCAGCTCAATTTTGTAGCAAAATTGAGGAGTAGATATGGACATTTCCCGTGTACCCTCTGCCTCCATACATGCGTTACCAGCATCCCCTCAATGGTATGTTTGTTCCAATGGAACCTACACTGACCCATCATAATCCCCCGGAGTCCATAGTTTGCATTATGGTTCCCTCTTGTTGCTGTACATTCTGTGGATTTGAGTAAATGTATGATGAATAATATGTATCCATCATCCCAGTGTCATACAGAGAATTTTCACTGCCCTAAAAATCCTCTGCGCTCCACATGTTAATCTTCTCCTCCCCCAAGTCCCAAGGACCACTGATCTTTTTATTGTCTCCATAGTTTTGCCTTTTGCAGAGTGTCATACAGATGGAAACATACAGTTGTAGTCTTTCAGGTTAACTTCTTGCACTTAGTGCCATGCATTTAAGGTTCTTCCATATTGATAGCTCATTTTCTGTAGGCATTGAATAATATCCCATTATCTGGATGCACCACAGTTTCTCCATCTACTAAAGGATATCGTGGTTACTTTCAGTTTTGGCAGTTATGGATAAAGCTGCTGTAAACATCTGTGCACAGGTTTTTGTGTGGGCATACATTTTCATCTCCTTTGGGTAAATCCCAAGGAGGGTGATTGCCAGATTGTATGGTAAGAATATGTTTGATTTTGTAAGAAAGCACCAAATTATCTTCCAAAGCGACTGTACTATTTGCATTCCCACCAGCAGTGAATGACAGCTGCTCTTGTTTCACACCCGCACCAGTATTTGGTGTTGTCAATGTTACGGATTTTGTTGTTTTGTTTTATAAATTAATAGACTGTTTTTTGGAGCAGTTTTATTTTAGATTTGAAAAAATTATCAGAAGGTACAGAGAGTAATCATCTGTCACATCTTCTCTCTCCTCACTTCCTCCCTGCCCCCAGTTTCCCCTATTATGAATATCTTACATTAATGTGGTACATTTATTAGAATTGATGAGCCAATATTGATACATCACTTTCCTTTCATAGATCTTTAGGTGTTGTATCTGAAGAGTTATCTCTAAACCCAAGATCACCTAGATTGTCTCCTGTTATTTTCCAGGAGTTTTATCATTTTGCATTTCACTTTGAGGTCTTAGATTGATCCATTTTGAGCTAATTTTTATGAAAGATGTAGGGTCAGAACCTAGATTAATTTTTTTGCATGTGGATGTTCAGGTGCTCCAATACTAATGGTGAAAAGATGGTCCTTTCTCCATTGAATTGCCTTTGCTCCTTTGCCAAAAATCAGTTGAAAACATTGGTGAGGGCCTATGTCTGGGCTCTCTTTTCTGCTCTCTTTATCCATTTGTCTATTCTTCTGCCAATACAGTACCATCTCATGCACTCTATAATAAGTCTTAATGTTGCACTGTGATATTCCTCTGACTCTTTTTGTTTCCTTCAGTAGTCTGTTGGCTTTCTAGGTAATTTTCCTTTCCATATAAATTTTAGAATCATTTTGTTGATATCCATAAAATTAATGTCCAGGATTTTGATTGGGATTTTGTTAAATATATAGATCAAATTGGGAAAAGTTGACAATGGCAAATCTTCCTTCCCATGAACTTGAACTATCTCTATATTTATTCAGATTTTTAAATTTCTTCCATCATTATTTTATAGTTTTTCTCATATAGATCCCGTATAAGTTTGTTAGATTTATGCCTAAGTATGCTAGTGCTAGTGCTAAGTATGGAGTGCTAGTGGTATTGTGTTTTAAACTTCAAATTTTAAATGTTCATTGCTAGTATATAGGGAAGCAATTGACATTTTTATATTAGCTTAGATCTTATAATTTTACTATAATCACTTAGTTCCAGGAGGTTTTTAAAAATTGATTCTTTGGAACTCTCCTATATAGATAATCATGTCATTGATTAAAAACAAAAAACAGTTTTATCTCTTTCTCTCTAATTAGTATACCTTTTATTTCATTTTCTTCTCTTATTATATCGGGTAAGATGTCCAGTACAATGTTGTATAGAAGTGGTGATGGTGATACCCTTGCCTTATTCCTAATCCTAGGGGGAATGATCATGTTTTCCACAAGTAAGTTGATACTAATTGTAAGTTTTGGGTAAATGTCTTTATTAAGTAGAGAAGGTTTTCCTCTATTTCTAGTTTGTTGAGCATTTTTATCATGAATGGGTTTTTTATTTTTTATTTATTTCTTTTTTTCTTTTCTTTTTTTATTGGAGTTCAATTTGCCAACATATAGCATAACACCCAGTGCTCATCGCGCCAAGTGGGTTTTTGATTTTTTAAAGCTATTTTTCTATATTCATAGGATCATATGTTTTATTCTTATTTTGCTTGTTAATGTGATGGATTACATTAACTGATTTTAAATATTGAACCAGCCATGCATACCTAGAATAAATCCTACTTGGTTATGCTGTCTAATTCATTTAAAATTTTGTTGGGTTTTATTTGCTAATATCTTGTTGAGAATATGTTTAAAGCACCACCTTGTATTATCTTATGAGAAGTTTTAGTTTGGGAGTCAGCAGTGTGTAAACGAGTGAAGGTCAAATAATGAAAGTAAATTGTGGTGTTTGAAGCCAACAGTATTAGTGATAATACTAATAATGAAAATAATAATCACTTAAATTGTTGAGTGTTTTTTCCTTTTTTTTTTAAGTGCCAAGTATTGTTGTGAGTGTTTTAAAAAGATTCAGTCTTGGGATCCCTGGGTGGCACAGTGGTTTGGCACCTGCCTTTGGCCCAGGGCGCGATCCTGGAGACCCGGGATCGAATCCCACGTCGGGCTCCGGTGCATGGAGCCTGCTTCTCCCTCTGCTTATGTCTCTGCCTCTCTCTCTCTCTCTGTGTGTGACTATCATAAAAAAAAAAAGTACTATCAGTTTTGTATTATGTTCATCCTCATTTACAGATGAGTTAAGGTTAAGTACTGGCAAGTTAAATAATATTCCTGGGAACTGAATTTGAGATACCAAATTGCTCCTTCCAGAGCTCAAGTCCTCAATTACCACATCATATTAATGATAGACTGAGAAGAACAGAAGACTGAGGGCTGGGTTTTGGGAAAGAGCTTTATATGGGGTCATCAAGGGGGAGATTATATAAAACAAATAACGTTAGATTTTGGGGGGAAAGTAGGAGAGAAAGGGGACCAGAATTTTTGTACCATCTATTAGTACTAATTTGAGGACTCTCAGTTAATTTTGTTATATTGCTAAGATGTAACACTTCTTGCCTCATATTATCATGCTTTTGTGTCATGTTCTGTGAGGTCATTAGATTTCTCTTTTATACATTAAAACTTTCATTGTTTATGTCATCACTGCCAGATTTCATCAAAATATTAGTGACAGAGCAATCTGGAAGGTTCTCTTTTTTTTTTTTTCCTTAAGAAGTGAACTTGATGACTTCAAGAGAAATTAAGTGAAACATCAACAGCAGGTGACCAAGTCAGCTTCATCAAAATCAAGAGGGGACGTGATTGTCATTTGGGAGGACTGTGACTTAGTCAACTGTGACTAAGCCACCTGTTCTAAAAGCTTCTATATGCAAAATAGTTAACTTCCCCAAATTTGTAAAAGTAAGAGGATAGAAATGTATTATCTTTAAAAAATAGGTAAAGCTCATGTTAAATGGACAAATAAGTGGATTATTGTCCTCGCAGAATGGTTTTCTCAGCTGCCATTTGAAAAAGCAGTAAGGAATATGATATTTTGCAACACTGTATTCTTTGAAACTGTGAATAGGGTGAGAATAAAGGGTCTGGAGAATGTAAAAACTGTCATAAATAAAGGAGACAGTAGGAATCTCAGTGTTTCACAAGCTCATCATTATACCTCTAAGGTCATTCTACCCATCTATTACTTACGTATCTTCTTTGGAAAATACGGCTTTGTTTTTAAAGAATGTCAAATGAATTTACCAGATTTCCTACAACATTAGTGGGAGGTGGAAGGGAAATAGAAGAAAATATTTCAACTACCTGATATGTCTATGGATAGTTTGGTTTCTGGCTCACCTTGAGTGTGGATCAAAACCCCAGCTAACCTAGGGAGTAGTCAGCTTTGCTTCAGTGCAGAAGATCCTTAAAAAATTATCTGTTTCGAGAATGGTTTCCTCTTCTTTTTCTGGGTAGCAGGGTAACTCAGTCTAGGGCATCCGAACTGATCTGGCCTTCTAGGTACTCTCTGTGCTATAGAACAACAACTTACATAAGTCAGCAACATGTTTATTAAAGAGCAAGCTTTATACCACACCCTTTTATGAGATCTACATAGAAGAAACAGACTGCTAGAACAATGCTAGATATCACAATGCTTAAATCCTGTCACAATCTCAAATTTAGAATGTAAACCTCAAATCTCTAATCTAATCTAAATCTAAAATTTAGATTCTAATTAAAGGTGAGGAGACAAGACAGATGCATTTAAGACATCAAAGAAGTAAGGCAATAATGCAACTCAGTCCTAACATATGTGGCTTAGATTATTCAAAGTTCAGAGAAGGAAGACATCATTGCACGTTGGAGTGGTGAAGGGAAAACCTCTGGAATGTTGGGCCTGGTCCTCACATAAAATATCTCTTGCTTATATTCCTGTTATTATCTAAGATTGTTTAACATGCTTCTTTCAACATCCCTTCTGTAGATGTGTTTCTTGAGGGGCATGTGTGTGTGTGTCTGTATGTGTGTTGTTGGAGTGGTAGATGGAAGCCAGAGAAACGTAGGTGCGTATCATGGAGCTGCTAGTTGGTTACACAGGACATGAGAAAATTATTTAAATTTTCTAACTCATTTTTTTTCTCATTTTCATAAAGAGTAAAATATTTCTTCAGATGATTTTTGTGGATTAGATATGATCATGTTTAAGTATTTAACAAAGTACTTAGAAAATAGTAAGCTATCATTAAATGGAAATTGCCAGTACTCATACTAAAAAGTGCAGAATTGCAATTGTTTATATATAGTGAATTCTTTAGAGTGGTCTCTGCTGTCATTAATATGACAACCAGGGGAAGTGGATTTTGAAATCAGTATGCAAGTAAAATTGACTATGGTAATGTAAAATATTTCCAGCATCTTCAAAATTAGCAGATATTCACTGGATAATATAAGAAGTGAAGGAACTCATTTTTAATATCTTAATCTCTAATAATATGTTTGACTTAAAGTAGGAACTGTATATATGCTTTTTTGAAAACTTAATCAGATGTTTTCTGGTATTAACAAATGTTATACTTGTACATATAAAAATATATTTATTTGTAGGTAGATAATCAGTTCTTTTGTAATCTCTTTGGTGTTCAAAATATGAACAGATAAAGGCAAATTACCTTGTCATTCCTTCCAAAGAGGTGGCAACGTTATCTGGCAAGAGAGTAAACAAATGTGATTTATGTACTAGGAAATCTTCCCCGTCATACTTTTTTGTATTTGTTACCTAGAGTTTGAGCCATTTCCTGTTTTTCATTTTGCTTTATATTCATAGTAAAATTTTAGTAGCCCCTAAGATGAGAAAATACAGATTAGGATCCCAAACCTAGCAGTAGCATTTAAAAATAATATTTCTTTAATGTTACTTGGACAGCTTTTTGTCTTATACTGATTTTCTCCTTATTTTTAAAATAATTGCTTCTGAGCTAAAAACAACTATCCTCTTATTGTTTCATATTTGTAAACATGTTAGAGCACAGAGTCTGAGAGATGCCAAAGGTAGCCACAGCCCTCACATTGAAAAATTAATTTCTCAGCTATGGAATTATAAGCACACATTTATGTTTGGGGTCTTGGATCTAAACAAATTTTTATTCCTTTCAGAAGAGGAATTATTTTTTAGCTATTATTAATAATAATGAAATAAGAATTCAGAAACATGTATGTGTATTCATATTCTGTGATTTATATATCAAATCTAGATAATACTGAGACGTAAAAGCATGGAAAAATCTGATTCAGGAATTTTTTTTTAAAGATTTTATTATTTATTCATGAGAGACAGAGAGGCTGAGACACAGGCAGAGGGCTCCCTCCCCACAGGGAGCCCAATGTGGGACTCCATCCTGGAACCCTAGGATCATGTCCTGAGCCGAAGGGAGGCAGACGCTCATCCACTGAGATACTCTGATGTCCCTGATTCAGGAGTTTTGAAAAGTCAGTTAGGTGAAGGAAGTTTATGCTTTAAGATTCTCCTTTTTAAAAAAGTTTTTAGAGAATGAGAATAATTATTATTCCTAGGAAGATAGTGTTTCTTATTTAAAAATTAGCATTTTGGGGGGGGCACCTGGGTAGTTCAGGTGGTTAAACATCTGATTTTTTATTTTGGCTCAAGTCATGATCTCAGGGTTGTGAGAAAGAACCCCCTGCTGGGCTCTGCACTGCTGAGTGTTGAACCTGCTTAAGATTCACCTCTTCTCCATCTCTCTTCCTTTCCCTCTCTCCTTTCCCCCCCAAAAAGTAAAAAATTAGCAGTTCTTGAACCTATTTATACAAATCTAAAGCAACATAGTATATATAGTAGAGAACAACCATAAGATATATGTCTGTATTAATTCTAGGGGTTTAATGTGGGAAAATATTAGGAAGGTAAAAATATAGGTAGAGATTTAGAAATTCAAGTAGGCAACCTTATGGGCTAAATTGGGCTCCACCTCAAATTTGTAGGTTGAAATCCAAACCCCCAGTATGCTGGAATATGGCTGTATTAGGAGATAAAACCTTTAAGGAGCTTACGATGTGGTTATTAGGATGGGCCTAACCCAAATAACTGATGTTTTTATGAAAAGAGATCAGGACAGACATAACACAGGCTGAGGGCTTAGAAGGTAGCCCTCTGTAAGCTACAGAGAGAAGCCTTGGAAGAAACCAAACCAGCCATCAACCTCACCTTGAAATTCTAGCATCTATAACTGTGATAAATTTCTGTTGTTTCAGCCTGTAGCATATGTTATGTTCTTATGGCACCCCTGGAAAACTAAGACAGACCAGTATTTAAATGTCATAATATTGCTATTTTGGTTCCTAGAATCCCCACGTTGGTGGTGTTCCTCTTTTGGAATATTGGACAATATTCCATATTCCATTCCAATATGGGCCATTGTTTCCATAAATGAGTCAGAGTATGTATCTCTCACAGATCATCACCTTTCCAGAAATCTACAAAATTCATTGCCTATAGGGTAGGAGAATGAAAAAAAAAATAATAATTGTTTGAATATTTCTATATTAGACAATCTGGAGGATATAAAGAGAGGCCATTGATAAACCTACAGAACCTGCTCACCAGTAGGGGTGATAAGCTCTAAATACAAATGGCTACAATATAAGCCAAAACAGGTTCAGTGCCATAAGAAAGGTCATGCAGTTAGAGAAAGTTCTGAGGAGGAAAGATCTTGATCAGTAGTATTATATGTTCCAGAGGACAGATTAAGGAAGTCTTCTTGGAGCAGGGGGGATTTTAGCTGGATCATAAAGAATATATAGAATTTTTTTTAACAGAATTTTCAAGAGCAAATTACATTTTATGCATTAGCAATGCACAAGCAAAAGTACTTTCATGGAAAAACCAATCTCACTTCTCTCTCCATCCCTCATATAGCAACATAACCTTGTTTCTAATTTTTTCCTTTTCTCAAGTGCTTATCTTTTCTTTATGAAAGGATATAGGTTGAACTTGGGAAGAGAGTAGACACTGACAATTTAGCATTTAAGAGCTATTGTACTGGTGTATTAGCTCAGCAGCAGGCTAAATAATGCCATTAAATTGGCATTGCATCAGGCATGCCTATGCCTCAGGATAATCAGGTCCTGATCATATTAAATGACTGCTTTGCTGTTAGATTTTTAAAGCTGCCATCAGTTTATAAGAAGCATTGTATAATAGGAATGTATAGTGATTTTACAAGTATTTTGGCTATACATCATGATTAGGAAGATTGCTTTTGTTCTATTATTGTTTTTAATGCAAGCCCTGTTAAATAACAAAAGAAACATCTTCCAAAACTTTAACCTCCAATAAACCAAATAGTGTCCTTTCCACCAAGTATACCACCACCATTTGTAGGCAAGAAGTTGTAGTTCACACAATATTGTGAAGATTGTTAGATTCTGAATTAAAATAGACATGTGACCACTTCCTGTTCTTATTATACGTGTATTATGTACAATTTAGTATTCCAAATTATCAATTGGTAAATAGTTACTTTTCTTATTTTATAAGGACACATTTTTACTTGTGTGTGTATTTCCAATATGTAATCTCTAACAATGTTTGTTTTGGGGGCACCTGGGTGGCTCAATTGGTTAAGCATCCATCTCTTGATTTTGGCTCTGGTCATGATCTCAGGGTAGTCAGATTAAACCCCACGTTGGGGGCTCCACACTGGGAATGGAGCCTGTTAAAGATTCTCTCCCTCTCCCTCTTCCCCTCCCAATTTTCTCTCTTAAAAAAACAAAAACAAAAACAAAAAAACGATGTTTGTTATGTATAGCAGGCTTATATAGGTTTACATAGGAAAAAACCAGCTTGAGGCTTTTTATAATTTTGATGATAAAACACACATTTATAATTTAGTTTTTCTTAATGATTTTTGTTAAATTTCAACCAAACAACCAATTAATATTTTCCTGATCATCTGCTATATGGAAGGTGCTAATTATTCAACCATTCTGAAGGGAACCAATCCCTTCAAGTTGAAATAATTTGTTAATTTTACCCAAAATTTTTATACTTGCATGCTTTATGGATATTTAAGATATAAGATAAAAGATGAAAAAAAAACCCAATAGAATTTCTTAGGCCTATCTTTTGTGCTTCATGTGAAGAAAGCAAGGTTCTAACTTTATTTCTAGAAATAAAAATAAACCATTAACTAAAAATGGATTTGTATGCATTGAACATTTGCAGCTGGTTTGCTCTGGCAGGGTCCTGTCCACCCCAGTCACATCCTGAACTTTCTGGTTGCTGTCAGAAATTTTGGGGGCTCCATAGATGCAAAAAGCCCAGTGTGTGGGATGCAAATGAAAATTGAGGGCAATTCAAATGATGCATGAAAGAGAAACAAACACTACTTCAGTTCTCTGTTAATTTACCACTTTCACACTTATGTGAGAAATTGCCATATGACTTTTAAATGTAATCTCCAGGCAATTTTTTATGCTTTTTTGGAATGCAGGAGGGTACATATAATCAAGTATCCAATGCATTTTCCCTTCTAACAATTTTGAAATACTGTCATTTCAAATGAGCTTATTTATTGTGTGTCTCAATATGCTCTGATACTGAAGGAACAAAATTCAATCAGATACAGTTCTGTATTCAAGGAGTTTGTATATGCTGAAGGTCAAAGGAAATGAAGAGGACAAGCAATCACATTCACATGTATTCTTTTTTATTTTCTTGACTATTATTACAGTCTTCAGCCTTTCTCCAGAACTTCATCATCATTTGATTTTTTTTAACTCTCTTTTTTCAGCATCATGAATTTTAAAGCAGTGATTGTCCTTTGGGTGAGATTTTTGTCCCCCAGAAGTTACTTGATAGTGTCTGGAGACATTTTGGATTGTTATAACTGGGAAAAGGATGCTATTGGCATTTAGTGGGTTGAGGTCTGCTAACCATCCTACAATGCACAGAATAGCCCCTGTACAAGTCATCCAGCCCAAAGATCTAATAGTATCCTGTTTACCTACTTGAAAGAAAGAAGTAGCTTGAGAGGATAGAGCATGACAAAGCAAGTTAGTCTCATTTCTGTTCATCTTTTCTGCTTTGGGTGCTCTGTCATCTGAAACAAGTAATTTCCTTACCCTGGTCTAGTTTCCTTGTTTATTAAGTGGAAATTTTAATTAGATCATCTACCAAGAGCCTTACATTTATAAATCTTGGAAAACTAATTTATATTTCTCCTTCTTTTTGAGAAGGAAAAACATGGGATATTATTTTAAGAGGTCACTAATTAGGTTACTCAAGTTATAGTCCTTTTTAGTTTATAGTTTTGGAGAAACACCCAATATATATTTATTAAAGCAGAGATACATATGTGACTCACATCAGTCACATTTCTGTACACTAGCTATGAACTACCTGAAAAAAATTTAAGAAAATAATCTCACTTAAAATAGCAACAAAAAGGGGATCCCTGGGTGGCGCAGCGGTTTGGCGCCTGCCTTTGGCCCAGGGCGTGATCCTGGAGACCCGGGATCGAATCCCACGTCAGGCTCCCGGTGCATGGAGCCTGCTTCTCCCTCTGCCTGTATCTCTGCCTCTCTCTCTCTCTGTGTGACTATCATAAATAAATTTAAAAAAAAATTTAAAAAAATAGCAACAAAAAGAATAAAATACCTAGGAATAAATTAAACCAAGGAGGTGAAACTCTGTATACTTAAAAACTACAAAACACTGGTGAGTGAAAACAAAGAAGACACAAATGGGAAAGTATTCTGTGCTCATGGATTGGTAACATGTCCATTCTACTCAAAACAATCTATAGATACAGCCCAATCTGTCAAAATCAATAATGAAACAACAGAAGACCCCAAATAGCTAACTCAAGCAACGTACATCACAGTTCCTGACTTCAAACTATATTACAAAGCTATACTGATAAAAACATTACTACTGGTGTTAAAACAGACATAAAAGCAATGGAACAGAATAAAGAGCTTAGAAATAAGCCCATGTATGTATGGTCAACTGATGTTTGACAGAAGCACCAGAATATACAATGGTAAAAGGAGAGTCTCCTCAATAAATGAGGTTGGGAAAACTAGGCTGCCACATAGAAAAGAATGTTAATGGACCTCTTATGTAACACCATACATAAAGATCAACTCAAAATGGATTGAAGACTTAAATGTAAGACCTGAAACTATAAATCTCCTAGTTGAAAACGTAAGGGAAAATCTCACTGACATTGGTTTTGGCAGTTATTTTTTTTGGAATCAGCACCAAAAGCAAAAAGAACAAGTGCAAAATAAACAAGTGGAACTGCATCACTGTAAAATATTTTTGCATAGCAAAGGAAGCCATCAACAAAATGAAAAGGCAGCGTATAGAATAGGAGAAAATATTTGTGAGCCATATGACTGACTGATAAGGGGTTAATACCCAAAGCATTTAAGGAGCTCATATAACTCAACAACAAAAGCATACACACACCACCACCACCAATTAAAAAAATGGGCAAAGGATCTGAATAGACATTTTTTCAAAGAAGGCATAGAAATGGCCAACGGATGTATGAAAAGATGCTTAACATCAGGAATGACGAGGGAAATGCAAATCAAAACCACAAGGAGATACCTCACACCTGGTAGGACGCTAATATCAAAAGTCAAAAGATAAATTGTTGGTGAGAAGGGGAGCCCTTGTGCACTATTAGTGCAGTCACTTTGGAGAACTGTACAGAGGTTCCTCCAAAGATAAAAAGAAAATAGAACTACCATTTGATCCAGCAGTCCCACTTTTGGATGGAAATCCAAAGAAAATGAAATCAGCATTATTCACAGCAGTACATAGATGAATGGATATAAATTAGTTTGTGTTAATCGTTTCACAATATATACATATATATGTTTTAATACACACATTTTTTGTCACACACACACACAGAGAGAGAGAGAGAGAGAGAGGCAGAGACATAGGCAGAGGGAGAAGCAGGCTCCATGCACCGGGAGCCTGACGTGGGATTCGATCCCGGGTCTCCAGGATCGCGCCCTGGGCCAAAGACAGGCGCCAAACCGCTGCGCCACCCAGGGATCCCTCACATGCTATTCTTTATCAGCCAGCATGTAAACATTGAAAGAAGCCTGAGAATACAGAAGCTAGTATTTGTAGGTTATATGTGAAATAGTGTAGTAATGTGGTCTATCACTTTTTGAAATAACACTAACCTTGTCTAATTCCTCTTAATCAAAAGAAAGCTAGTGCATCTTTAAGAACAAACAGGTGCCTTAATAAAACTTCCATTTCAGTTTAAGTTCGTTAGGAGCACCACAGAATGCACCAGTGTTCATGCTGTAAAATGAGTTTGACTTTAATAATTAAAAATCTGAGTTCCAGCAGAAGATTTTATTACTATTTAGTCTTTTCTGCCCCTATGAACCAAACATATTTTTGGAAGCCCTTGCAGGTGCTCCTAAGTTATTATTTGGAAACACTTCCTGATTCAATTTAGTAGTATGTAATGTTAAGTGTGTTCTTTTCCTATTAAAGCAAATAACTAAAAAGTGAAACTGATTCATTCATATGGAAGGATTTCTAAGACACTGTACTAAAATATAGGCTCTGCTGCTATGAGAATATAAGCCGTTTTCAAGTGTAGCCTTGAACACCCTATGGGGTATTGGCAGGAAATCGAACAGCAGGTCTTTTTTAGTTACTTTGAAGCAAGTAACTGCAGGCTTACTTCATATACACACTTATTATTTGCTATTTCTGAATCTTCATTTATTTTTTGGCATAAACTTTATATTGGCTTCATATGCACCTGAGTCATTTCATGTTTTTTTTTTTTAATTTTTATTTATTTATGATAGTCACAGAGAGATAGAGAGAGGCAGAGACACAGGCAGAGGGAGAAGCAGGCTCCATGCACTGGGAGCCCGACGTGGGATTCGATCCCGGGTCTCCAGGATCGCGCCCTGGGCCAAAGGCAGGCGCCAAACCGCTGCGCCACCCAGGGATCCCTCATTTCATGTTCTTGAAAGACCCTTTTGTTCCCCCTCAAGGTACATTGAACTTCACGATATTTGTGTTTTTGATATATTTCTGAACATGATATTTGTGGCTTTGATATATTTCTAAAAGAAGCAGTGATAAAATTAGCAGCTACAATTTTTAAAGGAAAAAAATAATCATTGTCTTTGTCATCATATTTGTCATTAAAAGCTATGATGTTTCAGAGATGTTAAATTTCCTGATTAAATGATATTCCCAGTCTGAAAACCATTCACAATTGTTCTTTGAAGTAAATTTTATTAAGGGACGCCCGGGTGTCTCAGCGGTTGAGCATCTGCCTTCGGCCCAGGGCGTGATCCTGGGGTCCCAGAATTGAGTCCCGCATCGGGCTCCCTGCATGGAGCCTGCCTCTCTCTGTGTATCTCTCATGAATAAATAAATAAAATCTAAAAAAAAGTAAATTTTATTAAGAGTTGTAAGTATGCAGGAGAAATGAGAAGTCATGGTATATAAATATGCTACTCTATTATGTGAGTAGTGCAACACTGCCAAATTCTGTGTCTATACATACTAGAAGCATGGAAGGAAGCAAAATACAGCTATAATGGCTCTCTTCATGGAAATTAAATTGATGATATAGTTTATATTTTAGGGATAAGATTAATGAGTACTTCTGAAAGAATAAAATTTTGGATTATTATTTGCTGAGTCAGTAAATTAACAAATTGGCTAGTAATTTACTTGTGTTGAAGATGTATGTATTTCTGTCCATTCTTCATATAAGTTAATAGAATGTAGAGAAAACCACAAAACTAGTTATGTTAGTTCTACCTCTTTTTTTTTTTTTTTTATGTTAGTTCTACCTCTTAAAGAGAAAGAAGGCTGTTAGTGTTATGGAGAGTAAAAAAAAGAATGTCGAAAAGGAAATTATTGATAAGAAAACAATCATGTTATACTTCATTTTATAATTACCTCAGTTTGGATATATTGCAAATCTTTCCATATGTTTGTTATCAGGGGCTCATTTCTAACACACCACCTAATCCAATATACATACACAACGTTAAGTGCTTACTCTGTGTTTTAGGCTTTTCTCAGCTTTTTCTGATGGCCTAAAGTGAACGTAACTTCTCTCTCAGTATGCATAGAATTTTCTCCCATAAAGTGTAACTACTTGCAATTCTGGCACTTGGTTTAAAAAAATAAGATACTTCCAATTGGTAAAAGATGTGGAATTCAAGCTTATTAAAAATAAAGCCCCTGGAGTTCCACTTCTGGTATATGGAGATCTGAGGATCTGCAACTCAGTGGAAGTGGTGAAAATTATGAAAAACAACCATTTAAAGTCTCTGGAAATGGCCTTACGGACGTTCAGCAAATGAAGAAGCATTATTTAAAAAATCTGAATTTCCCTAAGAACTGAAAGAGTCTGAGATATTTGAACAAAACCCTCCACCGTCCTCCCCTCTCCATGCTCAGAGACATGGACACTCTAGCCAGTACTGGTACTGCGTGTAACCAACTGGCATGAGTTTGCTCCACTGAAAGTCACAAATAGAAACTACACAGGTGGAGTTGTCCGGCAAAGGAAACTATTTGCGGCAAATAAGATCACTGGGAATCACTTCCAAAGTTATGATTCCTGAGCAGGGGTGTGGTGGGTTCCTTTTATTTGGGGTTAAGATGAATATTTAGATAAGGGAGCCTTGTCATCTTGTGTAGAGGCGTGAGGTCTCACATGCACCTCAAGGAAACATGCCTATATATATATATTGTATATTATGTTAATGAGGCTGCCCTCCTCCTTGGGCAGAGAATCTAGCATTATAATGAGGTAAGGTCACTGTAGGTCAGCGAGTGGCCCATCTGTACAGGCATGAGTTGGTGGTTAAGGTCAAACTGGTCTGGGTAGTCTGGGCTCAGGAGCTCTTCATCAGGACAGTGGGCAGGACTTGAGGGGTAGTTTTGTCCATCACAGATGCTATGCCCATGGGGTCTTTGGGCTGAGTTAAAAGATAAGCTGGAAAGAATTTATGGGAGAAAGGCCAGTGGGTGCCTGCAGATTGACAGTAAAGGTGACAGTACAGCCTAGCACACAGTTTGCTCACCTGGGACTTCTGGTTAGAGGGCTGTCTTTCTAATAAGGGATTTCTCATCTCGCTCCCAGCTACCTTTTATTGAAACTAAGTTCTGGGCCACCGTGTCAGAGAGGTGGTGGCTCCCTTTTATGACCAGCCCCCACTGCTGGGACAGGGTGACCACTGAGAATACTGTGGCCCTCCTCACCCTTACTCCAGGTCCTGGCACAGGAGAGAGGCACATAAGAGACCCAGGAGCTTGCAGAAGGGAAATGGGGAAAGAGAGAGCTGGGAGGAGACTTCCTGAAGTCAAAACACGTTTCAAACACTGACCTCGAGAACTATGATTCCTTGAAAGAAACCTGAAATTGGCTAGATTAGTCTGTAAAACAATTGGTGCCCCAGTTGAAAATAATAGAGAAATCAGCTGGCATTAGTGTTTAACAGCTGGGTGTGTTCCAGGGGAAGAGGCAGTCCTGGACAGCCCTGCCAAAACCCGTCATCCCAGGGTGACTGTCAGCATTCTCCAGGGAGTGATCCCTGAGGAACAGTATCAGAGCTTAGCTTCATGATTCAGGCAGGGAAGAGCAGGAGAATAGATTTCATTAGAATAATCTAGCCAGTCCCTACACAAATAAATAACAAATCCCAGACGGGTGACCATTAGTCAGATTTACTAAAATATGTTATCTAACAGATCCCAGTTTCTAACAAAATTATGAGTCATGCAAAGAAACAACAAATTATGATATATCTTCCCAGACAACATGAACTTGTATGTAAAAAAATCCTAAGGGATACTAAAAACTATTAGAGCTAATAGGGTTGCAGGATCAATATATAAAAATCAATTGTATTTCTGTACACTCACAGTGAACAATCTGAAAAATCAAAACAATTTACTTATAATAACATTGAAAAGAATAAAATACTTAGGAATACATTTAACAAAAAGAATGCCAAACTTTAAAAACTAAAAAACAATCTTGGCAGATGTGAGAGAAGATCTACGCAAATGGAACATTTCATTTAATGGTTGGAATTAAATTTAATTCTATTTAATATTTAATATTGATAAAGTGGCGATGCAGGCAGGCCAGGTCTGAGGGCCCAGATGGGGTCATATAAGACCATCCAAGAAGGTCCCTGGCTGTGTGCAGAGTGGAAATCAAATGCTAGCTGAGAGGAAGTAAGAGCAGAGTTTACTGAAGATATAGAACAGATACAGATGTAGCATCTGGGAAACTCAGAAAAGACAAGAAGAATGAGTCTTGTCTTGACATAGTCTGGGGTTATTACTGAAGATTGTAGTCTGGTGCATATGTTTTCTTAGGCATCCAGGAACAAGCAAGAGTATTTAGAAGTCCTCCATAAGGACACTTATGCCCTGGGGCCAGGGGTGTTGGTGTGTCAGTGGTCTTCAAAAATGAAAACATTTATGACAGGCCACCTGGTCACTCTTTAGATACTATCTGTTATGCTGGAAAACTCCATAGAGATCATTAACGCCTTGACCTTTCTAAGAAGGACAGACATCTTCTGCACTGTAAGGGATGGGTAAGTCCTAGTAAGAATAGAGGCAGCAAAACAGCCTCCCTGGGGTCCCTTCAGTTTCTCTGTCTCAATGACAGTTTTCTCCATTCTCTGCATTCTCTCAATGCACTCCCTGTCAGAAAATATTGGCTTTTTTGTGGAAGTGGATATGATGATCCTAAAATTCATACAGAATTGCAAGCAACCCAGAATAGATAAAATAAGTGCTAAAAAAGAAGAACAAAATTGGAAGATTCATACTTCCTGATTTCAAAGCTTCATGCAAAGTGACAATAATCAAGACAGTGTTGTACTTCATAGGATACATATATAGATCAGTGGTATTTAATTAAGAGTCTAGAAATAAACCCATGTGTCTCCAGTCAACTGATACTTGGCAAGGGTGCCAAGACAATTCAATAGGGGAAGAAGAATCTTTTCAGCATATGGTACTGGGACAACTGGATATTCACATGCAAAGGAATGAAATTGGACTGTCACTTCACAACTGTATACAAAAATTAGCTTAAAATGAATCAAAGACCTAAATGTAATGTAAGAGCTAGAAACTAAAAAAAAAATCTTTGGAGAAAGTATAGGGGTAAATCTGCATGAAGTTAGATTTGGCAAAGGATTCATAGATGTGACCCCAAAAGCAGAATGGAACAAAAGAAAAAAAAAAACGTACTTCACAAAAATTTTAAACCTTCTGTGATCCAAATCACATTATCAGGAAAGTGAAAAGACATTTCACAGAATGGGATAAAATATTTGCAAAACACGTATCTGATGAGGGACTTATACCCAGAATATATAAAAAAGTTAAAACTCAGGAATAAGATAACCCACTTAAAAAAATGGGCAAAAGACATTTCTCCAAAGAAAATATACAAATGGCAAATAAACATATGTTTGACATCTTCAGTTATCAGGGAAGTGCAGATCAAAACTACAGTGAGATACTACTGGGGTGTCCAGAATCAGTCAGAAAATAACAAGCATCATCAAGGATGTGGAGAGGTTGCCCCAGCCCCTCCTGCACTGCCAGTGCAAATGTACAATGGTGCAGCCAGTTTGATAACAGCCTGATGGTTCTTTGAAAGGTTAAGCATAAGACTTACTTCCTCTTATGGCCCAGCACTGTCACTTCTACATCCATACCTAAGAGAACTGAAAACACATCCGTACAAATACTTGTACATGAATGTTGGTAGCAGCACTATTGATAAAAGCCCAAAGGTGGACACAACCCAGATGTTTATCACTGGGTGAACAGATAAGCAAAATGTGTGCCTCCATACAGTGAAATGTTATTCAGCCATAAAAATGAATAAAGTACTTGTACATGCTAAACCACGGGTGAGCCTTGAAAACATCGTGGTAGGTGAATGAAACCAGTAGCAAAAGACCACACATGTCAGTAATGGTACATTAGGCTTAATGTGGCCAAGCAACCTGCTGTAGTTTTATTTTTATTTTTATTTTATTTATTTATTTATTTTTTTAAATTTTATTTATTTATGATAGTCACAGAGAGAGAGAGAGGCAGAGACATAGGCAGAGGGAGAAGCAGGCTCCATGCACCAGGAGCCCGATGTGGGATTCGATCCCGGGTCTTCAGGATCGCGCCCTAGGCCAAAGGCAGGCGCCAAACTGCTGCGCCACCCAGGGATCCCCCCAACCTGCTGTAGTTTTAACACACAGGTTTGCTGAACTGTTTAAATCCTTTTTTAAATAAAGTTTTCCATAATGTTTGTCCATAAGTAATAAGTAACATTTCTTCACTTTTTTATTTTTGCTTTTTGTCAAAATAAATATTTTTCTGTCTACTTTTTTCAACTCTAGTGGAAAGGTATCAGAATGTTGAATGTCAGATCTGTTTACGAATTCATATTTTTCAGTAGAAGAATATTTAGCCAATATTCCATTGACCTCATAAATCATCATTGCCAGACCAGGAAATAACTTTGAGAAAAGGACATAATGCCCATTAAAGTTACTTAGCCATGAAGAAGCAGCCTTGGAGCTAGGAAGCAGCAGGGGATAGAATGGAAGCAATCACAACAGGAGTGGCAGTCGGAGCAGTGTAATTAGCAGCTGTGTCAAGGGTAATAATTTGCAGACACTATGACAATGGAGAGTTGATATCTCAAGGAGCTTCCCACTCCCTCGGCTTCCCAAAATGTTGACTGTCCTATATTCAGTTTAAGGCAGGTTTGAGAAACAAGCCTGTGTACTGGAGCCTTTAGTAGAATCAGTCCTTGAGATGATATCACCTGCCCATCTCCCTCCACTGTGATCCTCCCCCACCCCCATACATTTCAGAATAGCTTCACCTATTCCACTTATAGTTTTAACAACACATATGAGGACAGGGGTTCCATGGGAACGAAAGGAGGCAGAGGAGAGGTTAGGCTCATTCAGGGATAGCACATGAGCAATAAAAGTATTAGGATCAAGAAATAGATGATTGTCTAACCTAAATTAATCAGCCTTTAGCCTGCAGGAGACTTAGCATTACAATGATCCCCAATTTACATGGTTTGTATGATGGTTTCAGCTTTCAGTTTTTCAGTTTTACCATGGTGTAAAAGTCGTATGCATTCAGTAGAGGTTTGAATTTTGATCTTTTCCTTCTCTAATAATATGTGATACAATACTTTTTCTTGATGTTGAGCAGTGGCATGAGCTGGAGCTTCCGTCAGCCACACAATTGAAAGTAAACAACTGATCCACTTACAGCCACTTGTATCCATACCACCATTCTGTTTTTCATTTTCAATATAGTATTCCTAAGTTATAGGAAATATTCAACACTTTATTATGAAATAGGTTTTGTGTTAGATGATTTTGCCCAACTCCAGGTTAATATAACTGTTCTGAGTGTGTTTAAAGTAGGCGTGGCTCAGTAGGATGCTCTTGATGTTCAGTAGGATGGGTATGCAAATCCATTTTTGAACTTACGATATTTTCAATATATAATGGGTTTATCAGGAGGTAACTCTATTGTAAGTCAGGGAAGATCTATATAAGATAGTGGTTTTCAAAGTGTGATGTCCAGTTAAGCAGTTGGGAACTTTTTACAAGTTGCAAATTCCACCCCCTGCCTCTCCCACCCGCACCTGGTGAAACAGCAACCCTGGGGATGGGACACAACCGTCTCTATTTTGTCAAGCCTTCCAAGCAGTTCTGATACATACTAAAATTTGAGAACCATTGTACTAAGATGTTTTATAAGATTTGATGGTCACCTCCCAGATTAGACATTAGGCACTGCTTCAGAGGCAGTGGGATGTAACAGCAGTTGGCAGTGAATCTTAGAAGGAAAGAAATCAAGACAGGACCTCAGTGCCCCCAGAGAAGTCCTATTTGATAGGAAGGTATGAATTCAGGGAAATACAGTTCTTTGTAGGCAGTATACAGAGTCACATAAAACTATTCTGGCTTCAGATAGAGATATATAAACTTCAACAAGCTAGAATCATTTTGTCTCAATTTTCTCATCTCTAAATCTGTGTAATAATAATAATAATGGTGCCAGCCTTATAGAGTTACTAAAAAAAATTGAATAAATTAGAGATAACACACAGAGTAAGCCTGTTACATAGTAAGGGCAGAACAGATGTTAACTCCCATTATGATTTTTATGATATTAAAACTGCAATATAAGGTTTGGATTCCTAAGTTATAATTTCCAAAAGGTTAACAACATGGCTCTCATGTAATATAAAATAAGCATGTCAAATATTTTTTTAATTCATTAATTAACAAAGTAATGAGTAAAATGTCAAAAGTGGGTTCAAAGGAGATTTTGGAGGACAGAGTTTATATAATCTGCTAAGAATGCTGAAATGTTTCTAACAGATGTAAAATGGTATAATATCCTACAGACCAATACATTGTAATAATTGAAGTTATCTTTTTTTATTAGACTAAAACCAATTGCATCTCTCCTGGACAACATTTATTTACATTATTATAGACATGAATCATTTACATTTCTCTCAGGTAAGGATCATTTAATTGATATCAATTTTCTGCAAGATATCCTCCAGCCCTACCAAGTTATAAAAGAGCTTCATCTACAGAAATCCAGCAAAGATGCACACCAGTACTGCTCTAAAAGAACATGCAATAATTGATTTTACGTATTTCCAATTCTGGAATGATATTTATTGATGGATGTTTCATAAGAAGTAGTGCAAAGGCCAGGTTATTGGAATTGATTTACAGGAACAAAGCAGGACTCGAAGCTAAGGGTATATGACTAGTTCTTCTGAGCCCTGTAGCATGTCAGGCCTGCAGATAGTAGTGAACAAAACAAAACAAAAAACCCCCACAAAAACTGTGAACATTAGAGAAACCTGTTGCCAGAGCAACTGAATGAACATTGTAGCACCTAAAGGATGTACACATTATGAAAAAGAGAAATAGTCCCTTAATTTGAAACATATTTTCTTTATAACTGGTCAACAGAGATGATTTGGAACATTATCCTCAGATGATTGAAATGTTTGCTTACTCCAAGTAGAATTGTAACCAGGGATGGAAGAAGACAAGGATTTTATTGTGTTACTTGTTGTATGACATTCAGTGCTTTTTTCTGTAATGCAAATGAAATCAGGTTTGAGACAAAAGCCTGTGCAAGAGACTTTAAATTCTTATCACATAATAACTAGAAAATAAAGTAGGGATGCTGCCTAAGCACGGTAGCAAATTTATATAATTAAGTCACAAATAAAGACAGTGGTTTCAATACAGCATATACACGAGGATTAGATTGATAAATCTCATATGTCAGAATCTTGGCTTAGAAGCAAGAATAAGGAGATGATTGGTAATTTTCTTATTAAAAAAAATCCTCCATCACTTTGGAAAGTTATATCTGATTTTGTTTTTTAATCAAAAGTATTTTGTAGATGGGTGCCTGGGTGGCTCAGTCAGTTGAGCATCCAACACTTGATTTTGGCTCAGATCACATTCGCGGTGTTATGAGACTCAGCCCATGTCAGGCCCTGTGCTCCAGGAGGAGCCTGCTTAAGATTCTCTCTCTTGGGACGCCTGGGTGGCTCTAGTTGAGTGTCTGCCTTCAGCTCAGGTCATGATCCTGGGGTTCTGGGATCCAGTCTCACATCAGGCTCCCACAGGGAGCCTACTTCTCCCTCTGCCGATGTCTCTGCCCCTTTCTGTGTCTCTCCTGAATAAATAAATAAAATATTTAAAAAAAGATTCTCTCTCTACCTCTCCATCTTCCTGCCATCTGCTTGCATTCTCTCTCTTTAAAAAAAAAAAAAAGATATTTTGTCGAAAACAACTTGGTTCCTAAGGAAAAAAAATATAGGAGAAATTTAGTTCCTTTTATTTTGTTAGGATGTTTTCTGATTTTCTGTCCTAGAATGGAGCAACAGCTAAGAGTAAGTATATTTTTGATATTTTTCATAACGATAATGGACTCATTCTCGATTTATAGGTATTCAAATTAAACTTTTAACAAACGTTAATTGAGCAATGTGAATAAGGGTCTTAGTACACAGTGAAGACAAGGAGCACGATGTGATCATCTTCCTGCAAAGAATTTACCATTTTATCTGGGAATGAACTAATTACAGCTCAAATAAAGGTTGAAGGGATATAGTAGGCTCAATAATGGTTTAGGTGAGCAATGGCATTGAAGCAGGAATATTATAAGAGATCTAAAAATATAGTAGGAAGAGATATCTCGTTAAAAGAGGAAATAGAAATTGAAAGATGAAGGACAGAAAGTGGCTAAAAAGAAGTGCAAAGCATTATATGTGTTCAAAAGAAGAAGGATTAAACTAGTATGGAAAGGGAGATTAACAGCAAAGCCCTCATGGAGAAGGGAATATGTGAGATGGACGTTGAATGATGGTAATGTTTAAGTGATGTGTGATGTAGGATATTCTATGTGGGAGAAACAATTGGTACTTATGTACAAAGATAGGAATATTTAGGTAATACTTGAGGAATAGCTTATATACAGAGAAATGGCATAATAATAATAATGATACCATCTATCTAGTGGTATTGTATTATATCCAACTTTACAGACATCATTTTATTTTGCTTAATCTTTACAGGAGCCTATTAGGTAATGTTGTAATTATCATCTCTGGATAAGTAAGTAATGTGGGTAAAGTCAAATAGCTAGTGAGGACTTGGACGGGTATTCTTAATCAAATCTAACTGACTTTACTCTCATGCTTCATTCTCTCTCAGTTGTGTCTCAGGCATTTGGGGTTATAGATGTTAAAACTTCATGATTTGACTCTAGATTATTGGATGTGAAACCTAAATAAAAAGAGTAGTCCAAATGGATGCCAGTGTTGCATGCCGGGTCATTTGAAAAATGGTAGCACTGTCAATGAAAAGAGTTTCCTTTGGGCATGCTAATCAAATTTACTAGTAGACCTGCAGAGAATTATATCAAGTCAAATGGGAAATTCATATCTTGAGTTCAGGAAAGGTCTAAGCTCAAGTTCAAGAGGAAAAGGATAACAGAACAAAATCTTGGAGAATACTGATGTTAAAAATAGAAAGCAGAGGAGCCAATAAGAGAGTGAAAGATTAACCAAGATGAAGAGAAAGTCAAAGGAGACTTGTGTATTTGCATTAGAAAGAGAAGGAAAAAAAGAATTTTAAGAAAGAGTAATGGTGAAATGTCCAATACTCAAAAGGATGATGAATTTGTCAATTGGTGTACTCAGACTCTTAAGATACTAAGAACTGTATGGAGAAAATAGAAGCTGAATTGAATGACAAACAGATGCAAGAGCCATGGCTGAAAAAGTTAAAGCTTTTAGTTTTATTCCGTGTCTTAAGATTACAACCAGGATTTTAGTAGATAAGGAAAACCAACGTGAAAACCCCATATTATTCGGAGACCATATAATAAAGCCTACAGCTGAATTAAAGAAAGTAGCTAATCAAATACCATAAGAAGCAGCCCCGGAGTATAGCAAAGAGTGACATACTAAGGGTAGCCCTGAAAAGGGTGTGAATAATGCAAGGGGAATTATTGAAAAGATTATGTCAAATGTGATCCTAAGCCTATTTAGTGTTAGGTAAGGGCACTTATTTGTTTGATGGCACTTCCTATTTTCTAGTGGGTCTGAAATAAGGGCTGGCATTTGTGTGAGTGAACTAATGAGTGAGTGACTATCAAAGAGAGGGAGGGAGGGAAAGAAGGTGGGAAAGACAGACAGGGGGAGAGGGGCATGTTGCCTTGAAGCCTTATTTCTGGATGTAGGTTTTGTTCCTTAGGTAATTTTTATTCTCCCCCCCCCCCTTTTTAAGATTTTGTTTAATTATTTGACAGAGAGAGAAAGAGCACAAGTAGGGGAAGTAGCAGAGGGAAAGAGAGAAGCAGACTTCACACTGAGCAGGGAGCCCAACTCAGGGCTTGATCCCAGGACCCTGAGATCATGACCTGAGCCCAGATGCTTAACCGACTGAGCCACCTTGGTACCCCTGTAATTGTGATTCTTAAAAAAGATAAGACATTACAGGTGCATTTAACATCTGATTCTGGAAATGGCTCAGAATGCCTTTGCATTTGTTCATAGACTCTATCTTAATTTTATCATTTCCTTTCTACTAGTAATACAGTATTTTATCAATGAGGATATGAAATTGTGCCCACATGACATCCAGGATATTAGAGCTAACAGGGGAAAATACCTGGAACATAATTTAAGCTGGTAGCTTTTACCCTGAATTTAAAGAGTTCCAAGACCTTTGATGTAACTGCCTAGGGACTCTCAAGTGAAGGACCTTTAAATCCTTTTGGTCTGGTAGTAAAAACATGCATTTTAATGCTCAGAGCCTTAGGCTACTAAGGGAAGATTACATTTGCCTATTTCTAATAGGCTGGTGTGAAATAGATGCTTGGAACATGCATATGACAGGTCTCTGAATTTCAGTTGATCAGATATTGTTGAATTTATGAGCTGTAAATTAAATTTACAAAGCCTTTCAAAGTGTTTTCCTCACAATAGCTCTGCTGTTAGAACAGTTGCTTTTGTCTGTAATTTATGAGTACATATGAATGTTGCAGCTCAGAGGAGCTAAGTGACACCTCCAAGATCCTATAGTCCAAAGCAGAGCTAGGAATGGATTCCTATACTTCAAATCTTCTGTAGCCATATGGAGCCTGTGGGGGAAAAAAAAAAAAAAGAAAAGTAGGCTTCTATATACATTTACTAAAATATCCCCCTTGGGGTGCCTTGGTAGCTTAGTCAGTTAGGTGTCTGACTCCTGATTTTGGCTCAGGTCATGATCTCCAGGTCATGAAACTCAGGTTGGGTTCTGCAGTGGGCATCAAGCCTGCCTAAGATCCTCTCTTTTCTTTGGCCCCTTCCCCCTCCTTTTGATCTCTCTAAAAATAATAATAAAATAAATAAAAGAAAAATAAAATAACCTCCAATTTTTTGAAACAAGCATTAAACATTAATAAAAGCTCCATAATAACTTTTAGAACATGTAACTGTAAAGTCCTGCACTGCCCAATCTATTTGCGTGCCATTGTCATTCTTTTTTTTTTTTTAATTTTTTTTTAAAATTTTTTATTTATTTATGATAGTCACAGAGAGAGAGAGAGGGGCAGAGACACAGGCGGAGGGAGAAGCAGGCTCCATGCACCGGGAGCCTGATGTGGGATTCGATCCCGGGTCTCCAGGATCGCGCCCTGGGCCAAAGGCAGGCACCAAACCGCTGCGCCACCCAGGGATCCCGCCATTGTCATTCTTTATAAACCCAGCCATCGCAGGACCTGAAGGAGACCCGGGGGGGGGCTCTTGCCAACCGAGAACACCACGTCAGGCTGAGGGAACGACTCCTCCCATTGCGCAATAATGCAAGGTTGTAAAATAAAGCAATTACCACCTGTCTATATTTATTGCTTTTATGTTTTATTCATTATGGGCTTTTTTTTTTTTTTTTTGCATTAATTGAAAAAATGGTTACAGGCTACTGAGCTTTTCCACACCCCTTTACATTTGCTCCAAAGCGTGCTCCTTACTTCCATTGCTCTAGCCCCAGCCAGCCATGCTGCGTAGCTCTCCCCACTGTACTGCACGGCAGGGGAGCTGCAGGAAGCAAAAGGGCCACAGACAGAAGCTGAGGGAATCAAGGGCAAAAAAATGTTTACGGTTGTTTTTGTTTTTAGAAGACCGTGAATAGTTCACAGACCATTCCAGGTGTTCTCACTTGACCGTGCCTTTACCCTTGCCATTATATATATCTGACATATCTGCTTTCCTTTCATTTTAATGAATCCCAGTATTTTGTTTTTCATTTCCCAGAGCTATTTTCATATTCACACAAGATTAATTATTTGTGGCTCTCTGCTATATACCCAGGTCTCTGTATAGATCCTAACTGTTGAATTTACCAAATTGTATTACAGTTTTAAATGTCAGTCTCACTGTATCAGTTGTGAGACTTAACGCTGAGGCCTTGTCTCATCCGAGTGGGTAGCGTTAGCACCTACCGTGGGGCCTGGCCTGCAGCCCCCGGGCGATGAATGGTCACCGAGGGGCAGAATGGTGAAGGGGGTCCGCCCCCAGAAATTACTCAACAGGCAGCATTTCTCTCTCCTTAGTTTAAGATGCATTCCAGAGAAAAAATTTCCAGGAATGGTTACTGAAATTTTAAGACCAAGACACCAAAAAATTTTCTAGTAGAGAATTTTTAGGGTAGTTACCCCCCTGTACTACTCTGGCGCAGGACATGTTTACTTAATTTTTGACTGAACTATTAAAGCTTGGCCCCAAACAGTATTAAGTTTTCCTTAATTATGGCCCCACATATGATATATTCAATCTTGTTTTTGTTTTTTTCCAAATGAAGACACTGTTGCTCGAAATGTCATCATTTGTCTTGCTGCTCAGGGCCATGATCTTTTGTGCTCAAAGCCCTTAGGGCTTTTACATAGTCATCACTTTGAAATTCAAGGATATGTCCTATTCTATGGTTCTCTGATTCCTGGAGTGTCATATCCTTGGCTATGTGAGTAGGGTTTCAGGTGAATGGGTGTGTGGATAAATGGAGCAAACTGATGTTTTTTGAACATTTATTTATTTATTCATGAGACACCCAGAGAGACAGAGACAGAGACACAGGCAGAGGGAGAAGCACGCTCCATGTAGGGAGCCGGACGTGGGACTTGATCTCAGTATCCCGGATCACACCCTGAACCAAAGGCAGATGCTCAAGGGCTGAGCCACCCAGGCGTCCTGGAGCAAACTGATTTTAAGAACATTAAGTTTTTTGTACTGTGTTCTTTCAGCTATAATTTTATTTATTTATTTATTTATTTATTTATTTATTTATTTAAGATTTTCTTTATCCATGAGAGACACAGAGGCGGGGGGGGGGGGGGGGGGGGGGCGGTCACAGGCAGAGGGAGAAGCAGGCTCCATGCAGGGAGCCTGATGTGGGACTCCATCCCGGGCCTCCAGATCACAACCTGGGCTGAAGGCAGACACCCAACCGCTGAGCCACCCCGGGCTGCCCAGCTATAGTTTTTACATTATAATCTATAAAATCAATAAATGAATAGCTATGGAAATTATAAACTCATTTTGCTATATAATGATACCAGCTTTTTATGTCGATATATATATATCAACATAAAAAATATATATATATACACACACACACACACACACACACTTTTTTTTTTTTTTTTTTAAGAGAGGGAGAGAAAGAGAAGGGAGGAGAGGAGGGAGAGGGAGATAGGGAATCTCAAGCAGTCTCCACACCTGGCCTGGAGCCCCAGGCAAGGCTGAATTTCACAACTCCGAGATCATGACCTGAGCTAAGATTGTGACCTGGGCTGAAATCAAGTCAGATACTTAACTGACTGAGCCACCCAGTCACTCCACCATGTGGAGCTTATTCTTGTTTAAAATGTGACATGCTTTATGACGGTAAATTTCACAGGTCAAATAGCTGATGGTAACAGTCTTTGAAAAGTGTGATTCTGAGATTTGGTATATGCATTTTACATGTGTTACTTATTTCATACCAAACAATTAAAAATAGGATGATGTGTCTAAGGGTGCAGTAAGGTCTAAGGTTAGCTTCCTGTTTTCTGCCTTGGTCCATAGACATCTTGGAGAATAAATGCAATGTATTTTAATCCCATATAGACAGACTTTCAGATGGTTCATTCATGTCAGAGATACTTAGGAGCTATTGTATTTTTCTTACATGAAGCAAAGAAATGTGCTCTACCCTTTTCCAAGCTAAAGAATTTGTTTTGTGCAGGCTTTCAAAAGACTAGCAGCTAAAATCGTTTCTACTCTCTAAGTATAAAAGTAGAGCATGTCTGTTTTGAAAGAAAATATGGAATTTTCTGGTAACAAATATATCAAGGATGAATAATTTGTTTCATTCATTCACCAGATATTGTTTGCCTACTCTGTGCCATCTTCACATTTATAGAAGAGAGGATTTTTCAAAAATATTGGTGGTAATTCTTAGAGCAACCCTGTTTCCAGTGAATACTCTTAGATGGTCCAGAGGAATAAAATCTTGTATTTGTTTTTTTATCTTTTCTAATGTTGCCATCAAGTTCCAGCTACCTTCACAGAAGTCATTTTGCTTTTTGAACTAAATATTTGCATGTACAATTGACAAATTATTTTTATATAACATTTAAAATTTTAGTTTATGAAATCTTGCTAGAATATTTGCAGGTCAATCTAAACAACTTTATACAATTTCTTTCAGTCTTTAAGAGATACTTAAATATGTTTTACTTTATTTTTTTTAATTTTGTGATAAAGATGATAATTTTACCTTTTGAATATTAACTTTTTTAGGAAAGTTAAGTAAAATCATATGTCAAAACACTTAAAATGAAGCACCCTAAGAATTAGACACCTTGCTCGTATTCTTAACCATAATATCATCTTACTTTGTTTTAAAGCATGCTGGTCTTGCTACAAAATATACTAAAATGTGTTTTTCTTTCTGTAGTCTGGCAGTCATATCAGGAAATGTATGTGGGAGAGGGGAGGAAAAGAAAAGAGAGAAAAGCAAGGTGGGAAAAATGGAAGAGAGGGAGTCTATTTTGAATTCGTATTGTGTTATACTAGCATAGTAGATTTTTTTTTTTTTGCATAGTATATTCTTATAGTATGTCTGCTCATTTCCTTCACATTATAGATTTAAGAAGTAACCATTTTTATCTCCATTATATGGATGAAGAAACTGAGGGCCATACAGTTTAAGTAACTTGTCCAAGATCCTATTGCCAGTAAATGGGAAAATCAGTTTAGAGATAGGTCTCCCTAGCCAGTGGTTTCAGGACATTAGCTCTTCTCAATATAATGGTCAACATGATAGTAGTTAGGACACATCACTCATTGTTATCCACTGTCAGCAAATTCTGCACCTCTATGAAATATGGGATGTAATCAAACAACATACAGAACATGGATTTTTTTTTTTAAGTTTACTACTTTCAGAGAAATCAATCTTATAAGCACTTAGAGATCAAACGGGATATGAGTGATTAAAGGTTTTCTTTGGATGTGTGCCATTTATTTAATAATTTTTGTGTGCAGAGCTATGCTAATGCTTTTTAGTTAGTGAATAATTAAATAGAACACATTATATGGGCTAGTTTAAGTGATCTAGTTTAAAAGTTCTACTTCATCTAACTAAAAAGAAGACTTGAAACCAAGACTTGTCTTCTTCCCTTTTTAGATTCTCTTTTACTTTTGATAGCCACACTTCTAAGCATTTTCAATTGATTGTACCTTTGGAATTCTTTAAGGGCACTCTAAGAGAGAAGAGTGCTTCCTTCCTCTGTCTCTTGAATTAAGATACTGCATGTTTCTGGTATTTGCGTTTCTCTTACTGATGCTTCAGCATTTGCCCCAGAATTTAAATGGTTATCTAGCCGTAGTATATTCCGTAGAAATAGTAATTTGGGATCTATGTGAGAGAGTAACACATAGCTTCACAGAGATATACAATAATAAAGGCCAATTACTGTCTAGTGCATAGAAGTGATATTTATGTAGTAAAAATGAGATGCTGGTTCTTGTACATAATATCTTTTGGTCTTCCTATAAAGATTTTATGTGGTTGAATATTCTTTCTCCTGACCTCAAAGACTAACCTGGAGCACTTGCCCTTTCTATGAGCTCTTCTATCAAAGCAAATCTGACTATTAAGAATGTACCAACCTAGAACATTCACATATAACTTTAAATTATTTTGTATTTTTCTTACAATCTCATAATTTAAAAAAATTATTTATTTGAGAGAGAGAGAAAGAGAGCACACATGGGTGTTGAGGAGGGGAGAGGGAATCTCAAGCAGACTCCATGCTCATTGGGGAGCCTATCACAGGGCTTGATCCCAGGACTCTGAGATCATGACCAGAGCCAAAATCAAAAGCCAGACGCCCAACCAATTAAACTACCCAGATACCCACACCTCATCTTGTTAAATGTTCATGACTGAATGACCACTGATTATAATACATTAAATACAGTGTATTAGATTATAAAACAAAAGTTATAAACAGTTTTACCTAAATTGGTTTAACTTAATTCTTTATTTTGCTCCTCTTCCTGCCTTACTCCACCCATGAAAGATTTAAGATTCATTTGGTCTACATAAGCTAAAAAAACTACTCTGTTTACAAGCAAAGCAAAACACATATGTCGAGGGAGCTAAAAAAAATGTATTAAGATTTTTTTTTTAACAATTCACAAAATTTGTATTTATACTCTTCTTCGTTTACTCATTCACTCGTTCATTCATTCATTCATGTGTAAAACACTGATTTCAGGAATATTTATGGAAACTGTATAGCATATGCTGTAAAATGTGAGCAGGTTGGAATCTCCGGTGTAACTGGTGGTGTGCCAATGCACTCCCTTCACCCTCACCTCCTTTATATCACCTTCCAGACATCTTTTTTCTGCCGAATTCAAATTCTTAAAAAGTAGTTTCCCTCTCCTCTGCATCTTAAAATAAATTCTAAAGAAAATCACGCTTATTTTTTCTTTAATTTAAATTCAATTTGCCAACATACAGTATATCACCCAGTGCTCATGTTTAAAAGGTAGACTACTTTAAAACATGCCATCAATTCTTTGATGTTATGGAATTTTGCACTCAGTGCATCTCAACTATGTCCTTGTTTACAGGCTTCCAGATTGAGTTTCAAAAACCTTAGTGTAACAGAGAAAATAATAAACCACTACCTCAAACTACAGTAGAACTCTTCCCTGAAATTTAGGGAAATTAGCATTATTTCTAAAAATACCAATATTTAGGGGCACCTGGATAACTCTGTCAGTAAAGTGCCCAACTCTTGGTATCGGTTCAGGTCATGATCTCAGGGTCATGGGATCCAGCCCTGCGAGTTGGGCTCCAGGCTTAGTGTGGAGTCAGCTTGTCCTCCCCCTTTGCTCCCCACTGCTGGCTCGTTCTCTCAAATAAATAAAATCTTCAAAAATAGCAATATTCAATATGTATATACTTAACAGGATGACTCCTATGCCTCTACTTAAAATGGGGTATATACTGATTTTTTTTTGCTAAGAACATTTATTTTTTTTTAAGTTTTTATTTTAATTCCAGGTCGTTAACATACATTGTTGTGTTAGTTTCAGGTGTATAGTATAGTGACTCAGCAGCCGTACGTCACCCTTTGCTCATCACCCTTTGCTCATCGCAAGTGTACTCCTTAATCTCCTTCACCTATTTAACTCATTATAATGATCTTAAAATACCTCTTATTAGGCTAATTTCATAACTAAGTTATTCTCTCTGGTACATTTCAGCTCAAATACTAAAATACATAAATTCTTTGAATAAAATACCTAAATTTGACATTATTTTATTGCTCTGGCTTTTCTGATTGTAACAGAAAAAATAAAATTTAGAAAACACGTGAAGTTATTTAACAAAAGAAAACTGGGCAGTGTATCATAATTGATTCCCTTGATGATGAAACTACTCTAAATACTGCTTATTTTCTTTATTCCTCACATTTATTCTGACATTCTGTACATATTTGTTACTTTCTGCATGTTTGCAAGTGTATATTTGTCTTTTTCACCTCACGAAGTTGTGTGGTAAACATTTCCTGTGGCATTAAAAACATTCTGTAAACTTTGGTACATAAATTTTTTATGTCAGTGTAGGGCAGTTTATTGTGGAGTCCTTAGCTTGCTTCTAGTTTGACTTTTTAAATAATACAGCTTTAAACTCTTGCGTGCCTTTTGCAGTGTTTCATTAAGAAAGGTTCTTATAATGAGAGAGTAAATCCAATTTATTAATGATACAGTTTCTCCATACCAGAGTTCTTTGTTTGGATTTATTTCTTAGCCATTTGAAGTTGTTGTCAAGTCATTTTCCCCCATGAAAATCTGAGGTAGTTAGTAGTATACCATAGGTCTTTATTATATTGCACACTGTATTTCTCTTCCATCATAAAGGAATTATAACTCAGTTATTTATAGTTAGTTTTTTAATATCTCTTTTCTCTGAAAATACATCCAAGAAGGTAGGATTTAATGATATAGAAGGCTAATCTGATTTTGTGGCTGCAAATGTAATATGTATTTTAATAACTTCTGAAAAACAGGATGCTGCAATAATAATGTAAAAATAAGAAATCTAGGTGTACCTCTTTGCATTGATTTTTCTTAGAGTTCAGTGAACGCATCTGCATAATTTGGTCCTTTTTTGGCTTGAAAAAATATTGACAAATGTCTATGGTGATTACTCTTGTTCCATTTATTCTGAATTCATTCCTTGCACGACTTTGAGTTCTTTAATTCTGTTTTTTTATTTTTATTTGTATTTTTATTTATTTATTTTTTAATTCAGCTGCATTCTTGTAAAGTTCTCGAATTCTTTAATGTTTATGTGGCTCTTTTCTGACATTGAGAGTTTCTTTGTATAACTGCTTTATGGATTTCTCTCTTCCTTTCCTCACTCATCTTCCACTACCTATGGTGTAGTTTCATTTCTAGATCCTCCTCCCATATAAACATTTTGTAAAAGTGCATCAAAATCACCAGATCGTTTCCTAATTTTTTTCTGATGTTTTAATAAATCATTTTGACAGTATATTTTTCTTCTGTGTCTTCATAAGGATTTTGACCTCTCTTGTTTTCTTGTAGATTTTCATGGAGCCAAACTTTATTCACAAAGAAACAGAGCCCATATCCCCCCTTGGCCCTCTTTTAGCCATCTTTTAAATGAGGACTAGTCATTCCGTTTGTGATTCAAACTAATCAAATAAAGTCCTTGGATGACTGTGGGCTCCAAGAACTTGGCTATGCTGTTTGAATCCTTCCTAGAGTCTGAAATCAAAGTCCATGTGTAGTTTTGGCCAATCTCACAGTATCTAGTGGACTTGTCAGCTGAGCCAGCCCCAGGCCTCGGTACTTCTCATTTCAGTCTACCCTGTGTATCACTAAGTAATTTTCTTAATATTTACTTTCTTAATATTGCAGTGATTTCTTGGTTGGTTGACGATGACTTCCACATGCATGAACCTGGCATAAAAGTCCCCCTGTAACAGACCTAGTTCTCCAACATCATTTCGGTTCTGCACATGTGCCCTGTTCCAACTCTACTCCTTATCCAAACAATAACCTTACTTTGAAGCCAAAATCAAAAAGACACATTCTTTAATGGCCGAGACTTCTTTATTTGCTTCTTAGCATAGACTTACTAAATAAACAGAAGAGACTGGCATTTAAACCTGGCCATCAAAAAATAAGCAGTCCTCCTTATTCTTTCTGTTAAAACATTCACACGTGAACTGAGTTCTCAACAACAAATATATACTTTTAATCTCACTTCTTTCAACATTGTTTCTAATTTCAGGTTCCCATTTTCACACATATCTTTTGTCCCATTTCCCTCAGCTTAACATGTTTTATTTTATTTTATTTTGACATTTCCAGATCTTGGCAGCAGTGCTAATTCTTAGTCAGTCCATCTGTTGTTGGGCCTCTGATAGTGGGTGTCCAACCTTGTGCCATGTCCTTTTTACATGGGGAACTCAGTGAGCTAGTGGGAGGAACATCACCTGCCTCCCAATGTTGGGTTTTTCTACCCAGGCTGTGCACTTTCATGAAAACAAATTGGGAGCTGGTGCTTGGATGTTGCCAAGTTTCTGCATTTTTTTTAAGGAAATAGATATGAGGATGTGTCACATTTCAAAAAAAAACAAAAAAAGCCTGTGAAGAACAGTTGTGTGAAGGAAAGGTTTTTTAACCTTGGCCTTGGCCATGGGAAAAAGCGTATGTTCTTTAGGGTAAAATAAGAGAGCTATCATCTGGGACCTTTTCTAAAAACCTATATTGTTATGGGATAAAAACAAAAGGGACTAATTCATAACATGATAGAAGACTGTCATGTATTTCATTGCTAAGGAAATGGAAAGTTAAAGACTATGCATCATTTAGCTGCTTTAAGATGTGCATTTATGAGTAATACGTTATTTTTTATTTGACCTGATTTTCATTATAAAAATTTCCTAATGATATTTGTTAGAGTTATTGCCTGTACTATCTGTTATAGTAGGAAGCAGTATTTTATTCATAAAACCCATTGATATTTTTAACAGTAATTCTATTTGAAAGTTTATTGTCTTATTTCAGAGATACAGAGTGTTATGCTTTACGCATATTTTATAGAAATAGATGAGACTGTGTGGAACTTTGGAGAGTATATGGGCATAGAAAAGTAAAAAGAAAACTAGTATCAAGACCAGTTTCCACATGGAGAAGGGTAACTGGCCACCTGAAAATGTGGGGTGTTTTTCTTCTTTGTTTTTGTTATCTAGGACTAACATTGAAAGGCCAGAAATTAATCTTTACAGGGTCTAGAACTGGTGGGGATTGGGTGATAGTGATTTATGCCCATCTAAGGTCACAGACATATTTTGTATAAATTACAAAGTCAATTAATAAATGACATAACATATAATGTTAATAAGTTACTGTGAGAAGCAATGTAGTGTAGTATTTAAGAAAGATCAAAGACTTAGGAGTCAGATTGCCTGGACCTAAATCTTCTCCTAAGTGCATGATTTCTAGTAATTATTTCACCCCTCTCTGTCTTAGCTTCCTCATCTGCAAAATGAGGGTAATAACTGGGCATAGCTTATCAGGTGGCTATAATGCTTTAGAGTGAATTCAGGTGAAGCTTTTAGAACAGTGTCTGGCACATAGTAATTACTCAAAAAATGTTCCCTATTATAATTACTTTGCCTATGAGAAATGCAGCTGGAAAGGGCAGGGCAATCCTATCCTTTTTCTGGCACTTTCCTCTCACTCTTGGGAAGCTATCAAGGAAGCTCTATGGTCCTGTTTGGTCTTTTAGGCAGAAAATTAGGACAAAGTTGTTAGTTACATAATTTGATTGTCTAGTGCATTTAGGAAGAGGTAGCTGGGTACATCTGCCTTCACGAATGGTGCCGTCTTGCCTCAGGAGACCCAATAGTCAGTCTGTGCACCAAGATTCTCCCCGGTTGGTGCTTAGATGAGCACTGCTGATTTTCTGCCTCTGCCCTCCTCTCTTTTCTATCTTCCAGTGCTGAATAGACATTCCCTTCCACTCCTCTATGACTCTGTATGTATGTTACTTTCAGGCATTTTTGCCTTGAGAGCTTCATAGACCTACATTCATTGATCCATTATGTATTGATTTCATAGTTAGACTTTAGCAGGCATACTTACTTATTTCTACATTCTTAAGAGGAACTTATTTTTATCCTCCTATGTTCTTTATTTAATGCATATATATATGTGTATATATATATATATATTCTTATATATAAGAATGTATATATAATATGTATATATATAATAATATATATAAATAAACTTATTTTTAAGTTTAAGTAACTTATTTAAACTTATTTTGCATTCAACATTTTTATCCTCCTATGTTCTTTATTTAATGCATATTTATATTCTTATATATATACATATATATATATTCTTATAAATTCATGGCAACTGATAAGTATTTCTGCTAGATTTGGCAGTAGATTAGGCCAGATAAAGACCTTTCTTGGGTGTGGCTTGATCTATTTATACCACTCATTCTGGGATTTGTTCATATGTGGACTTGATTTTTTATTTGCCTTGTGTGTCTCTTGCCTTCCAAGGAAGATAGCAAGTTTCTTAAGAGAAGGGGCATTTTAATATTAATGCCTTTGTTCTTCATACCAAACATAAAGCTGGACCTAGAATCGATGTTCAAAAAATGTTTGGTTGTCCTCTGTGAAACCGTGGGGTGGTTGTTTTCTCTTGCTTTGCAGGTGCAAGTGTTAGGAGATAGTATAATGCCAAGATGTTCATAAGAATTGCTATACTAAATGGATATAGGAACAACAACAAAAAAACCCAAAAGCTGGATTTTGTGTGTTTAACAATATAATATGAATACCTCACATAGTTTTTTTTTAAAAATAATTGTCCTGTAGTAATTATTATTCTGATATATCCAAAGACGTTAAGTGCCTTGCAGATTTCTTTATTCACACAAATGTTCCATTTTATCCATTATAAGACTCAAAGTGTGCAGTCTCAGAAATTTCATTAACATCTATTGCCTCTTTATTAGAGAGTTTGAAAATCCTTTTTTTTTTTTCTTTTTTTAATTTGGGTCAGTTAAAATCCAGACATGCAGACAAACTATCAGGGTCCCAATTTTGTGAACTCTTCTGGTACCGGGATGTACCTTATTTAGATTGACATCTCTGGCATCAACCTTCCAGCTTCTACTCTAGAAAGCATCTAAAAAATCACTTACCTAATAATAAACAGATGCCGCATTTGTAGGTACTTTGCAAGACTTCTGTGTACTAGTAATTTTATCCTGGTAACAGTGAGAGAGCCATCATATCACTACTTTGCGTGGTGAAGAACCTTGGGCACATAGAGTTTAAAAATTAAGCTGCCCATGATCACATAGAGAATACTTTTCAGAGCAAATATTCTGAGTTTTCTTGGTGTTTTTAAGCTCCAGTAGGTTAAGTTTATCTTTGCCAAATTTGTTGTCTGCCATAATAAAAATTTCAGATATCTGATTTATTTACTTCTGCCAAATCTATTGGAAAGCATCAAATAGCTACATTAATTAGTGAAGATTAACTAGTGAAGACTGATTTTGTCTCTTCTGCTAGAAATTCCCTTTCTTTCTTTCTTTCTTTCTTTCTTTCTTTCTTTCTTTCTTTCTTTTTTTTAGAAATTCCATTTCTTGTATTTTCTTTCTGAGTTCACGAACTTTCGACAAGTCAAATAAAGAACTTGAAGTTACAGAAATAAAATTTCTTGAGCTGATCTCTTTATTGAGATGAGGATGTGTTTAAGGTAATATTAGCCACTGAAATGTTTAGGGCTAATGTTTGGTCTAGTTCTGAAATGACAAAATTCTGTTTCTTCTTACCATAATGAAAAATCATGAAAGACTTTGCATTTTAATGGATTTCAGGTTAGCTGAGCTTTCTGAGTTATCTCCACCTTTGCTTGCCTTTGATTAGGCTGTTTTACGATTTTCAGAAGTAGAAGTGAAGTTGCCAAAACCTTTTAGTAATGTAAATAATTCCTTTCCATAGAAACAAAAATTGTTTCCTGTAGCTCACAATTTGTTTTCTTACTATAGATAATGATCAGCTCTGATGCATCAATATGTAAATCAATCTCGGTATCATTATCTGACTATAAATATATGGTTTGGTGCCTTGAGTTCTTTTGTGAACCAGTTGTAGCATCTATTGATTACTTCATTAATTAAAAGTTTAATTAAAATCCTTGATACATGTTCATTTTATGTCTTCATGATAATCATAATTGTGCCTTTTATTTTAAGAATTATCTTTGAACACTCTTTCTTTGCTGCATTTCCTTTCTGCCTCTTACCTTCATGTGTCTGATGACATACCATCTGTTAATCTTAGGGATTTGAGATTAGACATGTGTCAAGCCAGTTATCTTGACCAATGTTAGATTGAATTGCAGATCTTTTGGTGATTGACAACTACTGAGAGGTTATTAAGCAACAGAATGGTCTGGGGATGTAAGAGATTACTCAGGCAACCAAGACGTCAGTGTTACCAAAGTTCCTTAAGTCCACCGTATGCATATTTTAATAGAAGACACACACATATATGTGTATATGAAAGATAATAGTATTTTAGATGGTGTAAGATTTCTTTTTATACTAATTTGTTATAAGGAGACAAAGCACTAAGTGAACATTATCAAGGAAGAAAAGGAAACAGTCCTAAAATTTGCCTCCCGATCAGAATCTGTCAGAGGCATATTGATTTCAGGAGACATTGGGTGATAATACATTGGTATACCACAGAGAATTTGCTGTTAAACTGAGAAATACTTTATTTTTATACATTTTGCCAGTTTGGGAGGTAAAGCATTGTGTTTGAGTTCTCAGCTTCTATGAGACGCCTTCAAAAAATGCATTGTTATCATTATAGATTATTTCACAGGTGACTAATTTTTATTCTCATTGTAAATAGCATATTCATGTTTACTCATTTCTGATCTGGAAAGTATAGACAAACTCAAGATGGAGGAATAAGTGGCTGACTAGCAAGCTAAATAGTAGTAAGAGGAGGGGGATGTGGGATGAGGAATGAGCATTGAACTCATGCTAATTTAAAACTTATCACCTTCTGTCTCATGGGGCAGTGTGGGCAAGTTGACTTTCCTTCTGTGCCTTAGCTCAACTCCAGTAGAATCTATTAAGTTATAAAACTCATTGGTGGGGCATCGAAAGAAAATATATATAACTAAATAGATTTATGTTATTGTCTAAGACTAGAATTTAACCTAGAGGTTTTGATCTGGTGGCCCACAGGCCAGAACTAGTCAATGGGGGTATTCTCTTGAGCTCTACTGTCATGGCCCCACAGTGTTTTGTTTGATTTTTAGAGTGGTTATAATTGATTAGAAGTGTTTGAACCCTAAAGGATTTCATATGAAAATCTGGATTTTGGTCTTCTTAAAATTTATACTATCATGCAGCTCTGGGCTCCTGTTTCCTTAGGGTGACAATTAGTAGGCTCTCAGTAGTAATTTCCCACGTTACAAAGAACACATACTGTCCAGTTCACAAGAGCCCATATCACTTCCTACTATGGACCTAAAAATACCCATAAAATTTATCATTATGCTGATGTGATGGTTTTTCCTTATCTGATTGGCTGTCCTTGTTTGTGTTTCCTGCCTGGCCCCTCTGACCTTTGGAGTGAACTGTGGTTTGTCAAGTGTGAATTTTTGAAGGTAGTGACTATGATGTGCTCACCTCCGAGACTCACTACCCAGCAGAGTCCGTCAGTCAGGAGACGCTTGGTGGTGTTGAAAGAATGCACTGATGAATTTTCATTGTACATTTATTTCAATCTAATCTAGAGGATAGTTAATCTAGAGAACTTTAAAGTATAAATCAACCAATCATGATTTGTTGGATATTTGGATTTTCATCAGGCTTAAAGTACAATGAAACTTAGTCATGTTGGGTTTTAGGAAATCAAGTTTAAGAGAGGTGGGTCAGTAGTTTAAAACTAAATTTGGAAGATATTTCTTAAATTCTCTTGAACTTTTTTTTTCAGCTTTAATATAGAAAGATCACACTTTTACCTTGTTTTGTGAATTTATGTGCCTTGACTTTATGTTAGGGAGTTCCTCAAAATAAAATCACATAATAAGATTGGTAGGTAATTGAAATACTCTCCAATACTGGTGTTTTTGTTCTTTGAAGAATGTGTAAATTCCAGTCTATAGAGTTTATCCATATATCCAACAAGTATCTAACAGGTGCCAGATGAAAGAAACAAACAAAAAACCCCAAAATTTTAAATTAAAAAAAATCATGTAAGATGGTGTAAAACGGCATGATATATTTGTAGATTTTTAGGAAAATTTGTAAAGTTTAGCTAGTACACAGTTGAGTATAAAACATGTATCTAGCTAATTTCTGTTAAAGATATTTCAAAAAAAAAAAGATATTTCATTTTTAAATTGGATAGATTTTACATGGTAGTTTTGGGAAGAGAAGATAGATAAAATGATAAACATAAAAGTGATAAAGCAAATTAGGCTACTAGGAGGAAATTTCTAATGACTAAAAACTAAATATAGAAACATAATGTAGTCAAAAAATAGAAACATATAGCTGGGAATATTTAGAAATTAAATTTTGTTGTAGGTTTGAAGATGAAGTATGACTTATTCTTAAAGTATTTAAATACATGTACATAGCAGTCTTTAAAATTTTTTTTTTAATTTCCTTTTGTCTTTGTCTAACATTGCTTGAGTGACCAGAATGTGCTAGATACTATCCAGAAGTGCTGGGAGATCAGACTATAGGACAAATTCTTCATTATCTTCTGAGGGAGGTAAGAAAAGGAGAACAGAATATCATAGTCTTATAAGAACATATGCTCAGGGTATTAACAACGGTCAAAAGGGATCATAGTTCACTATGTGGAAGTAAGGGCAGGATCAGAGATAGTTTCACGGATCATATACTCAGACTGCCAGATACATAAGAATTGGGAATGAAGCCAGAGGGAAGAGTGTAGAAGACTGAAGTTGGAAAGAGAGAGTATTATGTTTGGGGGTATGGCAAGTGTTCAGGTGGGTCTAAAGCGCAGTGTGAACTGAGAAAGTAGTGAGAGATGAGGCTAGATGAGATGTAGGGCAAATTCTTAAAAGATTTCTTGGGCCAAAATTTGTGGAGACTTACTCTTTGTATACAGAGGAAGGACATTTGTATATCATAGGCAGGGACTGATATAAGAATATTAGTGCTTTGGAAATATTCCTACCACAGTATGTGAAGGGTAGCTGGTTTGAATTGCAGATGTGTGATTAAGTAGAGGGGGTGACAAGATATTATTTTAGTAGTTTAAGAGTGAGAGATGAAGAATGGTATTGGCAGTACAAGTAAATCAGCATCTAGGAGGCAGAATTATGTTTGGTGGCCAAAATAATATTGTTGCTAAGTGAAGGATATTTTCTGTTTTCCCAGAACTGCATCATCCACCAGCTGGGACAGCTTTTTGTGGTATTCACTGTGCTTGAATTTGGGAGTTGGGAAGACTTTTGTTGTTGGGATTTTTAAGATAATCCATTTATTTGGGGGGCATGAAGAGTTGAGATGCCTAAAAAATATCCAGCTGGAGATATCAGGAGTTTTAAGTGTGAATTTGAAACTCAGGCTGTCAGTCAACAGAAGGGAAAGATACACCTCTTCACATGGCTCAAGGATTGAATTCTAGGAAACACTGGTATTGAAAGGCATGCAGGAGAGAATACCTATAGTAACAGAGCGAGCATTGTGTGATGGTCACTGCTTGAGCCCCGTGACAACCTGGTGGGGGGTAGGTGCAGACTTCATACCTTCGTGTAACACCGATCTAGCTGAGGTGCAAAGAGGCCGGCTAACTTGCCCAACAGAGAGAATGAATCCAGAATCCAGCTATGTCAAAAAAATAAAAAATAGATAGTAGTGTTCAGGACTTGTCATATTATAAATTGATGTACTTTTAAAAAAATAGTTTAATTGTGTACTTAGATAATACTTAGTACATATATGATTCTTAAATTACATTCTAATATTAAAACTTTGTGATTCTAGTATTTAAAAATGCTTTTAAACATCACATTTAGGTAATCCATATAGAACCAGTAGGTAACCCAATAGTATTTTTATTTTTCTGTAATAAAGCCTGACATAAAATTTTCTATTGTAATCAAGTCTTTACCTAAGAAATAAGTATTTATTTTGAATTTATATTATTTCAGTGCCGTGTAGTGGCTTCTATTGAGAAGGCTTTCAATTTGATAAAAGCTTTCTATTCTTTGTACATTACTAACTATTGTATTAATTAATCTTTTAGCATAGTACAGAAACTGGAAAAGATTTTATTACGTGCTTTCAGGTCATAGAATGAAAAATGCTCTTTGAAAAGCAAGCTATTATTTCTTTTCCATTACACTTAAACCATTTATCTAAAGTTTATAGAATTCATAATTAAATAGAAATTGGAAATCTTTGGCACAGATGGGCTAAATAACCCGCTCACAAATTACAGAGAAAACACACTGATTTCAGGCTGTCACTGTTCTCAGATGTTAATTTCACAGTACTGAAATTATTTGTTCACATAATTATTTTCTATCTTTATATTAAACATTGTGCCAGTGATTTCATTTGGTGCTAGTGGAATTAGTTATTCCTGAAAATGTTCATGTATTATATATTATTCTACGTCTGTGGTTGATCAGTTACTTACAAGTCCTAAGGACCTAAGCATGGAGGCAAGAAGGAACTAGTGGCCCTATTATATTTGGAATTTTTAAAATATGTCTTATAATATCCACTAAAAAGGCTATTTTTAAAAATTAAAATGAATTAAGATAAAGGTGATTTTTGTCTATGGGATATTTCTGGATATAGGAATGGGTAGAGAGATTAACTGGGTTTGTTTAGTCTTTACATAAATATCTCTGTAGCCTGTCCTCCTCCCCTATCAGATTTTGAAATATAAAAATCTTAAGATTTAAAGTACTAGCTAATCCATTTCCTTAGTAAATGTAGGAACCTGTTGTAGATAACAGATCAGCAGCCATCTAGGTTCTGATTGAATACTTCAGTGACAAGTCACTTTCTAAGGCAGCACTCTGTATTTAGTATATGTGCTGCCAAAGCAAGCACAGCAGCACTCTGTATTTAAGCTCAACATTATATATATATTTATATACATTTTGGGGGCCATATTTCTTATCTTCTTTTAAATAATTAAATTTTGTTGATTTCTCTCCCTCCCTTCTCTTTCTTGGTAGGGAATATAGAAAGCAACAAATAATAAAAGTTCAGCAATTCTATAATATAAGGAAAACCACTAAAAACTAGGTAGATGTCAACATCTTATTATATGTTCTTTGGATATGACTCTTGATTTGGCTCAGGTCATGATCTCAGGGTTGTGAGACTGAGCCCAGTGTGGGGCTCAGTGCTCAGCAGGGAGTCTGCTTGGGATTCTCTCCCTCTCCCGGTGCCCCTCCCCCAGTCACGTGCGTGCTCGCACACACAGTCTCTCTCTAAAATAAAATAAATCTTTAAAAAAAATGTACACCTATCTTGAAATGTCTTTTGTGTATACATGTGTTTGTGCATGACTGTGTGTGCTAATTTGTTTATATATAGCTCTATATGATGTTTTATTAATTTGGAATTTTATTGTATTATGGTCAGATAACATCATTGCATGATGTGAGTTTATTGCTATTTATTGATATTTGCCTTATATCTTGATGGGTTACAAATGACCCATTCTGTTTTTTAAAAATACTAATTTTCTGGTTATTGAGTAAAGTTTCATATATATGACGATCAGATCACATTTGTTCAGTTTTTACTAATTCTTTGGTCAGCTTGAGCAATCAATAACTGAGAAATTAGTTACAATTCCTTCCCCATGATTGTGAATTTTTTCATCTCGGTATTTTGAAGTTTTGCTGTATATATTTTGAGTCTCTTGTTTAATCTACATGTAAATTTAAAATTGTTATTTCTTCAAAGCAAGATTTCTCTTATGTTAGTACATGTAATACCAGAAACAATGAGATTGTTTTTGAAATCTACTGCTGTAGCTTCACTGGCATTTGTTTGATATTTACTTGGTGTATATATGTTTTTATCCTTTGACCTTTATGCCATTTTATTTTGAGTGTATATCTAGCTATACTTGTCTGTCTATGTGTATGTATCAACAATGATAACAAGAGCAACTAATATTTATTGAACATTTCAATGAGTTAGAGATTCTGCTGTATGTTTTACATGGACTTTTATCACATAATCCTAATCACAACTCTCTAAAATAGATTCAGGTCCTCATTTTACAGATGTATGGACTAAAGCTTAGAGATGTACTACAAAGTTAAGTAATCTGCCATTGTTTTGTGTATTGTGATACAAAAGAGGTTCAAACACAGGCAGTCTGAATCCACAGACCCATACACGTAAATTCTATGCTAAATGACCTCTCCCCATAAGTATTTTAAGATACATATATTTTCTTTTCTTTTTTTTTTTTAAGGATTTATTTATTTATTCAGAGAGAGATTGAGAGAGAGAGAGAGAGAGAGAGAGAGAGAGACAGGCAGAGGGAGAAGCAGGCTCCATGCAGGGAGCCAGATGTGGGTCTCGATCCCAGGTCTCCAGGATCACACCCCAGGCTGCAGGCGACGCTAAACCTCTGCGCCACCGGGGCTGCCCCGATACATATATTTTCTTACCTTTTTTTCCACTTGCTGATAATAAAAGGTCCTCTCACCATTATGTACTTTTAAATTGCTACACAGTATTTCCTCTCCTTTGATGTGATTCCCAGAGTCATTCCCCTATTCTGAAAAATCTGTTGCTTTTTTTCACAGCTAAAAAAATGAATAATATGAATAATATCACCCATTTTTCAAAATTTTCCAACTTTTTTTTCCTGTGGAAAATGCTTTATTGTATCATGCCAGTCTACTACAAGGAATATTTCAAAGTAGTACAGAAGTAATCCACAGACTTGACTAAGTGGAGATCAACTGATACAATTTTTTTCCTTTAATTTTTCATAGTAATTGCCAGAAATCCAATAAGCTTATTTTTCCAAGAAAGATTAATCTCATAGCTTTGAGAGTTCAGTCCATGTGATGGTCCAATCAGGCTTGACTCCTTGTGTAAACTCCCTCTGAAGTTCATAGCTTGTGCTAAGACGTTGTTTAGTTTCCACATTCTGATCCCCCAGTTTACCTGGATTACACTCGTTCCCCTCAGAGTTTTACAGGGGATGTTAGTTCCCCCATGTTGGTTGTTCATTGGTTAGATACCAAAAGCACATCGAGATGTTAACAAACTTCCTTCTTTTCTCATCATAGTAAATTACACTGTGACAGTAACTTGGACATGAGCAAAATAGCTTACAAATACGATACCAATTTACACAGCTTTCAGCAGTATATTCAGTTGTCTCCCTAACTCGTTGCCAACACCCTGTATTGCCCTCCTGTATAATTTTCAGAGTGCTTTTTCACCGATACTTATTTTGCAGTGTTTACTTTCTCCCATTAGGAATTTCTTATTCATATGCCTTGACTGTTTTCACTTCCCCAGTTCTTAACTTCCTTACGTTCATTTGAATGAACGTAATTAGTTCAACAAATATTTATTGAGGCCCTACTATTTGACAGATGGTGGTCAAGGATCTTGGGATACGCCTGCAAGCAAAATATACCAAAATATTCCCTCTCCTTGTGAAGTTTACAGCCTAGGGCATTGGGCAGACAATCAAGAAATTAATAAATGAATGTTAGAATGCTAGAAAATAGAACCTATTAGAATACGGTAAGTGGCAAGGGAAAAAATAAAAAGCCAACCAGCAGAAGGGGTATTGTGAGGGCTAAGGATTGAGGAGGAGAGGGTGGTTTTCAATAGGTGATCATTAATGAGCACTGAGGAAAGACTGAAAAGACTTTGTATAGGGACACCTGGGTGGCTCAGTGGTTGAGCATCTGCCTCCCACAATCCCGGGATCCAGTCCCACATCAGGCTCTCTGCATGGGGCCTGCTTCTCCCAATGCCTATGTCTCTGCCTCTCTCCGTGTGTGTCTCTCATGAATAAATAAATAGAATCTTAAAAAGAAGAAAAGGCTTTGTGTAGTGAAAACAAGTAGGGAAGACACAGAGGCTGCTTTGAAAACAAGTAGGGACGACACGGTGGCTGCTTATGGTTTTATAAACATTATGGGACTATTTGCAAGTCTAGTAGACCCATCTATCTATAATGTGTGATTCATTCAATCTCTCCTCCACACTGTGAGATTCATCTATATGGTACTATCCTTAGGAGTACCTCATTGAAACGAAAAGGATGAGGGTGCTCAACAAGCTAGATAAAAATAATACTTTATTTGTTTAAATTATATCTTATTATGTTTCCAGGGTCCAATGTGAAAATTAATTATCATTTTGCTGTGCAGCATATTTTATGAAACAGCACTTGTAGGAAAAGAACTGTAAATATTTTAACTTGTTGCTATACTACTTTTCAAGATAGTATATCTGTAAATTTCAAACTCATAAAAATCAATCTTTTCAAACAAAATTTGGAAAGTAAGCCTTAAAGTTACTCTTAACTTTACCAGGTTATGTGTTACATCTTCAGTTGCTGCCATTTTCATTGCTACTGTTAGTTTTATTATTATATTTATTTATTTATTTATTTATTTATTTATTTATTTATTTATTTTTTTATGATAGTCACAGAAAGAGAGAGAGAGGCAGAGACACAGGCAGAGGGAGAAGCAGGCTCCATGCACCAGGAGCCCGACGTGGGATTCGATCCCAGGTCTCCAGGATCGTGCCCTGGGCCAAAGGCAGGCGCCAAACCTCTGCGCCACCCAGGGATCCCTTATTATTATATTTAAAAGGCATAATTCTACTTTTGTTAAGCAGTATATTCTATAGGTTTAATATTTTTTATTTCTATCCTTGCTATTGACTCATTAATACCTCTTAAACTTTGCAGTCCATTGTAAATTTGATCCCATTTAAAATTGAATAAAAAAAATTATTTATAAAGTTGAAGCTCCTCTCCATCCAAAATTCCTGACTGATGTTGGTTTCAGCCCTCATCATCTGCATTTTCTAGTTAATACCAGTGTCATATTTGTTTTTTCATTTGTTTTGTTTTTTAGATTTCACAAAGGAGTGAAATCACATGGTATTTGTCTTTTTCTCCCTGACTTATTTTGCCAAGACAAAAGAGCTTAATAAATAGATATGTTCTTCATGTTTTCAAAGATACTTGTACTGATAACTTGGGGTAACATAGGGGACCTGGCCATGGGGTCCCCACGTAGAATGTTGCAGGAACATGCCCCCATGAGTCTCATCGCTCAGAATTCCAGTCTCTTTGTACTCGACACCAAAGTAAGTCACTGGTTAAGTGTCTTATTTTACAGATGCGAGATAGATAGGTAACTTACTTTATAGGTGCAGTTACTTTGGTGAATTGCACATCAGCAGTACCTGAGGCTTAATAAATATGTGTTTATTGGAATGCTCCTCGAAGGCTGCCAGAGGAGGCTGGAATGAAAGTCACTGTGGAGAGAAGGGCCCAGCCATCAGCTGGCACCATGCAGCAAGCATGTCCATGAGGCCTTCTGCACATCCCAGTCAACTCCCCAGCCGGAGCAGAAGCCTCACAAGGGGCCCCTGCCAGCACATAGGATCAGGAGAAATGCAGATGGTTGTTTCCTGAGCCACGAAGTTTGGGGAGGCTTGAAACTCCCAAAGTAGTTGTCTGATTTGGTCCCAACATTGTTTTTCAATTTGAGAGTGAAGGAAGATCCTCTGGACAGACTTAGTTTTTTTCATCCTTTTGTTTTTTCCTTATTTTTCTCTGATGTATTAACAGTATCATTACTTAATGAGTTGTTTTCCTTTTATAACTATAACAGAAAGTCAGGGAAAGTGTGTGTTTGCCCAGCTGTTCCAGAAGTTTTTTTTTGGGGGGGTAGGGAGCAGAAGTAAAGCCTCCTTGTTATCCCATCAATAAATAAGAATTGTTATTGTTAAGAAAAACTGCTGACATTCATTGTTTTAGGTCTATATTAAGACCCTTATCATGATTATTATACACAGTCCTACAGTATTTCTGTGATTCAGGTGTTACGCACCATTTTACAGATGAATAAACTGACAGGGAAGTTACACAACTCACTCAAGCTCACACAAAACATAGTAGAGACTGGAATTTGAAATCAAGATTTATCTGAATCCAGTGTCATTGCTCTTAACAGCTTTGCTCTCCTGTCTTTTCCACCGAATATACATATCACCCCTCCTCAAGGCAATCAGCTGCTTGATCCTGCATCATTATATTGGTGGATCCCTTGAGACAGGTACTTGTGGAAAATTAGTAAAAGGATATTTTACAGCATGGGACAGTACAAGTTCCACTGGCTTTGAAATCATACTAACCATAGGTGATGAGTAATTTTATATCTTGCTTTGGCCAGGCCGCAGTACCAAAATATTTGGTCATGCACCAGTCTAGATATTTCTGTGAAAGTGATTTTTTGGATGAGATTAACATTAAAAGCAGTAGACTCTGAGTAAAGCAGCTTACTCTGCACAATATAGGAGAGCCATGTCCAATCATTTGAAAGCCTTAAGAAAAAGAGACTGAAGTTTCCCAAGGAAGAGGAAATTCTGCTTTTACACCACTGTGAGACTCCATTACAACATCAGCTCTTCCTGGGTCTCCAGCCTGCATATTTCAAACCTGCCAGCCCTCATAGTAGTGTGAGCCAGTTCTTTAAAATAAACCTCCCTCTCTCTCCTCCTCCCTCTCTCTGTATTCTTTCTCTCACTCTTTCCAACATACATACACACATACATGCATATAACATACATACATATGACACACACATACATCTTGTTGATTCTCATTGTTTGAAGAACTTAGGGATTTTTGAATGAGAGTATGATCATTCGGGCAATTCACTCTAATTATCTTACACACAAAAAGGAATTACAGATCTGCCTTGACGACTATAGGATTATGTTCTGATAAACCCATTGTAGGTTAAAGATAGCGTGAGTTAAAAATGCATTTAGTACACCTAACTTACCCAAATGTCATAGCTTAGACAAGCCTATCTTAAATGTGCTTAAAACACAGGAGCCCACTGTTGGAAAAATTGCTTAACACAAAGCCCGTTTTATAGTAAAGTGGTGAATATCCCATGTAATTTATCATGGTGAATATCCCATGAACATTGTACTGAAAGTGAAAAAACAGAATGATCATATGGGTACAAGATGGTTGTGAGCATCTCTGTTGTTGACCTCATGATCATGTTAGGATCATGCTGGGCTGACTGGGAGTTGGCGCTCACTGCCAGCGCTTGGCATCCGTATCCCTCCTCTGCAAAAAGATCAAAATTCAAAGTAGAGTGTCTACTGAATGTGTATCTCTTCCACACCTTCGTAGTCGAAAAATCATAAGTCAAACCAGTGTAAGTTGGGGACTGTATCTGAGATTTTTGAATAACTTAGTGCATGTGAAATTCTTATGCCAAACGTTATTGTATCAACTATGCAATACATGTCAGCTAATTTTTATTGTTGTTTCCCCCTTGCCACTTTAACAAGCCAATCTATTCTCTCTGTCTTGACTTCTAGAAAGATCAGGCAAATGTTTTATTGCTTAACTTGTGTTTATTATTTTCCATTCCTTTCCTTCCCCATGCATTTTTCATTTTTGTGTTTTGTCCTGTGTTAATTGTTCAGTTTTTATCACATTGTCATTTACCTAGGTAGCTTCCGTTTGGGATATAACAGGTGTACAAACACATACATAAACCCAAGCCTCTGCACGTATTTACAATCCAAATGACAGACTAGAATGAGTTTAAACTGGTTCTGCTGACCACAGTTTCCTGCCTAGTCTCTTGACCAGTTTTACCAGAAATTGGAAGAGATCTCATCCGATTGATGAGGCAAGGCATTTGACTGATTTAGAAGTGTCATCTTTATAAACTTGTCTATGGTTTATCTTTATACCATGAAAATTTTTATTTTCATGACTCTTATAGTACTTTATAGACTTTATGGGGAGTGGAGAAGAAGAATTTTTTGTACCTAATAATTGTAGTTATTGTTAGTGATTGATTAGTATGAGTTACAGTCATGCTTGCTAAAAGAATTAAGATTCAAAGAATGTCAGTCATAAAGAGAAAGACAAAAGGATATATTTTTTCAGTTTTTTTTTCTGAACGTGAACAGAAAGAGTCTATGATAGTTGTAATTATCTTTGCATTAGTGAGAAAATGATATAAGCAGGTTATATATAAGCCACCAGCTAATGGCTTTATATTCAGTCTGGAGTGGATCCAGCAGAATTTGACCTTGTACTCTCCGGAGATAGCCTGTAACAGCTTTTCCTAAGAGATGGTTGCCATCTTATTTACCTGTACCATGGTCATATCAGCTGGTCTACTTTTAGTCCCCCCGATTTAGTCTTGAGTATTGCTAGTGAGACAGCTCTTTTCATTGAAGGCTCAGGTGCAATTATCCGCTGAAGTGCAGTGATGACCCAAATGTGTTTGGTCTATGATTCCAACTTAGATTCTCAAGTCTAGACTTTCCTTTCTAAATCTTTTTACTTAAAATTAGTTCTAGTTTCTTTCTTGGACAGAAATGAAAAAAGTTTTGGACTGTTCTTTTTTAACACTTCTTTTGAAAGCTTGAAACTTAACAAAATTTTCACAGAGCATTTAGTATCTTTATGTGTACCCTTCACCCATACCCATTTGCTTCACGTTTACTCAGCTTACTTAGGATGTATTGAGTTACATGTGTAGATAGAGAAATTGTGTGTGAGTGTGGGGGTGTATGCATGTGCACTTGATCTTGCATCCAAGTGGCTGAGAGTCTAGAGAAGATCTACACCAAGAGAAAATCATTATAGAATGGCATCACTATAGTGCGCTCTGGGTGCATTAGCTGACAAAACAGTGCTTTGAAGGACAGATAAAGTTGGCTAAGGGAGAAAGGAAAGGAAGGCCCTCTGGACCAATAAACCATGTGAAAAACATTAAGCCACAAGTCAGAAAGTGTATTCAGTGAACCCTCTACTTGTGAATGCATCTGGCAGGGCTTCCAAGTGGACTATATTATTCATAAGGAAGAAGAGTCACTCGAGGCGTTGGCTGTACCCAGATTTGCATTTTATGAAGATTATTTGCACAGCAGTATGTAGCTAACAAGATTTTTGCTTAAACTTCAGGGATTTGACTAGAAGAGGCTAGTGCTGACACAGTGGCCCAAGGTTGATGGGTTCAGTACTTCAGTATCTACTAAGTAGCTTTAGGTTCCTATCAAGCCCCAATTTGTAGACTTTCAGGCTCCAGAGAAAAATGTCTTTAAGTTTTTAAACGGCATTTTTCACTTCCAAAAATAGTATTAGTGTTAATTGTGGAAAATTTAGGATGTGTGCTAGGGCACAGAAAATAAAATTGAAATACTCTAAACCCTACCACTCATAATTAGCTACTATCAATATTTTGACAAATATTTTTTGGTGTACATATATGATTTAGTATATATATCTATATATATGTGGTTTAGTATTTATATGATTTTCAACAAAATCAGGTCATAATAATATTAGTTTCCATTATTGTTGTTATTCTTTTCCCAACATAGTATGCAAAATTTTCATAACACTGTGCATCTTCTTCTAAAGTAATATTTAGTATTTATTATAAAAGTGATATGTTCACCACAAAAATAGAATTTACTCTTAAGTAAACAGATGATTAGAATGATTCTTAATCTCTCCTCCTAGAGATAAAGATAAATATATTTCACTTTCTTTTCCTATTTTTTTTTCCCAATTGACATTTGATTATAAGTTAAACAAAGTAATAACAAATACTTAAGTGTTTATTGTATACCAGGCTGGGTTCTAAGTACTCTACATATGTCAATTATTTTTTTCCCATAGTGTGATGAGGTAATTATTGTCACCAATTTTAAGATGGAGGTGAGGCACAGAAAGATTAATTAACTTACGTAGGACCATAGAACTAGGAAGTAGGAGAGCCAGTGTTCAAACCCAGGCCACCTGCTGCCACATTTCATGGCCTTGAAAAGACTGCTATATTGGTTCCCTCTTAACATTATATTCATGTCATGCAATTGATTTGTTATCACCTACTCTTCCACAGCCACGTTTCTCTGAAGAGTTATTTATATGTTATGGTTGCATTTCCTCATATCCCAGCTACTCCATGACACACTTCCACCCAGAACTTTCTTATACGAATTTACCCAGACTATTAGTTTGTGCTAATATCTCTAATGAATCCCAGTCTGTATCTGGACACCCAACTTATTGGCACTGTCATCGCATCCAGGGCAAAGGCCTGTTCCATCTTCACTCACTGTATTTTGTGGGTTTCTGTGGTACCCCGCATCCTTCCTCTGTCCCATCTGTGCTTTTGCTCACTCTTGCTGAGTCTCCTGTGTTAGACAGTTGTCTTCAACCTACCTTCCGGATGTTACACAGTGTCAGGGCTTGGCCATAGCTCCCCTTGCCTTTTCACCCTCCACACTTTCTTTCCCTTGGAGTCCATGAATTTCCATAAGCTTAAAATACATATAGTCACTGTAGATCTCTGTATCCTCTCTTTCCTGAGCTTCCGACCGGTATATCCAGTTACCTCAGCATCATCACTTAATATCTTAAAGAACGCCTTTAAAAATATAGGATATCCAGATATCTTCTTCTCCGGTTTTTGCTGTCTTAGTAGATGACACAGCAATCCATTCAGAAATTTGAGCCAGTAATGGGGAGTAATCTTTACACTTCCTTCCTCGCTGTCCAGTCCTCAAATTCTGGGTTACATCAGTTGTAGTTTCTACTTTTCTTAGAAGAGGTCACTCTCCTACCTCTTCTGATCCCAGAATCTCACGCTCCCTTTCTCGTCTGGACTATTGCATCCATCTCACACACGTTTTTACTTCTCTCTAATCTGTGTCCCACACAGAGGGATATTTTCGAAGCAGGTAATGGATCAGGTCATCCCCTGGTTCAGCCCTCTTTGATGGCCACTTAACTGCTCTTGATACTCTGTTTAGGACCCTTCATACGCTGTGTAAGGCCCTGTGCTGGCGCCTCAGCCCCTCTTGCATGGTCATCTCCACCCGCAAATTCCGAGTTCCTCATGTAACCACTTTCCTCTGATCATTACCTAGTTGTTAACTCATCTGTCACTTCCTTGGGGAAGTCTTCTTACTCTAAGTTGCATATCCCTTTTCAAAACAGAGACAGACCTCTCGCTAACAGTATTCACAATTTACTTATTGAAGCTGTGGGTACCCCTTAGCGGCCCTCTCCTCCGCTGCGCTGCAAGCCTCCCCAAGGTAGAAGCCTTTGGTCACTGCCTTACTACCTGGGTCGTGTTAGTTGGTACATAGTTATTGAATGACCAATGATACTTAAAGGACAGTTTGCTGTACTTTGAGACTTTGTATATTTCTTATGTTTTGCTCGGATTCTAAGATTATTGTTCAAATTATGTCTTGCTGTAAAACAGAATTTCCACTCATTTAAAAATGTCAGCAATTAATCTTTTTTTTTTTTTTTGTAATTTAACCTCACTTCAACCTCTATTTCCCTAGTGAGATATTATTGCATCAACCAACTAACTTTGCTAAGTCTTAATCCAAATTTTTTTCTTTTTTAATGTGTTTTTTTCTCATTACAACAAGACATAGTCTATTATATTTAATTAGTTTTTTAAATCTCATTTTACTGCTAAGTGAATTATTTCTTACCATTTTTTTCTATGAAAAAAGAGATGATTAGAGTGGTAAAATAATTACTCCAGATGAAACTACTAATATGTGTCAAAACTGGAATTCAGATTCAGAACTTTATAAACGACTGCATAGCCACTCCTCCTTCTTGATCTGCTCCTGCTCATGAAACAAAGCAATTCTGCTAATAGCCTCAGCTTGGTAACTGTGTAGGAGACTCCGAGCAATAAGATATTCTGTAATTAGGAATATATTTATCTTAGACAGTGGAAGGTGTGTCCCTTTTTTTTAGACTCTATAGAAATTTATTGCATTTGCTGTATCGTCATACAAACTGTGTTTTTGAGTAAGATAGGTTAATAAATTTACTTAATGTCAACAATTCTCTATTGAGATTCAGTTACATGGAATATGTTTGATTATCTAAAGTTACAATCTAGTGGAGGGGGAAATTGCATACTTTAAATATTACGCAGTTAGAATTTCACCTGCATGGTAATATCAAATACCAACTTCAGCGAGTTTAAACGTATGACTATATTATATAGAACCAGTACTAAGCACATTTCTTGATTACTAGATACATCATTAAGGTTAGGTATATTTAATCGTTTAAGTACCCCCCCCACACACACACACACACTCCCCACAATGTATTTGGTATAGATACATTGATTACTAGATAATTCCTGTCCTACTTCAGGAGATTTTGGAATTTTCAAGTCATTTCTAAAGCAGTTTCTTTGTGACTCTGCTGTAAAAGAGTGACAGTCATATAGCTGTCCATATCATTTCTGAATTCACAAAATGTAAGGCATCAAGTTTTATGAAAGTGTTGTAATGCGTTCAGGTATGATGCCTGGTGTGGTGACTTAAAATACTTTGTGGACATGTTCTTTTATTTCAAAGCATTTTAGTAGACTCTTTGAAGACTTTTGCCTGCTTTCTCATCTCAGCTAACTACTGTTTTATTTGATATTAATTGTGGAGAGCAGCAGGCACCCGGACAATGGCCATTTATCTTCCTCCCCCTCCAGGACGAGGCTTTATGATCTTGGAGAGAAACAAGGAGGAAGAGCCTATGTCTTTCTTTGTCACTGTCTATGGAACGAAGGTCACAGATATTAAGACACATCGTTCTGATGGTATGGAGCCAACCTAGGTGATTAATCAGCTTAGCAGTGTTAAGCACTCAGGCCAATAGAAGAAGCTCTTTTCCGTAGTAATTGTCATTATGCTTATGAAGGGACCATGCGGTGATTTTATTGAGATGAAGTGTTTTCTGATGTGGGCGGGAGATGCCTGTGTTCCTGAATTGGATAGTCCTACCTCTCTTACCAGCAGTAGTCTTTCATGTCAAATGCAGTTTGCAGAATTGTACTGAATAATGCCAGCAAACAGTTTAACATCTCAATAAGCATATATAGGGCAGAGGCCGGAAAGGATTGCTCTGTGAATCTAACTTAAGCAAGTGCTGGTAGGGAGAACATTTTTACATTTGCTTTATGCATTGCTGCCGCCGGGAAGAGACACCAGGACTTGTTACAGGGCAGTCTAATAATGGTGCAGTGCAGGTGATTGATATTTTGTTTTGACAGTGAATAGTGTTTTCTCTGAATAAGGCTATAACACACTACAAAGAAAGATTTTAAAATCACCATATGATGCCACAATGTTAGGATTTGCATGTATCTCTTATCCTACTGTATGTATCTTTGAAAAGTCACTTTAAAAATACCTAATAAAAATTATATATATATATATATATTAAAGATTTAATTTATTTATTCATGAGAGACACACAGAGAGAGGCAGAGGCAGGGACACAGGCAGAGGGAGAAGCAGCCTTCCCATGGGGAGCCTGAAGCAGGACTCTGTCCTGGTACCTGGGGATCACGCCCTGAGCCAAAGGCAGACACTCAACCACTGAGCCACCCAGGTGTCCCAATAAAAATGATATCTAACAATATTATAACAACAAGTGTGGTAGCCATGAGCAAAGACTAATTTGCATGGTTGCTGACAGCCAGCAAGAAGGAATGGTGGTTTCCAAACATCTAAACAGTAATTTGTCAAAACGGAAATGACTTTGGCCATTATACCATCAATTCAGGTTCTTGAAAGAAAATGAATTGTCATAGATGATAAATTTCTAAAATAATAAATGTACACTTTTTATGTTTATCAGAAATGTTGAGGAAAAGAATAAAAAGGGATATTAAGGCTATAATAATGTACATTATAAAAAAGTTTGAGTTAATATGATATACATAAACCACTATAATTTGTGATCTTAAATTTTAAATTATTGCTGTTAACTTCATTGTTTTATGACACATTTTATTTATTTATTTATTTATTTATTTATTTATTTATTTTTAATGACCAAATCTTTTCTTTTTTAAAAGATTTTATTTATTTATTCATCACACACACACACACACACACACACACACACACACACACAGAGGCAGAGACACAGGCAGAGGGAGAAGCAGGCTCCATGCAGGGAGCCCCACGTGGGACTCCATCATGGGACTCCAGGATCATGCCCTGGGCCAAAGGCAGGCGCTAAACCGCGGAGCCACCCAGGGATCTCATATGACACATTTAAAAATTTTTTTTTAATTTTTTTTAAATTTATTTATGATAGTCACAGAGAGAGAGAGAGGCAGAGTCACAGGCAGAAGGAGAAGCAGGCTCCAGGCACCAGCAGCCCGATGTGGGATTCGATCCCGGGTCTCCAGGATCGCGCCCTGGCCCAACGGCAGGCGCCAAACCGCTGCGCCACCCAGGGATCCCTCATATGACACATTTTAAAACTACATCAGAAGTCTGAAGATACAGAATTTATACTATAAATGTACATATATTAACATATAAAAGTATAATATTCCAATCGTATGGTAGTAATATGTGTAGATGATTGAAAGATACAGAGACACACAATTATCTGAGTGAAAAGGGAACACGTAACTCACATTTTATCCCCACTGCATAGTAAGAGTTCTTAGAACATTATTGTTCACAGTTATTTTTTATGAATAGTATTATTATTATTCACAAATGTTTATTGATTAATTAAATGAAACATAAATAATTGACTACTTTTTTGCAGAATTGGGGTAAATACTATTTCTGACCTATTAGCAAGTACTAGCTGATTCTAAAATTAGTAAGCAAGAAATAAGTGATTATTGATTTTGAAAAACTTACAAATAGCTCATCATGCTTCATTTGATCATTTGCTTTATTGTTATGGACATGTGTGAATTTGGTGGTGATTTTGTCTATTGTACCATGGTGTGCTTTCCTAATAATTTTTCCCTTTTGATGTGATATAATTAATTGTATCAATGTTTAATGAATGTTTCTCCGAGAGCATTATCACATTTAGATATCATCTGGGGAGATAACATGTTTAATCAATAATAACACCAATCATGCAAACAGATCGTACATCATTATGCAAAATAAAGTCTTTCTTAAGTACATGATAGAGGGCAAAGTCTTTTCTATTTGCAGTAGTTGTGAATGACAATAGACAATCTCAGATGTGCAAGTAACAAGTTCCACTCAATTATTTATTTGTAACTAAAATCAAGTTCTATTTTGGACCTCATTTATTAAGTTGACGACAGCTTAATCTGAGTCAATTTGGAATCCCCCTATAGTTCGTACTGTGTACAAGATCCAGTGGATTTATAAAGAGTCATGGCAGGGATGTGATAATTATTACCTCTATGGTAATCAAGTCATAGGTAAATATTGAAAAATTCATCTTGTCTCTGGTCTTAGTCCACTCATTTTAGTGAGCCATCTCTTTTCAAATTTCCATGGTTTTCTTAGTTTTAGGAAGCCATAAAAAAGTCACAGAAATGTTGCTGCCCCTTTGGTGTAATTCTGGGGCATATAAAACTCCACCAGATACCTAGTGGTCCTGCACACCTGTGCAAATGACTCCAGTGACTCTGGGTCTTGCCCTCGACTCCCACAAATTCTCTGGGAAAGGATTTCTTCATGCCTCCCTATTTAAGTTTTCATAGAAAGTATAACTTAGGGCCCCCTCCCCCGTCTCCTTTCACTATTCTCCATAAACTTCTTTCAATTTCTTTCATCATCTGAGCCTAAGAAATCTTTTTATAGTCACCAAGAAAGATTTTTTTGCTCTTGTTTTAATTTCTGCTGCCTGAGAGTTCTCCCTATATCATGCTGCAGCTAGTCTCTTTAATGGGTTCAGATTTAGGAAAACACAGATGAAGAGACTACCAAGTAGTGAATTCTTTTAACCCTCTCCTCATTCTTCCCCATGACTCTCAATACAGTATAAACCATCTGATGAAAATGAAAGGGGAAGCCGAAACTCCACAAGAAAAGGATATTCCAAAAATAATATCATTCTATCTACAGAGAATATGTATCTGGTAACCTTATAAATGTTCTATCTTAAATGATTTGCAGGATTAGGGGATTTAAGATCAGATTAAAGACACATGTTTAAATTCTATTTATTCAAAATCCTATGTAAAACTAAGTACCACAGTTAAAAGTTATTGGCTTTTTCTTTTTTATTGAGAATGTTATATTATCCTTCAAATATATTATATACTTTAAGGACCTGGGAGCACAGAAGCAAATCACTGGATTATAATAATTTTAAGTTCTTTAGGGAGTTTTAAAATGGATTTGATTTTAATGTATTACTTTTCTGCTTTTAAAGAGTTAAGAAAATGGTCGAACCTTTTTTCACTAGAGATATTTGATTAGGAAAGTCAAGTGCTTTATTTTTTAGTTTCTATACCTCATTGAATTGCTTTTTGCTCTAAAAAGGAAAAAAAAAAACAGGTACTTCGTCAGATAGGAGCTAGCAGTAATCCTAGTTTTTATTTTTTCATTTAGAAGGATCTATATGTAATTTAGAAAGTCAGGCGCTTGAGAAGCCAGTGCTGTAACGAGAAAACCCTGACTCGTCCAACTCCGTGTTACAAATGGATTTGTGATGACCCTCCAGACACGATTTAAAAGCTTCCTTAGTGAAAACTGGCAACATTTTAGTATGTAAAAATTTAAAAATGGCTAAATAATTTTTGTTTTGTTCAGACAATGGAATATTATATTGCTGTTTTCAAGAACAGAAGCAAATATATTAATAAGTAGCACCAAGTGTGGTCTATTATAAAGTTAAATGGAAGTCGTAGGAAAAATTGCATATATACCAAATGAATATGTAACTCCCACTGCACAGATGATTGATGGAGTAAATGAGTATTGTATGATGTCAGCTCTATTAAAATAGAAAATTGGAATAAAAAATAGAATTAAAAATAGGAAAGCAGATTAGAATAAAATATAATAGGTCACAGATTTATGTCATTGTTTTTTCATCTTTCATTTTCTTTTTTTTTTTCAAGACACAATATGTTTTTATTGAGCCTTTTAGTTTACAACGTGAGGTAAAAGGAAAGTCATTTCACCTTAACTAATATTTTACACAGCTGTAGTAAAAATATCTCAAACTTTAGGGAATTATGATGGATTACACATATATTAAAAGTTGGGGATTGGGTAAACAATATCTGAGTTCTTGAATTTCCCAGTTGATTTTTCCCTTACAATAGTAACCAGCTCTAGTTACATAAGTTTCTTCAAGGCCATGTTTTATCATTGCTAATGTCTTTGTATCTGAAGCATTGCTATTTCAATCAATATCCCCTAATTCCACTTCAAAAATGAGTTTTGCATTTGGTGGAATTTTGGCGTCAGGCTGTCCTTTCTTTCCATAAGCCCATTCTGGTTCAATCTCTAGTCGAGCCTTTTCTCCTTTACTCATAGTTAAGAGTGCTTCATCCCATCCTCTGATAAGTTTGCCTATTCCAACCTTAAAACTTAAAGGTTTGGCATTTTTCTTCTTCTTTGAACTGGTTTGAATATTAGTATCAAAAACAGTCCCATCCTCTAGTTTTCCTGTATACCAGCAGTGAACAACATCTCCCTTTCTGGGAAAGTTGGTTTTATCTCCTTTTTTAAGGACAGATTTTGTATATTTTGGTGGACCCTCATCCAGAGTCTCTTCATACTTGGTTTCTTTGAGTTTATCTTCATTAAGCTTTACATTTTTCACCTGCTCAGACACTTTGCTTATACTTTCAGTAACTTTGAAACACTTACTTTCAAAAAGATGGACGTAGGCTTTAACCAAATGGTCTTTGTTAGCTGTCTGGCCACATTTTTAATGTTTCCTAATAACTTATGTTCTGCAAGAAACAAATCTGAACTGTGGTCCTGTAGAAATTTGATAATGTCCTTCTTGGGTAGTTGCTCGCTGTGCAGCTGCTCCATGGTCCAGGCCTGCTGTGGAAAGGCCGCCGCCACCTTCCCCCGCTGCCTCTGCTTTACTCTCATCTTTCATTTTCTATGTTTTCAATGATTCTTATTTTCTGCCTTTAAAATATCAAACAACATTTATGCTTTTTATTTAGTCTTCTGTCAGAATTGTTAATAAATTGAGAACCACCTTCAAACTTCTGAGAAGCAAGGAGTAGTAAAATAAGAGACCTTGATAACCCAAATGTTATATAAATTTCTGAATAGCAAAGAAAAAATGTATAAATGGCATTTTATACACACACACACACACACACATATATAGAAAGAGAATCTCCATGTTGTTGCTGTTATCTCTACCTCAGAAATGAAGATGAAAAATTGATTACTTTTTCAAAAGTCAAATAAATAGTATGTAGAAAAATGAAGATTTTACTTTGTCTTATCTATCTCAGTGCATTAGCCAGTTTGCTACAGTTCTCCTTGTATAACCCAGTTAAAATGTTAGTATCCTTGGATTTTCATCTGGAGAAGATGATAGTTTAAACTGGGCCACAAAAATACATATATTTAATGTGGTCACTTCCTACAATGAGTTGTAAAATGCATTTAAATAAAATGGGATACTCCTTTCTAGATATAGGTATATAAATAATATAATTCCTTGGTGATAAAACATGGTATGTCAGGAATTTTTGGAAAATATCCCATATTAATCTCTTTAAATTATGTGTTCATAGAGATTATTCAAGTTTTTACATTTGAAAAGTAGCACATGGCCTTTGACTAACTCATCCCTATGTTACACAGAAGAAAACTGAACTTTAAACTTCCAGTTTTGTTTCTGAAATATTTAGCTTTAACTCATTTGTATAGATTTATAAGATAATCATAATGTATCAGCCCAAATCCAGTTGGGCTAAATGATATTAAAATACTTGGCTCCCCAATTTACGTGGCCTGCACAGAATAACTGCATTCCAGGTGCTTGTCACAGTATAATCCTGAATTAGCCTCAGGTCACATTTTTCTAAAGCTTGCTCAGAATAATTGTCCTGGAGGTTTGACTGAAGAATGTCATTCTGTTCATTCTTCTTGATTCTCTTAAGGGTACTCTAGAACTGAAGTAAAGCATCAGAAAGCCATTTACCTGGAGACTGTTATCTTGCCTGCCCTACCACCATCCCATTATATTTAACTCAGCATCTTGTGTTTGCTTTTGTTTAAGAAACTTCTGCTGAGGAGGCATATTATAATCTTGGTAGGTTATAGATGAAATTTGATGACAGATTTAAAGCAGACTGGCATTAGGTCTGCTTGCTTTTTTTTTTTTTTTTTTTTTTTTTAATTTATTTTAGAGCATGTGTGAGAGAGATAAAGAGAGAGAGTAGGGGGAGGAGCAAAATGGAGGGTGAGGGAGGGGAAAGAGTCTCCAGCAGACTCTACCCCGGGGAACAGAGCCTGACACAGGGCTCAATCTCACAGCCCTGAGATCGTGACCTGAGCTGAACTGACAGATACTTAACCAACTGAGCCACATAAGCACCCCTAAATCTGCCTTTTAATATAATAGTAAGGACTGAAAAGTGGGTACATTAAAATAGGGTTTTATCTTAAATGAATAATTGAAATATGAAAAATTAAGAGAATCGTTCTCTTCTGTGTCATTGAAGCTTTCCTCACTCAAATATAGTGTGATCTTTAAGGGAAAAAAAATCGGCTTGTTATTTTAGAATGAGCATATTTGGACTTAGAAAAATCCCCCATCTTGTTCATTATATGAGAGCATGTTCCTAATTTATTTTGGTGCATATTTAAAAATCTGTTTGAGAAGAAAGCTGTTACAAATCACATATGAATGAGGCCATCTGCTGAGGATGCATATAATAATCTTGGTAAGTTATGATGAAATTTGATGACAGGTTTAAAAACAAAGACAACCTATATATATATTTTTTATTCTAGTGATTCTCTCAAAATTATTGTGAAGTTCTTATATTTTTTCTCATTCATCTTTCTTAAATATAATCATCTCAAATATGATATTGATTAATCTTATCAAAACAACATACTCTGAATTAAAATGTTTTAGTAACCATGATATAAAAATGTACATGAGAAATAAGGCACTGACTAAGCATTTATTTGATACTGTTTTTTTCTTAAAGGTATCAAAAAATGAACACTCTTTTCTAACTTTAATAGTCTTTATTCAGATACATAAAGATGTAAAAAAGTATACATGAGGATAGACAATGGCATTATTGTCCCTAATTTTTAAGCACATTGTTGAATGCAGACATTTTTAAATGACCATACTGGACATATCACAAGGTATATTTAGTGGCTAGAAAATATCAATTTTCTTCTGTTATCATTCTTACAATGAAGGACATTTTAATTTTTTTCCTATTCTGTAGATAATATTTTCAGCTCTTAGTAATATGTGCAGCTTTGGATTCATGTTGGTTTATTGCCACATGCACTGACAACTTTAATCAAATATTAACTGAAAATATTTTATGAGTTTGTGATAGACACTACAGAAAGCAAGCACAAAAAGACACAGCCCGCCCTGTTCAATATATCCCCTTGTTCTGCTATCATCATTCATAAGATGATACCGAAATATCAGTTGGACTCCCAGTTTGGCTAAAAAGGATTAAAATACATAGCTCCCCAACTAAGAAGGGCTGTGCAGTGTGACTGCACTTCAGCTGTTGCTAATCTTGAATTAGCCTCAGATCAGATAAAGCTTTTCTAAAAAGGTTGGCCAAAATAAAGGTCACGGAGGTTTGCTTGCAGAATGTCCATTCTACTCATTCTTCTTGATTCTCTTAAATGTACCCTAGGACTGAAACAGCACCAGAAAGCCATCTACCTGAACACCATTATCTTGCCCGCCCTACCACCATGCCATTGTAATTGCTTTTCATGAACTGAACTTTGACACTCTCTCTCTTGTCAGCTTTTATTGAGGACATCTGAGGAGATGCGGTTATATATTGGGTTATTTGTGGCTCTCTGAGGATCCATTCTAGGCTCACGCTAACATTAGTTTGACCAAAGAGTTTTAGTCCGTTAAAACTCCAGATTTAAGAACGATTGGGTGTGAATAATAAATTATTGTAATAATTGCTCAACTTTATCAGTAGAGAGTATTTTCAGCTTCATATTTGATTTTATACAACATTCTCAGAATATTTCCATTTGACACACCTTGTCTACTCCAGGATATTCTTTGAATTAAAATATAATAAACGTTATTATTTAAAATAACACCTTTTCCAATAATTAGGATCCCTGATTGGTCTTAAAAGTATTAAGAAGCATGCATAGATCTCACCCCAGGCTTTTCCCAGGGATGAAGGGCCTGAAGTGTTATATCTAGATAGGAGAATAAAATAGGCTAAGTGTGGCTAAGTGAGCAGGAACCTTCGTTAACATACTGAAAGAACCAAAACCAAACCAAACCAGGAACAACAATAAAGCAAGCAGGTTTAAGGTAATATGAATGTAGGAGGATGGGGCCTAGTCATGCGCTGAATGGTGTGCTTTTGTTTTCAAGGTTTCAAGGTCACTGCAGTAATGACAGTGTTTCTGGAGTTAATGCTCAAGAGCTCTGTACGTAAGCTCTTGGCCACAATGATGATTTTATTTTCGCTTCTTGTTTATTGCACACCTAATCTCATGACTTCTGTAACACACACCCCATATTTGAAATTGACATTACTATCAGAGAATTAAAGTTTATTTTGTAATAATTCAAGATAAGACTTGTTAATAAGAGATAGTGATTAAATGAGTAAAATAAATAGAATTCCTTAGAATCTTAATATTTGAAAAGGGCAACATAAAATTAAGTATTCCTCAGAAAGAAAAAGGAAATTTTCACACTAGAAAACCAACCTTTGATGTGGCCTGATGTAATGTTACCATTTTGATCAATTTCTTCACAAAACTAAATTTTTTATATTTGTTATAGCCATAATTAATATATCACAATTATAGATATTGAGAGATCATTAAAACAACACAACAGTTTTTTCATATATCTAAATCCTGAGAATACAGATGGAATTGAAATTGGCTTACTCTCAAGGTGTCAGTTTTTCTGATTTTATTTTATATTAACTGCCAAAATATATTCACGTTTGAAAGTAGTCTATTTAGGATCATAACATCCTTCAGTTGTTTTTCCAATGAGTCCTGTGAGATTACCTTGACTTTAAATGCAAATCTAAAAGAACACATCACCCAAAAGCATTTGGAAAATGATTCCTCTGAAATAAGGATTGATTGTATCTTTAGAATACTGCTTCCTCCATTTTGCTTTTTGCCCAAGACCTTATTCACACCTACAATGTGATGCTCCATTTCACTAACTTTAGTTGTTTTAGATGATTATAAAATATATACATATGTAAATATATTTACTTAAAAATTTTGGCAAAGTGCACTAAAATATAATTTTTCCTTAGACCTGTAGTATTTATTGTAAGGTCTTATTATGTACTATTAAGCAAAATGTTAACATATGTAACATATTCCTTTTCCCAAATTCCTAATTTCTAGGAAATCAAAGAGAATCAAGTAAAATGTGTAGTAATAATTTGAATAAGCTAATCATGAGCTGGAATATTGCTATTATGAAATATATTTAATCAGTACAGTGAGAAGGAATACATAGAGATATCTTTTTAAAAAAATCCTATGCTATTGTTGATTGTTATAGAAAGGTAGTTTTAAAAATTAGGTCAAATGCTAATTACATTAGAGAGAGGGAAAGAGAGTGGGAATAAACCAACAAATCAAAGAGTAGTTTTAACATTGCCTTCAAAGTTGATTGTATAAAATGAGTATCTAAAACATGATAAACAAATAATATTTTCTTTAAAAAGTCAGGAGATTCCCTGAGCCTGATGTGAACAAAGAATAATTGCGAATAATGTCATTTAGAGTCATGTTTTAAAAATAACAGTAAAAGTAATACAAAAACACCTTAAGTGTATAGACTGCTGTACAAATTATCAAGTAACTTTTACTTCACTTTTTTCCACAGTGAATCAAGAAATAAGGTAGAGTAGCTGTGATTATGATTATCCTAATTTTATAAGAAGAAAATTAAAATACAGATGGATTAGATTTTAAAAGCCTCCTAAGGATGCTAAGTGGCTCAGTGGTTGAGCATCTGCCTTGGACTCAGGGTGTGATCCTGGAGTCCTGGGATCGAGTCCCACATTGGGCTCTCTGCATGGAGCATGCTTCTCCCTCTGCCTGTGTCTCTGCCTCTCTCTGTGTGGGTCATGAATAAATAGATAAAATCTTAAAAAGAAAAGAAAAGAAAAGCCTCCTAAATAATAAAATTTCACCTTGAATTTTATTATTTCATTAATAATTCTTATTTAGCATCTGCTATGTGTGACTATATATGGCATTGGAAAGGCATAGAGAGTAATTGTGGATCCTTGTAACATGTAGCCAGTACGTATTGAAAAATTCTATTTTAAATGCATGGATTGTATCAGAATATCAGTGATATTAAAACATGAGCAAAATGTGTGTCCTAATTTATGAGAAGCTATATATTGGGTAGTATACCTTTTATAAACACATGTCTCAATACTAAATAGCCAGTCCACTTTAATAATTATATACATATACAATATTTATATAACTATACAATATCATCACAATGTGTATTTATATTTATATATTCTTTTTAGTGTCTGCAACGAATGAACTTTATTTTCTGTAATCCTCTATCTTCATGTATCTTCTGTCCCTCAGAAAACAAATAACCAATAGCTTTCCAAAAATGTAATGCCAGACACAGAAATTACCTTTATAACATTAAAAATACAAAAAGCCTCGGGCATCTGGGTGGCTCAGTGGTTGAGCGTCTGCCTTTGGCTCAGGTTGTGATCCTGGGGTCCTGGGATCGAGTCCTGTATGGGGCTCCCCCACAGGAAGCCTGCCTCTCCCTCTGCCTTTGTCTCTGCCTCTCTCTGTGTCTCTCATGAATACATAAATAAAACCTTAAAAAAATACAAAAAGCCTGTAATATATCTTCCAGAATGGCCAGTGGCATTATGCTGTACAGCATTGGACAGATTGAGGCCCAGGGGGTGGCCCCTGTGCAGCCACCCTGCCAGGACCCGCCCACCTCCCCCCAGGGTTCTTCTGATAGGTAACTGTGTCCCAAGTCAGATTCAGCTGCCCCGAATGTACAGGAAGTGTAATATGTCCCAGTTAAACTAAATATCCAATTTATATTTTTGCTTTCCCTTAAAAATCTCAAGGAAGCTTTAATACCTTATGTTTGAAATATTTCTTTAGCCTGGTTCACAAAGTAAAGGGAATATTCTGGGACACATACAGGATGGGTATAAGATAATTTATGGAAGTGTGAGACATCAGAGTCCCAATTATTGAAATATTTCTTTAGCCTGGTTCACAAAGTAAAGGGAATATTCTGGGACACATACAGGATGGGTATAAGATAATTTATGGAAGTGTGAGACAGCAGAGTCCCAATTATTGAGCATCTGCTATGTTGCAGTCATTACTCCCTTTCTGTACACATTTCCTTTCTGGTTATATTAAATTCACTGTTAAACTTACCCCTCGCTTGAGCGTCTGGCTAGACTACTTCACCATCCAGCCCAGTTGTCCCTTCCTCAGGAAGCCCTTATTGGACCCTCTCTACAAGTTGCCTCTTCACTGTGTTTCTAGAGCACTTTCTGCTGCCTTTTAGTATAAGGATACTCAGACTATGTTTTCTTTCTTTCTTCTAGACTTTGGGCTCACTGTAATAAGCAATGATGTGTCTCATCTCTTTTTTAATAGAGGGCACCCAATACAATACTCGTGAGAATATTGGGAATGAAAAATTAATTGAATGAAGGGTTTGAGTGTGATGTCTCAGTAGCTTCTTCAGAAATGCAAATTTTTACGGTAATTTCAATGGCTGCATCAGTATCCAAGCATGTAGAACGGTCTCATTGTTGATTTACATCCTAACTAATTTTTCCATTTTAAAAAATACGGAAGAAGAAAGGGAAGAAATATTGAGCCTCATTCTGCAGTAACTAGTTCACATTGTCTAACCAGTTAATGCTCTCTCTATATGGAAAAAATTATACCCACAAAGAAATATCTACTTCAAAATCTGATGTCTTTCAAAGCAATATTCTAACACGGAAGTTGAATTTCATTCTAAGGTTTCACTTCATTTATGTTTTTAAGTACTTATTTATATTCATCACATAAAGATGAAGCAATGTAATAAACATAACTCCATGTTTTTACGTATAGTTATGTATTTAATCACAGGTAAAATAATTGTTTATAGTCAGTTATGCAGGACCCTTGGGAAAAATCTAAACAAGTTTTTGCAAAGATGAGTCGGACAAAGCAAATGATTAAGAAGGAAATCTATAAATAGAGTACAATTGGTTCAATTGTAAAAAGAGACTTGTCTGCCAATCTTTTAGAACTGCGTTATTTAACCTCAGTGCGGTATTTGGCAGTATTGCCTTTCATTTCCTTGAAATTCTCATCTTTTTCACTTGAATTTACTAAAAACTGCTGGTTTTCCTCCCACTTTCTTGAATGATCCTGTTTGCTTTTCTGGTTTCCCTTCTTGTTTTGGTGGAGCTATTTTCCAAGAATCTGGTCCCTGTTATCTTCTTTTGCATGTCATGTCTAGGAAATCCCACCTCTAATTCTGACGTAAGTACCATTTCTCTTCTTTGAAATCTAAATCTATGAGCTGTGGCCTCATCTGAGATCTGCCACTTACTGCTAGCTTTAGATAATGATCGTGATGTGACTCAGCTTCTGTTCTTCTGTGTGCTCCTCTGTACAGTGAACCTGTTTGTAGAAATTCTCTCCTCTGATTGTCATGAGTTGTAAATGAGACAAGTATATTCACTGGCTCCCAGAACCTGTCCCTCCTCTATTTTTAAATCTTTAAATTCCTTGTAAGTTAGGACAGTCTTTTCTGGGCAATGTCAATTCCCTCCTTCCATTTCTTCTCTAGCCGCCCTACTCATCTCTGCAAGCTTGTAACCTCTGCAGTGTACTGTCATTGCTTCAGGGTAAGCTTGTCCTCTTCAGATGCAAGTAGCCTCGGGAGGAAGTTATATGCTAAATGGAAATCAGCTATCTGTTAAAAATGAGAATTCTCTTTGATAGTTCTATTTTTCAGCCAGGCACACTGTACACACCTAAAGGCTCAGAAAGCTGTGGGTTTTTTGTTTTGTTTTGTTTTGGTTTTTTGTTTTAGGATACATTTCTTTATCTGATTCTTTCTGAGATGACAGATTCACTGTCGTACCATTTTCCTTTTTTAAAAAAATATTTTATTTATTTAATCATGAGAGACACACAGAGAGAGAGAGAGAGGCAGAGACACAGGCAGAGGGAAAAGCAGGCTCCACACAGGGAGCCCAATGTGGGACTCGATCCCAGGACCCCAGGATCATTTCCTGGGCCGAAGGCAGGTGCTACACCACTGAGCCACCTGGGTGGCCCATCATACCATTTTCTGACTTAATAATCATTTGCCTCGGCCAAGCATGTCAGACAGTGAAGATCCAGCTGCTTCCCCGGGTCGCAGAGCTGCGTGTCCTGTGCTCAGAGGCCTTCAGGACACCACAGGTTCCTGGAGATAGCACTCCCACAGCCATCTGGACAGCAATAAGGGCAGTTGCGAAAACTAAGCCTTCCATGTGTTTCTGACAAGACCTCTCCTTTTCTCTCTTCCTCTCCCCTCACTCCTGATCCATCCTTGGTGTCGTATTCTCACTGTCTAGGAAGCACTGAGCAGATCTGAGGGGAGGGGGAGCGTGATAACAAGGGTCGACTGGGGTGTCCTGGGCTCCTTGAAGTGACTAGTATACATAGACTGCCCTAAGTTCTGGGACCATCTCCAGGGATTGTTCAAGTTGATGGTAGTTGGAAGGCTGTTGGGATCTGGTTATTAGGATCCATCAGTCAATATCTCTTGTTCTTTAGCCAGAAATCAATTGAACTTATGCCCTTTATTCAAAATCTGGTTTATGTGGGCTACCGTTTACTGTCCATTAGACTGGAGTGTAGTCCTAAAATTACTAGTTTTTTCATTGAATGAGTGAATAGGATAATGGTAATGTTTTTGCTGCCTAATGCTTATTAATATTTCTGCCAATTGGGGTTCCTATATTATCCAGTCTCCCAGTCTCAGCTGCTCTTCACTACCATCCCATCCTTACTGGCTCAAAAACCAGAGACAACAACACATGTGCAAGTTAAACCTACTTGAAATATCTATTCTTCCCTGGATTCTGTGAGAAACTAATGAGTCTTCAGACTTTCGAGGGCTACACCTACCTATTTGCTGACAGCAATACAATATAGAGCTGGAGATTGAGCTCTGAATGTCTTGAATGTATAATATATATTATTGGCATATTGTCGAGTACCAGATAGTGAAGGAAATGAATAATATTTTATTTATGGAATTAAATAAACTACTTTAACTACTTCAGTCCTCCCTGTTCTCTTGCAGCAGACATTCTGATTTATGTTTGCATTATTGTACTTAGAATATTTCCCCAATAGTGGTGTCATTAAATAAAATATGTAAACAAATAAACAATAAAAAATGCATCAACAATAAAAATTGCATTCCTAAAAAAATCTTTCAGGGCATGGGACACCTGGGTGGCTCAGCGATTTAGTGCCAGGGCATGGCTCCCTGCATGGAGCCTGCTTCTCCTTCTGCCTGTGTCTCTGCCTCTCTCTGTGTCTCTCATGAATAAATAAATAAATAAAATCTTTAAAAAAAATCTTTCAGGGCATCAGAATATTCAAGATAATGTTTGATGATAGTTGCATATTGTTCAAAAATTTTTCATGAACAGGTAGCCTATAAAATAGAAACATGTATATTTATGTATGTATCTATATATATATATATTTTTAATTTTTTTAAAATTTTTATTTATTTATGATAATCACACACACAGAGAGAGAGGCAGAGACACAGGCAGAGGGAGAAGCAGGCTCCAAGCACTGGAAGCCCGACGTGGGACTCGATCCCGGATCTCCGGGATCGCGCCCTAGGCCAAAGGCAGGCGCTAAACCGCTGTGCCACCCAGGGATCCCTGTATCTATATATTTTTAAATGCAGATGGGGTTCAGGTTCAGTATATGAGACTTAGGTCCTGAGGTCTATGGTTGGCTGCCAGAAAAAGAACAGCTTGAAGAAATGACCAGCTTTAAAACAGATGCCTGTAGTCATACCCTAACTGAGAAACCAAGTCCTTCTTGAATATGTATTTAAATTTGAATTTTTTCCTATCTCTACTAGTTTCAGCCTAGACTCTATAATAGATCATTATCTTCCTTGTATGACCATATATAAATCGCATATGAATATATAATTAATGTAAAGATAGTCCTTACTTCTCTTGAATTCCATTTAAGTGTACTTTTTTTTGCCATATAACTTAAGATCTAAGATAGACTATTAAAATTACTTTGCACACATACCAGCATTAATGGATAAAAGTGTAAAACATCATGACCTCTTGATAACAAGTTGACTCACCCTGACTCTCTCACTTAGGCTTTAATTAAAGAAACAGAACTAGTAGGAAGCATAGAATCTATATAATAAGGGACTTGTTTTAAGGATTCGACCTTATGCAATTGTGGGAGCTGGGTAAGTGACTGCTGATGGCTTACTAGAGCTTGGAGAGTAGAAGGCAGGCAGAGGAAGGGAAGATGAATTTAAAATAGAGAGCAGGGATAAAGCTAGAACACATGAGGACAGACCAGAACCTCTGTGTTCTCATTGTCTCCATCCTAAATGCTAAGGAAGAAGCTGAAGAAATCCAGAGGAAATAGAGCTGCAGGCCTGCCTGCTGTCCCAAGCTAAGCAGTAAGCGACATGTGGGAGCTACAGTGGTACCTGGTGACCCTAGTCCAGCTGTCTGAGCATGCAAAAAGCACTGTAGCTGCTGCTTTGCTTTTGCCCTCCTTATCTTACACAAAATGTCTCTGGTGCTGCATGATAATGGAAAACACTTAGGGAAGGGGATTTTTGGAAATATAGTTCATCTTGGACAACTTTATACCTTGCAGAATCAACAACTGATTCTTCCCTGCAAAAAAAGTTTCCAGTACTGCACCGTGCCCTGCTGCATTGTAGAAGGGCTTACCACCTGCCCAGTTTTTCCAACCACCTTGCAGCCATTCTCCATCATCTAATCAGTCTGGTGCAACCCCCACCTTCTTACATTTCAGGCTCCCTAGTCTGTGAAAACCTCTGTCTTAATATATCCACAGTGATGCCAAAATTTAAAAGTTGGGACTACTTTTTATTTATCCTGTAAAATGTTCTACAGATTTTACTCAATGTGCCTTAGATAATCTATCTTCCAAATGCAATAGCTTTGTAATCTTAAAATTCCTCTGTGATGAAGTGTTTAAAATCTTCAAATTAATTATAATTTAATTACTCATTGCCTGTAGTGCTGACTAGTGATGACGTTAGACTGAAAAGGTATTTTTTACTCTGATGTAATAATTAACATATACAAAATAGATATGCACTTCTTGTAATAGGGATATAAGAAACAAGTCTGTAAGAGCAGGGGTATGAGAACTGATTATTAAAAAAATGAACTTACTATCCATATTTTTAAAATTGTTGATTATTTTTTTATACTAGACTCAAATAAATAACTCCGCCTAGAATGTAGTACCCTAGAACAATTAATCACAAATAGAAATGCTATGAATCAAAGATAAGCCTTCTCCTTAAGCCTTCTGTTTTCGCTAGGGCTGAGTTAGCGAAAGTCAACACAATAATTGGGGATGATTACTCGTAAGTTTGTATCATTGGTTACCAGTGAGAAAACAGCTGTGTCTTTGGAGTTGTCCTTTATACACACTGGTGGGAGATCATTTACCCTAATGTCTGTGACTGAACCCAAGTCAGACAGATTTCTTAATCAAAGAATAGTCTTAGTGAGCTCACTCTTCTTGCTGACCTCTATACAAAGAAAGAAGGTGGGGGATGGTTAGGAAGGAAGGAAACAAGGAAGGAAGACATTATAGGAAATGAGCCCTAAGTAGTTCTTACATAGAAATAAATATACATATTTGCATAAATATATGTATGTCTTTCCAAAAGGAAACTAAGCCTGTGATTTTCTTCAAGTTCTGTCAAAAATGTGTTAAAGGAATAATTAAGAGGTATTTTAATTAATGCATGTGTGTATTTATATATTACTTATTTAAGGGTATTTAAAACATCGAACCCTCAGAGATCACTTTCCTACTTTAGAAAAATACATATGAATTATGATGCGAAAGTGACTAAAAAAATGATCCTGGTTTAGTCAAAGAAAAATGGACAGAAAAAGAATGTCAACTGAAAGTATGCAGTTATAATCTAAATATAGTTTTAATCCCTGGCATAATATACATGACTTTAGTTGGCATATTGCTATTTATGGAGATATCTTTTAATATGGTTTACATTATATATAAACTTATACTAAGCACTTCAAATCAGTGAAACAGAGACTTTGTGTGGGTGTGAGGGTGTGGGGTCTTAGAGAAATAAGCATCCACATAAAAGAAGAGATGAGGAGATCCCTGGGTGGCTGAACGGTTTAGCGCCTACTTTGGGCCCAGGACGTGATCCTGGAGACCTGGGATAGAGTCCCACGTCAAGCTCCCTGCATGGAGCCTGTTCCTCCCTCTGCCTGTGTCTCTGCCCCTCTCTCTCTCTCTCTCTCTCATGAATAAATAAGTAAAATCTTAAAAAGAAGAAGAAGGAGGAGGAGGAGGAGGAAAAGGAGAAGGAGAAGGAGAAGGAGAAGGAGAAAGAAGAAGGGGAGAAGGAGAAGAGATGAGTAGAGACATGACCATGGATCAGTTTCAACTCAGGCAGAGCAATTGCAGTACAAGTTCCTAACAGCATCCGGTATTTTGTTAGGTTTCATTATTGATTCCTACCCTTAATGTTCAGCAATTACATTGGAAATTAATATTTAAATAGCCCATTTGTTTTGTCTTAGTTTTCATGTGTGTATTTATGTTCTAATATATCCTGATAGGATTCTTGTATCTACATAGAAGATAAATGAGGAATAGCCCCAATCATCCATTTATACATTTTGGATACAGGTTTTTCTTGTTTCATTGATTGTAAAGGGAACAAAAATACTAAGGAAGCTATACACTCTAGTAAAAAACAGTGTAATAAGAAGAGTAGCTGATGCACATCTCATTCATTTTTAGGAGGGACAGAATAAGAATAGAAATACCACAAATACATCACTGCATGTACTTGTAAAGTGCAGCCTCATGAATGATCACAGATTTCTAATATCCTGATTTTGTAGTCTAGCAACTGCTTGTATAATCTGCAAAAAAGACTGCACCAACTGCGAGTTCAATCTTTTTCCCTTTTACAGATAACAAAAGGAAATTAATTTAGAAATTTAAACAAAAAAATCTGATTTTCAGAATGTCCACTTGAATTATAGAACTTTGGGCCCAGGGCACCGTGGCTCTGTCAGTTGAGTGTCTGCCTTCAGCTCAGGTCCTGATCCCAGGGTCCTGGGATCGAGCCACGCAGATCCCCGCATTGCATCAGCCTTCTCTTCCTTTGCCACTACCCCCACCCCACTCTTGTGCTCTATTTCACTATCTCTCTTTCTCTCTCAAATAAAATCTTTAGAGCATCTCTTTAAAAAAAAAAAAATATATATATATATATATTCATTTATTCATGAGAAACACAGAGAAAGAGGCAGAGACATAGGCAGAGGGAGAAGTAGGCTCCCTGTGGTGAGCCTGATATGGGACTTGATCCCAGGACCCCGAGATCATGATCTGAGCTGAAGACAGATGCTCAACCACTGAGCCACCTAGGCATCCCTAGAGTATCTCTTAAAAAAAAAAAAGAAGAGTATATGGACCTTAGGTAAACAGAACACCTTAATCTGAGACTTTGGTGAGACTAATACTAGTGACAAGTTGCAGTAATAACTTGCTCCCCAACTTGGGGGTTTGTCAATGTGTAAATAGTGATTTCTAAACAGATTATCAGTGTAATTATTTTTTGCTCAAAAAATAACACCTTGAGTGATAAGAAGATAAATAGACAAACAGGAACCTCTGTAAAATTTTTACTGTCGACTCAGAAACCTAATAGTAGGCTGGAAACTCCAACATATTCAAGCATCAATTCCTTTGATTGCTTGGTTTTCCTTTACAGAATTTTGAGTAGGGGGCATGTCATCTCTGCTTACATATTCTTACTGATGGAGACTGTGAGCTTCCAAATTAGGCTGGTTGGTCTTTTAATGAAAATTCATGCCAACATGTGGTGAAGATTTCTCAGACACAGATATGAATGCTCATGCAGGTTTCGCAAGCCATCATTTCTCTACCATTTTAAGTCTAACGGCCAACTTTGAACCTGCTGCAGGTCTTATTAGCATGCTTCTGAAATGACACTCAGAAAAATAAGTAGGCAGGCCTGAAGTTCTGAGATTTTCCTTAATGGTATTGTTGCTATAGTTACAACTGAAATGTTACATAAAGCAAATTGCTTACTGATGGAAAAATGCTGAGTAGCACAGCAGCATCCCTCTTCTGGGTTTTTATTGCCTTCATTTCCTACTTTCCTCTTAAGATTAATGGATTTGTGGAGCATTGCTTTGAACAAGCCCTGATGATTTGATGTTAAAATAAACATATCCTATTAACATGTACCAACTGACAATTGAATACATTCTAGTGTGTTGTGATCAACATGGAGTTATTTTTTATATACACTCTTTGTTTATCAGATTTTCCCTACTTGGGGATGACTTTGATGTCCCTGGTTATTAATGTTGAAGCCCAAAAAGGCAATTGGTCTCATAGAGTCTTCTGAATTTGTTTGATACGTTTGATAATAACATAGGTAAAAAACTTTCATTATGTTTTACATGATTGGGATATTTATAGAATACTGAAAATAAAACATATTTTAAAAACATAGTGAAACCAATGGAAATAGTCTGAAAGCATCCATAATGATGACCTGTATGTTAAAAAAACAAAACAAAACCATAAGTGTTTGTATTTTTCAGTGTGTTTTCTCGTATTTTCATAGATTGCTATTGAACTAGAAGCATTATGAGTATTTAATGGTGTGGCTGTTAAGGAGCTTAAGAGGGGACATAATATTTTTTTGGACTTTGAAATGTAATACTTCTTAATGAAATCCCTGAATACAGTGATACAGAAATACTTGGGATTATTTTTGTTAAAGAATGCAAAAAAATTGTGAACTACAGATTTTTACATCTTATGTGGTTGTAGAGTATTTCCTAAATTGCCCCTTGTGAAGCCAATTTTTCTAGTAATTGTGTTTGTATTTAATGATGATATAATGATGATAATCTCTATTGTCCAAAATGAACTCTCTTGAAAATTCATTTTTACTTTTTACTCACTGTTAAAATTGGATCAGTTTTGCATTTCTCATTTCTACTTTTGAGTTTTACCCTAGCCTCTGCCTTTTCTTACCCACTATCTTAATAAAATTTAAATTCACATATTTATTTTTATTTTTATTTTTAATTTTTATTTATTTATGATAGTCATCAGAGAGAGAGAGAGAGGCAGAGACATAGGCAGAGTGAGAAGCAGGCTCCATGCACCGGGAGCCCGATGTGGGATTCGATCCTGGGTCTCCAGGATCGCGCCCTGGGCCAAAGGCAGGCGCCAAACCGCTGCGCCACCCAGGGATCCCTAAATTCACATATTTAAAGAAATAGAAAAATTTTGGTGTTACTGTATGTTCCTCCTCTTTTTACTTCCATATTGATGTTATAACTTCCTCTGCTTATTGAATGTATTGGCATTCAAATTTTGGTTCTAGAGCTGCAGAAAGAAGAGACACACATATGAGACTTCCAATTCAGCATTTCTAATTGGTGAAAAAAGGTTTTTTTGTGTGATTTCTAAAATATTAAATTCCTTAGGTTCTAAATAAATTCATCAGACAATATGGTTAAAACAGTTACATCCTTTCCATTTTCCTTGCACACGTATATCTTTCTACTGCATATTTTAACCTGTATCTTATTCCTTTTACTTGAATGTCAGATCCCTGATGGAATAAGCCTTACATATATACTTGCCCAGTGGTATATGTACCCCATAGGTATAAACAGAATAACTATATACAGAGTAGATACATAAGTGAATTATGCTGTCATCGTTATTTGACATGTTAGTAAAGTGAGTTTCCAAATCAATTTTGGTGACAACTAGTCAAAGCGTAAAGTCAAAAGAATTAGGCTTGTCTTAATAATCTTATTTCAGATGCAAATCAGGCATGCAACTGAGAGACCAAGTATAAAAATAATCAGGTTTAACCACATATGAATGGAAACTTTAGCAAAACAGAAGTTTGATCTAGCCAGTGAGGCTCTGGGGGTAAGATCCTTTTTCTTTTAGACTGACATTATTGCCTTCCCTTTCTGTGCAGACCATAGTAGTGTGGGTTATCACTGCTTGTAGGTTTATCAAACATTATTTTAAACTGGGAAAATGAAGTGCTTTATGTGACACTATGGATTAAATAGATTATACCTTTTATCCCCTTACCTAAATTTCAAATCCATGAAAATAATAAGTATAGTACCTTGAAATAGTCACTTTGTTTATTTTCTCAAAACATTTTCTTTTTTTTTTTGTATATTTTTTTTATTGGAGTTCGATTTGCCTTAAAACATCTTCATTTTAACAAGAGTTGTGGAAAAAAAAAAAGAGTTGTGTACCATTGTATACTATATGTAGCAAGAGATAACTTTGTGAGCATAATTTGTTTCAAAAACTCAAAGGATCACACTATTGATAAAGATTTGCAATGTAATGATATGTTTATTCCTGGTATATTAAAAACTTCCTAACTTACTTACATTAGGACGTGGCCTGACAGGAATGCTTAACACACACCTGCACTGGGTTTTTAGAATCCATGTGACAAAACAGCAATGATGCAGCTATTTGTGTCAGCTTTTGTTTTTTAAAAAAAATCAGGTTCTGAATGAAAATATCTTCAGATGTGGCTCAGCTGAGTAATGGTTTTTAAAACCACAGCACAGATAAAAATTGATTTTCTGTAGGCATAATGGAAGTGCCTCCTCCAGGGACTATCCAGCACAAGGGCTGGAATGAGCTTTACGTATTTGACATAAGGGGTCAAATCAGTTTCTTTCCTAAGACCACCCCCCCCTCCCTTATTTTTTTAAGATTTGGTTTGGGCAGCCCAGGTGGCTCAGCGGTTTAGCGCCTCCGCCTCCTTCAGCTTGATCTGGAGACCCGGGATTGAATCCCACATCGGGCTCTCTGCATGGGGCCTGCTTCTCCCTCTGCCTGTGTCTCTGCCTCTCTCTCTGTGTCTCTCATGAATAAATGAAATCTTTAAAAAAAATAAATAAATATTTTGTTTATTTATTTGAGAGAGAGAGAGAGAGAGAGAAAAGGCATGAGTAGGGGGAGGGGAAGAGAGAGAGAGAGGGAAAACAGGCTCCCCTGCTGAGCAGGGAGCCCCAACTCTGGGCTCACTCCCTGGGCGCCAGGATCATGACCGCCCAGGTGCCCCTCCTGAGACTTTTATATCCAGTTCTTACATGAAGGAGCTACAACACACTTTAGAATTGTTTAGACCTGAAATTAATAAGAAAATTAGTATTGGTTGGTCATACACACAAAAAAGCAAATGAACTCATGATGCATACTGATGTTTTATAGAGAGCATTTTACGAAACTTAAATTATGGACTTTTGTCTTTACTCTTCAGATAAATATATAAGAATTATAATGGCTTACAGATTGCAAAACAGTCATTACTAGTCAGCAACATTTTTTTATATTTGAAAAAATTAGAAGCTGAAGAAATGAAACTTAGATCCTTAATAATATTCTAGAAGAGTAAGTGATCTTAAGTCCTGTAACTAGAGAGCTTGAAACTGAACTCAGAAAACAGTGTACCACGTGAATCCTCTTTGTATGCCCTTCCAACTGTGGGCTTTACAGAGTAGGTATTTGTTAAATTTAACAATTAAAAGTTTCACATATAGCCTTTAGTCTTACATTAAAATAGTTATAAGGTAAGAAAAAGCAAACATGTCTCAGTAAGGGAAGAATCCTGCAATCTTATCAGTCTAATATAATCAGTCTCCCATGCCATCATTTGTACGTGAGAGTAGTTTTCAGAATTTAGCTTGCAAAAGAATCAACCAAGAATTAGCCAGTTTATGAACTCCTTCTCCTTCCCCAGGATCCTACTAAAACAGTGCTAGGAGTACCTAGGAATTTGCATGTTTGATGACCACCTCAGTCCATTGGTACAGGTGGCCCATGGATTACACCAAGGACCAGAAGTATCAGGAGCTGTTTTAGTCAGCAATTCAAGAAACTCTGGGGGGAGATACCAAACAATTTGATCCCATGATTCCATCTTGCTCAATTGCAGAAGAAATGTGAATGGGTATTAAGAATTAAATTATCTTTCAGTCCTAAAGCAGATAGAGGATTAGGCACAAATGATTCTTGAAAACTTTTCATGTACATTGTAAAGTTCTACTCTAGTAGATAGAGCTACATTTGACCCACATCAAGAGATAGGAGATTATACCCTGAATCCTAACAGAACTTTTGGTTAATTGCAGTTAAAAGAACATGACCATAGAGGATCCCTGGGTGGCTCAGTGGTTTAGCGCTTGCCTTTGGCCCAGGGCATGATCCTGGAGTCCCGGGATCGCATCCCAATCGGGCTCCCGGCATGGAGCCTGCTTCTCCCTCCTCCTGTGTCTCTGCCTCTCTCTCTCTCTCTCTCTCTCTCTCTCTCATGAATAAATTTAAAAAAATCTTTAAAAAAATGACCATAAAATTTAATAATTTTATGTAAATATATGAAATACCAATTTTGAAGCCACCAAGCTAAAAAATATTCCATTTGGAACAAATGCAGATTTTTCACCAAAAAAAGAGTGACTATTCCCCTGGCTCTGTCTCCACCCCCTGACCTCCGCTCCCAGCTCCATCTTTAATGTTGTTTTTTTTTTTCTAATTCCTTGTGGTGAGGAGAGTGAATTGCCAATCTTTAGGGATTCCTCGTAAGTTTAGATTATACATAAGTCCTTTTGCAGTCTTCCTCAGAAGTCACAATTTCATTGATTTGGGAAACAGTGACCTACCTTCTGCCTACACAGAAAAAGCAACTAGAAATCACCAGATGTTAACCTTATTATGTGGACCAAAACAGATGCATTATGATATAGTTAATCCGTTCATTGCTATTTTATTTGCAGATTCAAGAATGGCTTTGTTTAAATTGCCAAACCCAGAGAGCACTATCAGGACAGCTTGGCGACATGGGCAAGATGCCACTTACACCCTCAGGACCAAAAGCCACTCCTATGCCTGTCCCTCCAGAACAACCATCTCCCAAAACAGCAATGCCTACCCAAGTAAAAATGAAAAAGAAGGAACAAGAAGTCAAAATGGAAGCTGAGCAAATCATTCCAGAAAAAGTGCAAGAAATACTGTCAGTTGAAAAGATTGTCCCAAAGGCAACCATAGATCAGAAACAAGAGGGTAAACTAGAGAAAGACAAAACTTCAGCCCCTCAAGAAAAAAAACCACCCCCTGAAGACAAAAAGCCACTCCCAGAAGAAAAAAAACCACCTCTTGAAGAAAAAAAGCCAGCCTCCGAAGACAAAAAGTTACCCCCAGCAACAAAACCATTAGCTCTAGAGGAGGAACAGAAACAAGACTTAGTTAAAACTCAAGTACCAACTGCTGAAGGAAAGCCTGTGGGCAGAGTGGCTCCACAGGTGGTAGAGGAGGAGCAACCCCAGACCCAGACCGAGATGGAAGATAAACTCCCTGGTTCACCCCCAGGTTCACCCAAGGAAGATGATGAGGTGACTCAAAAAGTAAAAGAACAGCCCCAGGCAGCACGCACGGCGAAGCCACATCAGGTGGAACGTGGGAGAGAAAAAACAGTAAGTCACGGTTTCCTTCTCTTTGCACAGTCTTAAGTATAATGAAATTGGCTAATTTTTACCTAAGGACACAGGGTGCTTCATGGTGATTATGTAAGGGAAAGCCTTCGATTAAAGGCACTTTCAGACAAATGTGACGCTTGCTGAAATGAACAGCTTTGGCTTTTGGACAGCTGAATCTAACTTAAATAAAGCAGAGATATCAAATTTATTTTCCCGGTTTTTATGTGTCTCTGATAATTTATCGGAATTCTGTAGGGCAATAAGAAGAACTTATAATTTTAAGTTTCTTCTGGTCTCTGCTATGAACATAAAATCAGTATCCACCTTTAATATAAGATAATATGTGTCTTTATTTAAGTTTCTGTTCACCTAGACACTTGGTTAAGCAAGTCAAGTTTCTTTTCACTTGAAAGCCATTTAAGGTGTCATAAGCCATGAAATAATTAAATAAGTGTGACTGCAAAAAAAAAAAAAAAAAGGTGTGTCTAAAATTCAGGACAAAAGTCATTTTTACAAAAGTTAATTTTAGTGTTTAACATGATTTTAATATACTATACTTTATTTGGGGTTTGTTTACTGTTTTTAATACTGAAGATTATTTATAATTCAGACATAATCTGGAATAATATGTGTTCTCTTTCTTTAGTGGCAACTTTTGAGAGTATCCATCTTAACCTCTATCTGCATATGGAATAATGTCATTTTTAGAAGAACTCTGATTGTTTTAGAGCTACACGAGATCTTACATAATATCTGGTTGAATAATTTTAATTCCCAGATAACAGCAATGACTTGAAGGAAAAAGAAATGATTTAATAATATTACATTTTAATATTAGAACTCTAATTAGAATATGTAGCCCATCCTGACTCTGATTTAGTTGTTTTTTCTTTTGTTGTTGTTGTTGTTTACACTTTTAACAACATGGTTACTAACGCATCTTTGATGTATCACTCATTAAATTAATCCTGGTTTTACTTCATTGTATAAATGCATAGATCAGAGTCAGAGCAGATTCCTGTATATTCGTCTATCTAATGACTGGATCTAGTACCACCACCCCCCCACCCCCACCCCCATTGCTTCTCTTAACTATTTTGCAGTCCTGATGCCTTTTCCTGGTTCTCCGGTTCTCTGTGAAACAGCCCTGGGCTTTCATGACCCTTCCCTTTCTGTTCTCTTTCTCTCTTTCTGATCATGCTGTATGTGTTCTCCTTGGACTCCCTGTATTGCTTTCTTTCCTAATTTATGATGAAGTGTCCTTTGTGTTTTGCTACAGTTTTTGTTTTTGTTTTGAGTTTTGTTGTCTTCTTAGGGGAACCACATGAGCAATTCGTAAATCTACCAGTGCACCTTCTGGCCCTCTTTTGAGTATCAGATCTGTGTTCTCAAATATGCAGTGTGTGCTCCGCTTCAAAGCCTCACCATAAACTGGAACTCATTATGTCTGAATCTTACCTACTCTCTATAGAAGCAGTTTCTGCTTCTGACTTTCTGTTTCTGGTAATGGCACTATCATTCATCTGTCTCTAGTCTCCCAGTCACTACCACTCTGAGCAATCTGATTTCTTCTCACCAGCCTGCCCTTTGCCCTCCGCATCCAGTTTATTTCACTCCTGTCTGTTGACTCCTATTCCTGAGGACTCCTCCTAATTATGGCCTTTATGACCTTTCACTCATAATTTGAATAATTTAATTACTGGTCACTGTGCCTGCTCTGTCTCCCTTCTCCCATATATGTGGCTATCAGATTTTTTTTTTTTTTTTGCTTGTGTGTGACAGTTTTACGTATTCAATGACCAAATATATTCAAGAACATATTTTTTTCAATTTTTAATAAAAATAACATTTTTATTATAAAAGAGTATTCCTTTTTAAAATTTACTTAAATTCAATTAGCCAACATATAATACATTATTAGTTTCAGACATAGGGTTCAACAATTCATCAGTTGCATAGAACACCCAGTGCTCATCACATCACGTGCCCTCCTTAATGATGCCCATCACTCACTTACCTCATTCACCTACCCGCCTCCCCTCCAGCGACCCTCAGTTTGTTTCCAATAGGTAAGGGAATTATTTTCAAAAGTTCACATAATTTAACTCTGTCACTCAGATATTGCTAATGGTCTCCGTTGCTTATTGAAGAATCTTAACAAGAATCTAAATATTGTTAATGTACTTTTAATTTTATTTTACACCTTTATCACTTTCTTTTTATCATGTCTTTAATCACTACTTTTTCTTTTATTTTATGACCACAGTATGTATATAATTACTTCTTAATTAATGTATTGATTTACTAACATATTATTAACAATATAAAACATTTAAAAAAACATAAGTCAGTGAAATAAGTTAAAACTATTGTTTTTATTTTATTTAATAGATATATTTAATCACATTAAAATATGATTACTAATAGTATTTTAGAGAGAGCATTCATTGTGTGTCAATATTTTAAAAATCTTGGTCTGAAATTTTATGATAGAGTTATCTGAAATTCTGCTTCTAAGTTAAGCTTATTTTGGTATTTTGATGTCTAGTTTTAATGACTATCCATAACAAGAAAGATAACCCACAAGGATATATCAGAATTAGAAGGAATGGATCAGAGTTTGTACTTGCCAGCTCTTGCTACTCATTCTCTAAGTTTGAAATTGAAGATAAATTTTGTTAATTGTGGAGATTCCACAAATAAATATCTATCTTCCTTGATACCAGTAATCTGTTCTTGCTGTCAGAAAATGTGGTATTTAAATACATATGTGTAATGTCATACAAACAAATTGCTTTAAAACCCACTGGAGTTCTTCATCTGGAGGGCTTAGAAACAGATTAAAATATTCTCTTTAAAATTTGTTAAAGAAACAGAGATGACAGCTTTTAAAAATGACATATGCCATTTTATATAGCCTAATCACATAAAATTTCCAAATATCTGTATTCAGAGGGCTGTTTTCACATCATAATTCTCTAAAAGAACAGCTAGTGTTCATTTTTTGCTAAATCATAAGCATATTGCTGATAACCCGGGTTTACTTTCTCCCATCTACTTTTTCCACCCATCATCCCATTTACTTTATACTATCTGGTTAGTGATAACCACTTGTCATGACCAAAAATTTAAACAATTTTGGCATTCTTCTGCTTCTGTCAAAAAAGAATCAAATCTTCATATTCTAGAAGTTTTAAAATTTATTTCCCATTACATAATCAGTAAATTTCTGTGGTTAAAATAAATTCAGTTATTATCTATCTCAATACAAAACATTAAAGATATTCTTCAAAATGTAAAGGTCTCAACCGAATTCAAAATATATCACATCTGTAAAATCCTGAGTCCAATTCTGGCGTACTTGTCACAGATGCAGTAAATGAATTTCACATGTACTGGTCTCTCTGTAAAATTACCCTTTTAAAAAGAATAATTCCAACCAAAAAAAGCCACTCTTCAATGGCTAATATACATTTTTTTCATTAAGACGAATATATATATATATATATATATATAGCCGTATATATGGTGTATATATATATATCTTAAACAAATCATTCTATATTGAGTCTTACTCCATTCATTGGTACATTTTTCCTTAGTAGCTTACAGCAGTACTTTAAGTATTACTAAAACAGAAGTACTATTTTAAGCTAAACATATTAGAAATATCTACACTTTGATTCTGTTATTACTAACACTTTTGCCTCTCACTTTGGTCTGATAACTTCTCCCAAATCTTCCGTTTTTATTTATTCTTTCCAACAAAATTTGCTGACAAAGAAATACAGTTTGACTTGTCACTATATCATTTCATACATATTACTTCATCCATTTTTCCATGGTGGATGAATCAAATTTTTCCAAATGATGTGTGCCTTTTTTGGTCTTTTAGTATTAAATTAAAAGATCAAAAGAAGATTCCCAGTTGTTTATTATTCAATTTATTGAAAGTTGGTAAAGTACTGGAATATTTATATGCAGAAAATTTTGGAAGTTTGTGATGATGTCATAATGTCACTTGCTATGGTGCCAAAGCATGTTGTGTTCAGGCAAGGTTTTACTATTAGCATCAAAGCTAATGTCAATACAGATGTCAAATATGGTTCCTTGATAATGGCAGACATTTTTGGCTACCTGTGTCTGATCCGATTCAACTTGGTCATCATTGCCTTTATCTTGTAATATTGGTGATGAAAAGCTTGTAATGATATGAGGAGTGTCCGCTTCTTTAGTAATGTGTTTGTCATGTGTTTGTGTATTTCTTATTATATTTATGATGTGATTTTTGTTTTGTAAGAATCTTTCATCTACCACTTACCTGTTGTAGGAAAACTGGTGTAATTACTAGTAGGTAATAAAAACCAGAGAGCTGCCTAACTGAATAAGAAGCCTCAGTATAAAGGTGGGCAAATAAAGTGACTACCTCACTATACCTTCTCCTTAGAGTGTAACTCACAGTTTTCTCTCGGGCTTCCTCACAGAACAAGTGACCAACTCACAGAAGAAGTAAAAGAATATTAGCATCAATCCATTTATTAAATATTAGGAACATGTAATTTTGGATTAAAAATATAATAAATATCTTAAAATGTATTTCACGTAACCCGTTAGATCACTTTACAAACTTGCCCAAGCTTTTGCACCCCACGGCTGAGACTCCTGTATAAATAACTTACTTTGGCTTTCTCAGCCCTGTGGAATATGACTCCCATATAACTAGCAAGCAACCCCTAATTTTTCCCACAAGTGAGCTATAGAACCAGCCAAATATGCCTTTGTGAAATTCCTGAAGGCAGATTGTCCTTTTTCCTCTCTATACCTACACTGTACATTGATGCTATACTCTTCCAACCTGATTAGAAACTCCCACCTCGACCTCTAGGCCACTTTTCTCCCTAGTGGCTGTCACTTCTGCTGCTGAAGTCCCTGTATTGACTCGTTTTAAATTTGATTTTGTTTGAAATCAAGATAATATCTTTAATTTATCTCTTAGAATATTCTCAGCACGATGTTAAATATTTTCTCTATCATTTCATCCACAGAACATTGGATGAGGTAAATATTGTATCTTCTTTAAATTGAGGAAAACTAAATTTCTGTGCCCAGAATCACATGGCTGAGGACTCAGCAAGGCTAAGATAATGGCCCAGTGCTGATTATATAAGAGTAACTTTTAAACACAACATATATGGGACACCTGGGTGGCTCAGTGTTTGAGCATCTGCCTTTGGCTCAGAGCATGATCCCATGGTCTCCGGATCGAGTCCCACATCAGGCTCCCTGCATGGAACCTGCTTCTCCCTCTGCCTATGTCTCTGCCTGCCTCTCTCTCTCTCTCTCTCTCTCTCTCTCTGTCTCTTATGAATAAATAAATAAAATATTTAAAAAAAATAAAAAATAAAAAAAATCAACACAACATATAATTCCTCTTTCCTATGACACTTGTACCTTGCTACCATTACATTATTATAATTATTCTTCTCTCTTAGCAGCTCTTGCTATAACCCCAACAGTTTATGTATTATTTTACTTTGCTCTATATTAATATTATTTTTCATTTATTTATCATTTGTGTCATTCATATTTTCATAGTATATTCTTTACATTTTTGTTGCCATATCTTTTTGTATCTCTACTTATTCCTGTCTTCCAAAATATGTCAAATGGGACAAAATGTATCCTAAAATGTAATAAATAATTTGAAAGATACATTCTTCTTTACTTTTTTGTTTAATATTTTAAAATTCCATGTTGCTACAAAATTGTCTCCTTTTATTTATATACTTAAACAGAATATTGCTTTTCTACATCTGATATATTGCATTGAAACACTAGGGGTCTCCTGATGAAAACCAAAATTTGAACATCCTTTACCATAAACTTTTATTTCTGGCTAAAATGACCAAGGGGCTACTATCCAAGTTACATATAATTTATTGTATATAATGGCAGCATAATAAAAAATAATGAGGTTTTCTATAGTGTAAAGGATTCCCATGTTGTAGATGAGAATATTTGATTTTTCTCTCCAGTCCAGTGAATATTATGGACTTAATCTTTAGTTTAGAGTGTTTGGAACAGTCAGACTAGCAGACTAGGTCAGTTTTGACCCTAACATTGTATAAATGGTTAGAGATCATTCACTTATTGTTTTACTTTGGCCCATTGAAATAAATAGCTTGGGAAAATTAAGCAATATTGCATCCTTTCTTTGTACAATCTTAAGTTTAATCAAGAATTTGATTCTTAACCTGAATAATATTCAGAAAACTTCTATTTACCTTCAATATGGAAGGCTAAACATTTCAGCGTTTATGAGAGGGGCCAAACTGAGTTTGGCAGTACAGATGCGTCTTGGTACATTCTCTATCACTAGAGAAGGCTTCAAGGTGTGACACCATCAGAAGAGTTTCAGATGGGTTGAAATGATCACTGCCTCTCCCTGACTGGTCTCCAGGCCAGCAAATGGCAGTGGAATACTGGGAGGAAAAGAAATTCTCTACTTTCTGCTTTTGGTTAGTAAGTAAAATAAATAAATAATAATAATAATAAAAGTATGTATGTATGTATGTATTATCTATCTATCTTAGACCCTGAAAATTTTGAGTGATTGTTTCATATACACAGAGTAGAAAAGCTCAAGTACCATAATTCTATACACAGGAAAAGTGCAATAACAGTAACAGTAAAAGTAAGTGAAATAGGATCTAATGCTAAATGTACTTAGGGAGAGCACAGAAAATGTGTTCCTCAGGGGAACTGGAAAATGACATTGCTGTTTAAAAAAAAAAAAAGGTATGCTTAAATTATGTTTGTTCGCTCTCACTGCCTCTATCTAAGATGACAAACAAAATTCTCATGTAAAAAGTAGATGCCTGGAATTTTCTTCTTAAGTAATCATTCCAGAGGTCATTCTAGATTGTATTATCACATGTAAAGGATGAAATAGATAATTTCAACTTCTGATTATCTATTCGAATGAAAAAAATAATACATACATAAGAAAATTCAGTGATGTTTATACACATACATGTATATATGTGTTATATATAATATATTTGTAATTTAGAAAGAACTATTTGAATCTGTTAGTTTCATTAAATTTTAATATAGTACCATAAGTAGTTTAATGTTCTTCTCAGAAGTAAGTATAAACCAAACTTTTTTTTTTTTTTTTTTTTTTTTACAACCATACATTTTTGAAGCATCTAGGAGAAAACTCCCGATCTTTTGGTCTTGGAGACTCAAAAATTTGGAAGGAAATAAGCCAAATTATGCCTCCCTTTCATAAAGCCTTTGATCATATTCCTATAGAGTCATAGTACTTCAGACAGCCATTTGAAGATTAAATAATTAGAGAAAACCAAACCCGACTTATACATTGTGTTTTATGTTCTTCTCAGTACCATCTACTCTATCTAATTTGATCAAATTATTCCCTTGTTTAAAAAAAAGAAAAAAAATATATATATAATCCATGAAGGAAGGAGTATGCAGTGTTAAATCTATATAGGCCAGTTAACTTGTGTGGATACAAATCCTGCTCACCTAAGCTCCCAAAGGAAAGTAGATAGCCACAGGAGGAATCAGTACTTGCACAGATGAGTGTCTCAGTATGCTCGTCTCTGTATATGAAGAACAGATTTTTTTTTAAGATTTTTATTTATTTATTCATGAGAGAGAGAGAGAGAGAGAGAGAGAGAGAAGCAGGCTCCATGCAGGGAGCCCAGTGTGGGACTCGATCCTAGGACTCCAGGATCACGCCCTGGGCTGAAGGCAGGTACTACCTGGGAATCCTTTTCCTTTTTCGATTGTGGCAGTGGTAGATAAAAAGATGAGCCACCTGGGAATCCTTTTCCTTTTTCGATTGTGGCAGTGGTAGATAAAAAGATGAATCTGTAGGAACCTTAAAGAGGCAAAGGGCTTGGTTGGTATATGATCTGGTAGTTAGCAGCTAACATTGTAATGAAGAAGCAGGTCACTCGCTTCTAGCAGGAGATTTTACACCTGTGCTAGTTAGTATGAGAAGAATTGACATTATGTATTTTTTCAATTTACCATAGTACAATAAATACATGACCAACTATTTCTCCTGAACAGTTCAGACAAATTCCCTTTGGTCACCTAACTTGATTTTCTTATTAACCACTCCAAACATTTTATCGTAGACCCACAAGCCTATAGAGCAAAATCTTTGCAGCCTCTTGCTACCTCGTAATATGGGGAGGAAGAGTTATTTAGAGGGGAAATCATCACTGCTTCGTCATACATAAATAGTGATTGAATCCTTTGAGGAATGTGGAGGAAAGAGACCAGACGGGGGGGGGGGGGGGGGGCAGGAGGGAGAAGAGGGTAGCACATGGTCCTAAGGAAAGAAAGAAAACATAAAACATGGAGAAAGGCCACAGAAGGGGATTATAGGATAGGTATTTTGATATTTATTGATTGCATCAGTCTCCTGTCTAATGTATCTTAATTTCCTTTGTTCCATTATATGTCTGGTCCTAATCGTATTTTTGTAAAATGTAGAACTTGTAGAATTCATTGTATCAAACTATGATTTCTTTTATTATACTCAATTGTTATATGTACCAGTGGTTACATTTCCTCCATATGTGGATAATTTATTACATTGTTCTGTTTATAACATATGCAGACACAAAATAAAGAATACAAATGACACCTTCACAATTTGATTATGAAAGGTCTTTTTTTTTTTTTTTTACTTTTTTTAACAAGGAGCTTAGGTCCCCCACCCCTCTCGTTATGGTGTTTGCTGTGAATTAGCAAAGGATGGGCAGGCAGATAAGGAAGACAGAAAGCATAGTGGACTCAAAAAAATTGTGCTCATCATCATGTGGACGTGAGGAGATAGAAATATCCCTTCACTTGGACTGTCTAGAAAGAATTTATTAGTTTGCTTCACCTATGCTTACCTCTTTAACGTGCAGATCTTAAGACAAAGGAACCAAAACTAATTGGGTGGGCTCATGTTGTAAATTTGGCCAGAGCATTTTTACCATCTAATGCATTCAAGATACATCTCTAGGGGCACCTGGGTGGCTCGGTGGTTGAGCGTCTGTCTGCCTTTGGCTCAGGTCGTGATCCCAGGTTCCTGGGTTTGAGTCCCACAACAGGCTCCATGCTTCTCCCTCTGCCTGTGTCTCTGCCTCTCTCTCTACATCTCTCGTGAATAAATAAAGTCTTAAAAAAAATACATCTCTAACCAACAGATATTGAAATGAACATATATAAACTGACTATCAAACCAACAGCTTCTGTACTAGAGAACTCCATAGCTAAAAGAAGGAAAAGGAGAAGGAAGGGGAGAAGGAGAGGAAAGAGGAGGCGGAGAAGGAGAGAAAGAAGGAAGAAAGGTTTTTGTATGTGTTGTTTGTTGTTCAGCCTGACATCTATCTGATCATTTGGGTTACCAGCGGGTTGGAGGAGCCCGTGCTTACAAACCCACTGAAAATAATTGAGGTGGTTAGTTCAAGATATGGATTTAGTGGAATTGAGGTGGCTTCATAGGCCAGGGTCTGATAGCGAATGTCCTCGTGTACCTTGATTTCTGACCTCTTCATTCCATAGGGCTGTGGGGTTAGTTTAATACTCTAAGCATGGAAACCAATTGGATTAGTTGAGTTTCATCTTGCTCATGGGTATTTTTAATTTGGACTTAGGCAAAAAGTCTCTATGTTTAATATTTTCATTTAAGGTTGCTCTGATTCTTGAACCAAATTGCTGGCATGGCCTAATCACAGCCCAAGAAAAGCAGCAGGTCAAAGCTGTGATTTGTCTGCATAGTGTCCCAGCTCCTTGGGAAGCCCACGATCCCATTTACCAAAGTTAGTTATTATACTGGTTGAAAGGATGTGACTTTGACACAGTTTAAAGGTAAAAGTTCAAGTATTTTCACAATCAGAAGACATTTATACAGATGATATTTATTAAATAGCTTTGAGGTATGATGCTAAAGATAAATGAGATTAAAAACACTACAAAAATAATAGCTGGATATTTTTCTTTAGCTAAAGCCATGAGTCAGACTAGTTATTGCATAACTTTTTAAAAGTCATTAATTATTAGCAATAACTATTAGTAATAATTGTAAACTTTTTCAAAGTTTCTAAACATTCACTTCAAATGATACAAGATAATAATATTAACAACAATAGCAAGTGAATATAATGTCTTAGCGTTTTTTAAAGTGTCCTTAAAAGGTAGTGCCATATTTAAATCTCTCTCTCAAAAAAAAAATTTTTTTTTGTGATTGTTCAGGCAGATATCATTATGGTCATATCACCTGCATATTTCTGTTCAGTAAAATTTCCAACATCTCTTACAACTCATAGCCAGGTACAAAGCCCATCCTCTGATTTTTTCTTTCTTTCTTTGCTTGTCCCCATAACTCAAAAGTATTGATTATATTAATGAAAACCTTAATTTCTTGACAATTTGTAACTCTCTCCCCAAATAAATGTACTGAGAAAAATAATCACGTGTTTGAAATAAAATGGAATTGAAATATAAATAGAGTGTTAGTGGAAAAAAACAAATGTTAAGAATGGACTTTTCATTAAACTTAGATTAAATGTAAACTAACCTTAGTACATATCAACTATTTTCATTTTTTTGTAGCCAAAGATCTAAAAAAATTACTGGCATATAGTTGAAAGAAAAATGCTAATATTACTCCTCAGTTCATAGCAGTTATTTGGGAGTAATAGAGAGGCCCTGTTACTAGTTTAATCATGTTAAGTTTTCCTGTATCTTTTCCTCCCTGCTAGGAAAAGGAAGATGACAAATCAGACACTTCAAGTTCTCAGCAACCAAAAAGCCCGCAAGGTCTGAGTGACACAGGATACTCTTCTGATGGGATATCAAGTTCACTTGGTGAAATTCCAAGTCTTATTCCAAGTGACGAAAAAGATTTGCACAAGGGACTCAAAAAGGACTCTTTTTCCCAAGAAAGCAGCCCCTCCAGCCCCTCAGACTTGGCTAAGTTAGAGAGCACAGTCCTCTCCCTTCTGGAGGCTCAGGCAAGCACCCTCGCGGCGGAGAAGCCCCACGGGAACAGCCAGCCTCCGGAGGTTTGTTGCGGGCTGCCCGTGGGTTCCCGGGCGGAGACCCCGGCGGCGGGACAGGAGCTGGCGAGACGCGCAGGGGAAGAGGAGCCTTCCACGCAGGACGGCCGCCAGGACGTGCCTTCCACGCAAGACGGCCGCCAGGATGTCCCTTCCATGCAGGACGGCCGCCGGGACATGCCTTCCACACAGGACGGTCGACGGGACATGCCTTCCACGCAGGACGGGCCCCGGGACGTCCCTTCCACGCAGGACGGGCGCCAGGACGTCCCTTCCATGCAGGATGGTCTCCGACACGTCCCTTCCACGCAGGACGGGCGCCTGGACGTCCCTTTCACGCAGGACGGTCTCCGAGATGTCCCTTCCACGCAGGATGGGCGCTGGGACGTCCCTTCCACTCAGGACGGCCGCCGGGACGTGCCCTCCACACAGGACTACGGAGGGCAGTTGGCGTGGGTCGGGGCCGCGAGGCCCCTAAGGCCGTCCCCCGAGTGCGCGGAGGGCCGCAGCGACAGCGAGAAGCCCCCGGGGCCCCCGAGAGAGCGCGGGGCCGGCGCGGGCTCGTCCAGCAGCGAGGACGGTAGGCGGGAGGACAGCCCGGGCTCCGGGGATGACGGCGGCCTGGGAGGCGAACCGGCCGCGGACGCGAGCGCCGATGAGGACGCCTCGGGGTCCGAGGGCGAGGAGCCCCCCGGCAGCCAGCTCCCGGACGGGCGCAGCGCCGACGGCCGCCCGAGGGAAGAGCCCAGGGGCAAGGCGAGGGCGGCCGCTGGCAAGCACCGGCGAGCCAGCCGCAGGAGCACCGCAAGCCTCGACGGCGATGCGGGACGACGCCACTCGTGGCACGATGATGACGATGACACGTTCGACGACAGCCCCGAGCCGAGGTACAGAGAGACCACGAGTCAGGACAGTGACGAGCTCATCGTGGCCGGAGGAGGCGGCCTGCGGCGCTTCAAGACCATAGAGCTGAACAGCGCGACGGCGGAGCGCTACGGCCCAGAGCCCGCGCGCAGAGCCGCAGTGTTGGACTTCGACGAGGAGCCAGAACTGGAAATGGAGAGCCTGACGGACTCTCCAGAAGACAGGTCACGGGGGGAAGGGTCCTCCAGCCTTCACGCTTCCAGCTTCACTCCCGGCACATCCCCGACGTCGGTGTCCTCCCTTGATGAGGACAGTGATAGTAGCCCAAGCCACAAAAAGGGAGAGAGCAAGCAGCAACGGAAAGCTCGGCACAGGTCGCACGGCCCCCTTCTGCCCACCATTGAGGACTCCTCAGAGGAGGAAGAGCTGAGAGAGGAGGAAGAGCTGCTGAAGGAGCAAGAAAAGCAGCGGGAATTGGAACAGCAACAAAGAAAGACTTCTAGTAAGAAATCAAAGAAAGACAAAGATGAACTTCGAGCTCAGAGGAGGAGGGAGAGACCAAAGACCCCACCCAGTAACCTCTCTCCCATTGAAGACGCATCTCCCACAGAAGAGTTACGTCAGGCTGCAGAGATGGAGGAGCTCCATCGGTCCTCTTGTTCCGAATACTCACCTAGCATAGAGTCAGACCCGGAAGGTTTTGAAATAAGCCCAGAGAAAATAATAGAAGTCCAGAAAGTGTATAAATTGCCCACAGCTGTGTCTTTGTACTCCCCAACCGATGAGCAGTGTCTCATGCAGAGAGAAGACGGCCAAAAGGCATTAAAAAGTGCTGAGGAGATGTATGAAGAAATGATGCACAAACCCCACAAGTACAAGGCTTTTCCAGCTGCAACGGAACGAGATGAAATGTTTGAAAAAGAGCCTTTGTATGGAGGGATGTTAATAGAGGACTATATTTACGAATCTCTAGTGGAGGACACATATAATGGTTCGGTAGATGGTGGCCTACTAACGAGGCAAGAAGACGAAAACGGCTTTCTGCAACAGAGAGGGAAAGAGCAAAAAGTAAGGATTCCGGAACAGATTTATGAAGATCCTATGCAAAAAATAACAGACCTCCAGAAAGAGTTTTATGAATTGGAAAGCTTACATTCTCTTGTGCCTCAAGAAGACATCGTTTCAAGCTCTTACATTATCCCAGAAAGCCACGAGATAGTGGATCTGGGTAGTATGGTAACTTCCACCAGTGAAGAAAAGAAGTTACTAGATGCCGATGCTGCCTATGAAGAGCTCATGAAGAGGCAGCAGCAGATGCAGTTCCCACCTGGGTCCGGTCCATCCCAGCCCCCCATCACGGATGACATGACAGAATCTACTGTGGACTTTGACAGGATGCCCGATGCTTCTTTGACATCAAGTGTTCTCTCGGGAGCATCTCTCACAGATTCCACCAGCAGCGCAACGCTCTCCATCCCCGATGTCAAAATAACCCAACATTTTTCAACAGAAGAAATTGAGGATGAATATGTAACTGATTATACAAGGGAGATTCAAGAGATAATTGCCCATGAGTCACTGATTTTGACCTACTCCGAACCTTCAGAAAGTGCCACATCTGTCCCGCCCTCTGACACACCCTCTCTCACATCATCTGTGTCTTCAGTTTGTACCACAGATAGCTCCTCACCCATCACTACCTTGGATAGTATAACCACAGTTTATGCGGAGCCAGTGGACATAGTGACTAAGTTTGAAGATTCTGAGATTTCTTCATCAACATATTTTCCCGGCAGCATTATCGACTATCCGGAAGAAATAAGTGTATCTTTAGCTCGGACTGCCCTACCCGATGGAAGAGCGAGTGCTGATCATATCGTGATTTCCTTATCTGATATGGGACCGCCTCTCAAACCTGTAGGAACTGAACCCGAGGGGCTCATTGCTGACACTATTTCCACTGACTTATCTACATCTGAAAAAGACCCAGTGAAGAAAGCCAAGAAGGACACCGGGAATGGAATTATTCTTGACGTTTTGGAAGCTTACAGAGATAAAAGGGAGAAGTCTGAGGTTGAACCCACAAAAATTGGCTTATCTGAAACCGGGTTTGATCAGCCTCCTTCTCCCGCTATTGCAGTGGAGGAGCAGGTTCCAGTGACACGCTTGCTGTCTGGACAGGTCTTTGATCAAGCTAAACCTGCACCTCCCTTGCCATCTGGCAGCCCTTCTCTTAGCTCTCTTCCAACTAAAACTCGTCCATTCTTTAGAAGTTCTTCTGTGGATGCATCAGCCCAACCTCCTCCGCCTCCTCCCCCTCCCCCTCCTCCTCCTCCCCCACCCCCTCCTCCTCCTCCTCCACCCCTTCCTCCACCAACCTCACCTAAACCAGCTGTTCATCCTAAAAAAAAGGTAATCGCTACAGCTCCGGTGACTCTAACTCCCACAGCTACACCGCCAGCTGATGGTGTTACTGCAGCAGAGGCCGCGGCCATCCCAAGAGGTAGTGGGTTACCTGTAACAAAAATATGTACCCCTGCACCTCCTCCTGTTCCTCCTAAACCATCTTCCATCCCGTCTGGCCTTGTGTTTACACACAGACCTGAGCCAAGTAAACCTCCAATTGCCCCCAAACCAGCAGTTCCTCAGCTTCCAGTAACGACACAAAAACCAGCAGATACACACCCCAAACCGGCAGGTCTATCTCTGACTTCAAATATGACACTAAATTTAGTGACTTCAGCAGATTATAAATTACCTTCCCCTACATCCCCACTATCCCCTCACTCTAACAAGTCCTCCCCGAGATTTTCCAAATCCCTCATGGAAACCTATGTGGTTATCACGTTGCCATCTGAACCCGGGACTCCAACAGATTCTTCAGCCAGTCAGGCAATCACCAGTTGGCCCCTGGGGTCACCCCCCAAAGACCTGATTTCCATCGAACCAGTGTTTTCTTTAGTTCCTCCTCTGACCACTGCGGGAATGCCCAGTTCTGCAGCACCAAGCTTGTACCTCTCAGGATCTCTGGGGACATTGTCTGCTCTCCCGGTCACAACCTTGTCTTCGTTTCAAGCAGCCCCAACCTCGGGGACACAGTTTTTCACAGCTGAAGTTTCTCAGGCCAAGGTTTCAGTGGCCAGAAGTGCAGTCCCCGGTGTTGGTCTCAGCACTGTCCCGATCTCAACTCCCCCAGAGCCTCTTGCTCTCGACAAGCGTCAGCCTAAGGAAAACGGGAAGGTGCAGCTTGTGGGCGATGCCATTGATTTGCGAACGGTACCAAAAGGAGAGGTGCAGGTGCCTGACAAGGGTGTGGATCTTTCCGCCGCCACCATAGATCTGAAGAGGCAGAGCGCTGCAAGTGACGTTTATGGCAGGCAGATTAGTGCTGTTCAGCCCTCCGTTATAAATCTCAGCACAACTCCGTCAGCAGCGATGCCGATGGCCCTGCTCACGGAGTCGGCGACCGTCGTCGCGGGCACGGCTGGTTCAAGTCACACTGTGGCCTCGGAAAGCCTGGTGGGCCTAGAACGTGGGACGACCGCACCGCTCCAGCTCACGACATCAAAGCCCGCTGAGCCCACGTACAAGATGCCAAGTGGCCAGGCCTTCCCTGCCGCTAGGGAGGACGCGCCGATAAACTTATCTTTAGGCCCTTCGGCACACCCGGTGACATCGGCTCTTCCAAAACCTGTCACTGTGCCTCCTGCTGGTGTCACAAATGGATGGACTGATAGCATCACATTGCAGGGCATCCCTGATGGGGAAGTGGTGGACCTCAGTACAACAAAGTCGCACAGAACAGTTGTGACAATGGACGAATCCACTTCGGGTGTGGTGACCAAGATAGTGGAAGATGATGACAAGCCTGTTGATCTGACTGCAGGAAGAAGAGCCGTGTGCTGTGATATGGTTTACAAGTTACCCTTCGGAAGGAGCTGCACGGCACAGCAGCCTGCCACTACTCTTCCTGAGGATCGTTTTGGCTATAGGGATGACCACTATCAGTACGATCGATCAGGGCCCTATGGTTATAGAGGGATTGGGGGAATGAAACCTTCCATGTCCGACACTAATTTAGCAGAAGCTGGACATTTTTTCTATAAGAGTAAAAATGCTTTTGATTATTCTGGAGGCACTGATGCAGCAGTAGATCTGACTTCAGGGAGAAGTACTACAGGTCAGTATGATGTGGCAACAGACCTTTCCTTGAAATGTCGTTATGGTGTCCCTCATCTCATTTCAGGATGAAAGATGTGGTCCCTTTTCCAATTTTGTTACCTTTTCTCTTGCTTTGGATGTTTTGGCAACATATTTTGGAGTCCATGCGCACTTTCATTTCTTCGTTTTTTGTTTTTTTTTTTAATTTGTTCTGCCCAGCATCGCCTGCATGTGCCTGCATGGTCAACATCGCTTTTATTCCGCATCTGATTAGGTTAACCTGTGGATTTGCATGCCGTCCCATTCATTATGTTCGTCAAGATTGAGAGGGCTTTCAAACCCAAAAAGCATCATTCGTTCTGGGAACCAGACTGTAACTCTACCCTGTGTTTCAGGTGAGGTAATGGATTATTCAAGCAAGACCGCAGGTCCCTATCCAGAAACACGGCAAGTCATTTCAGAAGTTGGGATTAGTACCCCACAGTATTCCACAGCAAGAATGACTCCACCTCCAGGATCCCAGTATGGTGTGGGGAGCGTTCTGAGGTCATCAAATGGTGTCGTCTATTCTTCAGTAGCAACCCCAATTCCCTCCACATTTGCTATCACCACACAACCTGGCTCAATTTTCAGCACCACGGTGAGGGATTTGTCTGGCGTGCACACAGCTGACGCTGTGACTTCGTTATCCGCTCTGCACCAGAGCCAGCCGATGCCTAGATCCTATTTCCTAACAACAGGTGCCTCTGAAACAGACATCGTGGCACCTGGTATTGATATCAGTGCCAGTTTGCAGACCCTTACGATGGAGACTCTGACTGCTGAGACGATAGACTCGGTTCCCACTTTAACCACAGCATCCGAAGTGTTTTCTGAAGTGGTGGGAGATGAAACTGCTATTTTAATTGTACCTGAGGAAGATAAACAGCAGCAGCAGCTCGACTTGGAGCGTGAGCTCCTGGAACTGGAGAAAATTAAGCAACAGCGTTTTGCCGAGGAACTAGAGTGGGAGCGTCAGGAAATTCAAAGGTTCCGGGAACAAGAAAAGATCATGGTTCAAAAGAAGCTGGAGGAGCTGCAGTCTATGAAGCAGCACCTTCTCTATCAGCAAGAAGAGGAGCGGCAGGCCCAGTTCATGATGAGGCAGGAGACCTTAGCTCAGCAACAGCTACAGCTGGAGCAGATCCAGCAGCTGCAGCAGCAGCTTCACCAGCAGCTGGAAGAGCAGAAGATTCGCCAGATCTACCAGTATAACTACGACCCTTCCGGAACTGCGTCTCCCCAAACGACCACAGAGCAGGCGATGCTGGAAGGGCAGTATGCTGCCCCGGAAGGGAGTGCGTTCTGGGCCCCTGAGGACGCCACCACCACCGCCTCGGCCGTCGTGGCGATCGAAATTCCCCAGAGCCAGGGCTGGTACACGGTGCAGTCTGATGGTGTGACCCAGTACATCGCCCCACCTGGCATCCTGAGCACCGTCTCAGAAATCCCTCTGACGGAGGTGGTGGTCAAGGAGGAGAAGCAGCCCAAAAAGAGAAGTTCTGCAGCAAAAGCCCGTGGACAGTATGAGGAAATGGGGGAACCCGATGACCCCCGCGGCTTTAAAAAGATAGTGGACAGCGGCGTGCAAACCGACGACGAGGACGCAGCAGACCGGAGCTATGTGAGTAGGAGGCGGAGAACCAAAAAGAGTGTTGATACAAGTGTCCAAACTGATGATGAAGATCAGGATGAATGGGATATGCCTACTAGAGCGAGGAGGAAAGCTCGAGTAGGCAAGTACGGGGACAGCACTGTGGATGCTGACAAGAGCAAACCCCTTTCCAAGGTCGCCAGTATAGCAGTTCAGACAGTAGCCGAGATTTCTGTGCAGACTGAACCCGTTGGAACCATAAGAACACCGTCAGTACGCGCACGCGTGGATGCCAAGGTAGAAATAATTAAACACATTTCAGCCCCTGAAAAGACTTACAAAGGGGGCAGCTTAGGATGTCAAACAGAAGCAGATTCAGACACACAGAGTCCTCAGTATCTGAGTGCCACCTCTCCACCCAAAGACAAGAAACGCCCAACACCTTTAGAGATTGGTTACTCATCTCACCTTCGGGCAGATTCCACATTACAGCTGGCTCCTTCCCCACCCAAATCTCCAAAAGTCCTTTATTCACCCATCTCACCACTTTCACCAGGCAAAGCCTTAGAATCAGCCTTTGTACCTTATGAAAAACCCCTCCCTGATGAGATAAGTCCACAGAAAGTACTGCATCCAGACATGGCTAAAGTGCCCCCAGCAAGTCCTAAGACAGCCAAGATGATGCAGCGGTCCATGTCTGACCCCAAGCCTCTGAGTCCAACAGCAGATGAAAGTTCCAGGGCTCCTTTTCAGTATACCGAGGGCTACACGGTAAGAGTGATTCTTTTTAGTTAGAAGACAATAGATGAGTTGATGTTAAGCGTGTGTTTGCAGACTTGCGGAGGCAGTGAGGCTCCTGCGACCTTAGAACCTGATACTGCAGTTTAGGGAGGATTATTTCATTTGAAATTTGGGGAAAAACCAGGAAAGTATACGTCCATTTAGAGATACCAAAAAAAGAAGGCACCTTATGTGAGCAGAATGAAAAAGAAGTGCATTACTGTATGGTTCCCTGAGATTGAAAGTTTCATTCTGACCTTGAAATCTCCCAAGTGTCCGTTGTAGACTGTGATTTCCAGGAGTATAATTAATATTCATATTCAAGTATGATGGAATAAATACTGAGCATAAACAGATAAGGTGAAGGACGGCCCTAAATTTAGGCCCATGGACCCTGGAAATCTTCATTGGGAGGGTCCTTGGAGATCTTCCAATCAGTTTTGTCTTCCTCCAGCCAGAATATTTTCAGAAAAGGGCTTAGAATATTTACTGTTCAAAAGAGAGCATTTCTAGAGAAGGCAGATGAAAGAGTAATATAATTTCATAGTTCATCTATGCTTGTTTAGTTTCTGGCAACTTTCTTAAATCTAACCTCAGGTAAACCTTAATTCCAGGGCTTATAGAAGCAAAAAAGAATTTTTATGTTTCTTTGGATAATAGCCATTGATTATTTTAAAATATAGCGGTATGCTTCAAAGGAGAAAAAACGTAGGTATGTTGGACACATTTGTGAGGATCTCTCTAGCTGAGCTAATAAGAAATGGTAATAATCAGCTAGAAAAACAAGTGTATCCTACCTTTAAAATCTAATATAATACTCTTGAGAAGGCTGTCGATAAATATGATAGTTCAATTTAGATAAGATCCACCTTCAGATTAAAAGTTCCCTCAATTTACTGGTGTTTGAACTCCAGATTTTCAAACTCTAAAGCTTCTAAATAGACTTTTCTGAGACACTGTTATATTTCCGCTGGCCCATGTATATTAGACATTATGGCTGTGGGCTGGGAATATGTCATCAAATATGACTGCAAGTCTATTTATAGGTATGTAGACATCTCTATAGGCATATTAAAAATTACAAATTCATATCTTTTAGTTTCATAGTGACATTTTGTTATTACGTATTTTCTTAAGCAGTATGTCCCCACATGAAGTAAAATTGTCTTCATGTGGGGGTCAGAGGTCATAACATGAAGTCAGGAAAGCACTGGTGCATTGAGATTTCATTCAGTTTACAGAAAGTTATTTTTTTCTATGGCTTTGTTTCCAGAATTAAATCTGTTGTGAGAAGTGATTTTCAATTCAGCTATGTGTATAAGTGTTTTTATAGCAGTGGCATCTAGATTCGCCTAAAGAGTTATTTGGAAACTTGGAAAATGTGGTTTTTGACAGGACTTTAAAGTAATATACCATTTACGTCCTCAGAAAGAATAGACTTTCCTAGTTGATGTATTGATTATTTACTTAATATATAGCCCTGTACCCTTAATTCATATAAACTCAGTTAAAGAAGAGGTTGAAGTTGTATTTTTTTTTTCACAGTATTCACCTTCAGACTTAGAAGTGTGAAATGAAAGATACCAGGAGTTATGTGGGTTGTATTCAAGGTGATGATACTGATTAACTACCTAATCCCAAAGGAAGTTGGGTAGAATTACGAAATAATTTCTGAGCCTGAAAAATCCTAGGTGGATTGAGCTCCTGAAGTTCAGTAGTTCCTTTTCCTAATCAGTCCAGCTCAGTGCTTTAATATGGAATAAGCTCAACTCAAAGATACTGTTTTATTTCATGCACAAGGTAGACCATTTTGTGTACAGGTAATGTTTTTGGCACCTTAGATACTGTGATTCGAACATGTGACTTTTATCATTGGTTTTTTTGCCCATTTCTAGACATGCTTTGAGTCTTTTGTAAAAAACTAAATTCCTTCATTATAAACATGGATTAGTTGTTTCGAAAAGCATAATCTTCTAAGTGATATTCGTAGTGATATGGGTTTAATTTAAGAAGTTTAGCTCAGTAATTTACATACTGTTAATTTTCTCAGACTAGTAAAGTTGAGAAGAATCACACCATTCAGTAGCCACTGGGACAACATAGCATAAAATAGCGTGCTGTAAGGTAGCAGGAAAGAGAAGTTCTATCCTATATGTGATTCTGTGGTCAGATCTCTTTTTTTTCTGGAAGTGTGAGGAAATGTTTCAAAGAACACGTTCTGAAACATGAGGGTGAAATCTCTGTTGGACCCTGAAGACAAAAAAGGAGGTCCCTCTAAATAGAGGAAACAGACTATGCAAAGGTTCGTACTGATGAACAAGCAAAAGGAAAGAGGAGGAAGAAGAGGTTTACTATAAAACTGGAAAAGTAGTAAAGAGCGTATCACTGGGAATCTAATTTGCTGAGTTACTGTTTGGATTTCCTTTCCATGGTCATCAAGAGATTAGACCTAAGCCACCATCTTTTTTTCTTTCTTTCTTTCTTTTTCTTTCCACACTCCATAGCTTAAACTCTCCAGTAGATCCTCATTGAATTCAGAATATCTTAGACATTTCTTAACAGGGACCCATATGATCTTTTCTCTGCCTGTCTCACAACCTCATCAGTCGCTCCCCACATTTGCCCCCTCCTCTTGCTCTGCTCCCACCACTGACCTTGCCATTTGCTGGATGTGCCAACCTCATCCTCGTGCCAGCCCTGTGTTGGGATCTTACTCTCTCTCTCTCTCTCTCTCCTCAGATCTTTGTCTGGCTTATTCCTGTGTATAGGTTTCTGCTTAAGTTTTACTACCACAAAGAGGCTCTCCTTACCTCATTCCTGGGGTGCCTGAATGGCAGTCAGTTAAGTGCCAGGCTCTTGATTTTGGCTCAGGTCATGATCTCAGGGTCCTCATTGGGCTTTGCACTGAGCATGGAGCCTGCTTGGGATGCTCTCTCTCCCTGTCCCTCTGCTCCCTACCCTGTGCTGTCTCTCTCAAATAATAATAACAATGATGATGATGATGATGATAATAATAATAATAATATAAAGCTCTGTATTGTACCTTTTGTTTCTTCACAGGCAAATGTGGATCATTTCTTGCTTGATTGGTTTGGTTTTGGTTCTCTTTCCATATTCACTTTTTTGTCTTAGTAACTATCTCAGAAACTTTTTGGAGCACTTTAATTACTACAGGGTCAGATCTTCCATCCTAGAGTTTCAAAACATTTGTCTTAATTTTGCAATTTGGAATATCAGAGATTTAAATTTTATTCTATTCCTATAGGAATTCAACTATGTGACATGAGATCCTTTAACTTGCATGTGGTTTTTCCATCGTGGAACTTGGGTCTTGTCTTTGACACAGGAATTCTAAGGCAAAAGCATGCTTAGTGTTTAGTTAGTGTGTCACTGGCACTTTGAGTTCATGCTAAGCCCTAAGATGTCTTATATACTTAGTTAATTAGAATTAGCACTAATTAACATAAAATCACAGAATAATGTGCACACTGTGCATAAGTGAAGCAGGGAGTTATCTGAGATAATTCTGTGGAGTTATGTAATGTTCCCTAGTGTCTATAAGAGTGAACTCTATCCCTTTTCTAGACTTCATCATTCTGGTATCAAAGTCATAGCCTCAAAGCCAAAATCTATTTTTTGATAACATTTATGTATCCAGTTTTATCTTGTAGCCTACTTCCTTTTACAAATGTAAATTTTTAACTGAGTAAAGATGGAAAAACATTACTGCCTTTTTCCTTAAGTCCTTCAGATTCTCAAGAGATATAACAAAAACAGAGTCAATATTTATTCCTTCCCATGAGGTTAAGCTGTCTACCTAGATATGACTTGATAATGATGCATTTTCATCACAATTTAGAAAGAACAAAGGAAGAAGTATGTTTTCTAATGAAAGGAGTAGGTACACAATGATTTTCTCACTTTCATTAGTAGAACTCTTCCTCAACTAGAATGCTTAATGAAAGCCAAATAGTTAAAAATAGGTGGGTAGTGGTATAGAATGATACAATAACTATCTGTAATGATTAAATGAAGTAAATTTACCACTTTCCCATTCTGGCAACTGTAGATACCTAGTAATATTGATTCCCTTTCCTCAGGTTGACATTTGACAATATCTGTATGTTCTCAACACAAATTTGCCTACTGTCCCTTTAGGGCTTTACTTTATGGGTTGGTGCAAATAATTCTCAAATCTCCTAGTAACTATGTGGCTTTCATATTCTGTGGAATATATAATGCCACTTCTCTAGAAATATCAGATTCCTGTTCTCTATGATCATTTTAAATTTACTTTTCGGGGTAAATAAACCAGAGCACCAAATGTGTTCCTGATGCCCTTTATCTTTCTTATATATAATGAGATTGATTTACATCATGTCCCAGATGATCAATAACTTTAGGAAGGAAGGTTAATATAGCATTCTCTACAAAATCAGGAGCCAAAGTGACATTATCCATCGGGAGAAATAGCATTGTAAATTCAAAGAATTTGTTTGGTGCTGGAAGGAGTCTGATTCACTCAAAAGATTTCTTGATCTTAAAAAATACCATTTTTGAGTGATTTATTTAAAAAAAGACATGCATTTCCAAAATAGCACATTTTGCCAATGATGATACATACCACTTTTTGCACTAAAATAAGTTACATTTAAAATGTTACCACCTTTGTATGCCTTAAAAATCCAAGGTGAGTGTTAAAGCTGTTTTTTACTACCCTTAGACTTATTGAACAAGCACAGAGCTTTTTGAATAATAAGGCAAACTCCTTATTAAAATCTTTTTATTCTAGACTTTAAGCCAGGATCCTGTTGCAAAGCAGATGGTACTCATGAGCTGATTTTTACAAGAATATGTTTTGCTTCACTGATTGCTGTTTTGATAGCTATTTTTGAGATTTTTGGAACCCTTTAATATGTATTTCTGAAAGTAATTTCCATAACCTAAAGTGAAAAATTTTATTTCTGTCAATTTTATTTCTGTCAGAATATACAGAATTAAGAAATGACTGTGATGGCCAAGTATGATTTAAAATTAATGTCATTAGAGGTTGCTTTTTATTACTCTTTTTGAAAAACAAGATAAATCAGTCTATTAAAACTGACTTTGATGAAATTACCTGTTTTATAATGGTGGTATTTATGTATGTCAGTCAAGATTAGTCAGACATTAAAGATAGGTTTTTATAAATCATAATTACTCTTTCCTTAGCTCTATCTTCATTACTAATACATTTTTCTCATGATACTTCTTTATGATTAAAATCTTGTACTTGAAAATGCAACTATTCTACAGTTGAAATAAGAAATACTATTTTAAAGTGTTTTCCAAAATAAATGACAATAAAATAATAATTTATGGGGATTAATTATTAGGATATAAAAATAAAAACTAATGTGTGTATATATATATTGTATATACACATTATATTTTATACATTACATTTTATGTTATATACTTACATATATACGTATAAATGTCAGTGAGTGAAAACCAGAAAGTTTTTAGGTTGATCTCATCAATTTAGTGTTAAGTAGTTAACATTGCTATAGTCCCTATGTTAGGATTAATTTCAAAACAAAGTTTTTTAGACTGAAGGAGAAAAAATGCAGGTCATTGTATTATCTTTAACCAGACATCTGCATTTCAAAATATGCAAATAAGTATAATTAGAAGAAATATTTAAAATGTAACACTTAAACATTCAGACCTGCCAGTTTAACGCAGGGGAATTATGAATTAATAGAGCATTGATTTTTACTGGCACAGCTTAAAAACAGAATATTATTTAACATTAATTAATTTCTTAAATATATTATCATAGTATTCATTTCTGATCAATTCACTACACTTTCTTTTTTGGACAATTTGTAACTGACGTAACAATGAAGCTGCATACAAACTCTCCTAAATATATGCCCTCCTAATGTGCACTTTTGCATATTTGTAGAAATTTCTAAAAATTACTATATAATATTGTCTGATCTGCATTAACTATGACTGAAAAAATCAAGAAACAACTAAAATGATTATCATACAAAAATTTGGAATAGCTGATTTTATACTTTGAGGTATAAGGTATATAGAGGCATCACAATATATCCTAGTAGTTTTGTGACATTTCTTACATCATATTCAACATCAAAATACAAAAGTTCTTCCTTATGCATGGTTTTGCCTTCCATGGCTTCAGTTTGGATAGTCGACCACAATCCGGAAGCAGATGATTCTCTGAAGTATAATCAGAAGGCCAAGAGTAACCTACATCACAAGGCCTGTATCATTCACCTCACTTCATCCTATCATATAGGCATTTTATCATCTGGCATCATCACAAGAAGAAGGATGAGTATAGTACAAGAAGGTATTTTGAGAGAGAAAAACAGACCACATTCACATAATTTTTATTATAGTATGTTGTAATTTTCCTATTTTATTGTTAATTTCTTACTCTAACTTATAAATTAAACTTTCTCTTAGGTAAGTAGGTATAGGAAAAGACAGTAGGGTTCAGTACTATCCATGGTTTCAGGCATCCACTGAGGGTATTGGAACATGTCTCCTCTGGATAAGGGAGGACTAGTGTCTACAGATGTATATGCATATATGTCCATATATAAAATATTTCATGTTTTTGTGGCCTCATATAACTAATAAAATATTTTCACATGCAGTTGCTTGGTTGAGATCCAAACCACTCATTTTCTGTAGGCTTTACATTATTTTATACCATAGTCTAAAATGAGGAGACTGAAGTTCCATACCCAGCCCCTATACTCAGCCAAGATTAATTCCATTTGCGTCACATAAGGCCTTGGATTTAACAGGGTTTTCTTTGGGTACTGTTCTGTGTCTTGAATTATGTGTAGAGTTTGAATTAGGAGAGAACTAGAACAAGTGTGGTGAGTTAAACGGAGTCTTCAATGAACTGACTAACTTAAACAACATTAGTTTATTTATTTAGCCTGAAGCTGTAAACAACAAAGGGATTTTTAAAACCTGTCTTATTTCAACCTGAAGCACAAGGTGCAAGGGATTCAAATTAAAACAGCCAAAAAATTGAACCTTAATGCTTAAAAACAGTATAAGAAATCATGAAGCTAGATTTTATAGAACTACTTTTGAAGAATTTTTTTGATTGAAAAAATTTTGTGGGGACACCTGGGTGGCTCAGTGGTTGAGCATCTGCCTTTGGCTCAGGTTGCGATCCTGGGGTCCTGGGATGGAGTCCTACATTAGGCTGCCTGCAGGGAGCCTGCTTCACCCTCTGCCTATGTCTTTGCCTCTCTCTGTGTCTCTCATGAATAAATAAAATCTTCAAAAAATTTTTTTATGAAATGGCAAATAAAAACTAGTCTTTGTGAAGAACAATAAATAACCCTCTTAAGGAAACAAAATTTCAGTAGAAATAGATTTGTAATAGAAGATGATTATACTTGTCATTTCTCCTTTCTCCTCTAGTGAATGATTATGTATGTTTATGAAAAATTACATATATACAAAAATTGTTTGGGCTCTCTAATAAGCCATTTTAGCTACATGAATAAATTACTGTTAGTAGGTTGAACCACATTTTAATTTCTGATCTACTAGGTAGTATATTTTACCATGACAGGAACAAGGCAAGTCCTCATTGTTCGTTTTTATTTTTATTTTTTGGGGGAAAGCTCAGCCATAATCACAGAGCTCAGCCTCTAGGCCTAGAAACTACTTAGATGACTTAGTCATTTACTTCTTTGAACCTTGATATGAAATCTCTGCTGCAAGTACTAATTACTGCTAATTGTAGAGAATTTTATAATACTTCGTGAAAGACTTGACCTCACAATATTAATTTTACTTTTGATGTGAATAAATGTGCATGAATTTCTTCAGAGTGTTGTATTAAAACAATAGAAATGTTTGTAACAGGAAAAACAATGTTATAGTTAAAAAAAGCTTCTTTGCTAGTGGTTTTGCAGTTCTTCCCTTTATGGCAGGACCTGATGCCTATAAATGCTCACTCAAATGCACAGCAATCAATAAGCTTAATTTTCATTAATTATCCACTTGGAAAATCATTTAATTACCCATCCATGTATACCTTTATTCTCATGTAATTGAATGTGTAGTATTGAGAATTGGAAAGACAATTTAACCTCTTAAAATTTCTAGTAAATATTTAGTAAATATATTTTCATATATGTATAAGCCCATGAGTTTTGTCTTCTAGCAGACTAAGATAGTCCTTGCCAATTTTTTAACTTAACTGCCTTCTTTTATTGCTTGTTTATAGTGTTGTCTTTCTAAAGACTCAAATGGTTAAGCAGCTGATAAGGAATAGGGCCATAATCAAGTACTGTCTGAGGAAAATTTCCTCTTTAATTTGTGGGGAGCTATTTCACATGATTTGGAAAATAAATGATTGATTATGAAAAATAAATACTTAATTCATTGCAAACACATGTAGATGAAAAGCAACTCTGAACTACTTTAATGCCACATTCCAAGATTGTGTTCTATGCCCAAGGATGGATAATCAGTCGATGAAAGAGAAACAAAAAACAATAGAGATTTCTGTGATGTTGTGTTTAGGCTTTTCAAGAGTCTAAATGTAAAATATCTTTATTATCCCAAGATAATTCTTTAGTAGGTACTTTGCACCACTATTAAAATAGTCATTATGTTTTTCATGACTTTTTTGTTTTTAAAGATTTTATTCATGAGAGACGTGGAGAGAGAGGCAGAGACATAGGCAGAGGGAGTTGCAGGCTCCATGCAGGGAGCCTGATGCAGGACTCGATCCCAGGACCCTGGGATCATGACCTGAGCCAAAGGCAGATGCTCAACTGCTGAGCCACCCAGGCGTCCCTGTTTTTCATGACTTTTGACAGGTAGTTATTGAATCATTCCTCAAATTGCTAATGACCCAGGGCTCACATATCACATAAGTGGTCAATCATAATTCCAATACACTGTGTGGAGAAATGTAGCATAATTAGAAATTTACACTTTACAGCATTTGAAATCAAGTTAATTTTCTTGTGATGAAAGATTGCCACTGAGAAAATATTTTATAGGAACATAGGAGGTCACTAATATTTCTCTTTTTGGATCAATAATTGTTATCAAAATGGAATAATTCTTGGGCAGGCAGTACTCCCATATTCAGTGTGCAAGAGCGTAAAGAAAAGGTTGCTGAAAAGAAAAATGAGAACATGTATTTTATTTTTTTATTTATGTTTCTGTTTTAGGATAAAATTTCATGTTAATTCCTGGAAACTTTTATTAACTTTATTATTCTACTGCAGATTGTCCACATAAACTATTTAACACATTTTCAGATAAGGGAATATATTCATTATTTGAGAGTGGCGAAGCAGAGCTGTGAATGATGCTTTGCCCTTGAAGAAGGAATCAGCATTAGATTATGATTCCTGGCATCCGGTGTGCTAGTCCAAAAACCATTTAAAAGTTAAATGAGAAAAAAGGAGGCATCGGTGTTCATTTTCCAGTGTTCTGATATGTTATTTGAATTCTTATGCTATCAAGTTTTCATAGCCTATAGGGTGTGTGAATGCTTTTAAATTACTTTGTTTCTCTTTATGCTTACTTATCATCAAGCCTTCTTTCTGCCTAGCTAAGAGCATATAAACAGAATATGTTTTGCTGCCCTAATAAATTTTTGAAGTAGTAACTACAGAAAGAGTGCTTTTAAACTTAGTAATAATAAGAATGTTAGGAGATTAAAAGGAAGAGAAAAAGGAGGTCATCCGTAGCTTTAAGCATTTTCTTTTCTCCTAGGAAAATAACCAAGAAAACGTAATGTTAAGTGAAGCCGCAAACTAGTTAAGAAAGTTATCTGGATTTTCACACAGCAATGTGTCTTTCTAATGAAAACATAGAATTTAGAAATATGTCTTCTGAAACCATTAATATCCTCACTTTAATTTTTACACCCTTGTAGTTGGTAGACATTTGACTTTACAGCACTGAAATATCAGAATGTCGTGTTTCTTTAATCCTCTAAAACAAATTAATCATTTATATATTGTTCACTGAAGTTTTGGTCATGGTCTAGGCCTCTACAGACCTTTAAAGACAACAACTTTTCCATTTTTATGTCAAACTTGGCAAATTGGTGCCTTACGTGATTTTTAAGGCCATGATTCTTAAAAGTTCTATCATTGGCACCACCATCTAACTAGATTTTAAATGTGTCTGTACAGAGATAGGGGTTAAGTTTGGGTGGCATTCTATAACTCAAATGGTCCCTTAGCAAAGCTCTCAGATTCTGGATATGGCACAGGCCTCTGTTCATGCAACTAAGAAGGGAGAACAACTCTTGTTACTTTACTCTCTTACGGCAAAAAGAACAAGACAACAAAGTTTTCAATAAATTATTCAGCCACACCATGATATATCTTTCATATATATTTTAGTTTTAGTATAATATGAAAGTAAGTTTAGGTGGCATTGCTTAATTGCAAACAACTGAGTCTGTCCATATGTAATAGTGTGGCTGGTTACTAAATTTGTAAAAATTTATGAAAAGGGATTCACGTTTTTTTTTTCACATTTACCTAGCAATGAGCATTTCAAACATGCAAATGGAATACTACTGCCAAAATTAGACAGTCTTTAAAAGCATATCAGAACATACTTACTCATGTGAGGAGTACATTTTATCATATTTGAGTTAACTATACAAAAGCCTTTGTGTAGTTCAGGGATTTAATACAGTTTAGAAAGTTAAAGATTTTTATTTTCTTTCTATTTTTAAAGATTTATTTATTTATTTATTTATTTATTTATTTATTTATTTATTTATTTATTTATGATAGACACAGAGAGAGAGAGAGAGAGGCAGAGACACAGGCAGAGGGAGAAGCAGGCTCCATGCTGGGAGCCCGATGCGGGACTCGATCCCGGGACTCCAGGATCACACCCTGGACCAAAGGCAGACGCCAAACCACTGAGCCACCCAGGAATCCCCTGGATTTTTTTTTTCTATTAGAAATAATAATGAAAAAAAAGGAAAAAAAAAGAAAGAAATAATAATGAAGACATGTAAAATAATTGTGACTAGTAGAGTTTATTATAAAGCAAGGCATAGTGTTTTTTAACAGATGCAAGAAATTGTAGCTTAGATTTTAATATTTTTTAATGATTTATTTTAGAGAGAGAGCAGGGGCAGGGAGGAGAGGCAGAGAAAGAGAGAAAGTCTCTAACCCATTCTTGACTGACTGCCGAGCCTAACACAGGGCTCTATCTTACGACTTTGAGGGTTTTTTGTTTTTTTTCCACTTTCTTGATGATTACCTTTGATGGACAAAAGTTTGAAATTTTGATGAAGTTCCATTTATCTGTTTTTTCTTTTGTTACTCATATGTTTGATGTCATATCTAAATCTAAGGTCATAAAGATTTACTTCCATGTTTTCTCTAGAGTTTTATGGTTTCAGATCTTTTATTTATGTAGTTAATCAGTTTTGAGTTAATTTTTGTATAGGGTATGAGGTATGTATCCAACTTCATTCTTTTGCATCTGGGTATACATCATCATTTGTTGAGGAGATTATTCTTTCCCTATTGAGTGGCTTTGGCACCCTTGTCCAAAATCAATGAGCCATTGATGTAAGGATTTATTTCTGCACTCTCTCTTCTGTTCTATTGAATTATGTTTGTTTTTATGCCAGTACCACACTGTCTTGATTATTGTAACTTTGAAGTTGTTCTGATGAGGAAGTATGGATCATCCAACATTGTGTTTTCTTTTTAAATATTGTTTTGGCTGTTGAAAGCCCTTAAAATTCCATGTGAATTTGATGATCAGCTTTTCTGTTTCTGCAAAGTAAGGCTGTTGAAGGTTTTTTTTTTTTTTTTTTTTTTTTTAACGTTCAAGTTAGTTAACATATAGTGTAGAATTGGTTTTAGGAGTAGAATTTAGTGATTCATCAATTACATATAACATCCAGTGCTCATCCCAACAAGTGTCCTCTTTAATGCCCATCACCAATTAAACCCATCTCCCCACCTGGTCCCCTCCAACAACCCTGTTTGTTCTCTGTAGTTAAGAGTCTCTTATGGTTTGCCTTCCTCTCTGTTTTTATCTTATTTTATTTTTCCCTCCCTTCCAATGTCTTCATCTGTTTTATTTCTTAAATTCCACATGAGTGAAATCATATATTTTTCTTTCTCTGACTTATTTCACTTACCATAATATACTCTAGTTCCATCCACATCATTGCAAATGGCAGGAAATCATTCTTTTGATGGCTGAGTAATATTCCATTGTGTGTGTATGCCACATCTTCTTTATCCATTCATCAGTCGAGGGTATTTTTGTCCTTTCCATAATTTGGCTATTGTTGATAATGCTGCTATAAACATTGGACTGCATATGCCCCTTTGAATCAGTATTTTTTCATCCTTCAGATAAATACATGGTCGTGTATTTGCTGGGTCATAGGGTAGTTCCATTTTTAAATTTTGAGGAACCTCCATACTATTTTCCAGAGTGACAGCACAAGTTTGCATTCCCACAAACAGTGCAAAAAGGCTCCCCTTTCTCTGCATCCTTGCCAATGGCTAAGTTATTAATTTTAGCCATTCTGACAGGTGTGAGGTGATATCATCTCATTGTGGTTTTGATTTATGTTTCCCCTATGATGAGTGATGCTGAGCATTTTTTTCAAGTGTCTGTTAGCCATTCATATGCCTTCTTTGGAAGGCATGAACAGACATGTCTGTTCATGTCTTTTGCCTATTTCTTAACTGGATTTTTTTATTTTTTGGAGGCTGATTTTGATGAGTTCTTTGTAAATTTTGGATACTAATCCTTTATCAGATATGTCATTCGCAATTCCGTCAGTTGCCTTTTAGTTTTGTTGATTGTTTCCTTTGCTGTGCAGAAGCTTTTTATCTTGAAGAAGTCCCAATAGTTCATTTTTGCTTTTGTTTCCCTTGTCTCATGAGATGTCTCTAATAAGAAGTTGATATGGCCAAAGTCTCCTTGGCCTGTGTTCTCCTCTAGGATTTTGATGGATTTCACCAAGTTAGAGTGTATTTTTGTGCATGGTGTAAGAAAGTGGTCCAGTTTCATTCTCCTGCATGTTACTGTCCATTTTTCCCAACACCATTTTCCCAACACCATTTGTTAAGAGACTGTTTCTCTCTGTTTTCCATTGGATATTCTTTCCTGCTTTTTCTAGGTTTTCTTTTCTATTCTACTCATCTATGTGTCTGTTTTGTGCCAGTACCATACTGTCTTGTTGAATACAGCTGTGTAATATAGCTTGAGGTTTGGGATTGTGATGCCTCCTGCTTTACTTTTCTTTTTCAACATTACTTTGGCTACTTTTCTTGTTCCATACAGATTTCAGGATTGTGTGTTCTAATTTTATGAAAAATATCAGTGTTATTTTGGTCAGGATTGCATTGAGTGTGTAGATTGCTTTGGGTAGTATAGACAATTTAACAATTCTTCCAATCCATGAATATGTAATATTTTCCATTTCTTTGTGTCTTCTTCAATTTCTTTCATAAGTGGTCTTTAGTTTTCAGAGTATAGATCTTTCACCTGTTTGGTTAGGTTATTCCTAGGTATCTTATGGTTTTTGGTGCAATTGTAAATGGGATTGATTCCTTGATTTCTCTTTCTGCTGCTTCATTATTGGTGTATAGAAATGCAACAGATTTCTGTATGTTGATTTTATATTCTGCAACTTTGCTGAATTTATGTATCAGTTCTAGAATGTTTTTGGTAGAGTCTTTCAGGTTTTCTACATAGAGTATCATGTCATCTGCAAAGAGTGAAAGTTTGATTTCTTCTTTGCTGATTGGGTGCCTTTTATTTCTTTTTGTTGTTTGATTGCTGAGGCTGACTTCCAGTACTATGTTGAACAATAGTGGTGAGAGTGGACATCCCTGTCATGTTCCTGACCTTAAGGGAAAAGATCTCAGTTTTTCTACATTGAGGATGAAATTAGCTGTGGGTCTTTCATATATAGTCTTTATGATGTTGAGATATGTTCCCTCTATCCCTACTTTCTTGAGTTTTTTTTTTTAAGATTTTATTTATTTATTTATTTATTCGTGAGAGACACAGAGAGAAAGGCAGAGACATAGGCAGAGGGAGAATCAGGCTCCCCGCAAAGAGCCCAATGTGGGACTCAATCCCGGACTCTGGGATTACACCCTGAGCTGAAAGCAGATGCTCAACCACTGAGCAACCCAGGCGTCCCTTCTTGAGGGTTTGTATCAAGAAAGGATGCTGTAGGGAAGCCATCTGGCCCTGAATTCTTGTTTTTTGGGAGATTTTTTTTTTATTACTGATTCAATTTCTTTGCCAGTTATGGATCTGTTCAAATTTTCTATTTCTTCCTGTTTCTGTTTTGGTAGTTTATATGTTTCTAGGAATTTATCCATTTCTTCCAGATTGCTCAATTTGTTGGCATATAATTTCTCATAATATGTTCTTAGAATTGTTTGTATTTCTGTGGTGTCAGTTTTGAGCTCTCCTGTCTCTTTCATAATTTTATTTATTTGGGTCCTTTCTCTTTTCTTTTTGATAAGTCTGGCTGGGAGTATCAATTTTGTTAATTCTTTCAAAGAACCAGCTTTTAGTTTCATTGATCTGTTCTGTTTATTTATTTTTTAATTTCTATATCATTTATTTCTACTCTAATCTTATTTACCTTCTTCTGCTGGCTTTAAGATTTACTTTCTGTTCTTTATCCAGCTCCTTTGGGTGTAAGTTTAGGTTGTGTATTTGAGATTTTCTTGCTTCTTAAGGAAGGTCTCTATTACTATACGCTTCCCTCTTATGACCACATTTGCTGCAGTCCAAAGGTTTTGGACTTTCATGTTTTCATTATCATTTATTTCCATGTATTTTTTAATTTCCTGATTAGCCCATTCGTTCTTTAGTTAGATGTCCTTTAACCTCCACGTATTTGTAGTTTTTCCAAATGTTCTCTTGTTGTTGACTTCAAGTTTCATTGCATTGTGCCTGGAAAATATGCATGGTATGATCTCATTCTTTTTTGTATTGGTTGGGGCCTAATTTGTATCCCAGTTTGTGATCTATTCTGGAGAATGTTCCATGTGCACTTGAAAGGATTGGGTATTCTGCTGCTTTAGGATGAAATGTTCTGAATATATCTGTTAAGTCCATCTGATCCAGGGTGTCATTTGAAGCCATTGTTTTCTTGTTGATCTTCTGTCTAGATGATCTGCCTATTGCTGAGAGTGGGGTGTTAAAGTCCCCTACCATTATTATATTATTGTCAATGAGTTTCTTTAAGTTTGTTATTAATTATTTTATATATTTGGGTGCTCCCAAGTTGAGCGCATAAGTATTTACAATTGTTAGATCTTCCTGTTGGGTAGACCCCATTGTTATGATATAGTGCCCTTTAACTCTTATTATATTATATTGGTTTAAAATCTAATTTCTCTAATATAAGTAGATATCCATTAGTATAATAGATGGTTCTGACCTCCTCACTTTCAATCTGCAAGTGTCTTGGGTCAAAAATGAGTCCCTTATAAGCAGCATATCAATGGCACTTGTTTTTTTATCCATTAGATTCTTTGTCTTTTAATTGGAACATTCAGTCCATTTATTATTCAGACTAACTATTGATAGATATGAATTGAGTGCCATTGTATTATATGTAAAGTCACTATTCCTGTAGATTATCTCTGTTCCTTTCTAGTCTTTGTTGCTTTTGGTCTCTTTCTTGCTCAAAGGGAATTTCTTGTAGACTTGGTTTAGTATTGATAAACTCTTTTAGTTGTTGCTTGTCTTGGAAATTCTTTATCTCTCCTTCTATTCTGAATGACAGCCTTGATAGACAGAGAATTCTTGACTGCCTGTTTTTCTGATTCAGCAAGTTGAATATATCATGCCACTTTATTATGGCCTGCCAGATTTCTGTGGAAAGATTTGCTGTGTCCACAGTATAAGTTAAGGACCTTTTGTCCCTTGCTGCTTTCAGAAATCTCTCTTTATATTTGTATTTTGCAAGTTTCACTCTGATATGTCTTGATGTTGACCTGTTTTTGTTGATTTTGAGGTGAATTCTCTGTGCTTCTTAGATTGGATGACTGTTTCCTTCCCCAGATTAGGGAAGTTCTCAGCTGTAATTTGTTCAGTTAAACCTTCTGCACCCTTTTCCTATTCTTTTTCTTTTGGGACTCGTATGATATGGATATTATTGTGCTTTGTAGAATCACTGAATTCTCTACGTCTATATCCATGATCTAATAGTTTTCTTTCTCTCTTCTCAGCTTCATTATTTTCCATAATTTTATCTTCTATGTCACTTATTTGTCCTCTGCTTCTTCCATCCACATTGTGACTACATCCAGTCAGTTTTGCATCACAATTACTGCATTTTTTATTTCAGCCTGACTAGTTTTTAGGTCTTTTATATCTGCTGCCAGGGGTTCTCTGGTGTCTTATATGCTTCTTTCAAGCCCAGCTAGTTTTCTTATGACTGTTGTGCTAAGTTCTTGTTCAGATGTATTATTTATATCTCTTTTTTTTAATTAATTAATTAATTTATTTATATCTCTTTTGAGCAAATCCCTTGTGACTTCTTCTTGATTTTTCTTTTGGGGAGAATTCCTCTGTCTTGCCATTATGTCTAGATTTCTGTCTTTTGCATGTTATGAAAGCTTGTTATGTTTCCTGTTCCTGAGATTAATACTACATTAAGAAGGGGTCATACACTGTCTAGGACCTGGTGCTTATGGAAGTGTTTTTGTGTATGCTGTGTGCACTCAGCTGTTGTGTTTTGACTCTTCTTTCCCACATGTCAGTCCTCTGCAGAATTCCTCCTTGCTTGCAGTGGGAAGTATTTAGACCTTTAACTAGGTGTGTTCTAATTGGTTTGTTCAGATAAACCTGATTAAAAATTTTTTAAATTCTAAAACCTTGATCCAAGAAAAGATAAAATGAAAAGGAGCAAACAGACAAAAACCTGTAAGCCCGATTCCAAAGGAAAAAAAAAAAAAAAGACAAAGAACTTAAAATAAAATTTAAAAAATTTAAAAGGAAAGAAAGAAAGCCTGGTCCTATTTCCACCAGACCTGAAATTGACATTTTGGAGCACTCTAGGGTCAGTAAACTTGGTCTTGTGTTGGTTTTTGTTGGTTTTGTAATTTTTACTATACTAAAAGGTATACTAATAAGTCTTTAACTTTTTTGGTGAAATGATCCCTAAATATTTTATTCTTTGAATGCTGGTATAAATATAATTGTTTTCTTGATTTCCTTTTCATATTGGTCTTTGCTGATGTACAGAAACACCACTGATATTTTTGTGTTTATCTTGTGTCCTGCAAGTTTGCTATGTTTGTTTATTAGTTCTTAGTTTCTTTGTGCATTCTTTGGTGTTTTCTGTATGCAGAATCCTGTCATCTGTTTATAGAATTTTTTTACTTCTTCCTTTCCAAATGGTTTGGGTTTTATTTATTTTTCTTGACTCTAACTTCTCTGGCTACAACTTTTCAGTCTTTCACCATGAAGTCTTTCATTATTAAGAATGATGTTAGCTGTGGTTTTTCTTATAAGTGCTTTTTTATCATAATAATGAAGTGCCCTTCTTTTCTTAATTTTCTGAGTGTTCTTATCATGAAAGGGTGCCAGATTTTATCAGAAGGTTTTCTGTATCAATTGAGATGATCATTGTTTCTTTCCTTCGTTCTCATGTTGTGCTGTATTAAGTTGATTGATGTTAATATTTTAGTGTGTCAACTCACATTGCATTCCTGGGGTAAATCTAAGTTATTCTGTTAATATGTTGTTGGATTAGGTATACTAGTACTTTGTTGAAGAATTTTGCATCTATCCTCATACATGATATTGGCCTATAGTTTCCTTTTTTATGGTATTTTTGTCTCACTTTGGTATATAATATTCACCTCATAAAATAAATTAGGAAGTCCTTATTCTTCTGTTTTTGCAGGCATTTCAGGACTGGTATTCATTCTTCTTTAAGTGGTAGAATTCACTTCGAAGTCCATCTAATCCTGGAGGCTGGGAGGTTTCTGTTTACTGATTCAGTCTCTTTTCTTATTATGAATCTCTTCAGATGTTTTCATTTTTTCTTGATTCGGTTTTCGTAATCTGCATACTTCTAGGAATTCTCCATTTTGATTTTGCCTAGGTTATTTAATTTGTTGGCATGAATTTGCTCCTAAAATCATTTTATTTCTGTAAGTTGGCTAGTAAATCCCTACTGTCACTTCTGATTTTATTTTTGTCTCCTCTCTTTTTTCTTAGTCAGTCTAGCTAACATTTTGCCTTCTGTTCTGATCTTTACAAAGGACTATTTTTTGATGTTGATTCTATTTTCTTGTCTATTCTCTATTTATCTTCACTCTAATCTTTATTATGTTTTTCATCTGCCAGCTATAGGTTTAATTTGGGCTTTTTTGTGTGTATGTTCCTCGGATGTCAAGTTATGTTATTGATTTGAGATCTTTCTCTTTTTTAATGTATGCTTTACAGCTATAATTTTTACTTTGAGAATTGCTTTCACTGCATCTCATGCTTTGGTATCTTGTTTTTATTTTTATTCATCTTAAAGTATTTTCAGATTTCCTCTCATGATTCATCTTCAATCCATTTGTTGTTCAAAGTATATTGTTTAATTTTCACATATTTGTGAATTATTTTTTATCTTTCCTTTATTTATTGATTTCTAACTTAATTTCACTCTAGTCAGAAAAAATACTTTGTATAATTTCCATACTTTTAACTTTGTTAAGACTTGTAGTCTAAGATATGGTCTGTCTGGAGACTATTTTAAGTATACTTGAGAAAATATGTATTTTGCTATTGTTGTATGGAATGTTCTACGTATATCTGTTAGGTAGATCTAATACATACATGATTTTTCAAGTCCTCTATGTCCTAGTTAATCTTCAGTCCAGATATTATATCTGAGCTAGAATTTGGGCTGGGTGTACAGTAAGCAAAAACACCATAGTGCTTTCTTACTAAAAGATAATATTCTCTTCCTTCTTTAAGCATTCCCCTATTTGGAATAATATTTTTACTAGATGCCAGAGTTTTAAAAAAAGTTAATTCTGTCCATTTTTGCCAGCTTAATGGTTGACTTTGTGATGTCATTCCAATCACAGCATAGAATATTAGTTTATAATTTGCACTATCTTAATTGAAATGAAGTTTTACTTTTTGTATAATTAAGAATTTACTCATTTAATTTTTGGCTTCATGTGAAGAAGTAAATTCTGTTGGACTTCTCTTTTTGTAGATTCTGATCTTTCTTTAACATTCAAAAAAAAAGTGTGGCCTATGTGTTGTGTAGGTTTTTCTTGTTTTTTTTTTTTTTGTTTGTTTGTTTGTTTGTTTTCTGGAAGGCAATATATAATTATACAACCACATTTGGTCTTTACAGTAACAGGAATTATAATATTAGCAGCTACCACTTATTGAGTATTTCGTATTCAAGCAACTACTGTGTACTTGAAGCAACTGAGTTTATTTTATCTTACAGCAAACCAATGAGTTATAGGTATATAATCTTCACTTGATGGAGTAAAAAACTAAGAAAAAAATGAATAAGCTGTTTAAAATTGTGCTGAAAAAGTAATTTGCAAAGTCATGATTAATTGAGTTTCTGAGTCTAATTCTTTTCAGCATACCAGGCCTCTCCCTGGTCTTTCTAAACATTTGGCCATACCTATTTTTTTTCCCCAATGAATCATTATTAGATTAGATAGTAAAATCCAAAGATCTTTATTATTTTAGGAAAAGCATTCAGTTTATGAATTTCTGAACTTCTGATACAAAGCAATGAATTATTGCTGCTGTTTTTAAGAAATGCTTGTTAAACATTTGTAGTAATATCTACCATTCATTTTGTGCTTGCTATGGACTAGTAGTATCATATCTAAGAGGTATTATCTAATATATATTACTGTGTAAAATATAATATGTAAGTATGTGCTAACAAAAATATTTTACACATTGAAAATAATTATATTCTCCCTAGGAAAAAAATAGGTAGAAATCCAGGGATCAGGAGTTTGTTGGCAACATATTATATATAATTTTTCTAGACATATTCTGAAAAAAATTTTCTAGACATATTTGTAATTATTAGAAGCTTGGACTGTATCATACTGTAGAATAGAAGAGCTTGCTGAAATTTAGAAAGATTATTATTTGATATTAGAGCACATGTTGTCAGGTAGTTCCTCAGTTTAAGAAAGCAATCAGTGTATCGTTTTTATTTTATAATAAATGAAAGTAAACATTTTGGGGCTGAATCTCTATACTGCCATTAAATTAAATATGTGTCACATTTATAATAGCATTTTGGTTGCCAATCTACATAGGTAAATAGTTAAATTATTTGAGGTAAAAATGGGTAAATATATGAATGGATCCGTGTATAGATTAATTTAATTAATATACTAATTTGAGTTTTGCTTAGAATATTTCTCTTGCTGAATGTACATTATTTGCCTAAGATTTTGGAGGGGGGACTTTCAAGAAAAGTAAACTAAAGAAATTTTAGTAATTAAGTTTCTGAAGGAAAATCATTAGCCACCTATGAAAGTCACAAGGGGCTTCTCATTGCCTTTGAATGACCACTATAAAATCTGGTCATCTCTATGCAAGAACATTCTAAATAATTTTTTTCATAAATATAATTAATGAGAATAGTTTGTATATTTTTATATTTCATATGCAAGGACAACTCACAGTAGTAGCTAACTTCTAAAATATGTGATGCTCTTCATTGATCAGTAAGGTGAACGTGTGGAATGATTTCAGAGGAGTGGACCAGGCCTCCCAAATTAATCCCAACACATGACATTCCATCATTAGATTGGTTTCTCTGAGTAATAAAGAACCCACCCAGTAACCTATTAAAGTTTATGTATGCCTAAGATGAGGATCAACTTTTCTGAGAAAAAAATTCACTCATATATGAAGAATCACAAAGAGACCAAGCAAGGATCATTTGCCCTTGGCCTTATTTTGAGAAAATAAGACCTCAAAATGTGAACTTCTGATGTGATCCCCAAGTACAAATCAGTGTGTACTGTGTGTATTTAAAAGCACAATTTGGGCAGCCCAGGTGGTTCAGCGGTTTAGCTCCACTTTCAGCCCAGGGCATAATCCTGGAGACCCGGGATCGAGTCCCACATCAGGCTCCCTGCATGGAGCTTCTCCCATGCATGCTTCTCCCTCTGCCTGTGTCTCTGCCATTCTCTCTCTCTCTCTCTCTCTCTCTGTGTGTCTCTCATGACTAAATAAATAAAATCTTTAAATAAAAGCATAATTCTTCAGTGTCAACATCTAAAATATATTGCAGATTTGTAACCTTATTGGGAATATTTCATTGTTTCTTATGTATCCAAAATATTAAAAAATGGAAATAGTCTGGGCCTCTCATAAGTGCCATTAGGCCATATATTAGGTGATTTAACCATACATATAAGTGGAGGCTCTGAGAACTGGAAACTGTTAAGGTGATAAGAATGCCTAAAAAGCCTTTTTTTTTTTTTTTTTTTTTTTTGCTCAGAGCAAGCTATTTTCTCAAATGCTTGTTGTTTCTCTAAGTATGCAGTGTGAGGAACACTTAAAATAATTTTCACTGAAAAATCTAATGTTCTAGAAAGTTGAAAACTTCAGGATACATTTCAGAGGCCAAACTGCTGAGATTTTACCTTTTCCCTTGGTGCTTAATTAACAACCTATAAATTATTATTTCTTGGAAGCACCTTAAAGACTGACAGAGTCTTCCCTGGTAGGAAATGTCATCCCGGGATCCCTGGGTGGCGCAGCGGTTTGGCGCCTGCCTTTGGCCCAGGGCGCGATCCTGGAGACCCGGGATCGAATCCCACATCAGGCTCCCGGCGCATGGAGCCTGCTTCTCCCTCTGCCTGTGTCTCTGCCTCTCTCTTTCTCTCTGTATGACTATCATAAATAAATAAAATTAAAAAAAAAAAAAAGGAAAAAAAAAAGGAAATGTCATCCAGAAAAGAAGACTGAGGGAATAACCCAGAGAGGGTCCTGCAACCCTATAGTGAGTGATTCCCTGCCTATAAATCAGGGCTTTGCAACAGAACATAACCCACAAGGCAAGGTGAAACCGGACAGTCAAGACTCTGCACATGTAACACATCCTCTCCAGGGAGAACTTTCAGAGTGGACGTCTAAAGAATGAGACTGAATCTGCAGAAAGATAAACAGGCATATATTCAGATGCTCAGCAATGTGGATGCTCAGGAAGCATGATTAGTTATTTATTGCTGTGTAAGAAATTACTCCCGAATTTATTTTAAAACAGTAAAATAGAAAAGTAAACAGTAAAAATAGAAAAGCAAAGCAAAATGAACCTGTTTGCCTTTCTCTCCAAGAGTGCATTTTGCATCAGTAGTGCAATCCAGCTGTTTTATCTTAGGGCATGACTATCATGTGATTCCATTTGTGTGTAATAAGGTAACTCCTCACCGTCAAAGCACTGATAGGTCCTGAGTAATCTCCACCTCTGTGAGGGCTATGATCTAATACCTGGTTCTGTGTTTCTTCACCTTCTAAAAGCTCATCTCCAGTGCTTATGATTTCTCTTGCATATTGTCCCTCCATTCTTACAATTGCTCTCTGCCGTGAATAGAAAATGATCTACCTTAGAAGTCATCCGTATGACTATCGTATCAACTTGCTGTCACAGTGCTGCTGCCTCATAGAAGTTCCCCTTTGTTCTACTCCACCAAGAATTTCTCCTTTGTCTGTTGACCACCCTCCTCTCTCTGCCACTCTCGATCCAAGCCTCATCACCTCAGCAGCCCTCTTGCCATTCCTCTACACTCCCTCCCAGCCCTGGCAAGGAATTTGCCCTGCGGAAGTCCAGGCACTCCTCCTTCCCTGTATCTGGCCTGGGGAGCATTTCCAGGGGAGGACATATAATACAGGAATATGAAAATAGAAGTCGGAGCCCACTCCCTCAGTCGGACCCTCCCACTGTCCGAACTCCTACAAGATTTAACTACTCAGCTTCCTTTCTCACTTTCCACTCTGCTCAAACCTGGGAAGTCCTGCCCTGATCATAATAGGTAAATATACTTCCTGCCTCACGGGGAAGGCACGTGCTCGCAAACGTTCAGCCACCAAATGTATGATCATGTTACATCTTTTCAAGGTATCTTTAACCCTGCCTTCTTCCCGATTTTTTCATGTGCAACCAGTCATAAAGTTCAGTTTATTTTATGTTGTAGACAGCTTCTAAAATCATTGCTTTGTTTTGATATTATGCCCTTGATATAATCCCTTCCCCCTGAGTGGGGGCTGCACTTAATAACTTGATTCTGGTGAATAGAATTTGCAAAGAAAAAAAAAGATGTCACTTCCAAGGTTACAAAAGACCATTACTCCCATCCTACTGTCACCTCTCTGGCACGTTACTTGCTTGCTTGGATGAAGCCAGCTGCCAGGTGGGGAGCTGGTCTACACATCCACGATGGAAGAGAGCAAGTGAGGCCGGAAGGGACTGAGACCCCCAGTCCAACAGCTCTCTGGTTAATGAGTCCTGCCAGCCTCCCTGTGTTGTAGGAAGTAGAATTTTCTGTGGTCAGAAGTGCCAGGCGTACCACAGCCTTAGCTGGCAACTTGTTTGCAGCCCTATGAGAAATCCTGACTGGACGACCTGCTCAGCCACAGCGGGGCTGCTGACCTACAGAATACATTTGATAACAAATGTAATTTTTAAGCCACTTGATTTTGAAGAGCTCTGTGATGCAGAATAGGTCACTAGTCTACCATCTACAGTGCTTTGTTAAGGGGCACCTGGGTGGTTCAGCGGTTGAGCATCTGCCTTCGGCTCAGGTCGTGAACCTGGGGTCCTGGGATCGAGTCCCACATCCGGCTCCCTGCAGGGAGCCTACTTCTCCTTCTGCCTGTGTCTCTGCCTCTCTCTCTGTGTCTCTCATGAATAGATAAATTCTTAAAAAAAAAATAAAATGCTTTGTTTAGAGCATGATTCTGGAGCCAGACTGCTTCAGTTCAAAACTCCTTGTTTCCTCCATTCACATTCCGTCTGCCACCTCCTGGCAGTGTGAACCTGAGGAAGTTGATTAACCTCACTGTGCTTAAATTTCCTGGTTTATAAAGTGACGATAATAGCATCTACCTTAACAGATCACTGTAAATTGAAATAAGTTAATAAAGGTGAAATCCTAATAACAAAGGCTGAAATCCTTAGTATTTTATATAGTATTAGTATCACTTAATATCCCATAATGACCCTGCTACCACTCTGGTTTCAAAGGTGCATCATTTTTTTTCAGGGGAAGGGACCGTCAGAAGGGCTCTTGTTTTCCCACTGTTCTCCTTCTCATCATACTCCTTCTGCACTGCAGACAGGTAGAGCTTTTCATATGTAAATTTTGTTGGTCAGGTCATTTCTGTGCAGTAGCTTTTCATTGAAATTCTATTGTATTTAGAAATCATCAGTGTGGCTCACAGGGACCTGCCTCCATTTCTAGATCCATCTCATGCCATCCTCTCTCACTCTCTGTGCTTCAAACCAGTTTAGTTTAATGAATACACCCCATTCTCACCTGATCCTAGACCTATGTATGTGCAGTACCTTCTCTGACAGCTCACATTTCATAAGATATAGCACGTTTATAATTAATATTTTGCATATAGTGTCTATATTTCTCTCTCATGAGAGAGGGGCCATATGGCTCAAGTTCGTTACTATTTTCCTAAGGTTAAAAGCAATGCTTGAATAACACAATACTAGCTGCTCAACAGATTTTAGCAGAATGAATGGTGTCCTGGACTAATGCAAAGACCTGGCTTCCTAAGTAAAAATGTAAGAAAAAATACAGGTAAGTGTTAGAAATAATGTGGAACTGCCAAAGCCTTGCATGCCTTTAAATTCTACAAGAAGTACATAGCAATAATTTTAATATATATATATATTCATTAAAATACAAACCTAGATTATAAAGTATATGTTGTCTGTGGAAAACAGATTTTTTTTTGTCTAATAAAATATGGCTACCTACATTTTGTCACAAATATATACAAATATATGTGTATACACAAATACAATATAAAAAGCAGACAATTTTTTAAAAATAGCATTTTATGGATAAAAGCCAGTAATGTTCCAGTCACAGTATCCAATACTAGTCTTGACCTTATTTTTAGTAACTTCTCTGTGACATCCCAAACTGTCCTCCTTTCATCCCTTTCAGATAGTGAATTTTTCTATACCCAGCCCTTTCTCTGTAATCGTATCTTCTGTTTTTCTTCTAACTCTATGTAACCAATATGGTTTTGATTATTGCCATCTTTCCCTCCACCGTAAGAACCTAAGAGAGTGTCTTTCTCATGGGAACACATCAAAAATATTGACTAAATAAATATATTATGAACACCTTTACATTGACCCCATCAGTGGGAGTGTAAAAGGAGCCAAAGGACTGGTAGATCATCATTAGACTTGGAGCATCGTGACATAAAGAGCCCGTAACCTAGTAACTGTAGCTTCACATCTAGACTGGAAGTCACAGACCAAGGTTATGGTTTTGTAGGGAAGAAATTTTCTACCACAGAAGCCAGAATTCATGCGTTTGATTTTAAGCTCTTTTTATACTATTTGTAATAGTAAACTTCTGCCAAAATTATCTCCTTATAAATACATATTATGGTGTCCTGTTTTGTACTTGGGCTCTCCTTGCCTACATAATGATGTCTAAACATGATGTTCACGGGCCTACGTGGTCTGATACATCACTCTCTAGCTTCACCTCCAGATACTGTTTCTCCCTCCACATATACATGCTATAACACTGCATGCTGGGCTTTGTAGATCCTGGAACATGTATGCAACCATGTTTTTATGCTTCACATGGGTTCTGCTGACGAGAGATTATTCCTCTTTAGACCTTACACTTTTGTCCTAGGATTTTTATTTTTTATTTATTTAAAAAATAAGCTCTAGACCCCAATGTGGGGCTTGAACTCGACCCTGAGATTAGGAGTCACATGCTCTACCAACTGAGCCAGCCAGACACCCCTCCTTCTTAGCACCTAGAAATACTACACAGGGTGTCTCCTCAGAGGCCTCTATAGAGAGAAAGAGTTGTATGAGATACAAACTGCTCTCTCTACACTCTCAAAGAACCACACAAAAGCTTTTATTATAAAATTTATCATGTCAAATCACAGTGCTTTGTGAAATATCCCTATTAGTTTTCTAAGTTCTGAAAGCTGCTTGAAGGCAGAAATGACACCAGAATCATTCATCCTTATGCCACTATGGCCTAATACAGAACATGGCACCTAATACAGAACTAGTAAATCTTTGTTGGATAGGTGGGCAAAGGGCCAAAAAACAAAACTCACCAATCTCAAATAATCAAAGTATATGTTTCAAGTTAGACTCCTCCAAAACAACTCCTGCTCATTTCAAAAAATAATAGTAATTTCATGAATAATTTTTCTAGAAATGTAGGGAATACACACAATTTAGAGAATGAAGATTGGTAGATTGACACCAGATGAGTGTCAAGTTTCAAGAAAATTGAAAATAGATTTCAGATTGATAACTAAATTTGTTTACTTCTCATTTTTATAATGATTTGCTTCCTTCAAACTTTTAAATGTACTATTGATGTATTATATATGAGTGCACTATGTTAACACATGTTCATTACTTATCATATGTGCTAAGGTAGAAATCTTCATTATAGATTAATTTTTAAAAAATTTTAATTTTTAAAATATATATATATATCTGTTTTTGTTCCAGTACCACTTTGTCTTGGTCACTACAGTTTTGTAATATAGCTTGAAGTCCAGAATTGTGATGCCTGAAGCTTTGCTTTTCTTTTTCAAGATTGCTTTGGCTGAATTCAGGGTCTTTTGTGGTTCCATGCAAATTTCAGGATTGCTTGTTCTAGCTCTGTGAAAAATGCTAGTGGTATTTTGATAGGGATTGCATTAAATGTGTACATTGCTATGGGTGGTATGGACATTTTAACAATATTTGTTAAATATTTGTTAAATATTCCATGAGTAGGAAGTGTTTTTCTATTTCTTTGTGTCCTCTTCACTTTCTTTCATAAGTGTTCTAGAGTTTTCAGGTGGAACTCTTTGGTTATATTTATTTCTAGGTATCTCTTTTTTTCTGTTTTCTTTAAATTCCAATGAGTTAACATATGTGGTAAAATTGGTTTCAAGTGTAGAATTTACTGATTCATCATTTGCATCTAACACCCAGTACTCCTCACAACAAATGCCCTCCTTAATAACCATCATCCATTTTGCTCATTTCCCACCCTCCTCCCTCCATTAGTGCAATTGTAAATAGGATTGATTCCTTGATTTCTCTTTCTGCTGTTTCATTATTTGTGTATAGAAATGCAGCAGATTTCTGTATGTTGATTTATATCCTGCAGCTTTACTGAGTTTGTGTATCAGTTCTAGTTTGGCAGAGTCTTTTAGGTTTTCTACATAGATTATTGTGTAGTTGGAAAATGGTGGAAGTTTGACTTCTTCCCTGGCAATATATATACCTTTTATTTCTTTTTGTTGTCTGATCGCTGAGGCTAGGACTTGCAGTACTATATTAAATAACAGTGGTGAGAGTGGACATCCCTGTCATGTTCCTGATAATATAGAGGAAAAGCTCTCAGGTTTTCCCCTTCGAGGATGGTATTACCCTTGAGTTTTTTATATGTGGCCTTGATGATCTTGAGGTATGTTTCTTCCATCCATCCTTTCTTGAGGGTTTTTATCAAAAATGGATGCTGATCTTTGTCAAAAGCTTTTTCTGCATCTATTGAGAGGATCATATCGTTCTTATCCTTTCTTTTATTAATGTTGTCTGTCAAGTTGATTGATTTGTGAATATTGAACCACCCTTGCAGCCCAGGAATAAATCCCATTTCATCATGGTGCATGATTCTTTTTATGTACTTTGGATTTGATTAGTTATTATTTTGTTGAAAATTTTTGCACCCATGGTCATTGGGATATGGGCCTGTGATTCTTTTGAGTGGGATCTTTGTGTGGTTTTGGAATCGAGGTAATGCTGGCCTCATAGGATGAGGAAAACTGCAAGTTTTCCTTCCATTTCTGTTTTTTAGAACATTTTGAGAAGAATGGGTATTAACTCTTCTTAACATGTTTGGTTGAATTCTCTGGGAAGCCACCTGTACCTGAACTTTTATTCGTTGGGAGATTTTTGATTACTGATTCAGTTTCTATGCTGGTTATGAATCTGTTCACATTTTCCATCTCTTCCTGTTTCCATTTTGGTAGTTTATTTATTTCTAGGAATTTATCCATTTCTTCCAGAATGCCCAATTTGTTGGCATATAATTGCTTATACTACATTTTTAGAATTGTTTGTATTTCCGTGGTGTCAATTGTGATCTCTCCTGTCCTTTCATGATTTTAGTTATTTGGGTCCTTTCTCTCTTTTTATTTGATAAATCTGGCTGGGAGTTTATCAATTTTGTTAATTCTTTCAAAGAAGCAGCTCCTGGTTTCATTGATCTGTCTTACTTTTTTTTGATTTCTATATCTTTTATTTCTACTCTAATCTTAATTATTTCCCTTCTTCTGACTTCCTGTTCTTTTTCCAGCTTCTTTGGGTGTAAGTTTAGGATGTATACTTGAGACTTTTTTTTTTCTTTTTTAAAGATTTTATTTATTTATTCATGAGAGACACAGAGAGAGAGGCAGAGACACAGGCAGAGGGAGAAGCAGACTCCATGCAGGGAGCCGGACGCAGGACTCGATCCCTGGTCTCCAGGATCAGGCCCTGGGCTGAAGGTGGCACTAAACCGCTGAGCCACTTGGGCTGCCGGAGAGTTTCCTTGCTTCTTAAGGAAGGTCTCTATTGCTATACGCTTTCCTCTTATTACTGTCTTTGCTGCATCCCAAAGGTTTTGGACTGTCGTGTTTTCATTATCATTTATTTCCATGAATTTTTAAAATTTCTTTTTAATTTCCTGGTTAGCCCATTCATTCTTTAGTTAGATATTCTTTAACCTCTACATGTTTGTAGTCCTTCTAAACGTTCTCTTCTTGTTGACTTCAAGTTTCATAGCACTGTGCCTGGAAAATATGCATGATATGATCTCATTCTTTTTGTACTAGTTAAGGCCTAATTTGTGACCCAATATGTAATCTATTCTGGAGAATGTTTCATGTGTACTCAAAAAGGATGTGTATTCTGCTGCTTTAAGATTAAATGTTCTGAATGTATGTATCTGTTTGGTCCATCTGATCCAGCTTGTCATTCAAAACCATTGTTTCCTTATTGATTTTCTGCTTAGATGTTTTATCCACTGATGTAAGTCAGTGTTAAGGTCCCCTGCTATTATTGTATTTTTATTAATGAGTTCCTTTATATTTGAATTCCTTTATATTTTACATATTTGAGTGCTCCCAAGTTGGGAGCATACATATTTACAGTTGTTAAGTCTTCTTGTTGAATAGACTCCTTTGTTGTGATTTAGTGTTCTTCTTCATCTTCTGTTATAGTCATTAGGTTTTTAAAAATATTTTTTAAAGATTTTATTTATTTGTCGGGGAGAAAGAGCAAGAGAGAGCAAGGGGAGGGGCAGAGGGAAAGGGATAAGCAAAGTCCATGCAGAGCCCAGAGCCCAATGAGGGGCTCAATCCCATAACTCTGAGATGGTGACCTGAGCTGAAACCAGTATTTAGAGCTTAACTGCCTGAGCCACCCAGGTGCCCTTACAGTATTTAGTTTAAAATCTAGTTTGTCTGATATAAGTATTGCTGTTCTGGCTTTCTTTTGACCTCCATTAGTGTGGTAAATGGTTCACCATCCTCTCACTCTCAATCTGTAGGTATCTTTAGGACTAAAATTAGTCTCTTATAGGCAGTGTATAGATGGGTCTTGATTTTTTTTATCCATTCTGACACCCTGTGTTTTTGATCGGAACATTTAGTTCATTTACATTCAGAGTAATTATTGATAGATACGAATGTAGTGCCTTTTTATTGCTTTTCATGTCTTCTGGAGATTTTCTTTGTTCCTTTCAAGTCTTTCTCAGTTGGTATTTCTTTCCTACTCAGAGTCCCCTTTAATATTTCTTGCAGGGCAGGGTTAGTGGTCACAAACTCCTTCCATTTTTGTTTTTTTTCTGGGAAACTGTCTCTTTCTATTCTGAATGACAGAAAAACTTTCTGGTTAGAGCATTCTTGGCTGCATATTTTCCCCATTCTGCCCATTGAAAATATTGTGCCACTATCTTCTAGACTGTGAAGTTTCTGTGAGAGACCTGCTGCCAACATTATTTATCTTCCCTTATAAGTTAGGGACTTCTTTTACCTTGGTGCTTTTAGGAATTTTTTTCTTTGTCTCTGTATTTTGCAGATTTAACTACTGTATGTCTTGTTGTTGACCTGCTTTTGTTAATTTTGATGAGGAGTCTCTGTTCCTCCTGGATTTGGATGACTTTCCTTTCCCGGATTAGGGAAGTTTTCAGCTGCAATTTCCTCAAATAAATCTTCATATTCTTATGATTGTTGCTGTAAGTTCTAGATCAGGCACATTAGTTGTATCTGTTTTGATTATATCCCTGACTGTGTCCTTTCCTTGTTCTTTCTTTTGGGATGAATTCCTCTAGGTCTCTGTATTCTGTGTTAGGAAAGCCTCTCTGTTTACATCAGTTTATTGAAAATGATCTGTCATGTCTTTTGCTAAAATTGTATGATTCTCAAGACCATTGGTTCTTATAATGCAAATTTATGACAAACCAATTGAAACCAAACATACCTTCCAATTCATCAATGATATAACTTATCAGATTTTTTTTTCAAGATTTTTATTTATTTATTCATGAGACAGAGAGAGAGAGAGAGAGAGAGAGAGAGGCAGAGACACAGGCAGAGGGAGAAGCAGGCTCCATGCAGGGAGCCCAACGTGGGACTCGATCCTGGGACCCCAGGATCATGACCTGGGCCAAGGATGGTGCTAAACCACTGAGCCACCCGTACATTATCAGGGATCCCGTACATTATCAGATTTTAAAATATATATATATCTATGAATTTTTATTGCAGCCAGTTCCCTTTGCTTCATATATAACTTGCTAAAACATTAAGAACAACTAAAATTACTAAAGAATAATAAAATTAAAAGAAAACATAAGCCGAAATGGTCATGAAAATATTGAAATACTAAATAGAAAATTAGATTACTCTTTTTTTTTTTGAGGGGAGGGGAGGACATTAGAGATTTAAAATTTTTCTTTCAAAACATTTCATAATTAGAATAGGAGTAACAGCCACTCTTGGGTGTATGGCAGGGGCCAAAATTGGGAATGAGAATATTGAAGCAAACAATTGAACTTAACAATGGCAAATGTGCATCTTCAACAAATATAACTTTAATTTTAGACAGCTAACACAAATACTCTGGGAATACATTTGGCAAATAGTTTTATGTGTACTAAAGAACATGAAAAATGAGTTTCTAGAATTCTCTTAAGAGTCTAACTAAAATATAAGCCTGCCTAGCAATGAGTTCTGTGCTTGATTTCAAAATTCACTTCTAATGTTCCAGAAGTTATAATAATAAACAACCTACCAAGAAAGGAAAATTTATTTTTCAGCCAATTGTATATGTGACTAATACTTGAAGTAATAACATAAAATTTTGTTTCATTATGTTGTCATAGCTAAAACATATACAAAATCATTTTTATGTAAAATGTAAGTTACAAAGTTTTTAAATCTTTTTTTCCCTTTGTAATAAAGTTCTATTTTTTGTTTATTTAATTATAGACAAAAGGTTCTCAAACCATGACACCTTCTGGCACCCAGAAAAAAGTTAAGAGAACTCTGCCAAACCCACCCCCTGAGGAGACCTCTACAGGCACTCAGTCAACATACAGCACAGTGGGTACAGTTTCCAGGAGGAGGATCTGCAGAACCAACACAATGGCACGAGCCAAGATTCTCCAGGATATAGACAGAGAGCTTGATCTTGTAGAGAGGGAATCTGCAAAGCTGAGAAAGAAACAGGCAGAACTTGATGAGGAAGAAAAGGAGATTGATGCAAAGTTACGGTACCTGGAAATGGGAATTAACAGGAGAAAAGAGGCATTATTAAAGGAGAGAGAAAAGCGAGAGCGAGCCTACCTCCAGGGAGTAGCTGAGGATCGGGATTACATGTCTGACAGTGAAGTGAGCAGCGCCCGTCCAACCCGAATAGAAAGTCAGCATGGCATTGAGCGACCAAGAACTGCTCCCCAAACTGAATTCAGCCAGTTTATACCACCACAGACCCAAACAGAATCTCAGCTAGTCCCTCCTACAAGTCCTTATACACAGTACCAATATTCTTCCCCTGCTCTTCCTACCCAAGCACCCACTCCATACACCCAACAGTCCCATTTTCAGCAACAGACTTTGTACCATCAGCAAGTTTCACCTTATCAGACTCAGCCAACATTTCAAGCTGTGGCAACAATGTCCTTCACACCTCAAGCCCAACCTACACCAACCCCGCAACCTTCTTACCAGTTACCATCACAGATGATGGTGATACAACAAAAGCCACGGCAAACTACATTATATTTGGAGCCCAAAATAACTTCAAACTATGAGGTGATTCGTAACCAACCCCTAATGATAGCACCTGTTTCTACTGATAATACGTATGCTGTCTCCCATCTTGGGAGTAAGTACAATAGCTTAGACCTGAGAATAGGATTGGAGGAAAGAAGTAGCATGGCAAGTAGTCCAATATCAAGCATATCTGCAGATTCTTTCTATGCAGATATTGACCATCATACTCCACGAAATTACGTCCTAATTGATGACATTGGAGATATTACCAAAGGAACGGCAGCATTAAGCACTGCATTTAGCCTTCATGAAAAGGATCTGTCAAAAACAGACCGTCTCCTTCGATCCACTGAAACACGTAGATCTCAAGAAGTGACAGATTTCCTAGCACCTTTACAGACATCCTCCAGATTGCATAGTTATGTGAAAGCAGAGGAAGATCCCATGGAGGATCCCTATGAGTTAAAGCTTCTGAAACATCAGATTAAACAAGAATTCCGTAGAGGAGCAGAGAGCTTAGATCACCTTGCTGGTCTTTCCCATTATTACCATGCTGATACGGGCTATAGACATTTTCCAAAATCTGAGAAGTACAGCATTAGTAGACTCACACTTGAAAAACAAGCAGCAAAACAACTACCAGCAGCCATACTTTATCAAAAACAATCAAAGCACAAGAAATCACTAATTGATCCTAAAATGTCAAAATTTTCACCCATTCAAGAAAGTAGAGACCTTGAACCTGATTATTCAAGCTATATGACTTCTAGCACTTCATCTATTGGTGGCATTTCTTCCAGAGCAAGGCTTCTTCAAGATGACATCACTTTTGGCCTCAGAAAAAATATTACAGACCAACAGAAATTTATGGGCTCGTCTCTTGGCACAGGGCTGGGCACATTAGGAAATACCCTCCGGTCAGCTTTGCAGGATGAAGCAGATAAACCATACAGTAGTGGCAGCAGATCCAGACCTTCTTCCAGACCTTCTTCGGTCTATGGCCTTGATTTATCAATTAAAAGAGATTCTTCTAGCTCTTCCCTAAGACTGAAAGCTCAAGAGGCTGAAGCTCTAGATGTTTCCTTTAGTCATTCATCACCTTCTGGCAGAACTAAGCCTACCAGTTTACCAATTAGCCAGAGTAGAGGAAGAATACCAATTGTGGCCCAGAATTCTGAAGAAGAAAGTCCACTCAGTCCTGTTGGCCAGCCAATGGGAATGGCCAGGGCTGCAGCTGGACCCCTTCCACCAATATCTGCAGACACTAGGGATCAGTTTGGATCAAGTCACTCATTGCCTGAAGTTCAGCAACACATGAGAGAAGAATCACGAACTCGAGGCTATGACCGTGACATAGCGTTCATCATGGATGACTTCCAACATGCCATGTCAGACAGTGAAGGTAAATTGGGCCTCAAACTACCTTGTTACTCTCAAAACTCAAACTCTTATTTTCCTGCATGTTTAATTTTCCTTCTCCAAGGATGTATTCTACTTTTCTTAGTGCGTCTTTTGCATGTTTACTTCAATTTTATTTCTTGTAAATGGAAATTTAATCTTGTGTATAGATTTCCTAGCATGCTTTTCTTTATTTCTTTTTAGTTTATTATTTTATTGTTGTTTCTTGATTGTTTGCTTGATTTGTTTGGTGTCCACTTTTCTAAAACCATTATCAAGTAATTGTGTCAATAAAATATGGTCATCCTTTAAATCCATAGTTGGAAAGTTTTTAATTGTATGTTTTTATTTTTAAAAAAATGCATTTCTAAATATATTGGTCAGTTTCTTTCAGTTTGTGAAGTCATTAATATTTAGAGCCATTAAGTACTATTCTACTAAACTTTGTAATAGAAAATTATTTATATTATTTTTGTGATATCATTGTTCATTAATTCAGAAAATGTTCTCTTTTTGAGAATCTTTGGCTGAGTCCCTGCTATTAGTGTAATCTAGAATTTTATAATTCTCCTTAAATAAAGGATTAATATTTTATTTCTCTCACTATGAGTACCATAATTGACAAGGTTGTGCATTTTGCATTACACACTTGAAACCTTAGCACTAAATATGATATTTACAAAATAATCATATCAATACATAGGAAACATTCTTTATATATAGAATCAAAAATTTGTTCACTACTCTTGTGAGTTTAGCAAGCTGAAGCCCACCTGGTTGGTGTACCCATTTAGCCTTTTCCTTGGCTTTGCATTTTGCATCATTCCATTTTTTTGTCCTAAATTGTTTTGCTAATTTTTCTGTGAATAAATGATTGAAGGCAAGTATACACTTTAACTAAAAACTGGCTTATGATAATTTTGTTGTTGTTGTTTAATCATATAGAGTGACAGGATTTTAGAGAATTATCTAGTCTAAATTTAATTATGAAGATGAGGGAGGAGAAATACAAGGATATATAGAGTCCTTTCCATGCCAGGAGGACTCATGACCTTTGGTTCTCTTTTTTCCCCTCCCTCTACAGTTTACCTTTGCATGTAGGTGTGATTTGAGTCCTGGAAATAAAATATTTCTCAAGTAAAGATATTATTAATTCATGCCTTTGAAGTCTGCAGAGCACTAAACTAACACAAACACCCCTCCTTTTAAATCGGACATTTTCCCTGAGGACTTACAGAAAAATACATGTTCATGAAGAGAATTTTCTTTCTACTTCTATATCTAGATGCTAATATGATTTTATAAGTTCATGTCTTGATTTGAATAGGATTAAAATAAATCTCTGGATCTGAAAGTTGAGAGATTCCTTTTCTTAGTGAAATTCCAACAGACTAGTTACTTTCTTTTTCTTTTTTTATTGAAGTTCAATTTGCCAACATATAGTATAACACCCAGTGCTCATCCCATCAAGTGCCTCCCCAGTGCCGGTCACCAAGTTACCCCATCCCCCCTGCCCGCCTCCCCTTCCAACTAGTTACTTTCTGATTTATTTTCTTCTCTACAGGCTATTGGATTGACCATTTTTATTGATAATTATTCAGTGAAATAAAACACTGTATTTGTATTTTTTTATTTTATCAATTGTTTGAATCTCTCTAGTTAAAAAGAGATATGACATTTTGTGGAAGCAATTTTTTTTCTTTACTTTTTTCACAATCCACATTTTACACACATTTTATACATATAAAACGATTGCTGCAGAAGAATAAAAAGATACTTCAATAATCATATTGGTAAAATAATAAGATAAATTAAAAACTTTAACAGGTTTATGGCATAACTAAACACCTAAGGCTATGTGTGTGCATAGAGCATATATTTGAGAATTTGACCAATTCGTTAATTCATCATGGATGTTTTGTCAACATGGTTCCAGACATTTAGATTTTTCTAGATATCCAAAAATATGGTATTTATTTACATGCAACCATATGAATATAACCAGATGTTTTATTTTTCATTTATATGTTTGGATGATATATACTCCTAATCATTAAGGACTGTATGAAAAACATTGTTTTTATAAATAGATGGTAAGACATCATGCAGCATACAAAATTATGAAATGAATAAAGATGATACCAAAGAAATAATTAAAGTGAAATTTAGATGAAATTACACAATTAAACTAAAATATTTAAAAATTAACCAGATAAGAAATTTAGTTGTAAAAAAAAAAAAAAAAAAGAAATTTAATTGTAAAGTACATACAGATAGAGAAATAGACAAAGGACAACCATAACAAATTAAATTACATATGTAATATTATGTGTGTGAATTGTAGTGATTATCTTTAAAAGTTGTATGTTTTAAAATGTTACATTTTTTTTTTACTTTTAAATCACGTGAACATATTACTTTTCTTCTAGTAAAGCAATGGCCTACTTTTCTTTTGACATTTTGGATTTCTTGGGTAATTAATTAAGGGACAAAGTAGGAAAAAATTTTCCTAATTATGTAATTCATTTGTGAACTCATGAAATACTGAGAATTTTTTAAATAAATTTTTACCAAATATATGCTATATCTGTATTTCAATGATAAGATCACTTTGAGAGGTGTAACATTCCAACAGGCTATTTAATAATCAGTAGAGAAAAGCAAACTTAAGTGATTTCAAATTGTTGAACCGATTGTTCATGTGTGCTTTGTCTGAGTTCAATAAAACTTTAGTTTATAGACTTAAAAGAATATTTTTCAGATGTGTTCTATATGACTTTAGTTAATTTTGAAATAGCTCACTTGAGGTAAAGTCTAGATAAGCATAATTTACAATGCTTAGTATTTATGGTCTCAACTTGAAAACTACAATTTGATGTGCATGCATGGTTGATTAAGTACAGAACAGGAAGCCCTTTATTAAAGCAGATTTTGAGGAAAGCTAAGCTAACAATAGTCGAATTATATTTATTTCTATAAACACAAATATTTTGTTGAAAACATTCTTTTAAAGTATACTCCAAGCCAAAAAAAAAATCAGTATAGTCACTTTGAAAAATTTTTTCAACCAATATTTAATACTGAGTAGAGTTGAACTATTCCCATAACTTTGAATAATGCTAGATCCCCAAATAGCTTACTTTTGTTTTATATTTAAGATTTAAAGAAAATATCATCAGTTTAAAACAAGAAGATATTAATCTCCAGGCAATTATTTAAGTTAATTTGGAAAAAAATTATAAAGTTTAATTTTTAAAATGCAGATATACCATGGCAGATCATACAACTGCAGTTATAAACAACTAGCATTTATGTCCCATTTGCTATAAATTATGAAGACAAAATACAATTTAAAGGTAGATTTGTTCACTCTGGTTGCACTTAGTGATCTATAAATGTTTATGCAAAGCATGACAGTTACATATTGACTTACTATAAGAAATAATAAACAATCAAAGTATGTAATCAGAAACAAAATGACAAATTTTGGAACAGGTTGAGATTCTGCTTTATTTGTATAGATATAGCCAAGAAAACATGATTTCAAGGATTGTGTTTCAAATGCATTGAGCAAAGGTATATATTCAAGTGAAATCATGTATTACATGATCCAAGATATGCATTTATTTAAATTAGTATAGATGTTTTTAACGAGAAATATATAACAAGAATATGTAAGAAATAAAATAAGATGATATTATTACTGTGATTGGGGATAATCTAGTAAATTTTTAAGAGACCGATAATTAAATTACAGATTTTGTTGATATGTACTTATCAAATACCTATTACATTAAATATTTTTTCATAGGTTTAGTTTTTCATGTCAAATGAAAACTATGAAAAACTATAATAAATTATTATCAAGTAGATTGTGCGTGAAGATTATATAAATATTAATGAGGTTTGAGGAGCAAATTAATACTTATTTTTTAATGTGCATATCATTATTAAGATATTTAACTTCTTTTTCTAGTTGACTAATTTTTCTGTTTCATTCATCTCCCAAACATTTATTGAATATTATGGCACTTGCAAGGCATTGTTTTTAGTGTTGAGGGAGGGGAAATAAGGAAGATCTGAGCCTTATCCTCAAACAGCTTAGAATCTTCTGTTAGAGATCAGATAAGTGCACATACAACCACAAACCAGGTATGTAACATTGCATTTCCTCAAACTGAAGAATGACTAAATTATGACACATCATCAGTCATATTTACTGGGGGGAAATGCTGTGGTTAATCACAGGAGGTGACCACAGGACCAAGATCCCAAGACTCATGGAGGTGAGTAGTGGCATATATGCTGTGGGTTTGCCAGTCCTATCAGCGAGGATAAAATGGAAATTGCTTGGGGAAAAAAAAGTGTTGGGAAGTTTTGAAAGAGAAGACAATCTAGGATGTAGACAGAAAAAGAAAACTATGATGAGTTAGAAGAACTCAAAAGTATGACATTGTAGATGCTAGCATTTCAAGAAAGCCTAAGTTGATAGCACCGTCAACAAACCTTTCAGCACAGAACTTGAGAAGTGCTGCTAAATCTGCCATTTAGAAAGCAACAGTGTATTTCCAGAGATCCTTTTTACTAATTAGTGATCCTTTTGCAAAGAATAAAGCTTTATATGAATTCAAATTCTATATATTAGGTAAAATGGGATTTTTGGTCCCTAAATAACAGCTTCAAAAGACTTTGGAGGCACTAAGAACTGAATGGGATGAATAATTTTAAATAATTATATACTTAAATATGGTTGCATTTTCACAAAAGTATTTTGAGATGTCAAGTTTTGTCACATTAGAAACAAAAAAGCAGCTGGTCAACTCTTCAATCTAGTTCCTAAATCTGTGGCCGCATGGAAATAATTGTTTAATTTTTAATAAAATTTTGTAAAATATTTTTAATAGTAGGGCTGCCAGGTGAGTATGGCACACACATTCCTTGCAGTAATACTTGGGATCCCCTTAGAAAAAATATTTTCATTTACATATTGAGGGTCATAGAAATGGCATGTTTTCAGAAATACACATTTGATGTTCAAAGCCAGCAGCCACATATTAGTAGTGATTGATATGACTGTGGGAAAGTGACAGCCTCTTCTGTACTGAGGGAGGTGTTATCCTTAGATTTTAGTGGTGGGAGGTAGGTTGTGGGGGAGATGAGGAGATAGGAACTAAAGGGTTGAGTTTGAATAGAATGACTTCTGAGGGATATTCACTTGTTTGCTTATCCAGTCACTGTCTAAATTTCTTCTCATTTAACATTTAATTTTGTTTTGTTTTGCTCTGAGAGGTTCAACAGGTGTGTACATTGTTTTTTCTAAGTTATCCCATGGCACAAAATTTTATCATAGTGTTGGAAATGATCTTCTTCATCTTCTTGGGAGTTGTATTTGAAATGCATGAATGGTTAACCAGCCTGGAGCATGTTGGTACTTCAGAACATCTGCTGTCCTCTGTCATCTGTATTAGTTGTGGTTGCAATGTTTGATATCTCCTTGGTCTCCAAAGCCTATCACCTACGTCGTGAAGAAACAGATTGGTTTGACAAACCCAGGGAGTCTCGTTTGGAAAATGGACACGGTCCGGATCGCAAACTGCCAGAAAGATTGGTCCACTCTAGACCAGTTAGTCAACATCAAGAGCAAGTAAGTGCTATATTGAGCAGTCTGTTTAGATCTATCCCCCCACTGCCACAAAAAAACTCACAATCAATCCATCTATCAGTCAGCCAGCCAGCCTAGAATGTTCTCAGTTATCCTAAAATATATGGGACTTTGTCAATCAAGTTCACTAAAAAAACCTTTTTTTTTAAAAGTAATTTTAAGTACTAAATACCTTACTTAATCATCCCTGGCTCTACCAACATTGTAACATAACTGTGTTGCTTCTACTGGCCAATGTAAGGGATTCATTCCTCTGGAAGGTAGTTAACTTTGTACAACATACCCAACACGTATAAGTGCAATACATGTAGCTCCTAAAGACCTTACAGAATGTTGGGTGGAATAGACTTGGGTGATTTCAGTGCTTTCCAATAACAGTGTGTTCAGATGTTAAGATATAGCAAATAAGAGGGTGACCAAACCACGTCAGCTTGGGACAGGGAAGGCTTCAGTTTGGGAAAGAGGGGAACTTAGATTTTAGATTCTATTTATATGGACATGTTTGTTTTATATTTATTTTTGGATTTTATCATCAAAAACTCAAACTAGATACTATTATTTAATATCTATTTATTTTGTGTTTTTTTAATATTTAATATTTATTTTAGAGAATGCATGAGCACTTGGTGGGAGGGTTGCTAGAGGAGGGGCAGAGGGAGATGGAGAATCCCAAGTAGTCTCCCAGCTGATCAGGGAGCCTGATGCTGATCTCACAACCCTGAGATCACAACCTGAGCTGAAATCAAGAGTCAGATGCTCAACCAACTGATACACCTCTGCTCTCCAATCAATATCTATTTACAGATGTAAATAAATTTAGAGATAAATTTCACAGTTAGGTAAATCTGATATCAAAATTCATTGTCATATTTACTTTAGAAGAAATGAGGTGATGTTTGAGTGAATTTTGAAAGACACATAGGAAATCAAGAGTTGGATAAATTGAGGGTGATTAGTCTGGTAACCCCAATGGCCTAAATCAGTTGCCTTAAAAGATCAGGTATTTGCAGGCTATGTACCCATAATCATTAAAATACCCACAGAAGAGAGAGTTGACTTATTTCTTATACATTAATTCCTAGATCATCCTGTCTGATTAGGGATTCTCTAATAGAGAAGACAAATGTGTTTTGAAGAAGTGTGTTTTAGACTATATGAACTTACTGTACTTCAATGTTTGTCACATCAAACTATAAAAGAGATGACTTTTGCACATATAAACATCATTGAAAAATAGAATCTATACTCAAATTTGATTTCTTCCAAAGAAATTTCAGTTTTCATGGACAAATTCCTAGCTGTTAAGTAGAATTTCTTTCTTAGGAGCACCTGAGTGTCTCAGTCAATTAAGGGGCATACTCTTGATTTTGGCTCAGGTCATGATCCCAGTGTCCTGGGATGGAGTTCCACACTAGAATCCATGCTTGGCGAGGAGTCTCTTTCACTATTCTCCCTCTCCCTCTGTCCCTTCCCCTCCTCCCTGTCCTCTCTCTCAATGAAATAGATAAATAAATCTTAAAATAAAATTATCTCAAAATTTTGTTCTGTTTTGTTTTATATATGCTATCATATTTTCTAGAAATCTTGGAATTATTCTCTATATAAGTATTCTCTTTAGTTTTTGATATCTTTAATGAATGTAGTTTAGCCCCATCTCCTCTCTGGGAAACATGGGGGAGGGGGTCAAAAAGGTGATGGAGATTAAAGAATACACTTATGATGAAAATAATGGAGTATTTTTTGAAAAGATTTTGGTTTAGGGGTGTGTTTATATAAATACCCATATACTTTCTACTTCATTTAAATGTATCAGACAATCGAATTAGACTTTTCTTAGATTATCTTACTAAAATTCTATTTATAGCTGTAGTTCAATCTCATCAAATAGATCAACCTGGTGAGCAAGAAAAATAAACAAAATCATTCTGAACATGTTTGTAAAATGTCAATTTACCTCTTTTATCTACAATTACTAAAATAATAAATCTGTCAGCTGAAGATAGCTTCCTTGAGTATATTTTACTGTAAGAATCTCTGTGTATTGACTTACTATTTATATCTTACCGGTCTCAGTTTTTGTTTGAAGTTTTTTTATTTCCCACAGACCTACATTAAGTCAACAAAAGCACAAATCCTTTTAAAAAATCTTAATAAGATGAAATATATAAACTGAAGCTAGAAAATCACTTCTGTTCAATTATTACCTGACATCACTATTTCCATGGATACTTAGAATAGCCTTGTCCAACTAATTTATTCAACCAGTATTCTTGAAGGATACGTTTTAACATAATCTCTGTCAACCTCAGAATATATTTTCTAAAATTCTCTTGTATGTAGAGGAAACATTAATAACGTTAATGGTCAGGGTGCCTGGGTGGCTCAGTAGGTTAAGTGTCTGCATTCGGCTCAGGTCATGATCTCAGGGTCCTAGAATCGAGCCCCACATTGTGCTCCCTGCTCAGTAGGAAGTCTGCTTCTCCTTCTCCCTCTGCCCCGTCCTGCCCCTGCTCATGCTCACTCTCTCTCTCTCAAATACATAAAGTGTTTAAAAAAAGATAACCTTCTGGTACTTTTTGGTTCTAATTTTCTGTTACTAGCATCTCCAGATTTATGATTTTGATCCAATGAGGATATAATACATCATATTTAAACAAAATATATTTATAAACCAATATAATGCCAAAATTAAGCAGAATATATTTAAGAATTATTTCATGAATTTCATGCTAGTTTTTATAAAGAAGAAAATGTAACAGTCCTTGTTAGAATTATTTATAGGTAAACATTATAAAGTAATTTCTTGTTAAAAGTTATTTCTTCCATTTATAAGGCTTTTAAAATTTTTTACTTTGACATTTAACATACTAACAAAAAACTACACATGCAGTTACCAAAACTAGTTATAAAGTGAACAACCATATAACCAACACATTGTCTTCCCCAGACACCACTATGTGCCCCTTCCAGATTGTAATCCTCAACCTGCTTCAAAAAAGTAACAAATATGCTAACTTCTGTAGCAAAAATGTCTTTGATTTTCCTTACAATTTTTTCTAAACAAGCTATGTGAAAGATGACATACATTTTATTACAGAAAGTTCAAAATTCATGTTTTTTTGCATTAATATTTATCTTCAAATCCTGTTTTTGTCATTAACTCATCATAACTGTATTTTGGTCTAGAGAGAATAGCAAAATGGCATTCTCGTTTTATTCACTTGTTTCATCTCTAATCATAAAAAGGTAATATCGAGCTTTTGGTACTAATAAACCAGATGCTTTTATTTGGAAACTTATGCATAACAAGAATTTATACTAATAAAATGCCCCAGAGGCAAAAGTAATAAAAACAAATTGATTAATGCAAACATGAATTTATCTGCTTTAAAAATAGCTTATGCAAAAATACATGAGAAACAAAAAATTTACTGAATTTTTATTAGACTCAAAATTATATTATTATTTGAATATATACATTTGAATGTATATTATGAAATATATATATATATTTGAAAGAAAACAAACATGGATTTGCCTTATTCACTTCATCTATAAATAGGACTAATACCCCTGAAAGGGTAATTATAAAGGTCAACACTTCTTGACTCGAACCGAATGCCTCCACGTTCTGCGCTAATGCCCATGCCTTCTCCAATCTTCATGCAACTGCAATATCGAGGTACATTAAGCTCCTCTGAGAAAGCCACTCTTCCTATATATTCTGGACCTTTGGTTGTCTTGTTCCTTTTCCCTGAACTCTCTTCCTCCTCTCATCTTGGCTAACTCTGTTCATCACTTAGGTCTCCGTGTACCTACACCATCTTACAAGAAGTCTTCTCTCACACTACCACCACCATCCCCCCACAAATCGGGGCAAGTTTTCTTCTTTTGTGCTCCAATAGTATTGCATGCATTGTCACAGGCTTTAGCTCCTAGAGAGCAGAGGCTCCCTGCTCCATCCACCCCATTTCTATACAGTGCCTAGCACAGTACTTGGAACACAAGAAGGATACTCTCACCCCTGCATCTGGTATGCATGGTGTTTAGGAGAGGGAAGAGGATGAATGTCCATATTAATAAAAGGTATCGTAACACAAATGTTACAGTTTCATAAGTATGAAGGCTCAATTATTCATGAAACTATTTATAAGTAGAGAAGAAGAATTCTTTTGCTGAGAGGCATAGAGTTGATAGTTCTTTCAGTGCAGAATCACAGAAAAACAATGATATCAGAGACCAGACCCTGGGGGAAAGGTGTGGACACTGCTTGACATCAGTCCTGCCCTTGTTCCTATTCATTTCAGAAGCAGCACCTATGCTGAAACCCCATCTGCTGGAGAACTCTGAACATTCACCTGCAGTGCTTAGGAAAAAGCTAAGATCCAACTAGTTCATAGATGGAAGAGAAGATACCAGTGCTTTCTACAGATTTTTGGTCACTTTGATCATAATTAGGGCTGTTTAATATTTTTGATTTATTAAGTGAGTTCTTGATGCTAGCTATAGACAGTATGAAGCTACAGGAGATTCTATGAGATGTTCTGAAAGCAACATTTTATGGAAATGAAGATACTAACATCCTTTCTGTTAACATCATCATAGATGCAAATTAGAAAGTGATAATCACTAGCTGATAAAACTCTGATGAAAAAATTGGGGAAATCTTACAACCTTCCTGAACTGTGCAACAAATGCACTTGAGTTTACATCAAATTGGAAAGACTACTGTTAGGTGAAAATGTATTTTCTTACTCTATTGCTGACCAAGTGGAAAAAAGTGACTTTTTAAGATTGTTATCAAATAAAACATGAAATTAAAGATATTTAAAATAAAATGAAATAATACCAATTTTAATTAGTTTTCTACAGTACCAAAGCAAAGTTTAGTTATGTCTAAGAGTTGTAGTATTTTCAAATACATGTGGTTTAATTTTCAGTAAAAAATTTAAAATCTTGAAAAGGAGATTAGGAGAGGAGTATTAAAAGTGGAAGAAGGAAAATAGAAGGAGAAAATATGAAGGGAGAGAAAGTAAGAAAGGCAGAAAAGAGAAATTCAGAGGGAAGAAGAAAGGAGACAGAGGTAGAGAGACCTGCAGATGGAGGAAACAAGACAGGGAAAATAAAGGGAAAATGGGTATAGTCTCCTTGCCATGAATATAAATAAGAAAGATTTTCAGTGGCGCACAGAGTCATAGTGGTACAAATGATCTGGATGAACTGATTGTACTGACCATAATTTATTCATAATCTTGCAAACAGCAGTTTATTTTTACTTTGAAGAATTCAGATAATATATCTGGACTCAACAGGATTCTGCTGCTGTTCTTTGGGAGAGTGTTTTCTGAATAAGCTTATTCTTTCCTGAAGAGAAGAAAAGCTATGAGCTATAATTTAAGCTTGCAGTTTTAATTCACATTTTGCTTTCAATATGTAGAATTCTAAGAGTTTTATAGGTGGATTTACACATTAAAACCATGTGAGTACTCAAGGAATCTTTCTTCATAAAAATCAACATTTCTTGGATTCTAACTTCTATTTAATATTTTGGCTTAGTATTCTCATATGCTTCTTAAACATATTTTGAAATAGGTAGTTTTGCATGTCTCTTTACTAAGCTTTATTTTGGTTGTAATTTCAGCCAAATTTTTTAAGATGATAGACTATATCATACTAATAAAATCCTCTTAATATGGATACAAAATATTTCACTATTTTTATTTTCTATTACTTCACAAATCTCTTTTGAAAGCAAAATTCTAGGGTAGCCCAGGTGGCTCAGCAGTTTAGTGCTGCCTTCAGCCCGGGGTGTGATCCTGGAGATCTGGGATCAAGTCCCATGTCGGGCTCCCTGCATGGAGCCTGCTTCTCCCTCTGCCTGTGTCTCTGCCTCTCTCTCTCTCTCTGTCTCTGTTTCTGTCTCTCATGAATAAATAAAATCTTTTTAAAAAATTAAAAGCAAAATTCTATAAAATACAAAACACAAATATATTGAATTTCTTTTGTTTCAGAAATCCAGGGGAAACCGAGACAATGGAATCTATAGTATTCTCATATTCAAGTCTCAATAATGAGAATTGGAATCACAGGCTTGCAACAATAGCTTTGAGGGTTGATGATTCTACCCGAAGGAATATCAACAGTAAATGAGAAATAACTCCATCAGTAACACATCTTTGAATAAAAGGAGGGCCTCAGATAGAATTAGAATGAGCAAAGGCTTTATATATGTAGAACTAGCCTCCAGTGTACATGGAAACTTCTAGTAGATATGCACAGCAGAAGCAGAACTCCACAGTAAAATGAAAGCAACACAAAAATAAAGCATTTCTATTAAAGTGATAAAGATGTGTAGTATGAGGATTTTTTTCTGTCTTTTCTTCTCTAGCACCACTTCATTGCAGAAAATTAAAAATACCTTTCCACATCTAGGCTATCCAGAGCAAAATCAGAAACTCGCACATTTTCACATACATTGTCTACCCACGTCATCTCTGTATTACTATAGGAATGCACTTCCTTTAGAACCTGTTGAGTGTGCTTATCGATTTCCCAAACACAGAAATTCAGTTTGCAAGAAAATTGCTTATATATTTGAAGTTCATGAACTAAGAAATCAATAATATTATATAGCATTAGGCACTTAAATTGTACCAAAAAAAACTTAAATTATGATCATTTGAGAATCTGGTAATATTATTTATTGATTGAATCAATGTATTTAAAAAACATGTCTAATTCTGTATATTGCACTCTGATTGTTCACGTTATCACATGTATATCTTAGATTATACAGATGAACGGGAAGACTATGCACTACATCTTTCCTCATGCAAGGATAAAAATGACAAGAGACTCTAAGGATCACACAGTTTCAGGTAAAGGAAATCAAATAATCTACTTTTTATTTTAATGTCAAATTGGGATATGTATTTGTAATCAGTTTAGATGACTTATCAAATTTTTAAAAATACTATTTATGTCAAAATTGTTCTGGAGAATTTCAAAAAATAAGCAAGCTATACATTTTTGGAGAATTTCAAAAAATAAGCAGGCTATACATTTGAACATCAAAGATTATAAGAGCATGGTCACTAACATGACAAATTACTAAGTGGTATACATTTAGATCATTTTTTCCTTAATTGCATGTTAAAAACATACATGGCATTTTAATATTCCATAATTATTGCTCTACTAAGCAATTTGGTCACTGGTTTTAGAACTATAAAACAGTCTTACACAGGAAATAGAGATCTCTGGTTCTTCTAAGGAATAAATCCCTCTCTACCTTGTCAATTTGAACATTATCAGCTATGCTGAGTTTTTGTTTGTTTACTTGTTTGTGTTCTTATGTGAACCAAAGCTTATGACAAATTCCTAAAACTTGTGATTTTGAAATAATTTTAGATTCCTGGAAAATTCTTGGCTCCCAGAAAACAGTACGGTCTGTTCCTCTGCCCATCTTTTACTTAGTTTCCCTATGTTAACATCTAATCTAATAACAATAAGATGATCAAAACCAGGAAGTTAACATTAATTACTATGGTACTATTAAAACATCAACAAGCCTTGGGGTGCCTTACTGACTCAGACAGTAGAGCATGCAACTCTTGATCTTGGGGTGGTCAGTTCGAGCCCCACATTGGGTGTAGAGATTTCTTAAAAATTAAATCTTTAAAACATACAGTATACAAGCCTTATCTAGATTTTGAGTTTTCCCACTTACCCACTAAATTCTCTCTTTTTTTTTTTCCTGGTCCAAGATCCAATCTAGATCATATTGTGTTCAGTTGTCATCCCTTCTTCATCTCCAATCTGATAGTTTTGCAATCTTTGTGTTTCGTGACCTTGATGCTTTTGAAAGATAATGGAATTTTATATTATAAATTTAAATTTTCTGTTTAGATCTTTGAGACAAAATATAAATTCTGTCAAAATTAATGACTTTTTGAAATATGAATATTACCTATATATTACCTGTATATACTCAAGTATATTCTTATGTTTATAGACACTGTACATCAACAGAAAATATTCATAAATATATATGTTTTATTTAACATGGTATTTGTTCTGGAAGGTTTTTTTTTTTTTTTTTCGTTTAAGGACTGATATTAACAAAGGACAAAAATAGGTATTTTTCAGTATACTTTTTACTGTTCCTTGCATATTTTAGACCATGGAGTATATAGATGTGCAACAGGTTTTGCTTTGAACTACTCTCCTAACTTTATTTTCATAGAGAATGAATCAATTAGGAGTCTAATGTTGTTTTCCTTTTAAGATTGGATAATTTTTGTCCTACCAGAGACTAATAATTTAAACTTTCATAGTTTTATTGCATGCACACTGTATTTTAAGCACTGATGGTAATTCCAGGGGTGAATCTTAAAATTATGGATTGGAATAATTACTATGGAATAACTCTATGGAATAATTACTTCTACAAACTAGTTCAGTTCTCTCCAGCTCGTAAAGCAAAACAGCATAGTACTTTCTAGCAATGCCCAAATCCTTTTTCAGTGCAAACAACAAAAACCTTACTAAATCATCAGAACTTTCTATCAATATATCTGTCTTCTGTTATTACTTTTATACTGTGTTAATCATCCCCTCAGCCTTCTTGTCTTTTGTAACTCATTATTTTAATTTTTCTTTTGTTCAGAATTAGGGAAGAAAAGGTTTAAAATATAAAAAGGGCAGAAATAAGAGCTATCCATATCTTGTTACAAGTATTCTACCCTGAAAACTAAGTTTAATTTCCTCTGTCTATAGATTTTAGGAAATGAAAAACAAGAGTCATTGTTTTGAACAATATGTTTACTAGTAGTGTACTATATTATCTCTCTGCATGCCCCTTTTCTTTTGATATTTACCTAATATAAAAATATAAAAATATTTTCCTCGTTGTATTTACCTGCATGGATTACTACTGAATATATTTTCCATGCATTCTTCTGTGATCTCATCATGATCAGCATGATCAGCGTGATCTCATCGTAAATTAAATGTTTTGAAACAATTCATGTTGTTTTCAGATAAGTGTTTATTACCCCAAAGGGATTTAAATACATGTATATGCAAGGCTAGAGCCACAAATTACTTCTTTGGCAAACAATGTCTAGCTTTAAGCTAGTGGTAGGCAAACCCTGGCACAGAACATTTGTGCTCCTGGCTGATATCTCAGTGTTTGTCACTCAACCAGAAGCCTTTTTTGCTTGACTGAACATTTGGTGATATTAAGAATTTAACTGTTGTTTTTTGGTTAGGATTACCATTTTGATGTTAATGTTTTTAATAAAAATTAAGGGTAGGTTCTTTTAGAGATAAATACTAAAATATTTACAGATGAAATAATGTCTTGTCTGGGCTCTCTTTCAAAATTAGTTGTGTGGAGAACGGCTAAGGAATAGATGGAAAAAATTGACCTTGACTTGATAATGATTGGAACTGGAAGGTTGACCACACTGGGTTTTATTATAGAGTTGTATTACTTTTTTATATGTATGACATTTTCCATAATAAAAAGTTTAAGTTCCTGTTTGTTGTTCATATTTAGAGAAAATGAGCAGTGGCCAGTAGCTTCATCGTTAGTGAAAAAGCTATCTAACCAGAAATTTAAAATACCTTTGTAATCAAGATGAGGATGTAAACAAGGAAGGAGTGAAGAATAAAATGTAGTATATCTGCCTTCCCAAAGAGAAGGTCCAAATGGTCTTTTTCATTTTGGTACCCACTGCAAGTAGAAATACTGTGTAACTTTTATGATAGCTTCATAAACCATTCTAGGGGTGCCTTGGTGGCTCAGTTTAAGTGTCTACCTTCCACTGCCTTCCATGATCCCATGGTCCTCAGCAGGGAGCCTGCTTCACCCTCTCTGCCCTTACCCCCACTCGTGCCTTCTCTCTCTCGCTCTCAAATACATATAGTCTTTTTTTAAAAAATAAAAAGATAAACCACCCTCACAGGATGTACTATTAAAATATATAAGATTTAGGGATCCCTGGGTGGCTCAGCGGTTTGGCACCTGCCTTTGGCCCAGGGTGCAATCCTGGAGTCCTGGGATCGAGTCCCGCGTCGGGCTCCTGGCATGGAGCCTGCTTCTCCTTCCTCCTGTGTCTCTGCCTCTCTCTCTCACTTTCTCTCTCTCTCTCTCTCATAAATAAATAAATAAATAAATAAATAAATAAATAAATAATCTTTTTTAAAAAAAGATTTATATGAAACAAGTATACCTCACAAAAAAAGAAAAATATTTTTATATTTTGGAATCAAAAATAACTTCAAAATAGAACACAGGAAAAGAAACTGCATGTGTGCGTGTGTGTTTGTTAATTGTTTGTCCTGTGTGTTCCCCAAAGTTCAAGCAGGAGACCCTCATGGTTTCCAGAATCCTTCCAGGGATGCAAAGACAAAACAATTTTCATAGAAAATGGTAAGATAGCATTTGCCTTTGCCGTCCTCATTTTCTGGTAAATATGCAGTAGAATTTTTCAGGATGCATGATGTGTAACATCACAACAGGTCGTATACAGAGCAGATAAGGGAATTTAGCTGTGTACTCCATTTAGCTCAATATTAAGTGGATTTGCAATAATGTAAAACAATACTACCCATCTGATAAGTGTTTTGTTTTTAAAATAGTCATTTTTTATTTAAAATATAATTATTTTAACATGGAATGAATTTATTTTCAATTCATTAATAAATATTTTAAATTCTTTAATTTGTAATACAGAAAATCTACAGACCTATAATCCATATGAACAAAACCTCTTTGAAATCCTTAGTAATATTAAAAAGTAAAAATGACTCATTAAAACCAAAATGTTTGAGAACCATTACTCTAAGGATGTTCATAAAGAATGTTAAAAAATTATAAATAAGATTTTTCTTCCTATAAAAAACTTATACAATATAAAATGTATTTTGGAACTCCTTTTATAACTCATATTGGATGAATTTTATTAAAGATTTTATTTATTTATTCATTAGAGGCACAGAGAGAGAGACAGAGACATAGGCAGAGGGAGAAGGAGGCTCCTCACTGGGAGCCCAGTGTGGGACTCAATCCCGGGACCCCGGGACCACGCCCTGAGCCAAAGGCAGATGCTCAACCACTGAGCCACCCGGGCATCGCTGGATGAATTTTTAATTGTTTATTTCTTAATATTTATCTACTGAACACCCTTGGTGATTTACATTGTGTTGATTGTTAGGATAATAGAATGAACACAACACGTACCCTTATCTACAATTTACGCATAATTTTGATAGTAAAATCTGAAATGTAAGTAATTATTACAATAGAATTTTAGGAACAACTGAGATAAAGTAAGGAATTTATAAAACATCAATGTTCATACCTTTACATGTGTATGCACAAGTGTGTACACACGTATACTTATACACCATTATTATTTTTGTGATGTTCACAAAGAGAAATACATGATATAATCTTTTAAGCAGTTCGTAATTTTTAGAAAATAGATCCTTTGACTATTAACTGCAGACTTCAAAGATAGAGCTATAGGTGCTCATCAACAACTGTACAATGATCTTGAAAGTATTTATTCAACCAAATAGAAGGCAACAAAGTTGAGAGAATCGGTAGTGAATTTTAGCAGAAAGACCTGAGTTGGACTTCAACTCTATTGCTCATTTAAATTTTTAGAATAAATTTGCTTATCTGTAAAATAAGACCAGCTCTATGTATCTCGCATAATTGCAAATGAGCCTAGCACAAAATCCTGTGCTTACTCTACACTCAACAAATGTTATTTCCTCTTCTCTTAGGGAGAAATTATCAGAAAAAAAAGAGGATAAAATGTAATGTTCAAGAAATGAGTCTGTTTCTTTTTTATTTAAAACCATCTTATGGCTCCAGAAACACAGCTGTTTCAAACAAGCCAAAGAAATTCTTCTGATTTCAAAAAAGATACTTGCTTATGTATATTTCCATAATGGACTGGCTACATCTGCAAGACTAGAAAGACTAATTAGCAAGTGTAATAGGGAAGAACATTAAATATGTTTAGGTTCAAAAAACAGCAGTGTCTTCCATGGAAATAGTGGCTCATTTTCTATTCTTCATTAGACTACCATCTTTATGAGCTTTTAGAAATAGAAGACAAATGTAACCAATCTCATTGGCTCTGAGGTGGTTGCAATATCAAATATGGGTAGCTCTTTTTTTTTATTATTATTTAAACTGCTTTAATAACGTATAATTCACATATCATAAAAGTACGCATTGTAAGTGTACAAATCAGTTACTTTTAGTAAATGTATGGAGTTGTGTGACTGTCACCACATCAACACAGAGATGTTTTAGAGCATTTAGGCCATTACAAAAAGTTCCCTTTGAGCCTGCTGGCAATGTCGACTTTCCATACTGCTCTCCCAGCCACAGGTGAGAGATTTACTTCCTGCCTCTAAGTTTGCTTTTACTGGGCATTTCATATAAATTGAAACATTCAGTGTACAGTTTTGGTGTCCAATGCCTTCACTTACCAATATTTTTGAAGTATATTTTGTCACATGTATCAGTAGACTGCTGTGATTTTTATTGTTAAGTAGTAGTCCATTATTTGGATATTCTACATTTTTTTATATTGGATTTTTCCCAGTTTTAAAATATTTGCATATAAGTTTGAGTTTAGATATATGATATTTTTAATGGTTTCCTAGAAGTGGAATTGTTGGGTTCAATGGTAAGTTTCTTTTTAGCTACTTAATAAACTTAGAAATAGTTTTCCAAAATGAGTATACTGTATTACATTCTTGCCAGCAATGTCTGATGGCTCCACTTTCTCCATGTTATTGCCAAAACTTGCTAATGTCTACCTTTGGGGGTGGATGAACTCGTTTTAACTTGGATTTTCCTAATAACATGGTAATGAGCATATTTTCAGGTGGCTATAAACATTACATGTCTTGGGTGAAATGTCTGTTCAAATACTTTACTATTTATTTATTTGGGTTGTTTGTCTTCTTACTGAGTTGTAAGAATTTTTAAATGTTTTGGATATAAGTCCTTAGTAAGGAGTGTCGGTGGTGGGTGCCTGGGTGGCTCAGGTCCTGGGACTGAGCGCCACATGGAGCTCAGCAGGGAGCCTGCTTCTCCTTTTCCCCCACCCCTATCACTCTCTCTCTCAAATAAATAAAAAATTTCTTTTTTTAAAATTCCTTTAAAGGTATATGACCTGAATATATTTTCTTCTAGTCTATGTCTTGTATTTTTCTTAATTTATTTTAAAGGAAAAGTTTTACATTTTAATGGAATTCAATTTATCAACATTGTTTTCTTTATGAAGCAGGCTGCTCTTGATAGATATTAAGAACTGTCCCAAGGTCACAAAGATTTTCTCTTATTTTTTTATACCAGAAGCATTATATATGTAGGTTTATGACCTATTTTGTCTTGGGTTTTATATATATTGTAAAGCAGAGGTCCATGGTCATTTTTTTAAGCACAAATGGATATCAATTTATGCAAACACCTTAAAAATAATCCCCCGTTGAATTGCTGTGGCACATTGTCAGAAACCAATCTGTCATTAATGTGAGGATTTATTTCTGGATTTTCAGTTTTGTTCTCTTTGAGTATGTGCCTATTATTTCACCAATACTACACTGTCTTGTTTACAGTTAATTTATATTAAATTCTGGAATCTGGTAGTGTAAGTCTTCCTTTTGAAAATCATTTCAGCTATTGTGGATCCTTTTAATTTCCATGTTTTAGTATCAGTCTGCTGGGATTATGACAGAAGTTGCACTGAAATTATAGAGCAATTTGGAGGGAATTGCTGTTTTAACAATACTGAACCATCCCATCCATGAACATGTCATATTTCTTCATTTACTTAGATCTTCTCTAATATTTTACAGTAAAGTTTTATGGTTTTCAGTGTATATGACTAGCATTTATTTTGTTAAGTATCTCCCAAATTATTTTATTCTTTTTTGTTGCCATTATAAATGGAGTTGTTTTCCTAGTTTCAGTTTGGACTATTCATTGCAATTTTATAGAAATACAATTGATTTTTATACATCGATCTTTTAGCTTATAATCTTTTTTTAAAGATTTATTTATTTATCTATTCATGTTAGATATATATATATATACATAGAGAGAGAGGCAGAGACACAGGAGGAGGGAGAAGCAGGCTTCATGCTGGGAGCCTCACGCGGGACTCCATCCAGGGACTCCAGGATCACGCCCTGGGCCAAAGGCAGGCGCCAAACCGCTGAGCCACCCAGGGATCCATTAGCTTATAATCTTGCTAATATTTTTATTCTATTAGGTTTTTTATGGAATCCTTAAGATTATGTAAGGATGCAAATTCAAGTCATCTGCAAATAAAGATAGTTTTACTTCCTTCATACCAATTAGGAAAATTTAATTTTCTTTTCCTTATTACACTTGCTACAATATGTTGTACAATGTTGGACTGAGTAATGAAAGCAGACATCCTTGTTTTACTCCTAAAGAATGTTGGCGACTAATTGTAATGAGAATGTGGGGCTCTGTCCCTACCATAGAGTTCCTTCCTCCCCTCCCCTTCTTTAATACTCACTGGAAGGGATTTTTTAGCATAACATTTTTAAAAGCTGAGGAGAAATGTTTCAGAACAGCTTTCAGAAGCCAACAACAGTTCATTAAACTTACCTTTAATTTTCAAATAAAATTGGATTTCAGAGATGAGTTATGAGAGAAAATTGTACTGTCACATAGAGACAATGTGTGTTCCATCCTAACTAAGGATTGAACAGGTCCTACCAAGTGAGCCTTGACACAGAAATTTCTCCCTCTCATTCAGGATGATTTTTTTTCACTTTCATTCTCATTTGAAGAGTGCAGTTATATACAATACAATGTCTCGTTGTAGGAGTGCAATTACATATGATACAACTTCTCACTATAAGCCTTTCAAATTATTTTTAGGGATAAACTAAATATAAACCTATAGACATAGGAGCGCCCGGGTGGCTCAGTCAGTTAAGCAGCAAACTTTTGATTTCAGCTCAGGTCATGATCTCAGGGTCCTGGGATCCTGCCCCATGTAGGGCTCTGCACTCAATGGGGAGTCTGCTTGAGATTCTCTCTCTCCATCTCCCTCTCCCTCTGCCCTATCTCCACTCACATGTGGGTACACGTGCATGCTCTCTCTTGCTCAAATAAATAAATCTTAAAAAAACAACCTATAAAATGCAAGTCCGATTGAATCTCTTCTAAAACTCACAGTTTCTTCCTGGTAAATGTTAATCAAAGCTTGCATTCATTTTCTCAGTAACAAAGAAAGTATTTATTGTCAAAGTCAGTTCCACGTAAACATCATCATTTCTCCTGATGTCTGTCAGGTTGAATATTGCTTGCACAATTCTGTTCCTGCTAAGGAAGTGCTTTCCTTCTAACTAGAGGTTGGTTAGCCCATGTTTCTATGTACTCTTCATTAAATTAAATTAAAGGAATTAATGCTTGGTTTTGTGAGAAGAGGGTAAAGACATTCAAGATATTTAACATGTAGGAGAAGAGGATAGAGGGGTAATGTTAACATGAAATTTAAGGATGTAAATAATGTATGTGAATTGGCCATGGGTAAATGGACAATAAGAAATGAGATTCAATTAAAGGAGTAAGGGTTTATATTGATCTCCCAGAATATTTTCTTGACACTTAAAGTAAGGGGTAAAAGTATATGGAAAGAACAAGGATGTAGGAGTCATGAAAAAAAAATGGACTCAAATCTTCACTTCTTTACATGCTGGACAACATAGAGAAGTTTCTAAATTTTCTTAGTCTCAGGTTCTTTGTCCTGAAATTATATGAATAATACGTAATGTAAGAAGTTGTAGAAATATTTTTTTAAGATTTTTAAACTTATTTTTTTATTCATGAGAGACAAAGAGAGAGAGAGAGGCAGAGACATAGGAGAAGAAGCAGGCTCCATGCAGGGAGCCTGATGTGGGACTTGATCCTAGGTGCTAGGATCATGCCCTGGGCCAAAGGTGGTGCTAAACCGCTGAGCCACTGGGCTGCCCTGTAGAAATATTTTTTAATGTAAAAAAAGTATAAGACTTTTATAAGAAGAAACTCTTGAAATGTTACTAGGAGACCAGCTAGGAGATGCGTTGCTAGCCATTCATTTGGAACAAGAGTGTGGGTTTCACTCTATCTTTGCCATTTTATTAGGTGTTGCCTTGAGCACTTAACTTCCACAAAGCCTCATGTCCATCATGTATAAATAGAGAGGGCTTTTTTTTAAAATTTTTATTTTAACATCCAAAGAGGTAATTTTTAAGGCATTTTCTAAGAATAGAATAGAATAGAATAGAATAGAATAGAATAGAATAGAATAGAATATATTATTTTAATACCCTTATCACTGATACATTAGCCCTATAGGGAAAAATGGGTGTTGTAGTATTTATCTGTTCAGCATTCATGCAATTATGTATGGAGTGTTGCCTAGATGCTGTATGCTTGCTACATGTAATTATACCCGAATCCCTGCATTGCAGAAATGTTACACAGAGCTCTTCCTGTTTTCATGGGAGAAAAGATGATTTTTTTTTTTTTTTTTTGTGGCCTATCTTCCCTTTCTTCCATTCCTACCCTCTGTTGCTGCTCAGTCACTGCGGTAACTGCGGTAAATGTTCCACAAATTTTGCTACCAAATAATGTGTATATATATATATATTGCACAGAAAACTCAGGATACAACTTTTATCTTTGTGTTAATTTTCTATTGGTAATGTAACAAGTTACCACAAAATTTGATGGCTTAAAACAGCATTGATTGAATATCTTACAGTTTTCTTGGGTCAAGAATCTAAGGCATAGTTTAACTGGGATCTCTGGTCAGGATCTCCCAGTGCTGCAGCCTATATGTTGGCTGGGTTGCGCTCTGTTCTGGACCTTGGGAATATCCTTCCAGGCTCCAATGATTATTGGCAGAATCTGTTTCCTCCCATTATGCATCTAGGCTCTTATTTATCTGGCATTTATTTTTGAAAGCTTATCATAGCGTTACAGTAATATAAGCTTAAACTGTTTTGTTCCCACTGACAATATAGGGTTACATGGGTGTCTCACAATATGACCATTTTATTATACATAGCAAATGACCCCACTTCCAGTCCTGGACTGTCATCATGAAATCAATATCTAAACAAGTATTAAGGCCATATCTATAAATTGACCCTAACTTCTAATTTTGTAACATCCAATTTCATATCAAAGAATTATTTTATTTTGAACCCTAAGTACTGCTAAATGAATGAAGTTTATTTTTAATTTCCATTTACAAAAGTACCCTGCAAAAAAAAAAGAAAAAATAAATAAATAAATAATAAAAATTTTTAAAAAATGAAAGTACCCTGCATACCCCCTCAGATTTGGTCTTACAATTATAATTTTGCATTTGCCTTATGTAAGCTAAAATTAAGAAAAATCCATGTGTTATCAAATGAATGAAACATGATTTCCTTTTTTTTTTTTTTTTGAAACATGATTTCCTGAGTATGACAGTCTGGGAAATTTTCTTGGTGGGAATTATTTCTGAACTATTTCAGGAGAACTAAATCCTATGCACCTTTAATAAAATTACTAGTATACAAAATATCTTTTATTTGAAAGATATTGTTCCAGCCAGAATGCCAGTGTCTTTTGATATCTATTTGTGAATTTTGTACATCTCCCTATATATACAATGTTTTATATACATATATATGTGTGTGTGTATATGTTAGAAGATATGTGTGTATATATATACATATTATAATGTTTTATATGCCTAAGTATATATGTGTATATATATGAAAGATACGCATATATACACAGACATATATATGTGTGTGTATATATGTGTCTTTCTTCTTTCCCAAACCAGTGGCTGTTTCAGGCATATGACATCCACCCTGAGCCCACCCCTTTAGTATGGTAGTGAGTATGAATAGCCTTTTCATGCTTTGTGTGACATTTTTATCTTAGTCACATTATATTAGAAAAGATTAATGTGGACTTTTGTTCCTGGAAATGTGACAAAAAATATTATCTTTGAATTCTTCATATACATAAAGGATATGTATTTAAAACTAGGAAAAACGGGGATGCCTGGGTGGCCCAGCAGTTTAGCGCCTGCCTTTGGCCCAGGGCGCATTCCTGGAGTCCCTGTATCCAGTCTCCCATCAGGCTCCCGGCATGGAGCCTGCTTCTCCCTCTGCCTGTGTCTCTGCCTCTCTCTCTCTCTTCTCTCTCTCTCTCTCTCTCTCTCTATGTCTATCATGAATAAATAAATAAACCTTAAAAAAAAAAGAGTGAGAGAGTATCTTAGCAAAAAGGATGCTACAGAGCAATTAACTGGATTAGAAAAAGCTAATGTTCTAATTCGTATGCTGAGGTTAGAGTCAGATTAGATTTGGTGTTAAAGTGATGTTTGCATTTTGGTTTTGTTGGAAGCAGTCAAGTAGGGATTGCTATTAAGGCAGTTGATGTGTGCTATTGTATTTGTAGGAATGTTTATCACATAAAAAGCAAAAATTAGTAAAAATAAAAATGGTGAAGTAATGAAATATTCTTTAGGTCTTTATGTTCTAGTACTGATAAATTAATTACTTTGATAAGACACAAAAGGGAAATTACTATGGGTTTTTAATATAAATTGGTATATTTTCCTAAATATTTACATAGATAATTTATAACCTCAAAATTAGTAGGTGAAAGAATATAAAAATAAACTTTCACAGCCTCACTCAGGAGTATAATTAATGTGTAAACTATAAAAATAGATTTAATTGAACTATCCTTTGGTGACTTTTCTATTATCTTTAGTACTTCATTAGCATTAATATTTACATAGATAATCTTTCTTCTTCTTCAGCCCAAGGAACAACATGACTAAATTGCAATATATCATTATCCTGTGATAACTTCATTGTGAATAATAAACTCCATTGATTTAAAGACTACTGTTCATAAGATAAGCATGTTCACTGATAGAATTTGTTTTTCCTTAATGCTTAGATGTAGCATGTGATAGTATCAAAATGAACCAAGTATTTTAATTTTGTCTAAACTTAATGGTCTAATGGTAACATTATAAATATTCATATATTACTTTAAGAGGAAAATAAAAATATTTTTATAATACTTTAAAATACCAGAGCTTTTAATATAACATGTTAATGAACATATAAAATAAAAGTAGATCTAAGCTTTAAATTTAAATGGAAATATAAAGATTTTTCTTTAATATGCTCATGTTTATTTTATACACAGCTTATTTTATATAGTTTTTAATTTCAGCTTTATTGAGGTATAATGGACTTATAAATTTGTAAGATATTTAAAGTGCACACCATGGTGATTTGAGAAATGATCCCCCCCAATATAGTTAATTAAAGCATCCATTACCATATTAATCTTGTGTGTGTGTGTGCATGCTCAAGAATATTTAACTTCTGTTCTCAGCAAATTTCACTTATAGAATACAGTGTTACAACTATAGTCACAATGTTTTATATTAGATCCTTAGACCTTTTCCATTCTGTAGCTAAGTTTGTACCCTCTTACCAACCTCTCCCTATTTTCCCCACTCACAGGCCCTGGCCACCACTTTTCTACACTGTCTTTCTATGATTGACTTTTTCTCTACACATATGTGATACCATGCAGTATTTGTCTTTCACTGTCTAGTTTATTTCACTGAGCATAATGCCCTCAGAGTCTATTCATGTTGTCCCAAATGGCAGGATTTCTATCATTCTCTTGGCTGAATAACATTTCAGTGTGTGTGTATGTGTGTGTGTGTGTGTGTGTGTGTGTATACCTTCGTTATCCAGTTATCCATCAGCAAACACTTGAGTTGTTTCCATATCTTGGCTATGTGAATAATGCTATAATGAACATGGTAGTGCAGATATCTCTTTGGATTACTGTTTCATTTCCTTTGGATAGATAACCACAACTGAAATTGTTGGGTCATAGGGTAGTTCTATTTTTAATTTTTTGAGGAAGCTCCATACAGTTTTCCATAGTGGCTATAACCAATTTACATTCCTACCAACAGTGCATCTGGGTTCCATTGTCTCCACATCTTTGTCAATACTTGTTATCTCCTGTATTTTTGATGCTGGCCATTTAACAGATGTATGTTAATATCTCATTTTGGTTTTGATTTGCATTTCCTTGATAATTAGTGATGTTGAGCACCTTTTCATGTACCTTTTGGCCATTTGTATGTCTTTTTGGAAGAGTGTCTATTTACTTTATTTATTTTCACTTTGTCTATGCATTGTTCTCCTAACCTCAGTGAACATCATTTTGACCATTATTTTGAACTTTTTATCAAACAGCTTCTCTCCATTTTATTTGGGTCTTTTTCTGGAATTTTATCTTGGTCTCTTGTTTAGAACATATTCCTCTGTTTCTTCAATTGTTTTGACTCTCTGTGTGTTTCTAAGCATTGTATAAAGCAGTCACCTCTCCTCACCTTGATGCAGTGGTTTCATGTAGGAGATAAACATGATGATTCAGCCTGATGTGAGCTCTTGGTTGTCTCTCAAACCTTGGTGGTTATCCAAGCTGCCTTCTTTGTTCTTAATGGCCCCCAGTAGTAGAAGGTACGCCAGAACCAGTTTTTATGTGGTTTTTGTTTTTAGGGTTTTTTTTTTCATTGACCCAATAGGTAGGAGTCACTCTGCTAGATTCTGGATTTTTTTTTCAGAGAGATTTGCTCCACATGTAGCTGTAGATTTGGTGTGTCCATGGGATGAGACGAATTCAGGAGCGTCCTATGTCATCATCTTGGACTAGAACATTAAGAATGACTACATAATAGCATATTCACCACATAATTATAACATATAATATATGCCTTTTCACTCTTGAAAAAACTGGTATATTTAAATTGTAATCCTAAGGTTATAAACATGATACTTTTTCTTAAACATTTTGCTACATCCATAACTGAACTTCTCTTTTCTTATAAATATTCCCTGCTTATTTTAAGAATTTCTGAAAGTTAGACTTTTCTGTAAGACTTCTTCAACCGCATCTCTGCTTATATGTTGTGAAATTATTGTAACTTTTGACAGTCTTTTATTAAAGCTTCTGTGTTCTCTTTGGTAACTGTGGTCTCTTTGGTAACTACTCTAACTTGCTGCACTGTTCATTTATGCAAAACTACTGTGTTTTCAAGGCATCTAACTAAGGAAACATTTTATTAATGTTTTTAGATAGATTGTAAACAGAGAGGCACAAGGTATTTATGTTGATAAAAATTTGTCAAAAGTTGAAAAACTTTTCAGTGATGTTCCACTTATCAGGGACCACTCAGAAGCATTTCAGTTAAAAATTAATATTGCTTCCTGAATTCACCAATTTTTTATTGAATTGTGCAATTTAGATTTGAGCTGGTATGTTTTATTTTTATAGAATTGTTTTTGTTAATTTTATCTGCATTTACATAAAATATCAAAGTGCAACTATAGAAATGCGAAATCAAACTGTCCAGATTTAAATAATTAGAAATCATATATATTAACTTATATTCATTATGTCCAAATTAGGATACATGTAACTACTGTAAAATAAACAAAGAAAACCTGTTATGGTTTCTGAGTGTTTTTTTTTCTATCATTCTATTTTATCACAAATTTTAATATTTATATGCTACATTATTGTATACATGAGAAAACATAGCAGCAACCATACAACAGCATCAACCAGAGCAACAATAATTCTTGAAAATTTACAAATGCTTAAAATGGTTTCTTTATATATAAAATTTCATTTCTCTCACTGTTGTCATGACTGTACTTTATTTTCATTTTACCAAAGGTACTGAAGCTTATAACATGTATTTAGAAAGTGTTTTAGGTAATAGAATTCAGTAGCATGAGGCTGCATTTTATAAAAGTAAATGAGTATTTTGTTGTGCTACTTTATTTAAATGGATATAATTATAATTGCCTTATGCTGATCTCTTACCCTGTAGGGTTTTAAAGCTTACTCAGTCACCAAAAATCAAATGGTACTTAACTCTTAAGAAATTTTCATCTACAGAGTGAAACTATAGCAAAATCCTTAAAAATAGTCACTTATACCAACTAATAGAATTTAGAGTTCCACAACTACTCTTTTAGCTATACCTTTACAAGGTATAACAATTCTATTTATAGATTCTAAACATATGGCTATTCCATATATTGTGCCATATAATATGTAGTGCTGAAATAGTTTTTCATGGGCTATATTTATGGTCTCTTTTTTAAGCTCAAGAAGAAATAATTAAAACCAAATGCCCTGAGCACTCTACTATATCCTACTGTGCTTTTCTATACTCTAGCATGATGACAAATTTTGGTGTGAGCCATGATCTTGAACATATGCCTATATACTCAGAAAATGTCATAAATCATCTTTTGGGATCTGAGACTGACCACATGTTAAAATTGATATGAATACACTAACCACGTTTGAAATTCAGTATCTATGTTTTTATGAAAACTGTAACAAGTCATAAATTACAGCTCTGAGTGATTCATTCATGGAAAGTAAAATCAAATCTTTAAGAAACTATTTTTATTTTGTACAGATAAATTCCATGAAAAACCCTTTACTTATGGCCATCTATTTTAAAATCCTCATTTTGAATTTTCTGAAATGTCCTTAGCCCACTAAAAAAGTAGCCTAAACTAATTGAATGAAGAGTGGCTAATAACTTTTCTTCATCTTCTACCCTTTATAAATGTATTTATCTAATGTCTTACTATAGAATTAGTCCTGATGACTCCTTAAAGCCTATTGTCTTAAGAACTCAGCTGTTTCCTTGAAGACTTAGTTGAAACCAAGTCATATAGCAGATGATATTCTAAGTTATAAGTTAATGTGTATCATGAATTAATGTCCACTCATAGTGATAGAAATGGACTAAGAAACTGGTGACAGGAAAATTCCACAAGTGGGGACAGAGAAAGTTAGTATCTTATTCAACTCTGACCCTTTTACAACAGCAGGAAATATGAAACACACAGTGAATTTGTCTTGTTTTCTTTTTGTTTTGAGGCTAAATCTTCAGAATACTTACCCTGGAGGGAAAAAAAAAAAAACTAGAAAGGATGGCAAGTAGTGGAGAAGGAGAGAGAGAGGAAAGTGAGTAAAAACAAGGAAGGAAGGGAGGAAGAAAAGGAGAGAGAAAATTCATTTGGAGCCACCTTATACCCTGGAATGATGCTTTACCAAAGTATATTAGATAAATGACAAAAGGATTCCATCATCCAGCATTATTGGTTGTTGAATGTTTAACTGTGTTGATGCTGACTACAAGGATTGTTTTTGAAGAGTAAAGTGGGAAGGGAACAGAATCTATGAGAACTGGCTTTTAACATTCAGAGATTTCGAAAGAGTTGAAAATGGTACTTCAATTCGTGAATAGGAAGAATTTTAATTTAAAGAATAATTGTGTCTTCATTTAAGAAGAATTTTGCTTTCTTTTAGTACTTTTATTTTTAAATACTCTTGGCATTTGTAACAAAAAATATCTGATCATATATATATATATATATGCACATACACACACACTTGTTAATTTTTAGCTGATTAAAAGAAAACATAAACTTAAAACCTCAACAGTTCATTTCTATCTCAATTAGCTTTCACATAATAAATATTCTCCATCTTTTTCTCCATGCGGCTGCTTACAGAAAAATCTGTTTTTTGAAATAAAAAAGTTTTCTAAGTTGTTTATCAGTCAAGAATAATTTCATTGTACCTCACTTACAATAAGTGGCTTGTTAATGCACAATGTTAGTCAATGAGTTAAAGCTAAAAAGTTAATAATAACTCACAAATTATGATCATGTTTTCATTTTATTATTTGCAATCAATTATATGTTTGGATTGTGTCTTCTTAATTTATGATAGCCATCACTACCTTTTTAAGTGAAATACTCCTCAATTTCATAAGTGAACTGTATACTCTGGAGTTTCTTATACTGGGAACATTGTACAATATTTTTTTCATTGTACAATATTTTTACAAAGTACCTGGTCAAAAGTGGACAAAGGTATTTGTATCATATCTTGGTGATATGGCTGGATTCAAAAAATTATTTTTTAATATCACATGATTCATCATAGATCCTACCAAAATTTCAAAGTATCCTATATCATATCAACTATTATAGAATTCATAATAATATCCTTCTGTTATTAGTGTCCAGTCCTAATATTCATGTTGTAGATAGCTTTGGGTACCAGAGCTCACTTTTTGTGCATATTATAACTTGTGATAACTGTCTTTTTAAATTATAACTAATAATTTGCTAATTTTTCAATGCAGGTAATGGATTAGGAATTAGAATTGTGGGTGGTAAAGAAATCCCTGGACATAATGGAGAGATTGGAGCCTATATTGCTAAAATTTTTCCTGGAGGAAGTGCAGAACAAACAGGGAAACTTATGGAAGGTAAGAATAAAGATTTCATAGTAAATTAAAATGAACATACTCAAATATAGTTTAATTTCATATGCAAATTTTATTTTTATTTACTATCTAGGTAAACCTCTCTCTTTTTGGGTCATTATGAAATTTGGGTATAGTGATATGAAAGAAAATGTGTTCACAATTACATTATTTCATTTTCAATTGCATTGTCCTTTGGCTGTTGGTTTGCTATGGGATTATCCTATTTAAGAAATACTAATTAGTCAATATTTTTACTGACTTGAGTAATATTATTTAAAAAACACTTTGGTTTTGGGATTAATTTTTTATGCATACTAAGAAAAATTCTATTGAAATAAGAACTGTAAAATACTAGATGATTCAGTATACATTAAAGGTAGGTCACCAAACTATGAACAGCCCACAGGCCAAATCTATTCTGTCCCTCTGTAAACAGTATGTTATTGGAACACAGCAAAGATCATCAATATACATGTTGAACATGGGTGTTTCCTCACTACAATAACAGAACTGTATTCATGACAGAGACTAAATGGTCTATAAAGACCAAAATATGTACTCTGTGTACAGAAAATATTTGCCAACTTCTGTGCTAGGTTACTGTCTACTTTTAGATACTATCCACCTTATTACATCAAAAGCATTTTAAAATAATGAACTTTACAGATGTATCTAAAGGGCCATAAAACATATATTTTATTATTTTCTTTCAAATGTTATAAAGTGCTTGATTCTCAAAATGTGTAATGATTTTCACTTGTTAATTAAATGTCATTCACATTTTCCAAAATCTAACATATAGTTTGCAAGTTTTCAGTGATATTGCTTATGATGAATATTTTTAGCATAAAATAGCCTCAACATATTTTATTTTACTCAAAATACTTATTCAGAAGGTGTTTTTCTGTCATTTAATAATTTTATAAAATGTTGCCTGTTGCTTGACATTTTCAGTATGCTGAAATGATTCACTGTCATTTTCTTAAATGTACTGGAACCTACCAAAAAATTCCTTGGATATTTTGATAGACTATTAGAATAAACTTGAAACATTATTTACCCATCACAGTGTTCTTTCTACTGGAGGGAGCTTGTGCCAGTTTACTAAGATATGCTCTTCCCAACTTCACATTCAGTGATCCCATTGATGGCTTGAATTGGTAATGGTTGGAGTATTTACAAACTGGAAATAGATAAATGGAAATAGATAAATTAGGCCTGTTTTGTTCATTTTGTTGTTAGTAGTCAGAATGCCAGTTTACCAGGTCATTACTTAATATGTAACTGAAAGTAATTATTAAAAATAGTCTAATGTCATGCAGAAAACAGAAAAGAAGAAGAATTAGCCAAACAACTAAAAGAAGGTAAAGATTGTATGAATCAAGATATTGCAATAATGACCAAAATACTGAGTCGGTATGAAGTTTTTATGACTATAATCCTGTCATGCCTAATGCTGGTCTTTTGGAGACTAATTATAGAAATTAAGACTTTTTTTTTTAATTGAGATCATTTTTAAGAATGGGAGTGATATCACTTTTATACAGCATACTCCAGCTAGAAATGTATATAGTGTTTTTATTTTAAAATAAAAATTGCAGCAACTGTTTGTATTCAAGTTTTGCAAAAATACTTGAACAAAGACATCCCTCTCTTTATTTACACCATGGATAAATGCAGCAAGGCTTGCTAATCTTCCAGAGGTTATTCAAGAGGGACATAGAAAAGCAAGAGAATTTGAGAAGATGACTCAATCACTATGATTATTTCGGGAAGTTTGCCTGGCTAGTGAAAGGTCAACTGTAGATGCTGAAGCTGTCCCTAAGTTGCTGACTTTGATTAAGGAATTATAGACTACATTGGAAGCTTTGAGTTGACTTTTGACAAAGGTGGTAAATTCAGACAACATTATGATCTAATAAACTTTATTTAAAAAAAAATCAAGATGATATGAGAGACAATTTCAGTGAAGCATACTGTGATGAAATGATGTTCTTTTTAGTTGGTAGCCTCTGTGGTCCTTTGTAAGCTCATAAATTTAAAATTTAAAAATAGATATAATGCAAACCAATTCAAGAGAGAAATTGAAGTGAACTTAAGTCTTATAGGCTTAGACTGCCACGAAGGTTCTCCTCCTTTTTGGAAGTAGTAATCCTGCAGTTTATCTAATTGGTTTGAGTGGGAAATCATTAAAAGCTACATGCATATTATGTAAGATTCTATTTTAATTATTTTTTTAGTGATACTCCCAAAGATTTGCCTAAGTGTCAAACCAGGACTGACCACAGATCCTCTAGTTGGAGTCGAGTTCTTGTATAATGCACACCCGTGATTTGTTATGTATGATTTCCAGCTTTGCTTTATGTACTCTGATTGGTCTTTGATAATAGATTCATTATATTGTCTTGGTTCAGTATTTAGATCCTGTTTTTGAAACATTAAATATTTTTAGGAGTTACTTTAACATACAAGCCATCCTCAAGGTTCTGTGCCACTAGGCTAGAATGATAAAAGTTCATTCCTTTTATGTCCAAAGATGAACTGACTAGCAGGCCATCAGTCCAAATGGGAATCCACAAAGGTTCACCTTGTTTGGTATATTTTCAGGATATATATTTTTATGTATATAACTTATATTTACATAGTTTTTGTTTTAACTGTAAATGTGCTTTATTCATACATGGTATCCTTCGAGCCCTCACCTTCAATCTATGATAGATTATTATTATAAAATTTCAGAGCAGTAGATGATAGGTTAAGACACAACTCTGATTTTGATGCCTGAGGCAAGGCATCACTATAACAATACACTATATACTATACAATGCACTATTACAACATGCTACAAGTGTATATATCACTGGAGTTTTGTGGATTTTTTTATATTTAAAAATTTTTCGTTATCCTAAAATTTTATTTATTGAAGGCAATAACGATAGTTAATTCTTTCTAGTTTGAAATTAATTCTTTCCTAAAGAAAAGTTTTATGTATGTGAATAGGTAGATAAAATATGTGTTTATGTGTATGTAATTGTATTTCTCCAACTGTAGAATGAATTCTAGGTAGACTTAGGAATTAATTTGATGTCTTCCAAGTATATCTTTCTGAAGACAAAAGTGTATACACTGAGCTTTTATGATTTAAAATAGTCTTCCAGGTAATTTAAAACATGAATGACATTTGGTTCACGATGGAATTCTTAGACTATTTTTTCCCCAGTCCACACAGTGAAGCTCTTGTTAAAAAAAACAAAAAAACAAAACAAAACAAAACAAAAAAACAGGTTGCATTTATCATCAGTGTCTGTCGTGCTACACTCTTGCAGCACTCAGTGGCATGGATTCTACTGTGTTGACTTTTGGAAGAACAAGAGTATTTTCAGGTTTCTTCTAGCTTTTTTGTTCTCTAAATTGTGCAATTAAAACATACTGACCAATCATGTAGGTTTTCCAATGCTCATAAGCCAAGTGTTATTCTAAAAGTACTGACTTAAGTAACTAACATTAAATGGAAGGGAAAAAGTTCCCACTGTCTTCCTGAGTCCACTGAGCTGGTTATTTATTAAAAGAAGATTTTTATTCAATGTTTTTTGAAAAATCTTTCTGGGGATCCCTGGGTGGCGCAGCGGTTTGGCGCCTGCCTTTGGCCCAGGGCGCGATCCTGGAGACCTGGGATCGAATCCCACGTCAGGCTCTCGGTGCATGGAGCCTGCTTCTCCCTCTGCCTGTGTCTCTGCCTCTCTCTCTCTCTCTCTGTATGACTATCATAAATAAATAAAAATTAAAAAAAAAAGAAAAATCTTTCTAAACAAGGTTGTCTATCTTGTTAAATAATGTAGGAAAATGATGTGTTTCAGAGTACTAATAATTAGCAATAATTATTACTGCAGAATCATTAGGCTATTCTCAAGAAATTTGTTTTTAAATACAAATATAGCCTTGTACCATCCTCCGAAGTTAAAAAAGCAGTTAGGGAACATTGTATTAATCGAAATCTCCTGAGCAAATCTTTTAGTTTTACAAAATTCTGTAATGATCCTCTGAAAGAATGTACACAATCAGATGTTTGAGGGAATCTAATCTTCCAAAATCTTAAAATTTATTTCTCTGCAACATTAATAAACATTCTTAAACAGATACTGGACCAAGAATGATCTTTTTCCACTTATTCTTCCTTTTAATGTATAAGGTCGGTTTTCTGTTGAAGGAAAAAAAAATAGACAAAACATCTGGGAAACTAAATTCCAAATCTAAGTTTCTGAAGTGTTATTTGTTGCTATTTGCTTTAGGATTAAAATTTTAAACAATTTTAGATCAACAGTGTTGTGGTTGTCTAATGCTCATCAATATTGGGGCCTTAAATGATATATACTATCTCTCATTTTTCTCCTTTGATACTGGTATTTCTCTTTGAGCTAATCTGAGCATCTAAAAGTACACTTGAATATGTGGACTTTGAATGCGTATTTAAAACTTGTCACTTCCATTTAAAATTTTTATTTTCAGTGAAATGATTATAAACCTTATTTATAGTACAATATCAGTACCAGGTGTAATATAATCAGCACCTTACCTAGTAGTCTCAAAAAATTAGATGCTTCCTCTGTAATGAACTCTCTTTTCTCTGCTTTACCTAGTGAAACCTATTCAATATGGTTACAATTTGAGGAAGTTTTGAATTCATGACATGCTTTAAAAAAATTTCCTTAAAAATAACTCTTTATGTGTTGTTCTCAGATAAGAGTTCCAGCTGTCTCCAAATTTGGGGAGTCCATAATTACTCATATCTCATGGCAAGCAAAGACCACATTTTGTTTTGTTTTTTCAATCTGATAAAGACCAGGGTTAATTCTCTATGTTCCATCCATCTGTGTATGTATCAGTTGTGCATGGATCTATTGTGTCCTTTAACAATGGCTTTTTTCCCTACATACCCAGTGCCCAACAGTGTCAAATAAAACAAGATTTCAAATAATATGTATAGAAATGTCAAAGAATTAATTTTTGATTATAAATTTTGTATGCTTATTAACATGTTACAGGATTTTGTGAAGCGAATAATAATACAAGGGGTCAGACTCTACTATTTGTAAAGAACCATGAACATTTAAGACAGCATCTATGTTTGGTTAATTACCATTTTTGATTACCTTTTCAGAAAAAAAATGTACAAAATAGAAACCATTTCCTCTGGGCAGACATTCTTACAACTTTGAGCTTAACTGCTCATAAATTTACATAAATATACTCTAGGTTTCTTGTTCTTTGTTTTTTGGGGAGTTTTTTTGGTTTGTTTTTTGAGGAATTGACTTGTTACTGATATAGAAAAAAAACAACCCTCATATCTGAAAAATGCAGCACAGTTCTTTGTGCAGTGGCAGAGTATAAGGAGAGAGTTTTCGTCTGGCAGTTCTCTAGCCCAAAAGCATTGTTTGCTTTGTGATTGAAGGAGGGTGAAGGGCGCAAAACAGAGGAGTTTTAAATTAGAAGTTAAAAATCTCAACTCAAAATAGCAAGTGCTCTGTGGAAATGTTTGCTGCCTGATGCGTTTGATTTATTTGCACTTAAATGGTGAGTGTGTTTTGCTCTCAATCTTGTGAATTTTACTGAAACAACCTGGTAGTTGAACGTCTCCATTACACAGTAACCACAAAAAAGTAAGGGTTTGGTTTTCACTGACTCATTAAGAGTGGACATATTTTTTTTTTTAGTTTGAGCCCTCTCCCCAATCAGGACAATTACCTTTGAAGACTCACACAGCTTATTGACACTTCACCTCCTCATCTGTTGAGATGCCCAGCTCAGCATCCCTTCTGTTCCACCTTCCTTGATGGGAGTGGGGCTGTGGGAGCTTCTAAGAGCTTCATGGTTTGACATACACAGCTTAACACTTCCTGGGCTGACCTGTAATTTTGATTACAAATGTCTGAGTGTACAAAACACTATAGAGAATAATATGGCAGATAGCCACGTACCCACCATACTTACTACATCAACCTTTTGCCGTATTTGTCTTATATTTTAGGGGAAAGGGATACATATAAGTCAATTAAACCCTCCTATAGTCACCTCTCTTAGACTTCTCATACTGTCCCTGGATAAATTACTAGACATTATTTGAGTTCACTCTTTTCCTTGCTTCCATTCATAGTTTTATGTATGTATTCTTAAACTCTTCGTAAATTCTGATATTTTCTATAAATGATATCTTCATGTATTTTTGCAACCTCTCTTAGTCACATCAAGTTCATACAATTTATCCAAAATGATACATGTGGCCCTAGTTCATTTATTTTCACTATGGGGAGAATTATATTATTGTACATCTCTATTGTAGTTTAGTTTAAACACTCTCTGGTTACTTAAGTTATTTATGAAGTTTTTTTAAAAATCTATTTCAAGCAATGCTGTAATTAATTTTTTGAAGTAGTCTTCTTGTACACACTTGGAGTTTCTTCTACAAGTTAAATTTCTGCACATATATATGTATATGTATACATATATATGTCTATATATATACATATATATTTATATATAGAGAGAGAGAGAGATAGAAAGAAAGAGAAAATACTAGAAAGATAGATGATAGATAGATAGATAGATAGATAGATAGATATCTGGTTAAATAATGCAGGGGATGTTATGTGGCTTTATCTACAATAGTCAATTTTTCTGAATTGCTGTCCAAAGTGTTATACTGTTTTTATATTTGTGAATATTAAATGTTTCTTTACATCTTTGGTCCTCTTTCTCTAAATTTCCTTTTCCAGATGTATTGTGGGATGGTGTGTGTTTTGTTTACTTTGCCTTCAGTAATATTCAGTATGATAATGTTTTATTCATCTTATTAGCTCCTGGGTTTTTCTCATCTGCAATTTGCTTATTCTTTTGCTTATTCTTTAATTGGATTACTTTGTGTATTTTCAAATTGAATTTGAAGGAATCTTTATATATCCTGGTAATCCTTTGTCATGTAAGTAGGCTGTAGATGTCTTCGTCTGCTATGTAGCTTCTATTTTGTTTGTCTTTTTGTTTGTTTTTACAGAAGTTGAAATTTTAATATGGTCAAGTTTATCGTTTTGTTTCTGTTAAGTTTTATAAATGTTCTGTGTTGTTTAGGAAATTGTCCTTGCCCTCGAGTCTTAAAATATTGCTTCATGTTTTCTTCTAAACATTGTAAAATTTTTCCCACTTTACACATAATGTCCTTATACAAATAGAAGTAAGTTGTTTTAATCTATCTGTGGTCTGAGTAGAAACTCTAGGTTTTTCCCCCCTCAATAAAGACAATCAGTTATCTGTGAACTATTTATTGAATAGTGTATCATTGCTCCCACTGATCTACAATGCTCCATCAGTCAGATATTGATTTTTCTAACACACGTGTGGGTCTTTTATGACATCTTTGTTCTAGTCTACTGGCCTGTTTTCTATCCCAACATCATTGTCAGACTGTTTTAACTATGATATCTTTATATTAAGTCCTGACATGTTGTAGGTGCCATATTGCTGTTCTTCAAAAGCCTCTTGGGGCAATTCTTGACCTATGACCTTTTATATACATTCCTAAATCTTCTTATCAACTTTCAGAAAAATCTCTGTTGAAATCTGGTAGTGATTGTATTGAAGGAATAAATTAACTTGGAAAAAATATATCTTTTTATACTGAGTCATGTCTTTTTGAGTCTTAAATGTGTTCACAATACTGGACCCTTGTTTTTCCTAGAGATTTAATCATCGTATTCTGAATCCCTACAGTAAAATAAGTGAAGACATAAAAAAATTAACACATAGCAGTTGTTAAACTTATTAACAATTTTGTGTCATTTTACATCTACTTATAATAAGATTCTATCCCCAGAAAAGGCAGAGTAAGAAATATAAATAAAATAAAATATTATTTAGGAAATATAATGGGCCAAATATAATCCTTAATGTGAATATCATCGGTTCTAAGTTTCATTTAATCACTGAAGTTCTCGAACTCATTCTCCAATTTTTTTTAGTATTGTGTATCATAATTGTGAAATACATTACTGACATGATCTTTTAAAATGTCAACAATTTCCATAAAAGAACAATAAATCCATAAGAACTGAACATCTCCTAGTCAATGAACCAAAACAATCATTTGGTTTTGAAGATAACTTGTATCTCTATTATTATTATTGATGATTAAATCACACTTGTTTGGAAGATTTTTAGAAAGCCATTTGGAGCCAAGATAAGTATTAAGATCTAAATGTAGCTTCAAGAAATTTTAAAGAATCAGCAGGGACATAGAATAGAAGAGCAAAGTTTAAAACCAACCATGTCCACTGCTTGCTTTTGGATTTAGCCAGGGCTGTATGAAAATTAGCTTCTCCCAGGTCATTACACCTGTTTTTTCATCCACATGTTATTCTGTGAGGAAATATGCCAATGGCATCAATTCTAATTCATGGATATTGTTAAATTCTTAGTGTCTATTTGTTTCAGTGTAGGCGATATAGACCAGCTAGCTAGCTCTTTGTAGAGATGAGTTGACAGGGTTTCTGGTGAGAAAATGCTGTTGGATTTATGGTTGACTATCCATAATTGGTATGAAGGTGAGGCTAGCTGTTTTTGGAGTGGCGGTTTTGATGTTTGAAGTTGGCCTCTGGAAATCCTTGTTAGGAAGAAGACTATGGCAGGAGAGTTAATTCCAGTAGTAATTGTTAGAAGACACACTCCTGTGTAACTTAAGGGAGAATGTTCCTAGGCAAGAAAGTCTCTATTTCTGCTTATGCTTTTTTGGCATATGTTACAGATGGCATGGCAGTGATCAAGGTTGGAGATCAAGAAACACACCACACAGATGAGTGAGCTTCCTTGTTCTTGTTCCAGGGGGATTACCAGGTACGGATTGGTCATTAGCATGAGATTTCTCAAAATTCCTGCAAGCTGGTGTGTCAGGTACACATGACAAAAGATCCCATTTCATGTTAATACAAAGATTTTCTAATAAATATTTAGGAATCTTTCCTATGGAAAGAAAAAGAAGAAATTTTGGGGACCTGGACTGGTAGGTTGTAATATATTACTTTTAGGATGCACTGATATCTTACTTACCTTGTCAGGATATTGATGATTAGCTATGTTGCCAGGACAAAGAAATATATCTATCTGTTTTATCCATTTATTTTAGAATTAATCGCAGGAAAATTGTGTTTGACTCATAATATTTCTGATAGAGACATCAAGAAACCTAAATAATTGCCCTGTTTTATACACTTTTTTAAGTGTAATAATCCACACCCTAATTTGATTCCCTTTATTACTAAGGGTAGTATATCTTGAAATATCTCTGTTATGTTCAAGTGATTGTGCTTCTTGATGAACAATTGTTTCTATACTTAAATTTCTGGATTTGTCTAGTCAATACACTTTAAAAGTCTACATTTTAGTGTGTGTGTGAATTGGAGTGGCTATTTTGGAAGCAAGGATGCTGAACCGTCTTTAATATTCATACTAGGCCTTCAGCCCTCCCATGCTTTAGCATGTCCTGTATGTACAGGGAATGTTTTTAAAGTCAGACAGAGGGGATCCCTAGGTGGCTCAGCGATTTGGCGCCTGCCTTTGGCCCAGGGCGCGATCCTGGAGTCCTGGGATCGAGTCCCGCATCAGGCTCCTGGCATGGAGCCTGCTTCTGCCTCTGCCTGTGTCTCTGCCTCTCTCTCTCTCTATGTCTATCATAAATAAATAAATAAATAAATATTAAAAAATAAATAAAATAAATAAAAGACAGATCAGGATTTAAACTCAGCTGTTGTACTTAACTGCCTGGATACATCGTTTTGCTTTTAGTACCTTGGTGTTCTCAGCAGGAAACTTGAGATAATAATGGTCAGATTTAGAAATAATGTACTAGAAACATTTAAATACAGTGTTTGGCATAGCAGTTTTATATATGTGGCAAAAAGATCATGTTTCCTTTCACTTTGGAGATCTTTGATGGTGAGAAGAACCTTTGCCCTATTAAGCTTGAATTCTGTGTCCCTTACACATGTCCCTTATACATGTACCTACATGCTTAGCTAATTGACCATGATCAGCTCTGATCGGTGAAGTGCAGGGACACAGGATATTTCTAATTAACAAAGCACCAAAGTTGAGTCAGAACACAGGAACTAAAGCCTTCTTCATGATTTTAGTCAAGTTACTTATGTTCTCTGAGTCTCCTTTTATCTCATCTGTGCAATTGAGAGGTTTTAAGACCTACCTCACCGGATTAATGGAATGAAAGAAACCGATATGTTTTATGTGCTTTGTTAACTATAAAGCACTAGACTCGCCATAGAAGTTATTTTGTTAAGGACAGATAAAATTATTTTTGTAGATGACAATGAATCTTACAAGGTTAAGGCTTCCTATAAGGGATCACTGAACTGTTAGAGCTGTCTGCTATAATGGAATATTATTTCAGTTAACAGGCCTGAATAAATTAAAAACAAACACCTTAATGCCTGAAGTGATTAAGCCATTTCTCATTTTAACTGTAAAACCAAAGTTTTGACTAATCTTTAAAAGGCTTCTAAATTTTATCCCTCATCAACAATATGTTAATCAGTAAACCTCATATCTGATTAAAATCTGTGGATGCAAATGCAATGAATATCTGTTCCTGTACCTTTCATGGTCTGTTAGTCACTGAAAACACATCTTGTTAGTGAGCAGAACTGTAGTGTAGGTGTCAGATATCTGGCTCTCAGTGTCTGGACTCATCTTTCTCATCAACTCCTTTTGTGTGGGACTTCTGACAAATCATAGAAGCCCACTGGGTCTTGTGCATAAAATGTACAGGCTCCTTCCCTAGGCCCTTCAATAATTCATACTTAAGAGACACTTTACCTGTTGAAGAGATGTCAGGGAGAGAGTGAGAAGAAACATGGTTAAAGGTTTGGAACAAGAAGGTGAAACAATAGCATGTGAGCCATGATGAGCTGATAAAGTTGGATAAAATGAAAATTCAAGCACCAGCATTAAGAATGTGAGGGTGATTACCTGGGACGAAAAGAGAAATGAGATCAGAATGGAGAAATTATGACACTAGTGAAAGTAAGTCTCAGGGCCCTTCCCTCACTATACAAAGCTCCCTACAAATCTCCAGGACGTTCTGAGGAACAGGTGATGTTTATGACATTTGTGGCCTTTTCAGCATTTGTAATTCGTTGTGTTTTCCATTGTCCTTTTAGCAAATATCCACTTTGTATCTATCATGGTATCCATAACTTTATATTTTTCCTTAAAACTGTATAAGCTTCAGGCCCTGCAAACTGGAATTCATACTTGCATGAGATGTTTCTAAACGGGAAGGACACTGAAGTGCTTACTGCAGTATTGTAAGAATCTTTTGGGGTGCTATGGTAATATACTGAAAAGTTAGAGGGAGGCAAAAGGCAGGGATTTGAAGAAAAGGCTGTTGTGAAGGAGTGGAAGTGATACTATTAGGAATACCAGAAGTAATGAAGAATGTGTATGGGTTACAGCATGTACTCCGTAACTACTCTATACAGGTCTATCCTAGAATGCTGACCCTGCTTTGAAGGTGCCTACAGACTAGAAGCAGTGGATAGAAAGTACTCGCTGTGGAGATCATGTTTGATGGAGGTCTAAATGGATAAAAATATAAAATAAATCTGAAGAACTAGAAGATACCTTTAAGGGGAAAAAAGCCATTTCTTTAATGACTTTTTGGGGGTACTTTATGTTTTCTTTTAGTTGCAATAAGAGAAATATTGAGAATACACTGGTTTAGTCCACATGTCTTAGAACCAGTACAGTTTGGGCACCTGGGTGGTTCAAGGATTGAGCATCTCCCTTTTGCTCAGGTCACAGTCCCAGGGGCCTGAGTTCAAGCCACGCATCAGGCTCCCGATGGGGAGCCTGCTTCTCCCTCTGCCTATGTCTCTGCCTCTCTGTGTCTCTCATGAATAAAAAATAAGATCCTTTTTTTAAAAAAAGAGAGAGCCAGTACAGTAACTAAGTAGAACTTACAAATATACTTCCATCCGAAAGAATCCCAGATAACCTTCAGGTAATTTCTAACAGCAGATTGTAAACTTCTCAAGGCAAGAAACTGTCCAAGAACTGAAACAGATCATTCCAGGCTTTCATTCATTTCATTTGTTATTTTTTAAAACTACCTCAACAGAGTTTCAGCGTTCTGCTGTGTTCCAGATAGAGCAATGAGTGTTGACTCAGAAAGAATATTCTGTGGAAATGCAAGTTTTCATGTCAGTACTCAAGGAATTCAGATTAAAGGCTTTTCATAAGTATTGGAAGTTACAGTGAGCACTGGAAGAAAATAAGATTTCTCTCTTAAGCTACTTTTGTTTTTTACTCTCTGCTCTTTCCTAGATCCTCATCATTGTCATTTATGGTGCTTGAGTCTGCTGAGGTCTATGAGTAATCCATTTATATATATATGCTATATAAAGTAATCTCTCTTGTCTCCTTGGGGACATAAGTGAAGAAACATGGACTGTACATTTTAGTAGGCAAGACAGAAAATGGCAAAGTTATAAGTACCTTTTAAAAATGGTAATATGGGGCAGCCTGGGTGGCTCAGCGGTTTGGCGCCGCCTTAAGCCCAGGGCGTGATCCTGGAGACCCAGGATCGAGTCCCATGTCAGGCTCCCTGAATGGAGCCTGCTTCTCCCTCTGCCTGTGTCTCTACCTCTTTCTCTCTGTGTGTCTCTCATGAATAAATAAATAAAATCTTTAAAAAATAAATAAAAAATAAATAAAAAATAAAAATGGTAATATGTGCTAAGGAGAGAAACACAACAGGGAGCATAGATATGCATACAGGAGGGTGAGGTTGCAAATTTAGAGAGGGTGTTCATGGAAGACCTCACCAAGAAGGCAGAAACTGAGTAAAGCCTCCAAGGAAAGGAAACAGCGAGTCAGAAGTTATCAGTATTACAGCAGACAAATAAAAAGGGCAAAGGCCCAGAGCAAGGTCATGCCTGGTGTGTGCCAGGAACAGAAAGACAGCAAGGAGCCCATTGTGGCTGGAGCTAGTGAGCATGTGAGAGAGGACAGCAGAAGTTCCAGAGAAAGTAGTCACAGAGATAGAATCTTGTGGGCCATCGCAAGGACTTCAGCTTCTACTCCTGCAGGATGAGAAGCCCACGGGCCATTGTAAGGACTTTAGCTTCTATTTGTGGGGGATGAGAAGACCAAAAGCAGAATGACATTTAAACAGGAATACTCTATTTTCTGTCTCTGTCTCTCTCTCTCTAAGTAAAGAAATAAATCGTTATTTAAAAGGGGGGAGGGGTGGATACCTGGGCTGCAGTTGAGCATCTGTCTCTTAGTTTCTGCTCAGGTTATGATCTCAAGGCTTCAAGATAGAGCCCCGTGTCAGGCTCCATGGTTGGCAGCAATCTGCTGGAGAGTCTCTCCCTCTTCCTCTGCCCCTACCCCCCACTTAATGCTGGCATACTCTTTACCTCTCTCTCTCTCTCTCCCTCCAAATACATAAATACATAAATCTTTAAAAAAATTTTAAATAAAATAAATAGGAACACTCTATTCTAGGTGTAACTAGAATAGTTTGAAGGAGTGAAGCAAAGAAAGAGAACAGTTAGGAAACTAAAGAAATAGTTCCAGGCGTGCCGTGTGGCTGTTCGGACCAAGGTGGAAATAGGGACATAATGATAAATTATTACATTGTGTGTATGTTTACGTACACACATACACAACATGTGTGTTAAATTTCAGCTCAGTGAAAGGACCTCAATGTGTTCATTCATTTGTTACCATTCGCAGTATTCAGAATCAGTAAGCCTAAAGTCACCCCACCACATTTTAAAACATAAATCCTTGCATGCCATGCCAGTCCTACAGAGTGAAACCCTAACTTGCCAAAAGTGGGAGGGCCACAGGAGAAGAAAGGTGTAGGGTCCTCTCTAAACTGTGCAGTGTTTAAAATAACAATTTGATTATTGTAAGCCTTTTCTCTTATGTCTTATGTTATCAAATGAATTGAGTCCAAGTTCATTATGACCTACGAGGCCTGTGGTGGGCAACACTGACCTGTTGGAACTCATGGTGGCCCATCCTCACTCCCATTTCTCAGCTTCCTACCTGCCAGCCCCAACAGAGCTCTCTAGACCTGGAGCCAGAGTTTTGTTTACCTTCCTTGATGCTGCTGCTCCTCACTGGAAGCAATCCTGTCCAGAATCGTAACTGATTGACATTAGTAACCCAGAATCTAATCCCCTCGATCCTCTCTCAGATACAAACTAAATACCTGTCGACTTGATGTGGCAAGTTTTATCATGTTCATGTATTTTGATTTTGCACTTAATTCTAAAATATTAACTATAAAAATACTCAAGATTTTATAATTTGGTTCTGTGTATTTTAAACAGAGAAGCCAGTATTTCTGAACTTAGGTGAGGAATCAGGAGAGCTAGCTTTTGGAACTACTACTAAATATAATTTCTAAAGCTGAACTTTCTCATCTGTAAAAGTAGGGATAAGTTACACTTACCCTACCTATTTTACTGGAATGCCATGAAGAGAAAATGAGAAAAAGTAGGCAAAATAATTTTGTTAAACAAAAAGAAGAAAAAAGTCCCATATTGATGCTATTAACACAAATGAAATGGGTCTAATTTTACTTATTTTATTCAAAAAGACTTCTTATAATTAGCTGGTATATGTATGAAAGCTTTTATAATTCTAATATATTATCATTAGTTTTTTATGGTTGTAACCATGTTTGCTTATGAATTAGGAAAAATATTTTCTCTACATGAATTTTAGAGAGCTGGAGGGAAAACAGTTGAGTTTTGTTTTACATCAGTTGGTTGTTATTGATGTTAAACTGTTGTCTTCTGGGGTGCCTGGTCGTCTGTCCTGAAGCTTGGCTCAGGTCATGACCCCTGGGTATGTGATCCAGCCACTGGGAAGTCAGCTGAGGATCCTTCCTCAGCCCCCACCTTCCACCCCTGTCTGCCTCCCTCCCTGCCTGCAGTGCCTGTGTGCCTGAGCCTGCTCGCTCTCAAATAAATCAAATAAAATATATTTTTTAAATGTCTTCTTAGGCAATTCTTGTTTCTCAATGGAAAAAATCAGCTATTGTAATATGTTGCATATTATATACATATATTAATTTCATTTTACATATTAAAAGTGATTTAGAACTGCTGAAATGAAATTCTGCCGTCAAATTATATTTGTTATTTATTGAACATCTATCAACCCGATGTAAATTATTTGCTAGTTTGATATGTAAAATATAGAATATTAGTACTTTCTTGAAGCAACTTAACACCTAATTCATTTTATTTCTTTAAGATTCTCTCAGGTTAGTAAAATGGTTATTGATTTTTCTTTTATTGTTTGGAATGTCTTCTTTATTTTACTTAGATTCTTTAGCTCCTCAAATGATGAAAGAATTTATACATTAAAAGTTCACCATTTTAATTTTGATTATACCATTCATAACAATGATATACTATCTTTGGTTCAAAAATAAGCAAAACATTCTTGTAATATTGTAACACGTTGTACTATTTCTACTGATGAGTACTTAGGTCAGGATAAAAACTAGCTTCTTGGTCAAAAGAAACATTTTGTTTCCTTATAGGATAGACCAAGTGTATTTGCATTTACCTTTTGCTTTTAGATTTTGTTCGGAAGATTTCTTTTTAGAATTTTCCTTTTCAGAAATATAATTTCCTTTTTATCTGATTTTACACATGACTTAAAGTTACAATTCAGTAGTCAAAATTCTGTGCATTCTGTCAACCAATATTCCAAAAGGAATTTATATTGTCCCTATATATGTTAATTCTCAGTAGAGATGATGATGTTGGTAACATTGCCACTGATTCAGATATTCCTGTATTTATTAGAACACTCCTTTCCTAGGATAAAGTGATGATATTTTAGGTTGAAATCTGTTGTCTGAGTAGTGGGATACATTTAAATAACATTAAAAAAAGAACAATGCAGAATATAAGAATATTTAAAAAGGTTAAGAACATAATTAAACTCAAAATCCGTAATGGTTCACTAGAGATACTTAAAGCAGCAGAGGCAACAGTTAAGGCAAGTGTTTCTCACGCACAGTTGCATCATGTAGGCTGCCTTCCTCTGTGCATACGATTAGCACTGTATGTTGACATTCATGAGTGCATTTTGGTTTAGTGTGTTACACTCTATTTGATGGTATTAACCTGGTAATACCACTGAATTAGAAAGTCATTTGAAAACATTCACTCTAGGGGACGCCTGGTTGAGTGTCTGCCTTCACCTCAGGGTGTGGTTCCCGGGTCACAGGATCCAGTCCCACATCAGGCTGCCTAGAGGAGCCTGCTTCTCCCTCTGCCTATGTCTCTGTCCCTCTCTCTGTCATGAATAAATAAATAAAATATTTTTTTAAAAAAAGAGGGAGCCCCGGTGGCCTAGTGGTTTAGCGCTGCCTTCAGCCTGGGGTGTGATCCTGGAGACCTGGGATCGAGTCCCACGTCAGGCTCCCTGCATGGAGCCTGCTTCTCCCTCTGCCTGTGTCTCTGCCTCTCTCTTTCTCTCTGTCTGTCATAAATAAATAAATAAAATCTCGAAAAGAAAAGAAAAGAAAAGAAAAGAAAAGAAAAGAAAGAAAAGAAAAGAAAAGAAAAGAAAAGAAAAGAAAAAAGAAAAGAAAAGAAAAGAAAAGAAAGAAAAGAAAAGAAAAGAAAAGAAAAAGAAAAAGAAAAGATTCACTCTAGGTGCTTTAACAAAATGAATTGGGGAATTTAAAAAAAGTTTTGAATTTATGAACTTCAATCTACTTCAAATGACGTGATGACATCACACACCTATCATTGGATAGATCCACATGTTATATTATTTTCCCAGAATCATTAAAGTTTTACATACTATTTTCCTGTCTTACTCAGCCACATTGTTTTAATCTGTTTCAAATAATACATCTAATTCTAAACATCATAAACTGTAGCTGTAGAGTGACTTTAGCATCTATACCAATCCTTCCAGGAAATGTAGACTGTGATTCTAGTTTATTTTAGAGGTTGTGGTGATTAGAAACACAATCCTATCATGATAATCTTCAAATTGAACCACAAATCACAGCTAATTATATTCCCCTCTTTACCTTGACTCTATTTAAAGAGCATGAATTTGCAATACCCCATAGGATTTCTTCCTTTTTAAAGGCTGAACAGCATTCTACTGTATGTATAAACCATTTTTTCTTTATCCATTTATCTGTCAATAGATACTTAGGTTATCTCAATATTTTGATTATTGGATAGATAACTATAATGAGCATGGAGTGCTACTATCTCTTTGAGATCCTGGTTTCAATTATTTTGGATAAGTACCTGGAAACAGGATCGCTAGATTGGGTAATTCTGTTTTTAATTTTTAGAAAATATCATACTGTTTTTCATAATGGCAACATTTTGCATTCCAACCGACAGAGTACAAGGATTCTAATTTCTCTACCTCTTTACCAACATTTACTGTCTTTTTTTTTTTTTTAATGGCCACTCTAACACGTGTGATTATTATTTTAATTTCCCTGGTAATTAGTGACATTGGGTAATCCTTCCTATATTACTTTCCTCCTACGGCAGTGTTCAGCATGATCTCCCATCAGTGTGCCTGTGTAAGTGTGATATTTGCTTATTTTCTGGGACTGGAGTGGAGAACAGAGAGGAGAAAGTCAATTAGCCTTTTTTTCATTCCTAAATGACATTGTTTATCCACCAGAAATGGTGTATTCCACCAAAACTTTGTTTGTTCAACAGTGTTATTTTTCACATGTGCCAAGTCTTCAAATAAAATTGTCACAAAGAAAATACAATTTTTAGATTGTCTTTTTATTATAATTAAAATGGCATTATAAATAATGTATGTGTTTTTCGTGCTAGGTTTTGCGTGTTTGAGCACCATTTATATTTAGGTGGGCTATGAGGTAGGTTTAGTTGGTATAAATGGAATGAAATTTTCAATTTTCTATTTGCTGGTACTAGTGATACTGGAGAGCTTGGTTCTCCTCTCACAGAGTGGAAGAATGAATCTCAGGACAAGAGTGAGCAAAGAGAAGTTTATTAAGCAGAGATACAGAGAAAGCTCTCAAAATGTGAGAGATCCTGACAGGGTTACTTACCCCTGAGAGCTTTTATGGTCTCTCTTTTATAGGAAACTGACCAGGGAACTGGTAAATTTTTTGTCAATATTAGGGTGGATTTGTAAATATCATGTCTATATTTAGAACATGCATGGTGTTCTTATAAATAGCATGAGCACAAACAAGGTGTTCCCTTCTCTCTGGTTAATACTCCTCCATAACATTTCTCTGCATCTGGGATTTTTGTGAGCCTAGTTAGGTGGCCCTGGCCTTGAGATTCTTGTGTGGTCTTGGCTTGAGCAGGGGCTATTGATAACACCTTGATGACCTATTTCTTTGTGGTCTGGTGAATTTCTGTGATTACTTAGTAGCCACTAAAGGAGGATATTCCCTAACATTTTTGGAGCTAGGGAGACAGGTTTATTTTTCTGTTTTTACTGTCCTATCTCTCTTTTCTTGGGATGGGTAGGAACCTGACTCTGGCACCTTTCTGGGTTTATGGGAGCCCACTGATTCCTGGGAGCCTGACTCTTGGCCTTTCCCTTCTCTTTCCCTACCTAGCTCCATCTGCCCCTGACTCATTCCTACGTCACTAGCATTGGCCTGAGGGATAGGTAGAGTTCATAATTCTGCGCTACCATTAACTAACTCTGTGATATTAGAAATCATGTCACCTCATGTTTCATCTTTCTAGTGTATTCTATAAGAAAAGAAAACTAGGGCATGTGCAAGGATCTTCCTTACTTTATAACATGAGTCTATAAAATAGTTGTGACTTGCTTTTGCAACACATTTTATTTATATGTTTTTTAATGGCCTTTTTATTATTGACCGTTAATATTGCAAAATATGTGATAATGTATTTTCTTTGTAATTATGTTTTTTATGATTGGAACTAAATCTATTTTAGATCTGTGAGTGTAGAAGTCATTGATTCTAAATATTTCAGTGTATTCAACCTAGAAAAAAAGAGTGGGTAAGCCTAGATAGTTCAACTACAGTTTCTTAGATGTTTTTTTCTATTTATGATGTTGTGAAAATTTTTATTTTGTAAATTAATTGCATTTGAAAATTTATATATGCATGACATACTTTGCTTATTTTAATTGCTTGTTCTTCATTAAAAGTGTGAATGAAAAGAGAAACATGGAAAGTGAATTGCTCAAGACCACACCCCAAATTAATGGCAGTTTTAAATACAGACAGGATTTAACTTCTTTAATTATGAGCTACCAAAAAATTGGGTGCTTAGGTGACTCAGTTGGTTAAGCGTCTGACTCGATCTCAGCTTTGCTCTTGATCTCTGGGTTGTGAATTCAAGCCCTGTGTTATACACCTAAACAAGCTATATAAAATTACTCAAAGAACTCTCATTATTATTATCATGGCATATACATTTGCTTAACAATCTGGTTCATTTATAAACAAATTGTTATTTATTTATGCAATTTATATTGTATAAAAATACAGTAGCTTAAAGCAAAAACATAGAAAGTTACCTGAATTCTTATATATATATATATATATGAGATTATATATATGTTTAATACTACTGAAATTTGGAATAATGTATATTTATAAAATTTATGTTAAATATTCTAATGAGTTTAATTCTATTATCTTTATATTGTGAAGAGAGGATATTGTGATATATCATATTTTTTAAATGTATAGTTTAATAGAGTTAAAATTCTGATATTTTAGTTTGAAAATAGCTTTTAGTTTGAATGGCATTAGTACTTTGGCTTATAAATAAAAAATTTTTTTCATCATTTTAGAAAGAGAGAGGGGGGAGGGGGAATGAAGGAGAGGGAGAGAATCCTAGGCGACTTCATGCTGAGCATGGAGCCTGATGTGGGCTTGATTTCACCACCATGAGAACGTAACCTGTGCTGAAACTAAGAGTCAGTTGCTTAACTGACTGAGCTACCTAGGCAGGCCTGGCATGTAAGTTTAAATCAAATTTAGATTCAGAATACAGATTGAATGTTCCAACCTCTGAGTTAACCAATCCAGAAATAAACGTGGCAATGCTCAGAGAAGATTAACTAGATATGATGATGGCATGGGGGGGCCCTGGGAGCCAACACCAGTCCAAAGAGCCTAACCATGACCATAGAGAAAATGTGGGGAGTGCAGAAGAGAAAAATTAGATGACATGATTCCTGTACTTGGAAGTCCTCGTATAAATGTAAGGAAAATTTGTCGATGAGGAAAAATCATGTAAAAAATTGTAGAAATTTTAGAATCTAAAGTATTCAAATTTTCATATAAAGCTCCAGCTCAAAAATTACATTTTCATAAATTGCAAATAAGAATTTGTTCTTTCATTGTGCCATAGTATTCTCCCTCTTGTAGAGTAGAAATAAACTGAAATAGTGATCTAGCAATATAATCCCCCTTGAGGAAGCCAAGGATAGCAAATTATCCAGTTTGCTGAAAGTTACAACAGCTAGTAAATACCTAAGGTAAATGTGAACACAATATGATTATGGAGAAGAGAAAGTATCAACAGTCAGCAGTACACTGGTTCATAAAACACATCTCTGATAAAGTATTTATCTTTCTGAAAATAGTGCATATGCTCCTTATTAAAAGATAGGCAGATTTAAATTTTTGAATGCTAAATATCAGACACACGCACACACTTTGTTGCATTTGAAAGTATTATTAGACTATTGGTTTTTTTAAAAAGCAACATTTTTATAGCCCTTTATAGCAAGTCAGACTACATTCTCAATAAAATGGAATTCAGATTACCTTCCTTTCAGGGTATCTTTAGCGACCTTGTCGTAGTTAATGGAAGTTGTTCTGATGACCTATTAAGTTGTGAAGTCATTTTATTTTTATTTTTAAATTCTATTTTATTTAAATTCCATTTGTTAACATTTAATGTATAACATTTAATGTATTAATGTTTCAGGGGTACAGTTCCCTGATTCATCAGTTGTAAATAACACCCTGTGCTCCTTATATCGTGTGCCCTCTGAGGCCATTTTAAACTCAACTCATTTCAGTAGATTGGGAAACAGGGTTCCTGAGAGTGCGTGGGAGAGGCCTACAGTGGGAACTGAAGAGTGAGGAGGGGGGAGCAGGCAGAGACTGCTTCAGTGAAAGTCGTTCCAGGTTCGTATATTTTATTTACTGAGGCTCTGTTTTAAGTTTTGATCAAACTATGTATTCCAAGAGTAAAAATAATAGAAATCATCATGACAGTGGCAAAAGTGGCAATAATATTATGAGATTAGCTCTTCAAGAAGATACTTTCCAACCTTAAGATTTTTATTCTTCTAGGTGAGTTTTCTGTGGGCTTTTAATATCTTAAAATACATTTCAGATACATACATCTGGGTTTTTAGTATCTTGTCATGATTGAGGGAATCTCTTTTATCCTGTAAATAAGCAGGATGCTATTCAGATACTATTTTTTCCCTTTACTGAAGATACCATTCTTTTTTCCCCTTCCTGATTTTTCCCTTCTTCCACCATTTCTTTCCGTCATTTCATGTTAATGTATAAATTGGTTAAAGTCGTAAAATATTGAAAATTAACTTTATAAACAATAAAACCCATCTATATGTGTTTCTCTTACATTAACATTCCATTAGTTATGCTAATTACTATAACTGATGTGGACAATATATTGCATCCCCGAAACTCACTTGCAGGGTTTGTTCACGATTAAGAAAGCCAAGGCAAATGACCATTACAGGTGCTGAGTTTTTCCTGCTGCTGCTGCTAATTTATAAAGGACTTTTGAGAGCAAATGTCCAGATTTAGGAAATTAATCTATAGTCATGGTTCATAATAACAGTGGGGAAAAAGTACAAAACAATACATTTTGATTGATTTATTATATATGTATCTATTTTTTAACTAAGTTTGGGTTTTGTTTTGTTCTGTTCTGTTATCCCAGTGGCATTAGGTTCTCATACCATAGCCCGCCAGCTTCATTGGCTCATGTAAGTTTCCTTCGTGTGTGTGTGTGTGTGTGTGTGTGTGTGTGTGTGTGTGAGCGTCTGTGGTTTTTGTGTGTGTTGGTTGTTCATTTACTAACTCATTCATTTTCCTTTATCTCATTTTCTTTTTTTATCTCATTTTCTTTTCCCACTTCCTTCTTCTGTTCATGAGCAACTATTATAATTTATGAAATTTCTGGGGTTTTTTGGAAAAATATATAATGTTATTTGGTACAAGTAGCACTTTAATGTACATAAAATGTCATTGTCCTATAGACAGATCCTGTTTCTCACTTGTTCTTACTTGGAAAATAGTTTTAAGGTGGATCCTCCTTTTGGTTTTAATGCCCAGTTATGGTCTTTTTTCCTGCACTCTCTGCCAGGTATTTCTGTCTTGAGCAATTACTACACTCTCATTGTCCCATTTCTCCTGATACTGCCTCCTACCTCAAATAGACTCTCAAGATTTCTGGGTCATAGAGTGTATACGTATTTAATTTAATCATGCTCTCCCACATTGCCCCCTAGAGGGGTGCACCAACCTGCATTCCCATTTAAATAATCACATATTTATAGATTGTAAACACGCAGTTGTTTTATTTTCACATGACACAGTCATAGTATTCTCACATCACAGAGTGAGAGTAAAGCTGAACAGCCATCCAACAAGTGTAATTTCCTTTGTAGTAAGAGTCTTCTGATTATATATCCTGGTCAGCACATGGTATTTTCTGGCTTTTAAACTTTTTGCAATATGATGAGAGCTAAGTAGTATGTCATTATTGCCTTAATGTATACTTTCTCATCACTAATGAGTCTGGGCCTTTTTTAATAGACTTATAAAACTTTTAAAATTCTTTCTCTGTTAATCAGCTTAATTTTACTAACTGCCAAGATGTTTCTGTTTTTTTGCTCATGGAGTATCATTTTTTATTAATTTTTATGATAATGTACAGTATTAGACGCCAGGTGGTGATCACCATGTGAGGGACTAATTATGTAGTGCCTGCCACTTACTAGGTTCTGAAAAAATAGTTATGGAATTTTTTAAAAAGCCATGAGCTTTTGTGTGATATATATTTGGATATACATATACGATTTCAACTGTTCACTCAGTAATTTTAATCCATAAGATGTTTGTGATGTAATGGTAAATATTAATTATAGACAAATAACATACCTGATATCGTGCATTATAAAGAATACCATTCACTAGTTTTAGGGGCACATAAAGTTAAGAAATCCCAGAAGTTATAAAAACACATAGTCGATAATGTTTTATGTTGATTTTTTTTTAGTTCAAACGTTACCTGATTATTGTCTTTTTTGTCTTTTAATAACATGTTAAATATAAGATTCTGAGCAGCAAATCCTGTCATCGGCTGTTGAACATTCGATAAAAATTCAGATGACCTTAGTTGTCCTATTAAAAGCTATTAGTATAGGTACTTTCTAGGGATATAATTGAAATATCATCTGTTGACTCTCAAAGTTGAGCAGTTTATTAACGTAAATGTTTGCTCATAATGCTAAATAATAGATATAACCCTCTATGTATACACTATCCTCCAGGAATTATTTCTAAAAAAAAGTCAGAGTACAAAGTTATCTCTCCTCTGCTTCCATTCAAGTCAATTAAATGATAAAATATTACTTTAGTGAACCTCAGTGTGGCATGATCATGTTCCACAAATTTTCACAAGCATTTTAAAATTGTTTATAGGATTTTGCAGTTAACATTTTTCAAGAATGTTATATTTGAAATCATATCACACTTAATTCTCATAACGATTAAAACCTTGTTATGAATTAAGAAGGAATAATTGGTTATATTCACGTGGTTATTTTAGTATGGCTCTTGTAGGATTTTTAGAGATTAGGAGAGGTGATGCTTAAGAAACTTGTTATTAAAGGACAATGTACAAGTCATCACATACCCTATGGCATCTGATCCTCACCAATGGAACCAAGAATAAAAGGACAAAAGTACTAGCAAAATCTTTTGAACCACTGTCCTGCATGAACTCTGGTGGGAAACTGAATGAAGACAAAAGAAGTTTAGCCTGTGTATCGTGGAACAGAACAGATTGTGTAGTTTATGACCGCAGGTGTGTTTCTAGGCAAGATTCTAGTTATCTGTTGCTGGGTTGGTTTTGTTTTTGTTTTTTTCCAGAAATTTATCACTGATTCTAAATAACTTTCCCTTTGTAATACCAGAAGCATTTTTAAATTTCGTTGGGTGATTATGTTTTGGAAATTTGCCCCTTTATTTTGAGAGGTGAAAAATTAGCTAATCCAAGAGAAGAAGCATGAAGATTATGCAACTATTTCTTTTCATAGAATATGCTCTTGCCGAAAAGTGACAATGCAATTATAACACTAATTGTTTCAATTCAAAATCATCTGTATATAAATATACTCTTTATCTTGATTTTTTTTAAAGTGTGTTTTTCAGCATGATTTTCCTTTTGTAGTGGTAAACTTTTCTTTAGTGGTGTCACTGTTGTCTCTTATGTAATTTTCTCATTTTATATGTACAACAGCCTGGGATTGTTGAATTAAACCTAAGGCCCATCTGAAGATAACATTTTGTTGGAGTAAGTTCTAGAAAAGCCATTTCTGTGTGTGTTATTGTGGACATTTTTATGGACTTCTTTTGCCATTTCACTCTAGTAAAAGTATTTCCCTTGTTTGTAACTGGTAATAATGCTTTCCAGTGTAAATCAAAATCATTAAAACTTTTAAAGATTCAATTAGGCCATATTTAGAGTTTTCCACTGAAACCAATGGTGAGCAATAGGGAATTTCACATAGGCATCTGTGAAGCTCATTGAAATCCTAATTGTTCCACAAGTATTTCCTTTTAATTAAATCATAGCCTAGTTATGGCATGCAGATACTGTCTTAGGTAAAGCTGACAGCACTCACAAATATTTGAGCACTATTACTTTGGATAGTTTCATCCAATTTATATCCATTTCACATAGCTACATATTAGGAAGAGGTGATTCATGCCAAATATGTACTCCTGAGTTATTTGACAGCTCATATAAAATGGACCAAAGAAGCAAAATTTAAAATGTTGAAATGTTGTTACTATTTTTTTGAGGTGAAAATTATCTTTCTAGATAAAGAGAAAACATGAAATGCCCTTTAATTAGTCCAGCAACATAGTTGATGTGATCCAGCACAAAAAGATGATGTAGAGTTCTTTGTTGAAACATTATTAAGAATTTCAAAATTGCACCAGTGAAGCATTAAACCAAGCATGGGCCCTTCTGAGCACAGGGTCTTGTACTACCGCACAGGCCACCCCCCCATGAAGCTGCCCTTTCTGTAACACACATGCTGACTCTACTCAGGAATGTCTTGCATACAGTGAAGAAAGAGGAAAAAAGTACCACATGGAAATCTGTTTTATCTGAGCAAAGTTGAAGCAATACCAATGTCTTAAATCCAAACTACTAAGACTTTTTTCTACTTCTCCCATTCCATGATGGATTATGAAAGTCTATACTCTTCTAGATGCTTGTTTCCCAAGGAAAAATTATATTGGTGCTTGTATTTTTTTTTCTTCTACAAAATTGGCCTAAGCAATATATGTTTAATAATGTTTTCTTTATTAAAGCAGTGTGAACAAAATGCATGTGTTTGGTAATATTTAATAGATTTTCAAAAGTAATATTCTGCACGTTGTCTTAGACATATTTGATGTGTTCAGGTAAGTGATGAAATTGAACTACATGTGGTTATGGTATTAACATTCCGGAGAACTTTGAACTGGTGTTCTCTGAAATGGTGTGCTGAGTTGGTTTTTAAATGTTTTCTATGCCCTATAGACTCAGACTAGAAATACAACATATTTTTTATTTTATACTTGAATTTGTTTTTTTAGGGATGCAAGTATTGGAATGGAATGGAATTCCTTTAACTTCTAAAACGTATGAAGAAGTGCAGAGTATCATTAGTCAGCAAAGTGGGGAAGCAGAAATATGTGTAAGACTGTGAGTTTTTCCCCATCTTTTTGTTTCCATTTTTTGGCTATTCATGGCTCTTTTAATTTAAAATTGTTAAGGTGGAACCTTTGCCAGCCAGCAAGATTTTCAGTAATTAGAAAATAAAGTGAATACAAGTTTTATAGATTTCTTGTGTTCAGAATCAAAGTCTAAAGCATAGAAAGAATTCAGCTAATTTTGTGTCTGATCATGTCAGTAGTTCTCCCCCTTTCATGCTTTTATTGAAACATGCTTCATTTAAATGAAAGCCTAAACCTATTTAGATTTTGTGTATGTGTGTAGTATTTCAAAGTGAACTTACATTTAATCAATAAAGATTTCACCTTAAAAAAATCATTTTTATCAGCTGACTTTTAAAAGCATTGCAAATATATATTTGGTTAGGAGGGTGAGCATGCTTGGAAATGGCTTTATATCATTAACCACTTCTCATTTACCTACTGAAAAAACAAATCAGGGTAGTTGGAAAAAAGGGCCTTTTGTCTCCTGTTTCCTCAATTTCTTTCTTAATTTCTTTGTTTTAATTTTTAGGGATCTCAATATGCTGTCCGACTCTGAAAATCCCCAGCAGCTGGAACTTCATGAGCCACCAAGAGCTGGTAGGTGAAAGGAATCTGCTCCCAGCTGCGGGTAAGGGTGAAGGTGTATATGCAAAGGGAGTTGTAGAGGCAGATGATGCCTCTGTATGATGAAGATATAAACACAAACATATTGTATGGGCAAAAATGTAGGTGTAGACCAATAGGTGTTTATTTACTTATGTAATCTTAAACAAAACCAAAAGCACTGCAGCTATGGATGTAGCATCCTAGGGAAACACATACTTGTGTGTCAGACCCATTAAAGAAATTCATACAGAATTCTCGCTGTGTGCGTTTACAGTTTTAATTCTTTAAAAATGAATTCATCCAATCAGAGTAGGCCATGGGGCCATTTATTTGAGGTATTATAGAAGTTTTAGATCATTCTTGATTCCTTTTAGCATAACTGGATTATGGACCTTTTGATGGCCTTTTTCTAATAAAGAGAAAAATCCACGTGTCATTTCATAAGGACATGATGAAATGGATTTAGCTCTTTCTTAGCTAACAACTGTAGTCTTATAAATGTAGATGTCTTATTACATTAAAAATATGGCTTATTTCTTTAACAAATATTTCTTGAGCGTTCCCTGTGCTACAGCCAGCATGGAGAGTCTGGGTTACTGCCCTCAGGAACAGGGAGAGGCCTGTATAACTTCTCATTCATCTGTGCATGGAAATTCCCTTGTCATCTAGAACTCATGTAAGTTCTATGGTATCAAGTACCTATGAAATGGAGAAATACATAGCCACTTCATTTTGTTGTAGTGGATAAAGCGAAATCCCCAGGGGTTGATCCCAAGCAGTTGGCAGCGGAGCTCCAGAAGGTTTCACTACAACAGTCACCACTGGTTCTGTCATCCGTTGTGGAGAAAGGATCTCACGTTCATTCAGGTCCTACTTCTGCAGGATCCAGTTCCGTCCCCAGCCCTGGGCAACCAGGGTCTCCCTCAGTGAACAAAAAGAAGCACAGCAGCAGCAAGGTGAGAAGTGACCTCTGAGTTACTTATTTTATAGCTCTGTATTCAATCAAGGACAGAGGAAATCTAGTATCATCTTCTCAGGTGGTTTTCTTGTGATCTCTCATTTCCTAATGATGGATTGAAACAAAATGTCTATTTCTTAATATATAGTGGATCAAATGTTATAAAGATGATATATTTCTACATTTCTTAAAATACTCTAGCAGTTATAATTATGAGGAACTTGAATGGTGTGTCTAATGCTTTGTATTTCCTGGTTCTTCTTCTTTGCAGTTGTCTGAGCCCTTTTGTGTATGGAACGTTAGCTTTGCATCTTTTTGGAAATGCAAGATAGACATTACATTGGATTTGATAATTTAAATAAAAGGTATAAAGGACACAGAAATAAAATTTGTCCTAAAAGTATTTAGGACAATAAGAAATAAGGAAAATCAGTCATATGGAATTGCCACTTTGAATTTTATCCCTAATTCTATACTGATTGGGGCACCTCAGTGACTCAGTCAGTTAAGCATCCAGCTCTCGATTTCAGCTCAGGTCATGATCTCACACGGTTGTGAGATCGAGCCCCATGTTGGGTGCTGCGCTCCACAGGAATCTGCCTGAGATTCTCTTTCTCCCTCTTCCTCTGCCCCTCCCCTCATGCTTGCTTGCTCTATCTCTCTCTCAAATAAATATATTAAATCTTTAAATAAAAAAAAGAAAGAAGAACCAGTAATATAGAATTGCCATTTTGAATTTTATCCCTAATTCCATACTAATAAATTTTCCTTTGTTGCAAGTCTTCTTTTGAAATAAATACTTCTAACATTATTATTTCCAAGTCACTGGGCAATTAAAAGAAAACAGAATTAATTTTTTAGGTTTGTAAAAGCAGATGAAAATATAGACAGTTTGTAGCTTTTTCCTCATGCATTTGATTGCATCATTTGATGACTTGTTTCAAACTAAATATAGCAACGCTTCTCAAAGTGCAATTTCAAGAGTAGATTCAATTTCAAAACATATTTTAACACAGCTGTATTATACCACATGCAATTGTGTATTAGTGTCTGAGAATCACCTCATGGAAGCTCGCTGTCTCCTGAGTTACAGACTGATGGTATTTCTCACTCTTTTCTCAATCTTCAGGTAGAAGTCCTCAAGACATGACAAACTCTGCTAGCAAAGTTTCCAAACCAAGCATATTATAGTTCTATGAGTTTCTCGTCCTAATATTTTATTTCAGCAACTGACAACACCATCCTTCCAGGAAATGAAGTACAAATTTAAGACCTCCATTGCTCTTCTTTTTTCTTCATTCACAATGTCTGATCAGTCACTGAATCTTAATCCTGAGAATTCTAATTTCCTAAAAAGTCTGTAGCAATTTTCTGTCTTCTCGGAACTCACCAATGTTCTTTAGCAAAGCATTATTTTTTTTTCTAACATTATTGCACTCACTACTGGAACTCCATTCACCATTTTTATTTCCTTCCTCTTAAACTACTCTCCAACTGTCTGATCTGTGCATAATGATCTGATTGGGTCACTACCTTGTTTAAAAAGTATCCCTACTCCCCAAAAAGTTGGCTGCCTCACCTTTGCATTGGACCCTACCCTGCTCAGTCTAAAAAGGCTCAGTTAGTGGTTTTTCTTGGGAGATTATTACAGTAAGCATAATGCCCAATCTTTACAATAGCCTTGCTAATAAGTACTCTGTATATTAGGGTTTCCAACTCATTCCTACTTTTCAGACATTTTTGGATGGCACCTCAGTGTTAGGGGTCACACTTTGTATAGGATACAAAGATGGATAAAATCCCTTCCCTGCATAGTAGGTAGATCAGTGGTTCCTAAAGTGTGATTCTTTTAACAGCATCAGCATCATCTAGAAACATGTTAAAAATACAAATTCTTGATCCCACTCTATGCCTTCTTTAAGGATTAGACCAAGAAACAAGAGTTTTAATAAGTTCTTCAAGTTGTGTGCTGCCCCTTGAGGTTTAAAAGGTACTGGTCTAGGGGTACCTGGGTGGCTCAGTTGGTTAAGCATTTGCCTTTGGCTCAGGTCCTGGGATCCAGCCCCTCCCTTGTCAGGCTCCCACCTCAGCAGGGAGTCTGCTTCTCCCTCTAGCTCTGGCCTTCTCCCCACCACCCCTCGCTCATGCTCGTTCTTTCTCTTTACAATAAATAAAAAATTAAAAAATAAAAGGTACTGGTCTAATTACAGATGAAGAATAATATGTAACCAAATTCAGTGAAAGTATAATATTAGATGCCATGAAGAAATACAGTGAGGGCATGAAGAATGGGGTTAGGAGAGCTAGTATTTAGCTAATGAACTGAATCAGTAAAGGGGATAAAGGGAGCAGCACTCCAACCAGAGAGTGTAACATGAAAAAAAATCTCAGAAACAGAAATTGCCTCCCTAGAACGTAGGTGTATAAAAAAAATACAAGGGTAAGAAATAAAAGAGAAGCCTAGATGGTTGTAAATTGGAGGATATTATGTGCCATGCCTGGCTTTTACACGGCAATCTGCCGGAAATGAAGAGCCAGTGATAAGCTGTAAGCAAAGATGAAATAAGAATAACAGGAAGCCTTTGTCCATGAAATCTTTCCATAGTCCAATCCTGCCTTAAGATCAGAAGGTATCATTTTTCCTTTTCTCCTCTCTCTGAAATGCCTCTATGCTTTATGGATCTCTTAAGACAATTCGCATCTTTTTAAAAAAAAAATTATTTATTTATTTATTTATTTGTTTGTTTATTTATTTGAGAGAGGAAGAGAGCACAAGCGGGAAGTAGAGGGAGAAGCAGGTTCCCCACTGCAGGGACCCTGACATTGGATTCAATTCCAGGACCCTGGGGATCATGACCTGAATCAGAAGCAGACGTTTAATCAACTGAGCCAAGGAGGCATCCTACTTTCTATATACTATGGTTTAAGTACATAATAGGGGGCTTATACAGCATAGTAACAAAATAAATATTCTCATATAAATATCATTGGCACTTGTGTCTCTATAACATTATGGACATGCAAAATTTGATTTTTTGTAATATGTTAACTATTATGGCAATGATTAGAAAATAAAAACAAGTACAGTAGAGCAAGCATCAAGGAAATGATATTGACATGTTTTATGATATGCAGTAATTCTTTTCCATGCCACGAATGTGGCCTATGTGTTTTGCTGTATTTTTGCTGAAATAAAAATTTATAGAACTATGTTGTCCATAATGGTAGCCACATGTGACAGTTGAGCCCTTGAGATGTGGCTAGTCTGAACTGAGATGTCCTGAATATGTGAATTAATGCCAAATTCTTTAGACTTAATATGAAAAAATATATAAATTATTTCATTACAATTTTGATACTGATTTCATGATGTAATTATAATAGTTTGCATAAATTGAATTAACTAAAATATATTATTAAAAATTAATTTCATCAGCTGATTCTTACATTTTTAAGTAACTACTAGAATATTTAAAATTACCTCTGGTCTCCTACCATTTAGTGATGATAGATTACTTAACTCTTGCCAATAGTAATAACCATAATCAAATCTAACCACTTTGGGAATGTGTATGTATATAATTATATGAACATTTCTCATTGAAACACATAGTAACTACATACTAACATTCTTGAAGAAAGAGACCGTTACTTAGTCATCTTTTGGGACATTTATCTTCAACATCTAGCTGGTATAGTTTTTTGAAACCTTTTTTTTCTGAACAGATCAATGGATAAATAAATTTAATTTTAATATTTCTTGACCCATCAATATGTGGTATTAATAAAAGGCAACACATTTTTTTCATTTGTTCTCCAAATCCTACAATGTTAAAGAATTTATATTGAGATATTACAGAAATAGGGAGTGACGGTCTGAAACTTACATATCCCTGTCAGGTAATATGTCCACACATGTCATGTGTTCTTCAGATAATTTATAGAATTATGGTTTTAACTTATTTGTGTTTTCATTAGATATGAGACTATTAAATAATAAGACATCAAGGTAATGAAATGTATTAAATCTAAAATATTTAAATATAGTTAGCATAATTACACATTTGGATACTTAGAACACCGTCTAATAAATATTCTAAATAATGATTCATAAGTAATTATTAATCTGTTAATATTCTAAATGATTTATGCTGAGTATATGTAGGCAAAATATGAATCTAAATTATTTTAATACATGTTTAAATTATATAAGCTATGTATATGACTATTTTAAGTGATTATTTTTCTTAAACTAATTCAATACAAATTTTTATCTTCAAATTTTTTATTTTACCATCTCAAGCTGTTTTGTCTCTGAAATTCTAACCAGACCTTCATCATTTTATCTTTAAAGATTGAATGATTTCTTTCAAGGCATGGTATGAATAAATGATTCAATTAAAGTACTTAGTTTTAAGTGTCTTATGAAATAGGTCATTGGTTTCCCAAAGTTTGCTGGTCAGAGTACCCTGAACATCTCAGTAATTATTTTTCATGGCTGTCTTCTGCCCAAAGATACATCTAAAACAGTTTTATTTGTTAAGTAATTAGTTAATTAGTATCTGAATAACCATTGGAAAAAATAATACATATAAGATGAAATAAAAATAATGTATTTGTTTCATTGCTAATAATTACATACCACTGGAATATGGGCAGCTGATGGACATTGCACAATTCAAACTATGAAATCAGACTGCATACTAACAAAGTGATTTCTTGTTGTACACTGTCCTTGCTGATCTTCCTGAAGTACATTTTTTTATCTTTGCAATCATTAAAAACCAACCTCACAAAGATATGACATCATTGAAAGGAAAATAGTTGGTCTGATCTTGAAGGGTAACTACCTGGGGCTCATGGTTGGCTCAGTGTCCAAAAAGATAGTGATCTTTTTCCTTCTGTAATTTAAAGTCTCCCTCTCTACCCTATTGAGTTTACTGTCACACCCCAGAACAATTAAAAATGGTCCATTAGTTTACTAAATCTAGTTATATTTGCATGATTATATGTCAAATGAGCTACAACTGTCAAAAAGAGATCAAAACAAAGTAAGTTACCAATAATAATTTAGTTTTGTGTTTTATGAGGGGTTTTTGTGTCTCAGTTTTTTGTTTTTATGTTTGTTATTCTTGTTTTCCTCTTTGGAATGCAAAGATAACTGCTTTTCGGAAATCCCCCATCTGTACTCAAGATACAAATAGTTTCAGAGGCTTCTATAGTCCTTTTTCTGGATCCAGTTTGCTTTTCTTTGAATTTAAGCGGTAAAGTAATTCTGAAGTAAATATACTTATTCATTAACTAGTAGCTTACCCTTTGCAGCCAGAGTTTCAGTATTAATGAATGGACATTCTTATAAAGGAGCTCAACTAAATAAAGGATATATGGCTTGGAAAATTTAACCTCCACTATATAATTTTGCGAAAGTTCACATTTTTTGTATTCCTTAGTTATTTCCTAAAACAAGACCTGGAATAGTCTTCTTTGGATTGCCCTCATTTCTAGAATAAAAATATAAAGGAAAGGCAACAAGTGTATCTACCTAAATATTAAGGATCTTTCCTTTTCCAGTTAATTATTAAAACCAGGCCAATATTATGTACATGTAGGCAGACAGGGCCTTATTTTGGGGGTAGCAGGCTGGCCTCCATCTTAATGAATATCTCCCCATGTCAGTGCCACATTGCCTGAAACTCTATTGCCGATCTGGAGTCAGGGACATCATCTCTCCTTTTGTACAGATACTGCACTGAAATGTAACAAATCAGCAATCTGTCACTTTTTTCAGCATTATGAACCAGTTTACCAGATCACATTCCTAACTGCTCTTAGGGCTTTACTGACATAAGGAACTTATTAAGGAAGTGAGAACTTACATAGAAGAGGATAGAACTTTCATTAAGGAATGTGAACTATGAAGAAGTGATTGCCTGGGTGCTTTACTCTAGAAGGCAGCAGAGAGGGGTTGAGCATCCATCCAAGGAGCTCAAGGATGGCCTTCTATAAGCTCTGTGCTCCTAGGCAGTTGTCGTCTAAAAACAACATCTTTTTCATTTCCCTATAGATCTTTAAAACCTGTAAATAGCTACATTGAGTACTTTAAACCAAAGTATTCATTTCATTAAGTAATTGAAAATGCAGTCCTATAGGTATAAAATTATAGCTTCACAACAGGTTGAGCAAAATGAAAAAACAGATTTATGTATCTATAAAATTAAACACATATTGAGAAGTAGAAGTAGACCCCATCATCCAAAGCAGCCAGATGGATGAAATGCATTTTCCAGGCAGTGTGTTCTGACCAAATAGAAATTAATTACAGAAGGAAGTTTAAATGGTCAATTTTATGATGGGCTTATCCATTAATATAATATATGTTTTTAATATTGCAGCCTACTGATGCAACAAAGGTTGTCTCTCATCCGATTACAGGGGAAATTCAGGTATGAAAGTTTTTTAAAAATCATCATTGTACTATCTTCGTTGGCTGGTTCACACCCCCTCCCACTGGTCTATTGTAATTCTAAACACTGTTAGGACCTTTCTTGTTTTGTATGTGTTATATATTACACATTCAGACCTGTGAAAGAAAAATACTATTTTATAGAGCAGCATTTTGGTACAAATATATAGTTTATAAAATCTTTGTATGGAACTCTATAACTTGACATATGTGTCTGATGCCTTAGCAGTATCAGTATGTTTTACGTCTTAGTTTATATTTGTTGAATGTGTTTCAAATACAACAGATTCTCCCAGAAGTGTGAGGGTTCCTCTTTAAAAGTTTCATGAGTCCAATGCTGTCCTCTTTCCTTCCTCCTACCAACAAGTGTTACATAATTATTGAACATTTCTTCTAGAGTAGTGTTTTTCATACCAGGGGTCATAACAAGTTTGTAATTCATAAAATCAACTTAGGGGATTTTGACCAGGAGCATAGAAGAAAAATAGTACAAATCTCTTTTTTTTGACATCTATAAATGCATGTTTTTGTGTGTATATTATATCATAATCTATATTTCTTACTGTGAGTCAAAGTCAGAAATGTTTTAAAAACTGTGCTTCAGATGATGCCAAAAAGTAATTCAGGATAGATAAGAAAAATCACATAGAAAAAACAAACACAATGTAAAATGATAACTATTTGAAGACGGCAGGTTTCAGATAAGGGGGAGAGAACAGGAAGTCTTAGAGCTGTCTCTCCAACATAGTCTAGACGAAATTTTCATGAATGATTTCACAAAGGACAGCAGACTTGAACAAATTAATTTGAGGCTAAGCCCCGAGAAAAGGGGGATAGTGTTCCTGTAGGAAGAAGAGGAGAGAGTTTCTGCTGCCAGAGAGTAATAATAGGCAGGGATCAGCTTTGCTGCCTTGAAATGTTCCTGTACTGAGAAGTTGAAACTAAATATAAAAGAGCCTTCAGCACAAGCTCAGTGGTGTTAGCCCTGCACGAGGGTGCCCGGTAGGATTCTGGAGTAAGGGAGACCGAACGGAATACGTAAGAAGGTGTCATACCGCAGTGGCCTCCAGATGTTACGGGGGGGGGGGAGGCTGCAAGTGCGAGGACATCAGTGAAGTGGTCATCTGAGCTCCCGCTGATGAAAGCAGAGCGGGCGTGAGCCTGGGATGGGAAGAAGGGCCCAGGCCTGGCCCCTTCCATGCTGCCCGGCCTGCCTCCTCGCTGCTGCTTCCCCCTTGCAAGAAAGCCAGACCTGATCTTCCTTGATGTCACCAGCAGCCAAGAAAATGCTAGATTTGCTGATTTTCTGATTCCTAGATTTTTTTTCTCTGTCTCTTTAAAAAAAAAAAAAAAAAAAAAAAAAAAACCTTCTTCCTCACAGACCAGTATTTGCCATGTTTCGTTCAGGCTTGAGGTTATTTATTCTTGTTTCATTTTCCTTTTCCATGAGCAGTGATATTTAATTCTGTAGTGGGAATTTACTCTGATAATATTCTTTCTTAATGTGTAGGCTGTTTTTAAAAAATATTTTCTCATAACAGTGATTTCTAGCTTATTTATTTATTTTCTTATAGCGAAACTTTTTTTTTTTTTTTTTTTTTTTGCAAATGAAACATTATGTGGTCACCCAAATGATGAATCTGCTACCCTGGAGTAGCTCTGGTTGAAAGAAATGTCTGGGGACATTTCATTCTGTCTCAAAAGTAACATCTGAGCAATCCTGAGTGTTTTCTAAAGCACTGCAGGATAGTTTCTGAAAAGTACTTTCTTATGGTAGCCTACAAGTTTTCATTTAAATAAATGGTTTTGGTGCCTTACCAGATAAAAGTGGACATAAAGGCCATTAAAGAAAAGAGTACGAGGGGAAGAAGTTCTCCTTAACGATTTGGAAGTTGTTCTAAATCTCAGTGTAAAAATTGGTGCAGAATAATTCAATTTTTCAATTCCCATTAGGGTACACAGTTACTGAATTCCTTTTTTTTTTTTTTACTATTATTTATTTATTCATGAGAGACATACAGAGAGAGGGGCAGAGACACAGGCAGAGGGAGAAGCAGGCTCCCTTCAGGGAGCCAGATGTGGGATTCGATCCCAGGTCTCCAGGATCACACCCTGGGCCGAAGGCAGATGCTCAACCACTGAGCCACCCAGGAACCCCAGTTACTGCATTTCTAAACTTCTCATTTTTTGTCTTTCTTCATGGTACTTTATTTTACATGTTGCCTTTGCTTTCATAATGGTCAAATTGAGCTTTTCTGTGTTGAGAAAAGCAACTGAAGATTCCTTGTCTGCCAGAAAATATAACCAGATGAAAATTATGCTTATTTTAGGCAATTATTTTAATTATCAGATTTTAGGGGCAGCCCTGGTGGCACAGCAGTTTAGCCCCGCCTGCAGCCTAGGGTGTGATCCTGGAGACCCTGGATCGAGTCCCAGGTCCGGCTCTCTGCATGGAGCCTGCTTCTCCCTCTGCCTGTGTCTCTGCCTCTCTCTCTTTGTGTCTCTAAGAATAAATAAATAATCTTTAAAAAAAATTATCAGATTTTAAATGAAGTTTGGCTTCTCTAAAATTTCCCATTTTCAACATGAGCACAACATACCTGCTTCAAATGACTATTAAAAAAATGGGTTAGTATTTTTATATATGAATTTTTTCCTCTCACATATAGATCGTTCCTTTCTGTCATTTGATAAGCAAAAGCAGCATCAAGCAAAATTAAGTCTTATTGAAAATGATGCCATAAGAATATTTAAGTTTTGAAGGAGAAAAATTAGTCAACTCCATTATCTTGAAATATGTAGGCTTCTCAAATATTTATTTAAATTGTTAATCTTTTCCTCTTCAGTGATAATTATGCAACAGCCATTAAATCTTGGAGGCAGGGCCTCTTCTTTCCTCTTCAGTGTCTAAAATTAAAGAACAAGATCTTATTATCTTATATTCTGACAGTATTAGAAAAGCAAGCACAGAAAAAAACTATCAGTAATATGACATACTATAGAAAGAGATCAAATCTACATGTTCTTAAATATTCTTACTTTTCAGACTAACAGCTCTATTTTTAAATAATGATTCCATATCTGGTAAAATGCAAAAGACATTTTCTAAAAAATTCAGCAATTGATTTATTTTCAAAATCCTAGTAATTGTATTCATGAACGCTGACAACATGTACTATTTTTCTAAGAGTATAAATTTAGCATCAAAATATAACTAGCAATTCACTGTATGATTATACTTTTTTTTGTATGATTATACTTCTAAATGAATTTTAGACAGGCCAGAACTTTAACCATGGAAAGAATGAACAGCACATTTTCTAGTAATTAGCATGTGCCTGGAAGCTCTCAATTAAATTAGACATACACTAGTCTGTTCAGTTTCAAGTAAAATGGAAATGAAGGTTGGTGCTCCCTAGGACACTAAAAAAAAAAAAAAAAAAGAGTACTGGTAAATTATTGAATAATAATGTATTATAGATTTCTTAAGACAACAGCAAAATATTCATGGAATATTTTGATGTCCCTTTAAGCTTCAAATCAACTATGATCTCGGAAATCTCATAATCCATATTCTCCAAGCAAGAAACCTTGTCCCTCGAGACAACAATGGTTACTCGGACCCCTTTGTTAAAGTGTACCTTCTTCCTGGGAGAGGGTGAGTAAAGAAGCAGTGTCTTCTAAGTATCACATGCCATGGATTAAAAAATAGTGTTAGTATTTCTTCCAGTCTCCAATTTTAAAGTTTAATTCTGTTCCTTAGTTTTATTTACATGTCTTATTTATTTATTTCCAACTATTAGGTAAGGTGGAAATAAAAATTTGTAATTAAGCCCTAAAGTGTTCCAGGAGAGCCCTAATCATGAAAAAACCTGTTTTGACGACATGTCAGCCTTTTGAATCTAGAAACCACACTCACTAATCAGATGAACTGTGGAATCATTTAAGGAATTATTTGTAGCAAATTTAGAGAATTAGCTTTACCTTCCTAAATTCATTTGCAAAACCAATGTTCAGGGACTTGTAAGTTACTGTTTTATCTTATAGTACATCATTGTCTATCACATTACATGTTCATTAAGTGACTTATTGATGTATCCCTATTTATATGCATATTTTCAAATCAATGTTTTAAGAGTTATAAAATAAGAAAAAATAAGAATAATATTTGAAATGTTGAATATTAAAAAATGTTTAATAAGTATGGTAAATATTTGGGAAATAAATGAAAAATGACTCTGAATCGCATGTCTATACAAACTGTTCATATAAAGCAAGTGTTCTTTGGGGATATTTAATTTTCACATGATAAATGCAAATTGCTACGTTCTGGTATATAAATCAGTACTCAAAGATGATGTCAAAACAGTGATTTGGACCCAATGGATCATTATACCTTATCTGAACAATTTATAGTAGCCAAATTAGCATGATGGAACCATAAATAATCAACAATTGGAGGCATAACAAAAAAGAATTTGAAGCTAGTGATTTCAAGGCTCCGGTTTTATTTTTATCCATTTTTTTATTTGAGGGGTGACATTTGAATATTGCTTTTTACTTGGAAATTTCGAATTATTGCACATGAGTAGAAAGAATGACCCACCACTTATTCATTACTCGGCTTCAACAATCGTCATTTCCTAGACAATCATGTATCATTTTTACTGTCATATACTCCCTCTACGCAGATTATTTTAAAGTATATCTCAACTCATAACTTTTTCTGCAAATACTTTACTATATATTTCCAAAAGATAACTCATTTAAAACATAATCATAATACCACATGTAACCACTGTCCTTTCAAAATGTTTAAATAATTCCTTATTTCCCCAATTGCCTCCTAATTGAAGTCCTAATTGATATTTATAGAATTCTTCCCATCAATAGGAGAATACATATTTAAGTGCATGTGAAACATTCACCAAGATAAGCTATATTGTGGGTCATAAAACAAACCTGAACAAATTTAAAAGCACTGAGATCATACAAAGCATGTTTGTGACTATAGTTGGTTTGTTTGCATAGGATCCAAGTTAGAGTTATACATTACCTTTGAATCTGCTGTTTGTTGACTAATTATATCACCACCATCAGATCACCATTTCTTTTGAGATTAATCTTTCTTGTTGATAATGACAGGGCCCAGGAAGCAAGCAGAACCAATAGTTTTGTCAGGAAATCAAATAATACTCAGAAAATAATTTGAAAATTTCCAGGTGTTTTATCAAACTAAGTATACGGCCTTTAATTTTATCCTAATAATTTTATTTAGAAATTTAGAATTGCTGGTTTTGTGATTCTAATTTTAATTCATTGAATTTAATTTACAGGGATCACCAATTAGCCATATAGCACAGAAAAGGGGGGTTTTCATTTTATGTTCATTTAAATCTTTAGTAGTTACAACTGCAGTTTGGCTATCTTTTTTTTAATGTGAGTAGAACAACAACAAACTGATAACTTCATTCTGCCTTTGATTGGGTCATTAGAACTCCAATGTTATTTAATGACAATATTAAGGGACAAGAAGAAATCACTGCCAAGGGTATATCCCTAATTAAGGATTTGCAAATGAATGAAAATAAAGCAGTGTATTTTACTTTCTGTCATCTCTAATTATATATCCTAGAGAGTATCGCCTTTTATACTATATGAGAGTACCTACGTTTTATTTATTACAGGATATGTTTCAATTAGACTATTACATACTTGAATAACCCAAAAGGGCAGGCAGGTAACATGAATATCTCAGCCATTCGGGGGGGTAACAGGAAATGAGGAACTATAGTGAAATAAAGAGTGAGTTTCCACCTAAAGCCATCTCCATGTATTTTGTCAGATAAAACATGCCTGTTCTTTGGGATTTGCCCCAAAGGGAGCTAATGAACTACGCTTATTCAATTCCTAAACCTTCCCTTAAATTACTACTAATGAGTACAGTGGCCAAGGCATTTGTGACCTGTTATTTTCACTTTAACTCTAAGACTATACTCTGCCTCATGTTATTTATATGTGTAGCTCCTCCAGTTATTATTCTCGTATTTTCTTCCTTATTTCTGTTCCTAACTTTTTTTCTTCCTGTCTTCCCAACTTTCCTGTTGTATCCTTCATTCTCGCTCTCGGAATCAATGCAGTCAAGTCATGGTTGTCCAGAATGCAAGGTAGAGTTGGTTCTCTTTCGGTGCCAAGCTACATTGTAATGTCTAGAGTTTTATTTTTTGCTGATTTGTGTATATTCACCTGTGGTTCAGTTTGGGCTATAATTTACATCTTTTTATAGGTTGGTATCATTGAATTAGGCTACCAGCAAATTGTTCTGATTACAATATTACTAAATAGGTTTAGCAGATGTGTGCAATAGAATATTGAAAAGTAGACAATATTAAAATATTTTAGTATTTTTATATTATATATGAATATGAATAAGGAAAGACCACCTGAAATTAGATATAACTGGTTTTCATATGTAATTTGTCCACTAAAATTCGTTTAGCTTCTCATGTGATAACCATGGCAAAAGTTCTCCTGAGTCTTCTATTACAAATAAAAATAAAATCTAGAGTCATTTTTCACAAGAAATTAACTGATCTTCCAGATGTCCAATACTGGGCATAAATCTCATCTTAAATACCATAGTTCTCTCATCTTTTTCCTTACTTAGCCCTGACACTGAGACATTTCCATTCCTTTATACCTTCTGCACCATGAAGGCATTGCCATGCAACAGGATGCCATAATCTGCCTGCCCCAGTACATTGGCAGGAACATAAACATTCTCCTTTCTTTGCCAATAGTAGGAAACTATTTTCTAACCGAGCTTATAACTTGGTACATCATCACATTGTCAGACAAGGGTATCTTTCAGACATATAACGAAGAGCATTCTTTTGCACATCTTACTACATTTATATGAAATGTGCTATTTAGTTGGGGAGGAGAATCTTGCACCATCTATAGCAGTGGGGTGATGAGAATTTTAATTCTACCCAGAATATTAATGTTATAGGGTTTGTTTTTGTCTGCAAAATTAAAATTTGACATCTTTATTAATCCGGACAAGCTGTTGCCCAAAAGAGGCTGTTTCTGATTTTGAATGGCGTAGGTATTTAAATATTGAAAAGAATAGGATTAGTCACCACACCCCTTCTGTGGCCAGAAACTTTTTTTTTTTCCTTGCAGCCACATAATCATGGTAAATTCGAATCTGTGAAAGGTTGCTTGTGATGACTAGTCTGTTCATCTCAGGACAGCATCCAGATCTCTCAGACTGATATGCAAAATTAGCTCGATTGAAAGAAAAGTGTCATTTTAGAACAGACATTATCAATCATTTTTTTCAGAACCTTCCTACCCTTATCTAGAGAACCTGGGGAGAAATTGTCTATATTTAATTTGGAAGAGAGCAGGTTTTGTAAACGTAAATAATAGTTGAAATAGTCTGGGATGCGTTGGTTACAATTTTGAAGACCTAAAAGTCACTCTCTTATCCTGTGTTTCATCTAGAAGTCACTTCTATCATCTCTTTGAGAATTGTCAGTGCAAGAAAAAATAGTAATGACAAGGTACTAACATTGTAATTTTGGCTGATGAGGCCAGTGAATAAAGTCCTAAAGTACTTGGGTTTGAATTTCAGCCCTGCCTCTTAGAAGTTGTGAGGTTTCTCTAAAATGATTTCCTCTTCTGCTAAATAGGAATAATAATAACCCCCCTCCCAGGATTTTTTTTTAAAACACACAGAGTAGTACACCAAAAGTGAAAAGCATAATATCTGGCACATAATAAGCTCTCAGTAAACGGCACTTGATATTACTGTATTATGTACAAATACACTCTCTTAGGGTATACCACTTTGAATTTCCCGAAGCAACTCTAAAACTGGCCTAAAATTGTTGTGATATGTGGGTATAATACAAATTTATACATTTTATATACATATATATATGTGTGTGTGTGTATATATATATATATACAGAGAGAGAGAGAGAGAGAGAGAGAGAGAAAGGTGAAGAACTTTAGACTATAGGGTAGATTATAGGGAAATAACCTATATACACTTCAGCTTATAAAGCCTGCAGTTAAGAAAGTTAATGGATTATTCTTATTTTATGATTGGCTACATCAAGTCGCTAGTGGTCAGTTATTCCTACAAAAAAGAAATACAGGTACTTGGGCTATTGGATTACACAGAATTATTTATCAACAGTCTATAGGAAACCAAACAACGTTGTTTCTTCAATAATAAAATATAATAATTTGTCATTCTTAAAATTTAAAAAAAATCCTGTTAACTGATAAGAATTTCACTGGTCCAATTTTCTCATATCCTCTCATTTCCTTTTCCCACCCTCGGATCAATATACTCATAAACTCTGAAAGTCTAATTGTCAGCACCGAGATGGGGTGAAACAAGGAAAGAGTATTTGTCCCTGGATAACTAAGAAGTGAAAATGAGCGTATCTGAAGAATCTCATTCTGGTTTTCTCTCATTACTCTGTTTGACAAAGTGCAGACTTTTTCCCATTAATGAGATTTTGCTATGATTGAAGCTGATTTTAGCTGTCATGATACCTGGAAGTTCAGTTCCTGCCTGGACTTTCTCTAAACCTCCTGTTAGCATATTAGAATATTTCCTCCAGGATCTATATAAAGCAGGTGTTGCATGCATCTACAATTCAAAGGACAAAACTTTTTTCATTTCAAAAGATTTTAAGGGGAAAACAACCAAAAGCATTTTTTAATGATCCATCCAACAAACATTTCTTTAGCACAAACTGCTCCAGACACTCTAAGATGCTGAGGGTAGAACTGATAAACAGCCATAGGCTCTGACTTCAGGGAGCACAGATGTGATGTGGCCAAAACACTACTGCACGGAACAGTAGGGCTTATAAAATGGCATATGATCGGAGTTTCTTTCTAAATTAAGGGAAAATCCTTAGAGGAGTAATTAAAAATAAATTTGTGTGTGTGTGTGTGTGTAATTTCCAATAAAGGACAACCAAATAAAACAAAAGATTAAATAAAATTATATTTTAGATAATTCTATGAAAGCAAAATAGAAAGAAGCCATCATATTCTTTCTTTTTTTTAAATTAAAAAGAGAAACATAAAGAACTATGTTTTTTGCCAGTGTAGGGGAGAATAATTGAATTTCAAGGCTTGTTTTTTTTTTTTTTTTTTTTTTTTTTTTGCTGTCTGCCTTAAAAGTATATCTATCTACTCATGAGAAAGCAAGGGGTCAATAATTTAAAAAATGAAAGATAAAAGAAGTTAGTCAAACTTCGAGGAGATGAAGGTTAATTTTTTTATTAGCATCATGCCCCATCTTGATTGACTTTTTTATTTCCTTTTATTAAAAAACTTCCTGATTTTTAGATACAGCCTAATTGTCCTAATATAATATCATTATTTCCATCTTCCCATGAGAGGATACAGTGTGTTTTCCAAAGAAGGGTAAGGAAAATAAGCTCTACTTTTTTTCTCAACCTAATTTATGCTCACATTTAAGAATCCCATTGCTTCCCTAGCCAGCTTCAACTTGTAAATCCAGATTTCGATGTGGCTGTGGAAGTGCAAACAGTTTTCAGTTGTGTCAAGTGGCAGCACAGCCCAATGGGATCATGCTCAAGACAGTCACTAAATGTAGTTATAAAACAAATGTTATTGAAGGAATGGCTTTGTGCGACCATCTCTGTGTTATAAAATTCAAGTACAAAAAAGCTGCAAAGGATTTAATTATCATTTTTACAGCCCCACCAGAAATAGTAGAGGCCAACTGTATGTATCTACTTTAATCCTAAAGGCAATGGACACCTTGAGTCTGGAGAGAATTGAAGAATAAAACTCACTAAAAACATAAAATCCCCCCAATTTTGGTTATTTCTGAGTGTGACTGGGCAGGAATAAATATTTATTGCAATTATTCCTCAGTCCACAACATCTTTTAGGATATACTATTCAGAATTTCCCTAAATAACTCTAAAACTGGCCTGATTTTTTTATGATATGTGTATATATACACACATATTGTATATAATTTAACTATATAAGAAATACATATATTTAAATTGAAGTGAAGAACTTTGGATTATATGGTAAAGAAGACAAACTAGGTACTTCAGCTAATAAAGCCTGAAATTAAGAAATTGATGAATTATTCATATTTTGTGAGACTAATCAATTGAGTTCATGTAGCATATATTTACGAACAACCATTCCGTTTCCCTCTATTTGAATCATGATCCTGCCAGTTAATAAGTATGCAGCCTTTCCAGCATACCTTAATTCTGCTGAGTTCCATTTTTTTCTGTCCTGTCTCACAGAATTGCCATGAGGATTAAATGAGTAAACACGTAACTAGCATTTAGAACTCTGCCTAGGAAAAACTAAACATTTAATGAATGTTAGCTCTTTTTTATTTTTATGTGCTTACTTTATAAATTGTTTTTCATGCATAAATTAAGAACTTTTGCTAAATGTGTAAGTGAAAAAATGACTAAAATATGCAGGTGAAAATTTTTAACAATTATTCATATTCACAAATTAAGAAAAGATGATGTCTTTGGAAGGTATTTTAATAATACAGATTATTTTCATATATATTGACATATCTAGAATTTCAGTGAAAGTACTTGAGTTTGCATTTAACGCTAATTCCCACCTTTTTAAAAAGTTATAGATTTCACTTTTCTTCATTGATAAAAAATAGTAACCAAGGCTTGCTATTATATTCAAAGTGGTCACATCCATTCTTCCTATGCCATCATAAAAAAATATATATGTATATAAAAAACATAAGATATAAAGAACATAGATTACCAAAGTTGTTTTGAATTTTATTGTAGAATATTTCAAACTACTGAAAATATAAAAAATAACTAACAAATACCTGTGTTCTTGCCTTTAGTTTTATCAAATTTTAATATTTTGCTCTATAGGCTTCAGATTTTTTTATTAAAATATATTTTATAGATACCCCTGAAGTCCTCTGAAACCATTCCCTTGTCCACCTGAGATAACCACTAACTAGAATTTATTACCTATAATTCCCAAACTCTTAATGATTTTTATACATTTATTATATATATACATGTATTCATAAACAGCTTACTATATTATTTCACGATTTTAAGATAATATCCATCTTGATATATAGAGATATATTTCATTCATTTTAACATTTTACTATTTCATTAAATGAATATATCATAATGCATTTATATATTTCTTACTAATATGTTATTAGAAACAATGTTTTAGTGAATGTTTTTAAACACATTCCTTGTGCACAGGTGGGAGAATTTCTCTAAGGTAGAAGTGAAATAAGTCAAAGTAGAATTTTCTGGGTATTTGGGTACATAGATTTAAACTTCACCAGTTTAAAAAAAAATGAAAAATAAACTTCACCAGTTTTATCTAAAAACTGTGTGCAAATTTATACTGTGTGTGGCCTATGAGAATTCCTGTTTCTTTAAATCATTGCATATACATTTCCCCAAACTGTTTGCAATTTATCTTGAATGCAAAAATGGTCAAATCCTGCTCTTATTTTTATACAAATGAGTTGGTTAGAAGTGAGAAGACTGATGCTTTTTCTTAAACTGGATTCAATTCACAATGGCTGACACGTGAGGTCTTGGGGAATCCTAAATTCAGTGGTTCACAATCTACACATTAGATTTACCCGAGAGAGTAAAAAAAATTCTGATACTCACGCCTAATAGGAGATCCTATTAAATCAGGATATGCTTGGGGGTGCAAGGCTGGGAGATCTGGGTGTGGCAGTTGTTGCTCTACTTTGCAGCCTTAGAACTCAGATTCCTAGGTGATCCCAATATGCAGTCATTGTTGGGAATTATTGTTCTTCTGCATATGGCTGATAAGAAAGAGAATAAAAGCAAAAGAGAGAAGAAAGACATTTTAAAAGTGAGTGGTGAGCTAAAACTGGATTCTCAATAGCTATGTCTAGAATGGATAGGGTAAATTAGAGCCTGGGAAACAATAGGATGCATTCCAGCATGTGGCTGTGCTTGAGAGTGGGGACTAGCAAGAGTTAGCAGTCGGCCCTTAGTTGGGAATACAACATCAAGTCAAGGGTCAGGATCCAATTCATGTAGAAAAGACAATTTGCAAAATCAAAGCGCACGAAAGGACTCTAGATGAGTAGGTTGGTTTTCAGGGCTCTGGTGCCCACCAGAACGGAAGTATTATCTAGGACCTGAGCTATAAGGCTAGGCAGAAAATTTGGGGAAGAGGCAGTGAGGATTGGATAAAGGCATTGTCTGTATGGGTAACTTTGATAATAGCAAACAACAATAATTCCAAACCCACCAGCTGGTTGAGTCAGCTATAGGTGTTCTGTTTGTTTTAATTAGAATAGGTTTGGGTTATAAACTTCTAACTGTTGCTCAGATGGAATGGAAAAGTCAAGGAAAAATTCAAATGCCCCAAGTTATAATGAATGAGGAACTATTTTGATCTGGTTCATAATGGCTTATCTGGGCTATTGACATAAACCAAGAAATTATATTGAATTGCTTTATAACTAAATATCCTATTTTACTAAGAGTGTCAAAATATGCTTTAAATATAAGGTAACAAGTGTTCATGGAATCTCAGCGATAGCAACAAACATTTCTCATCCTTTCCTCATCAAAACAATTACTACGATTTTGTATAAGAAAAAAGTGAAAGAGCATTTATTTGGCTTTGCAGATATGATTAGAAGTAAAACTATTGGAAAGCTAAATACCAAGTTATTATTTATGGGGCAAGAAGATATTGATGTTACCATATAGTTCATGTAATTGTCTCCTGCATTCAGGAAGGAGAAAGGCTCTAAAATTATGGTATAGTTAGAACACCTAAAAGCTTTTCTTTAAAAACCACCTTTTGGGCAAATAAAACTAAAGGCAACCAACATATTTTTAAATTGTCATTTTGTATTCAACTTAAGGTTTTAGACAGGAAGGTGATGGGATGATTACATAATGATTTAGAACAAAATATCATCTTAAAATGTCTGCATGCCCTTCTGGCTGACTATGAAGAAATCAGTTAAGGTAAATCATCAAGATAACTCTTTTTTTTTTTTCCTCCTAATTCAGTGCTGAGTACAAGAGGAGGACTAAATATGTTCAAAAAAGTCTTAATCCTGAGTGGAATCAAACAGTAATTTATAAAAGTATCTCCATGGAACAGGTATGCAATGATATTTTCTATGTGACAGATTTAGACTAATGTTAAGAATAGCGATGACAAAATCATTGCAAGATAGTGGTCTATCAGTTTTGCCTCATAAACAAAAAGAAATGAGTAAAATACAAATAATAAATGTAGCTAGTGAAAGAAAATGGATACAGTTCAAAGTTACCATGAGTTTACACTGTTAAAATGTGTGCATTTTAACAAAGCAGCCAAAAAATATAGAGATAAGACCAATGTAACCTTTTTCATCAATTATTGCAAAATTTAAATATTTCAACAGGCTGGGCCGCATTTATCATATTTTGAGGAAAAATATTTTCCGACTGGCTATGTATTTTTTAAAATTTTGGCCAATCACTTTCATTTTTTTTCCAGTTTTACTGAGATGATTGACATAATACATTGTATAAGATTATGGTATACACCATAATGATTTGATGTGTATATATTGCAAAAATAATAGCTGGCAATATTTTGACTTTCACAAATAATACACAGAAAATATTCAGTGTGTATAAATGTATTATTGCACCAGGCAACATTTTAGGAATTCATCTCTTCTCTAAATCAAGACCTCTTAAGAACCTCAGCATTATGGGGCTAAATCTATGGGCCAAGACATACAGATGACTAGCCTAAATGAATTTAAAAGAGAGAGATTTTTGATTAGTCCTCCGGAAAGTTTCTAATTTGATTACGAAATTGAAGCTAGGTGCAAAGTGCTTTTTATTTATAAAAATCAAGGAAGGGGATTTAGAATAACAAGGAATTAGTAAAAGTTTGAGGTCACTTAACGAACAAACACTACGTTCGACTATAAAATCACTCATATTTTATATAATATTCAATATAAGCCCACATTTTCAGATGAAATTTGAAGCCTTTTGTCACAAATAGAAAGAATTCAAGGAAGTGAAAGTCAATGAATCTATAATAGAGTGTGATGCAAATGTATGATGATATATGGGTTAATGAAATTTTGATTTAAACTGTAGCTCAAGAAGAAAACACTGGAGGTGACGGTCTGGGATTATGATAGATTTTCTTCCAATGACTTTCTTGGTGAGGTGAGCATCTGATTTCCTTTTCCTTATTTGCTTTCACTATGAACCAGCAATCAGAGCTTGTTCCACGCATATTTCTTAAGTTTATAAAATAATCATTTTGGGTAAAGTTTTGTTTGGTAGATAGGACGTATTTCCTGATTTATTCCTTGAATGGATGAATAATAATTTGAGAAATGGTTTTCACTCTACCATTTGATGTACTTTATAATTAATTTGTAGATGAATTATAAATTCTTTTGATAGGAGGTATATAATCATGCTGTGAATCCAAATTTGAGATAAACTATTATGAAATGAGCTAGATTTTTAAAACACATTTTCAGATATTTAATTGCTATTCTTCAACTGCATGTATCAGTGACTTGATGTGACATTCTACATTCTTATTTCTTCTAAGTGTCCCATGAAAAATCTCTCAAAATATTTTACAAGGCAAAACTAGAAGTAGGAGAAAGCAATAAAAAAACGATTTTATGTTAGGTCACATGGGAATCTAACCTAATCATGAAATCTGGCAGAGTGATACGATCCTGTGTTTTTTTATATCTATCATATTTCAACAAAATATATTTTACTTAGTAATCTTTACTTAAAGCACAAGTTATGAATTAATGTTAAAAAATAAAGCATCTCCAAAAAAAAAAAATCACCTAGACGATAGGACGTCCCTTCCCAGAAACAACAGAAAACAGTTGTGTGGTCTAGGTGACATGACACCTTGTCTGGTTCCAAGACTCTGCACTTTTCTTTCCCATCAAAACTAGACCATTTGACCTTCACTTGCAGGCTCCATGCTGGTACAGCCACTGAGACTAATCTCCATCTTTGGATAGTTCTAGGACGCAGTATTATATCTGATTTAACGTCCCATTTCAGAAAACTGATTTATTGTAGTCCTTATGATGTATTGTTCACATGAACCTAAAGCATATATCCATTATGTTGGTTCTCATTTTTTTATATCTCATCAGATCTAAAACGCCAGCAATTGTAAAATGCACTATTACTCATGAACTCTAAGAAAAAAAAATGTTGCCAATTAAACCATAACACAGTGCTTTTTTCTCATCATAAATGGTTAGTCATATCCTTATTTCAAATATGAACTGAAGTATGTTTTAAATACAGGGAATAAGTTAGTAATTGCAAATTACCCGTTCTTTTTATCTTATCCATCTCATATCTAAAAATCAATCTTTAAAAATGATATTCAGTGTTAAAAGCAAAAGATATCCAAGTGTAGCACTGAAATGTGTTCATTTAACAAAAGATAGCTTTCATTCATAAAGGAATGGAGTTGCGACTCTACATTTTCACATCATCTCCAAATAATTTAATTAATAGTCAAAGATTTTATACAGTTCAGTTTAATCAATTCATTTATTTTATACAGTTCAGTTTAATCAATTCATTTATTTTTTAAAAGACTTTATTTATTCATGAGAGACACACAGAGACAGGCAGAAACACAGGCAAAGGGAGAAGCAGGCTCCATGCAGGGAGCCCGACGTGGGACTGGATCCCGAGTCCCGGGACTCCAGGGACTCCAGGATCACGCCCTGGGCCAAAGGCAGGCGCTAAACCGCTGAGCCACCCAGGGATCCCCTCAAATGTTCATTTAAAAAAAAACATTATTTCAGAGAGAGAAAGAGAATGCACAGTGGGGAGGTGCAGTGGGAGAGCAGAGCAGAGCCCAGTGTGGGGCTCAATCTCACAACCCCGAGATCATGACCTGAGCCAAAACCAAGCGTGTGACACCCAACCGACTGCACCATCCAGGTGCCCCTAATCAAATGTTTATCAAGCATCTACTATGCACAAGACATTGTTCTCAATGTCATGGGTAAAGAAAAATGAGGAAAACAGCCTTGTCATCCTCAGAGTCATACCATATCTTTTGACTTACTTCCTTGAGTAAATTTCAGATCACACAAAAAAGTAATGAATGAATTATATCAATTTCATTGACTTACTACATTTTTTTTCAGGTATTGATTGATTTATCTAGCACATCTCATCTGGATAACACCCCTAGATGGTATTCTCTCAAAGAACAGACTGAAAGCATCGATCATGGCAAGTCTCATTCTAGTCAGAGCAGCCAACAGTCTCCGAAGCCATCTGTCATCAAAAGCAGAAGCCATGGTATCTTCCCTGACCCATCCAAGGGTAGGAGATATTTCAAGTAGAAAAAGCTTTTATTCTATTTGTTCACCCAGTAACTTCCTGAATATGAATGCCTGTATATTTAATATACTTTAAAATGTTGGATTCTACTGGGAAGTATGTAATATAATATCCTGCAAATAGTAGTGGACATGGAATCAGGAAAAATGAGCTTTAGTCTCAGATCAGCGCATAATCAGGTGTAGGACGTGTATGACTTTGTGATCGTCGCCTCTCTGACTCTGGCTTTCAACCAGCACAAGGGACGAGGAGGTTGGGCTGTACGAGCTGTTGGGTTATCTCCAGCTCCCGAAATCCATGATAATATGATTTCACGAAGAAAAATAAAAGTCCTCGACAGTCCATTGACCAGACACACTTACCATTACCATTTATGCATATTTCTTCTCATCGTTTAAACCCGTTTTTCCATAGGTATATTCTAACTCATATATATGTAATGTATGCACACATATAATTTTGCACCCTGCGTTTTATTTATATCAAGAACATTTAACCCATGTCATCGAAATAACTGGTACGTTGACATTTACTTAAACCTTTCCTAAATGTTGGCCTCAAGCTAATTCTATAACTTCTCTATAAACTACCATCATCACGTCTGAAAGAAACGTTGTCCGTTGGATTTGGCAGCACGCACAGCACCCCCTCTGAGCGAGCTTTGCCCTTGAGAGGTTCGTTGCCAATTCCCCACAACCTGAATCTTCATCATGAACCGAGTTCTGCCTGGACCACATAACCGTGTCCTGTGCTGTGTAGACACACCGACCTATGTATTCTAAGTCTCCGCTAGTGTTGTCAGAGTGTGCCCGAGCGCCGCCCCGGTCTCCTCCTCCCAGGAACGCACCAGGCCAGGGGGCTGCGCCCGCCAGAGGGGGAGGCAAGCGCGGGTCCCGGGGAGGCGGGCGCCCCTGGCCCAGAGCCGTGCCTCGGGGTCCCCCGCCAGGCCCGCTGCGCCCCGCCTCGCTGCCTCGGCCCCCTCGCCGGGTCCGGGACCCGGGACTAGAGAACGGCCTGGGCCGAGCTTCTCCGCACCCCGACACCTCACTGCGGGCCCCTGCCCTCCCCCCGCGCCCCTGCCCTCCTTCCGGCCGCCCGGAGGCTCACAGGGCCCGGTGCCTGCCCGCGGTCCAGAGGCCGCCCGCCTCGACCCTGCCCACCGCGACCCACCGCCCGGAGACCCCCCCCACCCCGGGCCCCTGCCGCCTCCTTGTGGAGCTCCCGCCCCCCCCCCGTGGAGCCCCCGCCCCCTCCCCCCGCGGCGCTCCCGGCCATCCCGGTGGCGCCACCGACGCCCCTGCCCCCCCCCGCGATCCTGCCCCGTCCCCCGCGGCGCCCCCGCCCCCTCCCCACGGCGCCCCTGTCCCCCACCGGCGCCACTGACCCCCGCGGCGCCCCCGTCCCCCCCACGCCCCTGCCCCGCCTCCCGCGGCGCCCCCGCCCCCTCCCCGTGGAGCCCCCACTCCCCCGTGGCGCCCTCGCCCCCCTGCGGCGCCCCCGCCCCCCTCCCCGTGGCGCCCCTGTCACCCCACCGGCGCCCCCGGCCCCCCCCGCGGCACCCCTGCCCCCCACGCCCCTGCCCCGCCCCCCGCGGCGCCCCTCCCCCCCCACGCCCCTGCCCCGCCCCCCGCGGCGCCCCTGCCCCCCCCCACGGTGCTCCTGCCTTGGTTCGGGCCGCCCGGAGGCTCGCAGGGCCTGGTGCCTCCCGGAGCCCGCCCGGAGCCGGGCCGCCTCGACCCCACCGCCGTCGGGCCTCGGCTCCCGGGAAGGCGCCCCGCGTCCGGCCGCGGCCGAGGCGCTAACCCCGCCCGCCTTGTGACCAGACATGCAGGTGCCCACCATCGAGAAGTCGCACAGCAGCCCCGGCAGCTCCAAGTCGTCGTCCGAGGGCCACCTGCGCTCGCACGGGCCGTCGCGCAGCCAGAGCCGCAGCAGCGTCGCGCAGAGCCACCTGGACGACGCGGGCGCCGCCATCGCCGCCGCCGAGGCCGCCGTGCAGCAGCTCCGCCTGCAACCAAGTAAAAGCCGCCGATAAACCCCGCATGGCCGCTTGCGCCGCCCGCCCGGCCCGCCCCGGCCGCCCCGGCCGCCCCGGCCCGCCCGCTCCCCGCGCTTGGCCCCCGCCCCGCCCCGCTCCGGCCCCGGCCCCGGCCCCGGGCGGCCGCCGCTCGCCCCGCCTGCCCGCCCGCCCGTCCGTCCGTCTGTCTGTCTGTCTGTCTGTCTGTCTGCTGGCGCGCACTGCACTAAAACTGGCTGTTTCCCCGTCTGCACCCCCCACCCCAGCCCGGGCCTCCCGGGCCCGCGAACACCCCGCAGAGCCCGCGACCGTAAGGCGGACGGACGCCGGCTTCCCTCGAGGCCCCCCAGGGGCACAGGCCCCCAAGGGACACACGCAGGTAGCCCCCCAGGGGCACAGGCCCCCAAGGGACACACGCAGGTAGCCCCCCAGGGGCACAGGCCCCCAAGGGACACAGGCAGGCAGCCCCCCAGGGGCACAGGCCCCCAAGGGACACACGCAGGTAGCCCCCCAGGGGCACAGGCCCCCAAGGGACACAGGCAGGCAGCCCCCCAGGGGCACAGGCCCCCAAGGGACACACGCAGGTAGCCCCCCAGGGGCACAGGCCCCCAAGGGACACACGCAGGTAGCCCCCCAGGGGCACAGGCCCCCAAGGGACACACGCAGGTAGCCCCCCAGGGGCACAGGCCCCCAAGGGACACACGCAGGTAGCCCCCCAGGGGCACAGGCCCGCAAGGGACACAGGCAGGCAGCCCCCCAGGGGCACAGGCCCCCAAGGGACACACGCAGGTAGCCCCCCAGGGGCACAGGCCCCCAAGGGACACACGCAGGTAGCCCCCCAGGGGCACAGGCCCCCAAGGACACACGCAGGCAGTACCCCAGGGGCACAGGCCCCCAAGGGACACACGCAGGTAGCCCCCCAGGGGCACAGGCCCCCAAGGACACACGCAGGCAGTACCCCAGGGGCACAGGCCCCCAAGGGACACACGCAGGTAGCCCCCCAGGGGCACAGGCCCCCAAGGGACACACGCAGGTAGCCCCCCAGGGGCACAGGCCCCCAAGGACACACGCAGGCAGCCCCCCAACGGCACAGCCCCCAGGGGCACAGCCCCCCAAGGGCACGCACGCAGGCAGCCCCCCAGGGGCACAGCCCCCCAAGGGCACACACTCAGGCAGCACCCCAAGGGCACAGTCCCCCAAGGGCAGACACGCAGGCAGCCCCCCAGGGCACAGCCCCCCAAGGGACACACGCAGGCAGCCCCCCAAGGGCACACACGCAGGCAGCCCCCCAAGGGCACAGCCCCCAAGGGCACAGCCCCCCAAGGGCACACACGCAGGCAGCCCCCCAAGGGCACAGCCCCCAAGGGCACAGCCCCCCAAGGGCACACACGCAGGCAGCCCCCCAACGGCACAGTCCCCCAAGGGCACACACGCAGGCTCTAGAAGCCGCCCCGAGGCGGGGGGCAAAGAGCAGGGCGTCCCGCAGGCCTCGGCCCCCAAGGCTCCGCGGTCACACGCCGCAGCCCTCCCTGCGGGGACTTCCTAGTCTTGGGGGGAAACCGTGACAAGAATCATGTCTTACATTTTCAAAAAGAAAACAAAAACAGAATATCGATCATATGTGTAGGCCTAGGTGGCGAGGCGTGTGACCCCCTTGAGGAGCACAGCGCGGTCTGCGCCGTTGGACCTCGCCCTGTACGGGATACCGGAGAGTTTATGGGCGTTTTCCCCTCTGGATCCTCATGCAGTCAGGGTATCCGGTGAGGCCCGACAATCCACCCATCCGAGTTGCGGTACTTTCGTTTGCTTTCTGACAATTTAGTCGACCCATATATCAAAACGTAAGGAGCACAGAGATTTTACAAAGGGAGGTGCACTTGGACTCCCAGGAGGCATTAGGCGGCCAACAGAGAGACATAGATGGTTCCCCCATCTCCCAAAGTCTTCTTTCCAAAGAAACAGCCAGTTTTAACCCCTTCAGTGCTGTGCATGTGGTGTCATCTTGGCATTCGGGAACACAAGTTCTTTAAAAAGAGCGAAAGATCACTTCTGTTTGCATGACTAACATGTAAGCCGGTTCCATCTGAGGATACATACTCTGGGTTTCCATTTCACCCACACCGCCCCAGCAGCACATAAGAGCGGTCAGGCTAATCATGCCAGGAAGCAGCACAGACACAGCATAGCAGGCGTCCTCCCCATTCAGAGAACTCAGTCTGATAATCTGCCTCCACCAGCCAATGGCAACCAAGACCAAAGCCAGCTAGCCCTCAGGAAGGTGATGTCTGATGGACCAGTCAAGCCAGAAGGAGGTGAGCAGAAAGGCGCTCGCTATTCAAAGCACACAGCAAGAACGTCCCCCCAGTTTAAAGCCCTCATCTTTTAATTTTTAGAGATTGTCTGATAAAATATGTTTATCCACTTCTTAATGTGCTTTTGTGGGCATGGCATTTCAGGACTTCATCATCACTGTGTAAGTCCCCAGATCAGTCCCATAATATATTGACTACAGTGATTTGTATTTTTCTATGCACTGGGCATCTTTTGACTTCTGTTGGGAAATAGATTAACAATATTCATATTTGCAGAATGGAATGCATGCTACTAACCTAATCTGTTCAAGCATGACTATAAATATGTTGCATTGTGATAAAAGTTTAAACTGCTCAAAATTCGAGTTAGCATACCGGTTGGAATGTAGATCAGTTTTTGTTGCATATTATTTCAAGTGTAACTTTTAAAAAAAAATCAGTGGATTTTGGAAATTCTTTAGAGGAAAGTAAGGGAAAAATTGTTAATGCACTAATTCACCTTTACATGGTGAAAGTTCTCTCTTGATCCTACAAACAGACATTTTCCACTCCTGTTTCCATAGTTGTTAAGTGTATCAGATGTGTTGGGCATGTGAATATCCAAGTGCCTGTGTAATAAATAAAGTATCTTTATTTCATTCATAAACCACTGGGTTCTGAGCCATTGTTATATGATGCAGCTTAAAATGAGTGTGTCAGTTTTTGCTTTCTCATTTGATTCCTTGCAATAGAGTATTGATAGTTCCCATTCCATTGCTAGTGAGACCTCTAACGATAGAACATTTTGGGGGCAGAACAAAGTTTTGTGTTGAAACATCATTAGCTAGATGGAAAATAACTACCAAATAAAAGCACCAAGCGTACATAACCACGGGAGTAAATAATGGTGTTGGGCTATTCCGGGCCATCGGTCCACCATGTCTTGCTCCCACATCTGATCTGCTCCACAATCTTCTCAGGTTCCTGGCTAGACCGGTGGGATCCTCTGAGCCCTGGTTGTGGAGGTGCATCCAAACTTGATTCCGTAGCTGTGTTCAGAATGGAAAGCAAGTTTGTATCCCTCCCTAACTAGGCCCCAACATTCTGGGGCTTTCCCCAAGAAAGAGGGCCACTGCCAGTCACAGGAATCAAACGAGGGTGATTACAGAGTTATCTCCAAATTTGATCCAAAAATATTTCTAAAATAAAGGGTTTAAGCAAATAGAAGAGCTGTGCCCCCTCGAGTCTCTTCCCACCCTAAAATACTTGATTTTATGATTCTCTACATGTCCCCCAATTACAATCAAGTCATATATTTTTTTCTATTGTATTTCCCTTTATTCCCCCAAACTGACCATTTTTAATACGGTCTTGTCCCAACCAATCAGAGATTCACGGGCAGTGGAACACCTATGTATCAGAAAGCATGGTGATGGTTTCGGAATTAGCCAGGTCACTGTCCCCTCTGCAGATTGCCTTTTCTGATTAGCTCACTAGTACTTCCCAAAGGCACTTAAAATCCCACCTCTCACCTTTTCTTCTATTTGAATAAATTCAGTTGGTTTCTCGGTGTTACTCATTTTTCTTACTTCAAATATTTCATACCTATAAGTGTCACAGGAGTGAAATGCTTCCCTATTTCACTCTATTTTAAATCATCATGACTTCAGGATTACGATACTATATTTTGAATGATTTTTTTTCTTGATGCGGTTCTTAAAATTTGTAGCAAAATATTTCTAATTCCCTTTCTTTGCACAATGCTGTAATGGATATTCTCACCCATTAGAAGGTACTGTGACTATCTGAAGCCATTCTGTATTGAAATAATCAAGATAACATAGGCTGCTTTCTTGTTTAATTTTGTACTGATGATAAAATGCCATTTTCTGTAATGTAATTATTGCCCTGCTACTATAAATATACCAAGGATATAATTCAACCATGCATTTTGCAGAACAATTAATAGTCAACATGCTATAGGATTAAAATTATATAAAATGGTGCATAAAAAAAAGCTTGAAAAAGCTTTTAAAGCTTAGAAAAATTGGTACAAGATGTAAACATACAAAGAGCCAACAAGTTCCTTAATTGTTTTAAATTTTTTTTCAAGTTCCTTAATTTTGAGTGTTTAGATAAAAGCCTTCCATTTCAACCTCGCAGTGGAATTCATACAGTCCCATCTGCATTCTGATGGTGATGCCCTTCATCTGGACAGTTCTTCCCATCGCACCGACTGCTTTGTCGCCCATCTTCTCATTCTCTCCCACCTGGTAGATGAGGTATTCATGGCGGATATACTTATCCCTGGTTTCTGAGTGAACCATCAGAGGGCTGGGATGATGGATAGAACATGCGGAAAGTTCTAGAATTGGCAACCTGACCCTGGTTCCCAGGCCTAAACCTTGGCCGCTTAAGTGCATCGGCTCCTTTTGAAATCACACTCCTCTCATTTCGGTGAAAACAACGTCATCCACATACTTGGTATTTATCACTTAAGCTCTCAGAACTGATTAGAAGTTGCTAGAAACGATGTCAGAATGCGATGTAGACTTGCCCTCCCAACGTGATCCCTTCCTGTGAAGGCTGCGAATCCAGCTGCCAGACCAAGGGAATGACCCCTGTGCTGCGTGAGCCCGGGGCAAGCGAGTCGCAGAGGCTGGGTGTGCATCTGGAGTCTCCTCCAGTGGGGGGCCAGTGTCCCTAAAGAGCCTTTCGAATATTTTTTGTGAGCTTCTCAGCAGATTTCTGCCTGAAGTAGCATAAAATATGGGTCAGACAAGAATTACAGAGTGAGCCAGAAAGCTCTCTGTCCCCCTGCGGGTTTAGCTGCGCTAGGAAACCTGAAGAGAAAGATGAGACAGATTGTGCCAGATAATCCTGATGCCTAAATGACCCTTTTGTATTTAGAAATCCCTGGAAACTTTTTTTTTCCCCCCCAAACCGGTTGGTTTGGCTGAACACAGGCTCCACCATTTCAGAAGGTGAGAGCCACAAAGGGGTGGGGGGGGGGTGTTAAAAATGGTCCTTTTTTAAAAACCATACTCAAACTGAAATAAATTGAAGCATTCTTACAACCTTAAATAGTAACTTAGTTGACCTCAACTACATTTTAGGTGCATTTTGAAATTCCTGAGTTATTTTTGTTTGGTACTAAGATTGTATGTGAATTTTAAACTTAGTAATACAGGTTGAGGAGAAATGTCCCTCCACCCTGGGCAATGAGCTCAGAGCCATCAGGATGGGCTGGAGAGGGTAGGTGAGCAGACCAACGGCTAAATAAGGTGCATGAGGAGATTAGGGTAAAGCATTCCCGGGTGTGGCCCAGTTGTAGGAGAAAGGCCTGAAGCTCCTTCTGCAGACCACTGCTGAGAACTCCACTTTCAATAAGGCTCATGTTCAGCACCTGTTAAAGAAGAGTTCCAAGTCCCCATGTTGCCGTGGTGAACTCTTTCTAACCGCCACCTGTGGGAGCTGCTGTCTTGGGCAAGCCGATGGGGTGGAGGCCGGTGGGGTGGAGGCCGGTGGGGTGGAGGCCGATGGGGTAGAAGGCGGTGGGGTGGAAGGCGGTGGGGTGGAGGCTGGTGGGGTGGAGGCCTATGGGGTGGAGGCCAGTGGGGCTGAGAGGAATGTTGGTGACCAAGGGCAGTAGCTAATCAGTGTCCTAGTCTCTCCTGACCAGAAGTAGGTGGTCACTTTGGGTCAGAAAGATTTAGCATTCTCTGTTTCTGGGAAGGACAGGGTTGGAAAGGAAGTAAAGGAGAAATCAGAAGAGAAATCAAAGTGAGGTCATTTGGAGGTGAAGTCTTCCACCACGTATGTAAGAGGCTAATAAAAACAGATTTGCACTCCTCATTTCAATGTGTTCCTATACAAAAACAAAAACAAAAACTTAGATAAAACTTTGGGTAGTTTAGAATAAAAAGAAAATTGAAACTGTAATGATGTGAACACAGCAAACATCCAACAAAATCTGAGGGAATCCAATTGGAGCATCTCAGCTTTAAAGTTTTCTGCTTGTTTCTCTGGGGGTGACAGTTTTCTTTGTTGTCTGTGAAGATCAAAATGCTCTTCTAAAGTTTTTCTTTTGTTTTTGTTTTTTTTATTTGAGTTTCCATGTTTTCTTAGAATGATTGATTACCCATTTCCAAATTTTCCTTAGTCATTTGACATTCATTGCCAGGAATATCTCTACTAGCCATGCGGAGCCATAGAGAGTAAATGTATAGCTCTGACCATGTGACACCGTCTCTCGTTTGTGGACGTTTATTCACAAAGGTGAATCCACTGATCTACCATCAATAGGTGCTTTTGTTCTTTTCCAGTAAGAGCTGTGGGTCTGCACCAAGCCATCCACATGTCTGGTTCACACTGGGGATTTATATGTTCATTTCTTCTGACATGAATAGCAAGACCAACGGGGCCAAGTATCAGATTTGCCTTCAATATCGCTGCACCTTAGTCAAATGATCTAGCTCTAGGCCTCTGTAACTGGATGTGACTGTGAATACATGATCTGATTTTAACATGCCAAAGTCCCTTAAATGCTGCTTATGACGTAGCTTTCCCAATGTTCAACTTAATTTTTAAGATGCAAATTATTTTCAAAAAGTTAATTAATCAAATTCCCACCAGGGAGGCAGGAGCCTGAGAAAATGAGACAGGCAAATGCTGATGGAGGAGAGAAATGAGAAGCATGGAGCATGAGAAGGCAGAGGGGAACACAGTGTGGGACCACAGAAAACATGAGCCTCTGCCTGGGAGTGTTTTCCCCTGGGTAGGAAAGATCATGGAACTGGGGGAAACACTACTAAGGAGAGGCAGACAGATATCATCTGGCTACTTAACAGTGTTGCCTAAATCTGGATATCTACCTACCCATGAATTACTTTATTTTTTCCACTTTTCATCTGCATGTACTACATTATGTAAAACCGTGATATTTCACCCATTCAGCATTGTGCAAGAAAATGGGATGGGGGTGGTGAAGAGAGGGGGGACTCAGTTACTGGGATAGGAGGAAAGGAATCTTCATGTGTACTGAACCAGGCTCTGAAAATATCCTCTCTTTCTTTTTGTTTTATTACTGAATTGAGTGTGTATATTACAATGAATTGTTGAGCCAAAAAAAAAAAACAAAAAACCTTACTGATTTTAAATGAAAACATATTATGTCAGAAATGCAGAATTTTGATTGGGGTGTTGACTTTTTTAGATACAGGAATAGGAATAATGTAGACAATCATAGCTTTATAACTCAATGTATTTCAAGCTACTCTAAGATAACTGGGTTTCAAGCTACTCTAAGGTAACTGAAGATTTCATGAAGATACTGAAGACTAAAATTTAATTAATTAACGAATTAAGTGCATAATTTGAACAATGTCTAAGAAAAATATTGATATTATAAATCAAATAAAAATGGATAAACTTTTAAGAAGAAAATGCTTGATAAAAGAAGCATGGGACCCTTTTCTAAACCTAAAAGCAAAACAGTGGAGTAAAATTTCTGCTATATTTGTTTTTAAAAGAGTAAAGGAACAAAATCCACTTTTCATCATTTGAAAATAGGTCACATTATAATTTTACCTGATTCTCTCTATAAAATGAATTTGGAATCTGCATAAATCTATAAAAAGTGGACTTTTTTACACTATATAATTTAAACTTCTTTATATATGGATATATGGATCTATTACATGCTTTTAGTTTGTTCATTTGTCTCATTGCTGATGACATTTCATAAAGTGAACAACTATTGAATCCTATTTTGGCTTCATCCAACTATTGAGACACCAGCAAATTAAAGACTTTATGTAGAGAAAAACCCATTTTTAGGAGAATGTGCATTATTTTATGCCTGCCAAATATCATTATTTATTGTGGGTTTCTTCATACCATAAAGTAGCTTTTTAAAGCAAAAGTAGAACAGACAAGAATAATTTTTTGATATATGTCATTTTTAATTCACACCTTCTCCTTTGTAGAGTTGTAAAGTTCAGGACAGAACAAATTCCAAAGCTAGAGAGGTTAATAAGAATAATATCAATAATAATAAATCTTTTTTAAAAAAGGCTAAAAGCCTGATATTTTTCACTGTAACCATAAAATGAAAGGCACAACAGAATAGTCATGTATATAGTGATTTAAGATGACTGTCAAAGAAATCTGAGGCTACTTGGGTTCTACACATTTTCATACTTAATATTTCATTTCTCTTATGGTAAATCTTAGACCAGTAATTCTCAATGTGTGTCCCGGGGCCCTTTCAAAGGTTTACCAGGTCGAATACAAGATTATTAAGTGTTGCCTTTTTCCCCTCTCATTCTGTCTCATGTACAGTGGGGTTTTCCTGCATTTACATGAGATGTTATGACATCATTGCTTTGAAGGTTAATGGAATATATGCTTATCATTGCTTATTTAAAATTTGTCTTCATCTTGAATATGACAAATATTGATAGCTATAACTCACATAAAATAAAGTTCTTTAGAGAATTCAATATTTTTTAAGAATGTAAAAGTGGTCTTGAGATCAAAATGTTGAAGAGCCACTAATCTATACCTATTCTATGCACAATCATAATTTTTCCAGAAGCTGAAGACAGTAGGTAACTGGAGGTCTCTTCCAAGATATGTCATAGTTGTCTCTAAATTTTCTATGCTTTTTTCTTTTAAACTGTATTTCAGAATCCCTTCTTTCCTTTCTCATTTAATGTTAATTTATAATTCTTAAGATTATATATAACAAATGACAATATTTTATTTAATATTTAAACTATTTTATTGGGCTTGATTTAGGTCAGATTATGAATGTATGTCCATATATATTGTTTTCTACTTTCAAAACTTGGCTAGAAAATTGCCTATCAGCTTTATCAAGCTGCTCCTAACCTAAAGTAGAGAAGGGATATTATAAAGTAAGAATAACTGTTATCTGCGTCCTTATCTTAAAGATAAGGCTTATTGGAAAAAATTGTTATGAATTGTTTCCTTTTATCTCCTATGGCATTATCTATATTACTGGTTTCATATATTTAAATTAATTTTGTTGGCACTACACTGAGGATCATCACTTTGATTCAAATTTGAGAAAAAATTTTACTTCTTACCTAATTCTTGACTTTTATTGTCAAGTAACAATTTAATGCGTTTTCAAATAATTAAAGCTAAAAGGGAATTCTGGAAATATTTATCATTTATAGACAATATTATTTGAATAACGTATATTAGCTCATCATTTATTCATATTCATATACACACTTTTTGAATAACTGTTATGTTCCAGAACCTCTTCAAAGCATTAGTGACCCTGCAGTGAACAAAACACATGAAAATTGCTGGATTGTTGCCTTTTAGGTAGATTTCCCTGGAAGTCTCCCATCCTAGTAATATTTATTGAATAACCAATTAGATATCTGGGAAGAATTAAAGAATGGGAAAAGCGTAGGTTTTGCTCCCCTGAGTTTGAAAAAGAAAAAAATGTCTTATGTTTATATGCATTCAAACATCCTCATGTTTAGAAATATCTGGAAATATAATTAATTATATTTTTATTTGTCCTGGCTCTGGTTCTCACTAATAATCTTTACAGTCCCCTGTGCTATAACCAACTATAGGAGGGAAGAAAGTAATAATTGTCCAAACTCCTCTTTGTTCTCTGCCCTCTGACTACGACATTTAAATGATTGGAAAAATAATAGTGTTTGTTATAACGTTAGCCATGTAGAACAGTCTGCTTTGGGCAAAATGTTTATATAAATCAAACTTTGTGGATTTGATTTAAGGAGAAAATCTTTGTTATCTACATGTTCATGATCTAAGTTACCAATTTCAGGATTATGTAAGAACGTTTTCCAAAACTGATTTTTTTAAATTTTTATTTATTTATTTATGATAGTCACAGAGAGAGAGAGAGAGAGAGAGAGAGAGGCAGAGACACAGGAAGAGGGAGAAGCAGGCTCCATGCACCGGGAGCCCAACGTGGGATTCGATCCCGAGTCTCCAGGATTGCGCCCTGGGCCAAAGGCAGGCGCTAAACCGCTGCGCCACCCAGGGATCCCCAAAACTGATTATTTTTAAATTACTTTCCACTCAAACAATCCTGCATGTTTTCCAATCAAACTGCAACAGAGAATACTTGTGGTTCAAAATACAATTAAATGAATACTGAAAAATTAGGAGTTGCTTTTGAGAGCTTAATTCAGATCTTGCATTTTTTCCAAGTATGAGTCTCCCTACTATTAATCTTTTAAAGATAAAAACTATTTATTGTGTTATAACAATTATGGTAGCATGGTTAGCACAAAACCAAAACTTGGTACTTAGTAAATTCTTTGTTGATTCTCTCTCTTCAGAAACAGATTTAAATCTAAATCTCTAAAATAGATTTAGAGCCTAAATTTATTAAAGATAAAATATTTTAATCTTATGATAATATCTTAATCAAAATTTTTTCCATTAGTTACTAAGAAATTTTGGTTCCTACTTAAATTGTATTTATTTTAAATATTTTAAATATTAAAATGTCGATATTTATTTAATATATTTAATTTAAACATTAAACATTTAAATATTTTATTTACTTCTTTGAAAACTAGTTCTGAATCAAAAACCTTAAAAACAGAAGATGTACCTAAAAGGCAACAATCCAGCAAAAATATAAGAACTATAGCATAGTGAGCCATCACATATATTTATGTAAAAAAAAATCCTCTCTACTATGTTATTAGTTTAATTTTACTCTCACTTACAAACACCTGTTATAGTAAAGTTATGTATTATTACTTCTGGGAGTGATCATTAATCCCACTATCCACAAAGCTAGAGAATGAATGACGAGTGAGTACAGGGAAATATCTGCAAATTGCTGATAGCATTAGATAAAAACAGATCGCAGGGATCCCTGGGTGGCGCAGCGGTTTGGCGCCTGCCTTTGGCCCAGGGCGCGATCCTGGAGATCCGGGATCGAATCCCGCGTCGGGCTCCCGGTGCATGGAGCCTGCTTCTCCTCCCTCTGCCTGTGTCTCTGCCTCTCTCTCTCTCTCTGTGACTATCATAAATAAAAAAATAAAATAAAATTCTAAAAAAAAAAACAAAACAAAAAACAGATCGCATTGACTATTGAAATGTCTTGGAAATTCAGTCCTAAGGCCAATATAGATGGAGAAGGAAGAGTGTGAACGTGACTAAGCTTTACCACCATTCCTGGGACTTAGTAAATAAGAGGCATTCTTCCTCTCTGAAAGAAGCTACTATGTGAATATGGAATATCTGAAGGAACATACTTTGATTTTTTTAAGGGAAAAGAACTGCAACATTCCATTTCTCATAGTTTGTTATAACTTTCCAAAATTATATATATATATAATATACATATATATATATGTAATTTGCCATTTTAAAGAAATGACATAGAAGTCTGAGGTGTTTTCAGTACATTCATTTGTAAAAAAACTTGCAATTTGGAAGTATGTGGAAACTCCTACAAGTAGCCATATCGAAACTACCTATCCCATGGGGGGAGAAGGGGATGGCTGGTTTCTTGAGAATTTTTCCAAATCAGATAACGAATACACTGAAGTAATATTTAAAAATATTAAATTGTAAAACACCACACTTCATTTTAATACCCCTAAACTGTCATAGGGAGCATAAAAAATGTGATTGGACCTAATTCAAGGGAAAACCTAACAAATTATGCTGATAACAATGGAACTTCAGGTTCACGTTCAAAGCAAATCAACTCATAAATGAGATAAAACTGCCAAATATCATTAGTAAAAATAACCAGAAAAACAACAGCAATAAGAATGGACAGAGAGAGAGAAAGACAGGCAGTGGGAAGAAAGTACAAAAGGTCACCAAAATAATGCTTAGCTAAGTTAAAGTTAAAGCTAGCAAGAGAGGAAAATTGTGTGTGTGTGTGTATACACACAGTACCTAAAATAGCCAATTATTTCAGTTCCATCATCAAGCTATTGAAATAAAATAATTACCGACTGATTTAGTTTCGATCTATGAAGATACTACTGTGTCAACCAAGTAATTTGAGATACTATAGACTACCAATATTATAAATCATTCCTAAAGTATTTGGATATAACGGAGTTGGACCAAGGATGTAAAACCAGTGAAAGAACATCGCAGGCAGCAAGGCCTTGTTCTGCATCCCAAGCACAGAATTCTGAGGTGGGCAGAGAACTCACAATATCAGTTTGAGACCATCAGATGTGATAGAAAAGTGGATTAGAACTTTTTAGTTTTTATTTTTTTTCTCTCATTGATTAGCATGTGACGTGGAGCAAATCACTTCATCTTTCCAGGGCTTGGGCTTAGTTTTTCTATAGGCCAAATGATGGTTCTGGGGCGGGCTATCTCTAGAATCTTTACCAGCTTTTAATTTCCATGATTATATAGTCTCCAATTCTGATCCACGGACTGTGAGCCCAGTGCTGCCATCGTGTGGTAGGTACACTGATAGTTCTGCATTTTTAAGTTTGGTTGAGGAGGGAAAAACCAACAGAGCAAACTAATTGAAGACAGATGTGCAGTCAAAAAGACACTACCAGGTTTAATTAAGGTTAGCCACAGTGGAGTAATAAAACAAAATGATGTCTAACCATCTAGCATCTGAAGAAAATGAAAAGGTCAAAAAATAATTTAAAACAGATTGAATTGCTTCACAGAAGATAAAATATGTTTACTTGAAATGCCCCCTCTATAATTGAGTATGGAAATGATTTAACACTCTAGGATTTATTCCTCTAGGGTACAGGTGCCCTCTCTGTGGGAGTGGGCTTATTCCATCATATATTTATGTAACACATTCTTTCTCCTAGTTGGTACTTAATAGTACAAATAAGAATTAAAAAGAGAGTAGATGCAAAAATGTAAGTCCATGGTATCTGAGACTCTGATTAAAAGAGAATAAAGCAAATGTGGAATCGTTTTAAATTATTAATTTGGAATCACAAGACTATGGAAAGTCAGATTTAGTTTGAATGTTTTAAAATATTATTTTAAAATAGCACTGGTTTTAAATATTATTGAATGTATATTGAAATATAAGCCAGTGTTCGCCAGTTGTCTATATGTCCAGATCTGGAATCAGCACAAGTACTAATGTCTGTAAGAACACAGTCTTGTCCTCCCATGGAATGGTGACTATTTATACTATTTCTACTGTCATTCCAATTTGAATGCATATATAAAATATCCATGGTCTGTTATGAACTTTAAAAAAAAAATTCACAAAACTATGCACTTCTTTGTTTAGTGCGTGATCATTAAATATTCCTTTCAATTACACTGGCTTCAGAGGGATTAGGAAAACAAAACATCTAGTTGAATGATCCCATTTTTCTCTACAATATGACAGATTAAATTTGCATCTCTTTTTTGAAAGCTACAAGAAAGTTGTGTTGTCCCCAGTTTCCTTGACAAAACATGGAGAGAAAACCCCTCCCACCTCAAGTGGTGGTGTTAACCAGAGATTTATTATTTGCATAGTGGACACAGCCAGGTGAAAAGTAAAATATCTACTAAATCATTTGGATGTCTCAGTTGTTGGGTTGAGAGAAAGAATTGTTGATGTTTTTATTATCATTTCATGGGATATTGCTTCAGAATAGTTCCAGGATAAGCTTTTAAGAAGGCTACTGTGGAGAACACAGGCTCAGCTTCCAACAGCAACATGGGTGTGACAAGCAGAACCAAAGACAGAAAGTGGTCTATGCAATAACAGAGCTGTGATCTGTGCTGGAGAGGGCGGGTGTAAAAGAGTTGGTTTCTGAGTGGGAGGATGAGGAAAATGCACAGAGCAGGAGCAACCGGAGCTGCGCCTTTACAGACGGGTACAATTTTGATTTGAGAAAGTGATGGGGGCAGAGAAAGGCATGGCCAAATTGGAAGAACCGTTCCAGCCACAGGTCAGGAGAAAAAAACAAAACAAAACACAATGCCAAACCAGAGGGAGCCAGCTTGAGTGGTCTAAGGGGCCTTCTGTGGAAAACATACAAAGGAGAATGATGGGAGATCTATTTGGAGAGAAATAGATGCTTAAGGACTTTGAGAGGCAAACTAAAGAATGTGACCAAACTTATGAGATATCTTGAAATTACATAAGATCTAGCCTCTGATATCAAGTCATAAAAGCACTTTATTCACTAACATGTTTGAGATAATGCAGGCTTAGCCCAGTGAAATTAATATGTTCTTGTTTTGGAGACTGTTTCAAGAAAAAGAAATTAGGAAATCTACACATTTGATGACAGTAAAGTGTTTCATTCAATATCATACTAAAAAAATAATAACAGTACTGTTGATTAGATTACATAATGCCAATCAAAAAGTTTGGCAGATTTCCTTTATTTACAACCAGTTGACTAATCTGACTCATTCTGTGTTTGATTATACAGTTTAATTCACCTTATAAATGTTCATAGTTTTATATCATAGTCATATATCCTTTATACTTTTTTAAATTATCCTTTTAAAAAGTCCTTATGTTAACACTAAATACACCATCTGGGTTTCTTCTACAGAAGTTGAAGAAAACATCAAACAGTACAATGTTTTTCTGTTTCCTCAAATCTGCTATGCGTTACTAGTAATTCACTGCCGATTGGTTATTTAACAATATTCAAGCCTTTGTCTAAATAGTTAGTCCCAACTTATAGACACGTGATATATTATTGGCAAACACTTCTTCCTTATTTCCTTATTCTGAGAAAGTGATCTTGCCATCACTGGAATATATATAATAGCAATTCCTAGTGGGTTTAGAGAATCTGTTGTCCTGAAATAGGAAGAAGCCGGGAAGTAAGGAAAAGCCAAAACTTTTGCAAGACTTGATCCTGATTTCCCGGATGGTGGATTTCCTGTCCTTGAGTGGTTTCCCTCACAATGTCTGTATTCTTCCCTTCATTTGGATATATTGGTTTTATTAAAATTCCACCAGAGTAAGAGTCATTATTTTTGTATACATCCCTTTTAAGAAAAATATAGGTATCTCAAAATCATTAAACGATTATCAATTATTCGCCCAGCTGTGTGCATCTATCCAATTGCTTAACAAACTCCTGATTGAATGCAGGTGTATTTATAGAAGAGAATGACTCTAAGTAGTTTTGTAGCTTAGAACATGTCTAGAATTAGAAAGAAAATCGAGGCAGATTCATTGTCAGGACTAGATATGCTCAGAGATAATAGGGAGTCGCGATTGACAAGAAAGCCCAGAAGAGGTTGGGAGTAAGGCAAATACAATCACAAGATGAGGAAGAGAAAGTCACTGAGCTCCTGCTTCATCTCACTCCTCATGGTCACAGTCTTGTGAGCTGAAGTATGTGTTACTGACCCCACTATTTTCAAATGTTAAAGTTGAGGCTGTTTAGATTTACTCCAGAATGAGGTAGGATTCCAAATCCTGTCAGTATGATCAAAGCCCATGCTCTTAAATTCTGACCATGTGGCAGAAGACAGAATTATAACTTTAAAAATCTACCTCGAGAAGTTTCTCTCCACAAAAGAAGAGCGAACACTTGCCTTCTCTTCTGTTTTTTGTTCCAAAAGGTCCCCCCAAGTCTCCTCTGATCTAGAACTCCACTAACAGTATTGGAACTGTACTCCTCCTGTATTGAGCAGCACAGAATTAGGTTTCTATGGGAATATGGGTTCCTTTATACCAAAAAAAAATCACCCTTAAGGAATTTTTGACACAAGTCCCAATCATAAATGAAGACATGCCAAAGGGGAAGCAAAGGTCTTCAAACTTTAAAACCTGCTGGAGATAGTTATTAGAGATACATGCAAACAAGAACAGAATTCTTCAATCACATCTTGAAACCATCTGATGTGTTTTGCATCTTCACTTCTCAGAAGAAAAAGAGATTGTTGGTTAATATGGAAAATAATTGAGAAATTTTCCCTTATCCTGCTGTTTCACTCTACCCAAGTCTTTCTAAATTCCTTGCCCCATGAAATAGCCAAAATTCATATTTGTTACTCATATTCCTTACTATAATACTGTACAAATAAACCACAAATAGCAATAAGAATAATGGTAATAGTCATAGAACAGCTACATACTATTTACCTCGGTCTATAATCTGATGTTTTATTCCTTGAAACAATTGAGGTTTTTTGTTTTGTTCCTTTATGTCCAATAAAAATACTCAAGTACTTAGTGTTACCACAGCACGTTCTTGGCTAAGGAAAAGAAACTGAAAGGCAAGTTAAGAAACGTGGAGTTCTTGTTAGAGCTGTGTCATTATCCATGTAAATGAAGAAAACGTTTAATTATGCATTTGGAGATCAGTGGGAGTTTCATTGATTGATTGACTGTGGTGTTGACTCTTCCCACACCATGCAGCAAAGCCTACCAACCACCGGCCTGCAGAAAGCTCCGTGTCCACCGGCTCCTCGGGCAGCAGCTTTGGCAGCGGGTATAGTGTCGACAGTGAAGGGAGCAGCAGCACTGCAGGGGAAACCAATCTATTTCCTATTCCAAGGATGTAAGTGGGTTTTTTTTTTTTTTCTTTTTTTCACTACAAAGTTAACAGCATGATGACTAAGCTTTTCTTAACACTTAACAGGAAATAACTAGATAATTATCCAGTTCTGAGTCATTGTCCCTGAAGCACTTCAGCTGTTTATGCCTACATAGAAAGTAGAAGGTTCAGGAAAGATTGGATTAAGGAGGAATGCTGGTCACTTCCAGGACTATTTAATCAGGGCAATCTGTATTTAATAGAAAAACTGCCAGCATAATAACTAAATTAAGTTCAGCAGCAGCGGTCTGTTGATGCTTCAATCACATCATGACCACACACAAATATTATTGGTATTTGAGATAAAGTTAGATTAATTTACTTTGAATAGGGAGAGATTTAAACAGATTTAAAAGCTCACATATCATTTTGGAAATAGGTAACACATTGGGCTTCTTGTAGACACTTTTCAGTTATAAATCTTACCACAATTAAAATGGAAGATTTTGAACTAGAGCAAAATCAAGGAATACCTGGATGCCCATAAATAATCTTGGAATAGAGTTCATTAGTAACAATAGGTGAAGCCTCAAGAAAATGAAATTGCAAATCGAATGCAAAATGAAAGCAGATTGTGTTTAGAATGTGTCAGAATGGATCCAGTCATGTTGGTGGCAAAAGTTAGTATCTGAGATACATATGTAGGTTACGTCTGTTCCAATATCAGAGTCTATACTTTTCAGCCTTTTCTTCTCCTCCGAGGTAACTAGTTTTCCGGATTTTCGAAAACATCCTCACCACACCCATCTCCAGGATCTAGGTCAGGGCAAATCTAGCTTTGCAAGGTCTGTGAGCTAAAAATGGCCTTTGCAGTTTGAAATGTTTGGGGAAAAGACACCAGAAGAAGAATCGCATTTTGCAACATACAAATTATATGAAATTGAGATTTCGGTATCCATAAATAGAGTTTTATTGGAAGCCACACCCATGCGCTTATGTCTTACCTAATATTTCTCCCTCACTATAGAGGCAGGAGAGTACAGAGACCATTCAAACCATTTCCTATCTGGGCCCCTGGGAGTTTGCAAACCCCTGATCTGGGCCCCTGTTAAAGGATCTTCATTTCTCCAATGTTGAATGAAGTCATTTCCAGGAGTAGATTTTCTATAGTAGAATATATATATATATATATATATATATATATATATATATATATATATAATGGCTCAGTTTACAAAAGCAAAATAATGGGGGAAAGGAGTTTGGACAGTGAAAAATGTGTTTATTTTGTGATTTTCAAGTTATATTTTTCCTACTTAAATGCTATATTATCGGATCACCTGCCCATCTTTTTTTTTTTTTTTTCTTAAGACTTAGGCTACAGATTCAATACTTATATTTAATCAGGTTTTTTTTTAATTGGAATTATTCTAAAAGGAATCTAATCTCATCAGTCCTCTGCCTCTGATGATCTTGTATGAAGAGGATTTCAGGAAATTCCTTACATTTCTCTCTCAGCTATGAATATCATATGAATTTGTAATTTTTTAACCACACATCATTTAATATCCTTCCAACTTATCCACACTTTTCAAAATAATTTAACACTGATGATAAAGTTATAACTTCAAGAGAAAAACCACGTTATTTCCTCAACATCTAAATATCTGAAGTGGAAATAGATTATGTATTTTTTGCATACACACCAATTTCCAATTTTATTTTTCCTATTTTCCTGTTCTCTTATAAATCAAAGCTTTTAAAAACTGCCTCAGACACACTATGTTTTGCCATATTGTTTTGCCAAAGAAAATTCTCTTTTCCAAAGCAGTATTTGGTATTTCTTTTATATGTCCTTTTGTGTCTAACACAATTATTGTTTAGGCCAACATGAGAGTTCAATAAATTTTTGGTGATTGATTAACAAATATAAATTATAAACTGAGTAGTCAGCATGTTCTGAGATGAAGATTATTTCCTGGGAATTCAGGAAAATTGCATCCTTCATATAATCTACAGTCGCATTTCCTTCGTATTTCATTTAGCTTCACGATGCTGCCGAGGTACCTGTGGAATCTTAGAAATGCCTCTCCTGCACATTCTGTCTATATACCTAATGTTACAGTTTTCATTAAAAACAAAGACTGCAGCAGAATAGCAGATACCATTACAATTTGAAACCTAGGACTCAAGATCAAATAAAAAGTTACCCAAATTTTACTATTACTAAAAATTATGAATATTTTGTTGAAATTTGGCATATATAGAATAGTAATTTTTCAGTACTCTCATCTGTTAGATGAACATTACTAAAATGATTTTCCTTTTCATTTGAGTTTGACTCAGTAACAAGCTGTCTGGTTCCCCTCACTAGTCATAGTAGCTGCCCACAGTAAGATTGCTACTGAGTTATTAAGCTCTTCTCTCTGTCTGATTGGCACAGAGCACAGTTAATTTTTTTTGAATCTATCGTCTACTTGTATTGAATCTCACTGAAGCAGTTAAACAAATTAAAGTTTTGTGCATTCCTTAATCAAGACTTTTTTGGTATATATTCAGATGCACATGGTATCTACATGTATATAAGTGTGTGTGTATATAAATATGATTTCTAACATTTTTGCAAGTCCTTCGCACTTGATAAAAATTTGTGTTGAAACCTCTGACCTAGAATAGTCATAATGGAAAATGTAATGGCTTGCAAGTTAAAACACTTTCGGAGTTTATATCTATTCCTCTTTCATTATGTGCAGGACCAACTATATAGAATGGTAAGAGGATTTTTAGAGCAGTTTTCAAGTGAGATGTAATTGGATTCTTAAGAAAGAAATATAATTACATCTTCAGCAAATTCAGCAAACGAAATATTTTTGTGAAAGTAAGAACTAATTATCAGCAAATCCTGCCATGTCAGAATTATTGTCTAGAAAGTATAGTATCGAAATGTTCTTTTGTTCAAACACCCTTTTTAACACTTAGGTGTTTTTATTTCATCATTTTAGAACATCTTATATAAGTATGTATAAAGGCAATTCCAAAATCTTTTCTATGCCATGTAGTTTTTTTTTCTGACTGAAGAAATAAGAGGTAACCTATAGTGTTTGGACTGTTACATTATCAATATTCTGAACATACAGTGCTCAGAGTATCATGAATTCTTCATCGATTTGGCCTCCCAGAAAGTTCGAGGCTGAAACTAAAAGAGTACTAGACTCTGGCTGAATTCTAAAGTTGTTAGGTGCATACCTACTTATTAATATTTTCTATTTATTGAATTTTATGATATTTCAGGTATTGTGTTAAGTACTTTATATACATTTTCCATGTGATTTTCTCATACCCAAAAGCTAGCTAGTGTTACTATCTTTACATTAGAAGAGGAGAAAGAGATTTACCAGATTGAGTAGATTTGCCGTAGATGACAACATAGCATGAAATAGTGAAGCCAGAGGCAGAGACCAGGAGGTCTGACTTCAAAAGCCAATATGCTACCCACAGTTGAAAATACAGACAAGAATCTGAAAGTCACTAAGTAAAATAAAAATCTGTTATTACAATATTATTTTTGTAAGTCATTTAATTCAATATTTCCCTTCTCTTCAAAGGGTCTGTTCAGGTCATCATAACAAAACAAAGGTATAAAAAGTCTTCTCACCTCCTGAGTTTAAAAAAGGGGGAAAAAAAGCAACACCCTAATTCTAAAACAAAATTTGAAAATTTCATGATAGTCTGATCTTTACAAATGAGTCTATGAATAAGACACTGAATTTAGAGGTATTCTGTTCAGACTAAGTACAAATAATAAACAAGCCCCTATTTCTAAGATCAACATGATACAGAGCAATTTATTGTGTTCATACTTGCCCTTCAAGTAACTTATTTCAGGTCTGCTTACATACCGCCATTCTAATTTTGTGAACTGGGTTTCCTCATCGGCATTTAGGAGACCATGACTAAATATGTAACCTTTTATTTTCTTTTTAAACAGAGGGAAGATGGGACAGAATGGGCAAGAGCCCGTAAAGCAGCCAGGAGGAGGAGTGGGACTAGCCGACCCTGAAGGTAAGTCAGAATTGACAGCGTGGGATTCCGGCCGAATCTACATGTGATGCTATAAGTGTTTGATTTGTTTCCTTTGAATATAAATGTACATTTCTAAGTGCTAATGGCAAGAGCCCTGGCAAGGACGGCATCATTCTCTGTTACCTGTTACATTAGAAATTTTTCGTAATTTCATTGGACAATTTCCCAATTTCTTGATTTATATTTAACGTGTAAGTACTTTGGGGTACTAAAAATATAAAAGAGAAAGAAGAGTGAGACGAGTGACAGGAGAGAGACTCGGGAGACTTTTTCAGGAAAAGCAAATATCTTGTTGAAATTTAAAATTTTTTTTTGTTCAAATACTGTGCAAATAGAAAATAAATCATGAAACTTCACTTAAAATGGGAATTCTTAAATGTATGGAGCTCAGAAGAAATTAATGGAAAAAATAATTTTATAGGAAAAAAAACGACTTTTAAGGTAAAAACCCAATTTGAAGTTAAATTTGGTTTTATTAAACAAATGGTAAATGTATTACAAAATGCCAGAAAACCCTTAACTTCAGCAGACACATATTCAGTATCTGCAAGGTGCACAGTGACCTGCTTGTCTTTCAAGATACTGTGATAAGATCTGACGGTACGTTATCCTTCACTGAGTGTACAACCTCTCAGTAATTTCGACTATCTTAGTTCCTTTATACCAGCCTAAGTACTTTTCATGTATTATCTCATTTAATTGTTAAAGTTACCCATGAAGGTAAATAATATCATATGCTGGTTTTACATAAGAAGAATCCAAGGTGCAAATATCATACAAGAGACAAGAGAGCAACTTGAGCTCAGGCAAATGATGCCAAATCACCTGCTATGGAAAAGGATGACTAATGGCCCGGTATCCCAAAGACACTAAATGGAGGTATAGGAAACCCAAATCCCTGTTATCTCACTGGTGACGGGATCTGTCATCAGAAACCTCATCTGGCAAATGCTGGATGCTAAGGATGCCAAATCCCTTGTGCATTTTCTGATTCTACTAAAAGTTTTTCTTTAGATTCATTCAAAGACTGTGTCTTTACCTGCTGCCAACTTCCCCAGGGTTCCACCCTCATTCCACCAATCGTTTTAGACACTCTTTTTCTGCATAGACTCAGCAGTTCTCATCTATATGTTGATTAGTCCCAAATTTACCCTCCAGACTCCCTGGAATTCAGACTCCAGTAGTTCATGTCTGCCAGGCATTCATGTTCAACCAAGAGAATGGAAACCATGCTGAAGATTTATAATAGGGAAAGTTTATGGCTGGCAATGATTACATAGTCACGGTCTCCCTGAGAACCCGAGCCGGCGGCAGTGAGCTAGCAGACCTCTTAGGACGCAGAGGAGAGCCGCTGTCCCTGAGAGCTGAAGCCAGGGCGAGACAAAAATGCAGGGAGCAGGAGGCAAGGAAGAGGAACAGCACTGTTACAAACAGATCCCAAGATACACAAGGACGGGGGGTGGGAAGGTCCTGGTTACTTCTTCCTCCCATTCTCCAATCCCCGCCAGTGTCTGACCAAATCCAGCTGGAGGCCACCTGCCAGGGGGGCCTGAGAAACATCCTGGGGGGCAGCTGCCCTGATGAGGGGGGGGGGAGACGGAGAATGGACCTAAGGTCCAAGAGGCACAGGGCCGGTGCAGTATTTTGCCTGGAGATCTTATAGATGAATCCGATTACATATGTCCTGAACTTAATTCACCCTCTTCCAGATTTTGCCTCCTTCTCCTCCTATGCTCTTCTATCACTAACAAAATCTACTTCTGTTTACACCATAATTTGCATATTTTGGTGTCATTGTTCTTTGACTGGAATGTACCTGTTTTTATGCCTGTGTCCTCCATACAGTTGAACAACAGTTAGACTAGGGCTATGCTTTAGTCATCCTGGTGGCCCCGCACTTAGCAGAGACCCTTGACAATAGAGTCGCTTCAAGAATGTTGAGTGAATGAATGAATAAATGACATAATTATGTATGAAAGTAATGTCCCTTGATTTTCATGTGACTCTAGAATTCAGGTCAATTGAGAAGCAATTCATGGGCACTTATTTCTAAGTTTAATTACTTAATTTAACCTTTCTTTTAAGTTTACAGATAAAATTAGTGTAAGTGTTAATAGCTGCTAATGAATAAAAATTGTTCATCGTAATACTGTTTTCTTCTTTCTCATCAGTTCCACAAGAAGGAGTCAATCATAAACTATTTTATATTTTACTTAAACTTATGAGTCAATATGTTTATATTTTAGTGAACTGACTCTTACTTGTAGTTAATTTTGGATTAGCTATTGAGCAGAGGGCTGGAGGTTTAGATGGGGATAAGATGGAATACATAATGTAATATAAGTCATTTATAGGTATGTGACCTTTTGGTAACAATAATCTGAATGGGTTGTTTTTGACTGAGTTACTTCTGAAATGTTGACAATAAGCAAATTCATAATTTACACATCTATATGAAGTTGAGCATGAATAGTTCTCTAAAAGATATATGAGATTGCTAATAATATGGAGAAGAAAACTGCAATAAGTATTTAACCTTTACAAATAATTTTAAATTTAAAAGAATACTTAGAGGGGCACCTGGGTGGCTTAGTTGATTAAGCATCTGACTTGGTTTCTGCTCAAGTCATGAACTCAGTGTTGTGAGAGCCCTGTGTCGGCTCCGTGTTCAGTAGGGAGTCTGCTTGAGATTCTCTCTCTCCCTCTGCCTTCCCTCCACCCCATGCACATGTGCTCTCTCTCTCTCTCTCTCTCAAGATAAATCTTTAAAAAATACATAGAGAGTAGGGAGAAAATTATTAAATTATACAGGAATTTAATTATTCTGAGCAGATAAGAAGAAAACATCAATTTAACATGCAAGATTTTGTTTTGTCCCTGTAGAAATATTGAATCAACTCTGCTGTAATGCAGGTATATTTATGATATACGTTTTGTTTTGAGCGATCCAGAGGACCGCTTTCACTTCCTTTTGTTCTCAGTCAATATATATATAGCCAGTTTATGGAGAACAATCAAAATAGAGTTAATGCAGTTTGTTCATAGACATTATAATTAGTTTCTTGACTGGATTTTTCCTCCTTTAAATTCTTCATCAGGACACCAGAAAAAGCGTCTCTTTGTAATTGCTAAGATTTTCCTGCGTGTTCCACTTCACCTTGAATCTTTCATATTACTCATTTAAGCACATTATGCACACCTTGTCCACTCTAAGGGAAAGTAATCTACGAAGATATGCATACGTTATATCAAGAGTGTATCATAGATTTTAAACAATCACCCTTAGACAGTTTAATTTAGTAACACTTTTACTCTTGTTTTGGAGCTATAATGCACAGAATTCAAAAAGTAATGTTTTATGGGGTTAAAATTTTATGTGGAACATTTTATAGAATTTTTTTAATGCTAGTCATGTCCTTGTTCTACTTACTGAGTAAATCTATTTATTCTTCACTCTGATTTTTTAAAAAATCATGTTCTACTTAGTCATTTTCTCCAATACTGTTGCATCTTCCCTATAGCAGTGACTCATAAATTTTAATCTCATTCTGATTAATCTCATGCTTAGTGGGTCAGAATATGAGATCAATCAAAGGTTCTGAGGTTCCAACCTAAGTTGTAGTAGAAAATGGTAATATTTTGTGGACTATCTTTGATAATGACCAGTTGAACTTTCACAATTTAAATAAGTGCACAGGGATCCCTGGGTGGCGCAGCGGTTTGGCGCCTGCCTTTGGCCCAGGGCGCGATCCTGGAGATCCGGGATCGAATCCCACGTCGGGCTCCCGGTGCATGGAGCCTGCTTCTCCCTCTGGCTCTGTCTCTGCCTGTGTCTCTGGCTCTGTCTCTCCTTCTATCTCTCAAGAATAAATAAATAAAAAATCTTAAAAAAAAAAATTTAAAAAAAAACAAAATAAATAAGTGCACAATGTAAAGTAGAAATAAACACTATGTTTAACACATGATTAACATCCATTTCATTGTAGCTAATATTAAATTAAAACTGAATATAGGGCCGCTTGGATGGCTCAGTCGGTTAAGCATCTGTTTTCAGCTCAGGCCATGATCCCAGGGTCCTGGGACTTGGGCTCCCTGCTCAGCCTGGAGTCGGCTTGTCACTCCCCACCACTCACCTCCAGCCCCTCCTCTCTCTAGCTCTTTCTCAAATAAATAATTTTTTTTTTAAATAAAGACACAGAGAGAAGCAGAGACACAGGCAGAGGGAGAAGCAGGCTCCCCATGGGGAGCCTGATGTGGGACTGGATCCCAGGACCCCGGGGATCACGACTTGAGCCAAAGGCAGACACTCAACCACTGAGCCACCCAGGTGCCCCAATAAAATCTTTAAAATATAAATTAAATAAATACGAGTGAATATAAAAGAGAGCCATTTGGATTCCATCCAAGAGTGATATTAGTCAAGACTGACAATATCATGCGCTCTTCAGAAGAGCTCTACAAGTCCACTCCTCTTAAAGATTTAGATCAAAGAAATTAGACTTCCCAGTTGTAATGATAAGTGTTTTCCCAGTTTCCATTAAAACCCCCTAATACCCTTAATAGATGATCCAACCCTTTCCTACATTGTTTTATATACTTTTTTACATTGTTTTAATTAGGTATATTTAGTAGTGTTACTGTTTGTGAGTAGGCATCCATGGATATTACATATAGTGACTGGCTTTACCCATTTATTCTTCTAAACCAGGTGTTCCAAGCTTTAGCAGCAGGCATTAAGAATTACACTTTGTATGAGGTTTAATTTGCTTGGCTGCATGTATTTAAAAAACAAATAACCTTAATACATCATTTATTTTCTTAAGTATCTTTAGAAGCCTTAATTTAATCACTCAATTTCCATTTTCAATGGGCCAGAACAAATAAACCTCTACCATTAGAGAAATATGCTAAACTCTACCCACAAATGTTTTCAAATAATTGAGTCGGTGAAAGCACATAACCAATAATGCTAACCCAAGGAGGCAGGGGCCAGGGAGTAGGAGAGAGAACAAGATTCAATTCAACGTCTTCCTGGAGGTGGGGTTTTTGTTGTTTTGAAAAAGCATGACAATTTATGTAGAAATTATGTAGAAATTTATGTAGAAATAATTAAAGTCTTTAATGATCACAACAATTTCATTTTAAATGGCATCTCAAGTCTATTTTATACACATATATATTTTTTACATAGCTCTAAGGATGATTAGTATGAGTTCTTTTAAGGTGAAAAAATACATTTTGCAAAGTCCATGAAACAAGTGCAGAACAGAAATGATTTCTTGCATTAAACCAATAAAAATTTGGGCCTCAGGATTGGAATTTCTATCTTGTTATCCTGTTTGGAGGCACGTAATTTTTTTTTTTGTTCTGTTTCTTATATTCATTTAATTTTCTCTCTTTCCATGACCAGTTGGGTTGTTTAAAGATTAGCCCACAGAGAGAAAAATATAAAACCACTCTGAAAGACCCTCAATTAGAACATAACAGCTGGTCTAAGGGCAACCAAGTTACTCATCAAACACTTGTGACCAGCACTGGGATGAGCCCTGGGCTGCCGTGTAGAATGTGACACAGTCCTTGCCCTTCTGGAGCTTCTACTAGAGTTCCCACAACTCAGATAACAGTTATAATCTTGATCATGAAGAAAAATTCATTTCACCCTCAAGACATTTCCATTTCTTCAGGCTCTATTTCTAATTAGACTAAGGAAATTTCAAATTAAATATGAAATGTCTTTTTTAGTGTCTTTTATATATCACTTCTCCTTCTATTATTTTGGAGTTTTCTGATCCTTTTCATTTTACTGATGTCAAGAATGATCTTTCAAGCAGGTAATTAATTAATCTTATTATTAAAGTATAGTTGACATTCAATGTTATAGCAGTTTCAAGTGTATTTCATCATGATTTGACAATTCTAGACATTACTCAGTTCTCATCATGATGTGTAGTCACCACTTGTCACCAAATAATATTATAACACTAGTATAACAATATTGACAATCTTCCCTATGCTGTACTTTTCAATGCTATGACATTTATTTCATAACTAGAAGTTTGTATCTCCTACTCAAGGAAGTAATTCTTAAATAAAATGTTATCTTTACTTAGGTTTGGTTTTATTGAAGATGACAATGGACAAAATTTATTTACAATATATTTACCATTGTAGATGTTTTGTTAAATTAATTAAGAAAATGTGATGTTATTTGATTTTTAATTCAATTTTGAGGTCAAGGGAAATGTGAATAGTGGATTATTTTCTATTGTTTGATTACTTGTGGCACAAAAATTGTGCTTAAAAATTGACCAAAAAATGCACATTATATTATAAAATTGTTTTCATTTTTTTAAACACTTTTTATTGAATTTCAATTTGCCAACATATAGCATAACACCCAGTGCTCATCCCATCAAGTACCCTGCTCAGTGCCCATCACCCAGTCACCCCATCCCCACATGCACCTCTCCTTCCCCTACTCCTTGTTCGTTTCCCAGAGTCAGGAGTCTCTCATGTGCTGTCACCCTCACTGATATTTCCCACTCATTTTCTCTCCTTTCCCCCTTTAATCCCTTTCACTATTTTTTGTATTCCCCAAATGAATGAGACCATATGTTTGTCCTTCTCTGATTAACTTACTTCACTCAGCATAATACCTTCCAGGTCCATCCACGTTGAAGCAAATGGTGGGGATTCGTCCTTTCTGATGGCTGAGGAATATCCCACTGTATACAGAGACCACAGCTTCTCTATCCATTCATCTGTCGAAGGACATCGAGGCTCCTTCCACAGTGTGGCTGTTGTGGCCATTGCTGCTATAAACATCAGGGTGCAGGTGTCCCAGCGTTTTACTGCATCTGTATCTTTGGGGTAAATCCTCAGCAGTGCAATTGCTGGGTCATAGGGCAGCTCTATTTTTAACTCTTTGAGGAACCTCCACGCAGTTTTCCAGAGTGGCTGCACCAGTTCACATTCCCACCAACAGTGCAGAGGGTTCCCCTTTCTCCGCATCCTCTCCAACATTTGTTGTTTCCTGTCTTGTTAACTTTCCCCATTCTCACTGGTATGAGGTGGGATCTCATTGTGGTTTTGATTTGTATTTCCCTGATGGCAAGTGACGTGGAGCATTTTCTCATGTGCTTGTTGGCCATGTCTATGTCTTCCTCTGTGAAATGTCTGTTCATGTCTTCTGCCCATTTCATGCCTGGATTGTTTGTTTCTTGGGGATTGACTTTGATTAGTTCTTTATAGGTCTTGGATCCTAGCCCTTTATCTGATATGTCATTTGCAAATATCTTCTCCCATTTTGTAGGTTGTCTTTTAGTTTTGTTGACTGTTTCCTTCGCTGTGCAGAAGATTTTAATCCTGATTATGTCCCAATAGTTCATTTTTGCTTTTGCTTCCTTTGCCTTCATAGATGTATCTTGCAACACATTGCTGTGGCCAAGTTTAAAAAGGGTGCTGCCCATGTTCTCCTCTAGGATTTTGATGGAATCTTGTCTCACATTTAGATCTTTCATCCATTTTCAGTTTATCTTTGTGTCTGGTGTAAGAGAATGGTCTAGTTTCATTCTTCTGCACGTGGATGTCCAATTTTCCCAGCACCATTTATTGAAGACACTGTCCTTTTTCCAGTGGATAGTCTTTCCTGGTTTGTCGACTATTAGTTGACCATAGAGTTGAGGGCCCATTTCTGGGTTCGCTATTCTGTTCCATTGATCTATGTGTCTGTGTTTGTGCCAGTACCACACTGTCTTGATGACCACAGCTTTGTAGTACAACCTGAAATCCAGCATTGTGATGCCCCCGGCTCTGGTTTTCTTTTTCAATATTCCCCTGGCTATTCGGGGTCTTTTCTGACTCCATACAAATCTTATGATTACTTGTTTCAACTCTGTGAGGAAAGTCCATGGTATTTTGATAGGGATTGCATTGAATGTGTAAATTGCCCTGGGTAGCATACACATTTTCAGAATATTAATTCATCCAATCCATGAGCATGGAATATTTTTCCATCTCTCTATGTCTTCCTCAATTGCTTTCAGAAGTGTTCTGTAGTTTTTAAGGTATAGATCCTTTACCTCTTTGGTTAGGTTTACTCCTAGGTATCGTATGTTTTTGGTGCAATTGTAAATGGGACTGATTCCTTAATTTCATTCTTCAAGTCTCATTGTTAGTGTATAGAAATGCCACTGATTTCTGGGCATTGATTTTGTATCCTGCCACACTGCTGCATGGCTGGATGAGTTATCTAGCAATCTTGGGGTGGAGTCTTTTGGGTTTTCTATGTACAGTGTCATGTCATCTGCAAAGAGGGAGAGTTTGACTTCTTCTTTGCCAATTCGAATGCCTTTAATGCCTTTTGTTGTCTGATTGCTGAGGCTAGGACTTCCAGTACTATGTTGAATAGCAGTGGCGAGAGTGGACATCCCTGTCTTGTTCCTGATCTTAGGGGAAAGGATCCCAGTGTTTCCCCACTGAGAATGATATTTGCTGTGGGCTTTTCACAGATGGCTTTTAAGATGCTGAGGAATGTTCCCTCTATCCCTACATTCTGAAGACTTTTGATCAGGAGTGGATGCTGTATTTTGTCAAATGCTTCCTCTGCATCTATTGAGAAGGTCCTATGCTTCTTGTTTTTTCTCTTGCTGATGTGATCTATCACGTTGATTGCTTTACGAGTATTGAACCAGCCTCGCATCTCGGGGATAAATCCCACTTGGTCATTGTGAATAATCTGCTTAATGTACTGTTGGATCCTATTGGCTAGTATCTTGTTGAGAATTTTTCCATCTGTGTTCTTCTGGGATATTGGTCTATAATTCTCCTTTTTGGTGGGGTCTTTGTCTGGAATCAAGGTGATGCTGGCCTCATAGAACAAGTTTGAAAGTACTCCATCCCTTTGTATCTTTCGGAACAGCTTTAGTAGAATAGGTATGGTTTCTTCTTTAAACGTTTGATAGAATTCCGCTGGGAAGCCATCTGGCCCTGGACTGTTGTGTCTTGGGAGATGTTTGATGACTGCTTCAATTTCCTCCCTGGTTATTGGCCTGTTCAAGTTTTTTATTTCTTCCTGTTCCAGTTTTGGTGGTTTGTGGTTTTCCTGAAATGCATCCATTTCTTCGAGATTGCCTAATTTATTGACATATAGCTGCTCATAATATGTTTTTTTTTTAATATGTTTTTAAAATCATTTGTATTTCCTTGGTACTGGTTGTGATCTCTCCTTTTTCATTCATGATTTTATTAATTTGAGTCTTTTTTCTTTTCAATGAGGCTGGCTAATTGTTTATCTATATTATTAATTCTTTCAAAGAACCAGCTCCTGGTTTTGTTGATATGTTCTGCTGTTTTCTTGTCTCTATTTCATTGAATTCTGCTCAAATCTTTATTATTTCTCTTCTTCCGCTTGGTGTAGATTTTATTTGCTGTTCTTTCTCCAGTTCCTTTAGGTGCAGGGTTAGCTTGTGTATTTGAGTTTTTTCCAATATTTTGAGGGAGGCAATGTATTTCCCTCTTAGGACTGCTTTTGCTGTGTCCCAAAGATTTTGAACGGTTGTATCTTCATTCTCATTAGTTTTCATGAATCTTTTTAATTCTTCTCTAATTTCCTGGTTGACCCTTTCATCTTTTAGCAGAATGCTCTTTTTTTTTTTGAGTTTTCTCCAAATTTCTCCTTGTGACTGAGTTCTAGTTTCAGAGCATTGTGGTCTGAAAATATCAGGGGACAATGCCAATCTTTTGGTATGGTTGAGACCTGATTTGTGACCCAGTATGTGGTCTATTCTGGAGAAAGTTCCAATGTGCACTTGAGAAGAATGTTATTCAGTTGTGTTCAGATGCAAAGTTCTGTAAATATCTGTGAAATCCATCTGGTCAGTGTATCATTGTTTCTTTGTTGTGATGTTGTTTCTTTGGTGATGTTCTGCTTAGAATGTCTGTCATTTGCAGAAAGTGCCGTGTTGAAGTCTCCTACCATTAGTGTATTATTATCTAAGTGTGTCTTTACTTTGGTTATTAATCGATTGATATACTTGGCAGCTCCCACATTAGGGACATAAATATTCATGATTTTTGGGTCCTCTTGTTGCATAAATCCTTTAAGTATGATATAGTATCCCTCTTCATCTCTTACTACAGTCTTTGGGATAAACTTTAATTTATCTGATAATGAGGATTGCTACCCCAGCTTTCTTTTGAGGACCATCTGAATGGTAAATGGTTCTCCAACCTTTCACTTTCAGGCTGGAGGTGTCCTTAGGTCTAAAATGAGTCTCAACAGCAAATAGATGGGTCTTGCTTGTTTATCCAGTCTGATACCCTGGGCCTTTTGATGGGATCATTTAGCCCATTCACGTTCAGAGTTACTATTGAAAGATATGAATTTAGTGTCATTGTAATACCTATTCAGTCCCTGTTTTTGTGGATTTTTTTGAGCTTCCTCTTTCTTTTACAGGGTCCCCCTTAAAATTTCTTGCAGACCTGGGTTGGTGGTCACATATTCTTTCAGTTTCTGCCTGTCCTGGAAGCTCTCTCTCTCTCCTTCTATTCTGAATGAGATCCTTGCTGGATAGAGTATCTTGACTGCATGTTCTTCTCATTTAGGACCCTGACTATATCCTGCCAGCCCTTTCTGGCCTGCCAGGTCTCTGTGGAGAGGTCTGCTGTTAATCTTTTATTTTTCCACATATAAGTTAGGGATCTCTTGTCTCTTGCTGCTTTAAGGATTTTGTCTTTATCTTTGGAATTTGCAAGTTTCACTATTAAATGTCGAGGTGTCGAATGGTTTTTATTGATTTTGGGGCAGGGACCTCTCTCTCTCCTGGATCTGAATGCCTGTTTCCCTCCCCAAACTAGGAAAGTTCTCAGCTATGATTTGTTCCCATATGCTTTCTGTCCCTCTGTCCCTCTTGGCACTCTCTGGAACCTCAATTATACATAGATTTTTTTCCTCCTGATGCTGTCATTTATTTCCCTTAACCTTTCCTCATGGACTCTTAATTGTTTTTCTCTTTTTCCCTCAGCTTCCTTCCTTGCCATCAACTTTTCTTCTATGTCACTCCCTCTTTCTTCTACCTCATTAACCCTTATCATTAGGACCTCCAGTTTGGATTACATCTCATTTAATTGATTTTTAATTTCGGCCTGATTAGATCTAAATTCTGCAGTCATGGAGTCTCTTGATTCCTTTTTGCTTTTTTCCCAGAGCCACCAGTAGCTTTATAATTGTGCTTCTGAATTGGCTTTCTGATATCAAATTGTAATCCAAATTCTGTAACTCTGTGGCAGAGAGTACTGTTTCTGATTCTTTCTTTTGTGGTGAGTTCTTCTTTCTAGTCATTTTGCTCAGTGCAGAGTGGCTGTATGAGTGGGCTAAGTCAATAATATCAACCTAAGTTAATAATATCAACTAAGTAAATTGCATCCTAGATGATTTTTGTTGAAGCTAAAACCCTTCTCTCTGTAGTGTTCCAGGTGCTCTCTTTAAATCTCAGGTCTAGGAGATCCCTGGATGGCTCAGCAGTTTAGTGCCTACCTTCAGCCCAAGGCATGATCCTGGAAACCTGGGATTGAGTCTCACGTCGGGCTTCCTGCATGGAGCCTGTTGCTCCCTCTGCCTCTCTGTCTCTCATGACTAAATAAATAAAATCTTTCTTTAAAAAATAAAAATAAAAATAAATCTCAGGTCGAACTCGTAGGTTTTCAGGATGGTTTGAAGGTTATCTAGGTACATTGGTGGGGCCAGGTGAGTTGAGGACTCCTACCCCTCTGCCATCTTGCCCTGCCCCCTATAAAATTGTTTTCAATGGATTGAATATATTTGCTTGTTTTGAGTTTCTTACCCTAATTTTACTAATACATATACTTTGTTTTTTGTATATCTAAAATTGATCAGTGCTAAATATGAGTATTATCTATTATGTGAAACATTGCATTAAAAATTTGGATGTAACAGAGATCAATTCAATATATATGCTGATCTGAGCGGGATTACAATCTAGGATGATCCTATCTCATAATCAACCAGCAAGTAAACTAGCATAGTCAGTCAAGGGGTAGAGCCAAAGCATTCACAGTGGTTGGAAACTTTGCCATACTTGCTGTTAAATATTTTATTACCTTTAATAACTATAATGTAGAGAAGAATTGTGATAACAATTCATAAATTCAAGACAAAATTATGGGCTTTAGGAAAGCATGGGTATTGCAAAGCCTGGCTAACTCTGTGCAAGTCAGGAGGCCTGATTCTGTGGAAGTGTTTGCAGGTGGTGACTGCTTTGAAATATGGACGAGATCTAAATAGGTAACAATGAGAGAGGCAAATTCCCGGCTGAGGGATCACGGTGAGGAAAGGTGCAAATGGAAGAAAGGATATGGGGTATGGAGGGTAAAAGCTAATTCAGTGAAAATGGAGCAAAGTGTGCGAAGGAAGAGCAGAGAAACTGGAAATTTGAACAAAGTGAGATTGGATATGGAAGTTCATACTTCTGTGAACAATGGGAAGTATTAAATGTTAAGGAGAAATTTAAACAGTATCAACTCTTACAGTATTGAATCTTTCTGTGGAAGAACAAGGTAGACCTTCTTTTACATTCAAATCATCTTTTAGGACTTTTTTGGGATTGAAGTATGGTTCACAAAAAAAAATGGAAGTATGGTTCACCCTTGAACAACACAGGGGTTACAGGGTGTGGACACCCTGCACTGTTGATCATATATAACTTTCACTCACCCAAAACTTAACAACTATTAGCCTACTATTGACTGGAAGCCTTACTGATAACATAAATAGGCAGTTAACATGTATTTTGTATGTTATATGTATTCTTCAATTCTTAAAATTCTTTTGTATGTTAAATGTATTATATGCCATATTCTTAAAATGCTCCAGTAAACTGGAGCAAAGAAAATATTTTAAAAATCATAGGGAAAATATTTACAAGGCTGTACTGTATTTATAAAAGAAATCCACATGTCAGTGGACCTGTGCAACTCAAACTATGTTGTGCCAGAGTAACCATATATGTGTGAAATCCAAGTAGAAACAATACATATTATGTGTTTGGACTGTGAATCTAGACCTCAGGATATAGGTCTCAGTTTGGATCTAGATTCAGAGTCATGATGTAGTAACATTTAGGGAATAGCTAACATGAACCAGCAGCAGTGAGGTGCATTATCTCTCTTAAGCTCCATCCACCAGAAAAAGAAAAATCTCAGTAACAACATATACTAGCCTTCCCTTCCCCTGTCACCTTGCTGCAAGTCGTATATAGAGCAATTGAAAGCCAAAGGATTTTAGTGCTTTTGGGAGCATAGTCAAGACACAAATCCATTTGTGTCTGCCACCGAAGCCCATACTCTTAACCTAAACACAATGCTGCCTCACCAGGGTTTAGGGATGGCATTTGAAGATACTGAGATTACTGAGAAAAATGAGGATTTTTTTTTAGTTCATCGATATGAGTAACATAATATGTGAACAAAGGGTTGAGTCCAGTGCTTTCAAAATGGCAATTTATTTTTTTATTTTTTTAAAAATATTTATATATTTATTTTAGACAGAAAGAGAGAGAGAGCATGTGCGTGTACATGTGCAGGAGGGGCAGAGGGAGAGGGAGAGAGAATTTGAAGCAGTCTCTGTGCTGAACATAGAGCCAGGCACAGGGCTCAATCCTAGGACCCTGAGACCGTGACCTGAGCTGAAACCAAGAGTTGGACACTTAACTGGCTAAGCCACCCAGGTCTTCCTAAGATGGCAATTTGAGCCCCTGAGTCTTGTTCCTGAATTTAAAAACAAATATACATGGGGTCAAATTTATAAATAATTTTGTAAACAAAATTATTTCTTCCTTAACTATTTGCTTAGGGATTCTTTACTCAATTGAGGATGTTAGGTACATAATGATTTCTATTTTTATCTAATTCTTTTGTTGTGTGAAATGTAATATTTAACTAAGTCAATTTCTTTTATGCCATGTGATGAAGTAACAGCAAATCAATTTTCCTGGAAACATTTGTTGAATAAACTTTCTTTGCCTCACTGATACAAAATGCCATATTATTCACACTCAAAAAATTTAAGTATACAAATGTCTTGTAATGGGCTTTCTGGAATATTTTATTGATCTATCTGCCACACTTGTTTAATTATCCTTTGATTTTCAGTTTCTTAAATTGACTGTTTTTACCTGTTTATTTTTTTAAAATTTTTAAAAAGAACTTTAAATTTCTCTTTGTTGAGAATCAGAGAAAATTCCACATAAATATTCATTGAAATTATATTAAAACTCTGATATAATTTTGAGGTAATTGACATCGATACATGTCATATTTTATTAGCATGCCATAATTTTATATGCCAATTTGGACATGCTAATTTTTATATGCATGATATTAGGCAAGTTACTGAAATTAAGTCTCTAAGTCTCTGGTTCCTAGTCTACAAAAATAAGAAAAACAATAGTACCTACCTTACCAGTGTGTTGCGAGAATTGATAGAAATAATGAGTGTAGAATGGATGACGGGCACTGAGGGGGGCACTTGACGGGATTAGCACTGGGTGTTATTCTGTATGTTGGCAAATTGAACACCAATAAAAAATTTATTATTAAAAAAAAAGAAATAATGAGTGTAATGTGCTTGGCACTGTAGCTGACTTAGAGTCAGTAAACGCTGGCTATCATTGTTCCAATTATCACCTGAATCACATAAGTGATTATTCCTGGCCTAATTTTTCCCAAGCCTTTTATTTATTTATTTTTTAAGATTTTATTTATGTATTCATGAGAGACACACAGAGAGAGGCAGAGACATAGGCAGAGCAAGAAGCAGGCTCCCTGTGGGGAGCCTGATGTGGGACTTGATCCCAGGACCCCAGGATCACGCCCTGAGCTGAAGGCAGATGCTCAACCACTGAGCCACCCAAACATCCCCTTCCCAAGCCCTTTAAACTCATATTCTCTGAAATGATCTTTTTTTTTCAGCCTTTGGCTTTCCAGTAAAAAAAGATGTTTTTAGGTCCAACATTTTCCCTTTGTTTCCAAATACTGTTATTATAGTATTCCAAGGTACTCTTCGCCCCCCAAATAATTCTGATGTAATCTCTTGTATAGAAATGCCTCCCCTCTCTTGAGGATGGCTTCCCTAGACTTTATCATATTTTCCTAAACTTCCTGAGTTTAAAATCAGTGCAACTGATTTCTGAACCTGGAATACTCACTGGGAATTTAAAATTAAGAGTGTCTACTAAAAAGTTGTCTATTATTGAAATATTTAAAAATTCTAGGTCTTTACTCTAAGCCAGATTCATCTCTGCAGGTTATTAATGGACCACTGAAAATTAAATTTCTTTCAGATACCTTGGATACTTCTTAGCCATAGTACAAATCAAAGAACTGGCAATTGCCAAACTTAAAGTCCAGGATATTTTAGACTTTCAGAAATTAGTATCTCTAAATAGCAATTTTTATTATTTTTGTAAAATGTCTTTTTTTTACCCACAAGTCCTTGAAATGCTTGCTTTGGGAGTTAGTGCTCTAATTTATTTATTAGAGGGCAGCTCTTAAATCAAGATAAGAACATTAAAATGGAGCAAAAGGTACTAAATGTATATAAGCCAAGAGCATTCTCTTACCATAGATGTAGAAAATTAATAAAAAAGATGCATATATATTACAGATATGTAGCATTTATTTTGTTCTAAATGCATTTACATTATCTGGTTCATGTGTCACAAAACAGCAGGGGATATATATATGAAATAATGATTTAGCTTTATAGTTATGGAAATAGAATCAGAGCAATGAAACCATTCGCTTAGAGTCACATAGCAACTAATTAAATAGTCTGGGTTAAAACTTAGAAAGTACAATGGGCAAGAGCCAGAGGACAGTAGATTATGAATTTCTAACATTTTTATCTTAATATTGATAGTTACAGCACTACCTCATGAAAAACTATTTTAAATTTATAAGATGGTCTGCAAAAATTGCAAAGGAAAGCAAGCATTCAACTGTGTTGATGCATATGGCCAATTAACTACTATCAATATCGATTACATTGTAGGCACTATGTTGCTTACCAAAAAAAAATGTTTAAATCTTGTTTTATCAGACATTTAAAATTTCCATAAAATTACTGTACTCAAAACAGTGTTGTATTAACAAAACAGACGTGTACACAAATGAAATAACATAATGTATATATGGTAATATGACTATGAATTTTAAATGAGGGGCGCCTGGGTGGCTCAGTCAGTTGAGTCTGCTTTTCATGTCATGATACCAGGGTCCTGGGATCAAGCCTGGCATCGGGTTCCCTGTTGAGCAGGGAACCCTCTGCCCCTCACTCTGCTCATGTTCTCCCCCCCCCTCAAATAAATAAGTGAAATCTTTAAAAGAAAAGAAAATTAATCTACTAGATTATACTATATACCTAGTAATTTAAAGTTGGATTAAGGAGATAGAGTTAAAAATAACATAGATATTTGAAAAAATTTAGGAGACTATTTGTGTAACCTTGGTGGCATTTGCAGGGTAGCCTTCTAAGCATTAAAAGAAATCCATAAACCATCAAAGAAATAATAGATATTTTTGTCTACAAAAAAAATAATAAAATTTGTATGGTGAAAGAATCAAAACCAAAGGCAGCAAGCAAATGATGAAGGCTAAAAAAAAAGTTACATGTGATCACCAAATATTCATTATCTTAAATAAATATCTCCTTAAAGATCTCCCATATTGGGGATCCCTGGGTGGCTCAGCAGTTCAGCGCCTGCCTTCGGCCCAGGTCATGACCCTGGAGACCTGGGATCGAGTCCCACATCAAGCTCTCAGCATTGAGCCTGCTTCTCCCTCTGCCTGTGTCTCTGCCTCTCTCTCTGTGTCTCTATGCCTATCATGAATTAAGAAAAAAAAAAAACAACTCCCATATTTTGCTCAATTAAAGGGGGGGGGGGAAATGGTCAGAAATTATGAAATAGCATTTCAGTGAAACTGATATTTTGCCAAAAATAAATTATCAATTAACTTATAATTATTAAAACAAGAAAATTAAATGACAGAGCCATGAGTTTCAAAGTCTAACGAATAGTAATTCCACAGAAAATAATAAGAATGGAGAGAAATATTACTTAAAAAATAGCATTTTTCTCCCCCAAATGGAAGAAAATACATCTCCACATTGGAAAGACACAATGAAGAGACATACAACTGAAACAACATCATCATAGTTCAGAACACCAGAGATATAAAAATTGCAAAGATTTTTAGAGACAATTAGTTAAAATATATTATATACAAAAGAGGAAAGATAAGAATCCATAACATTTCTCAATGACAAAATAGACACTTAATAGAGACGAATGGGTAATGTCCTTAAAATTCCGAATGGAAGGGGTTGTAACTGACAGTCTATCCACAAACTATCCATCAAGTGTAAGGATTGAGTAAAATCATTTTGGAGAAGGCTAGGTTTCAAAAATTTACTTCCTCTTCTACCTCTCTGGATGAGTGAGTGGGGTGTTAGTGCTACAGGGGAAAAGAGAAATTGACAGAAGTCATGACCAAGAGAAAAATGGTTTCAAGAGAGGGTTTAGTACTCTTGGTTATTTTGCAAATAATTAGGGGTAGGTAGACAAAAAGCTAATCAAAATGTAAAACAAAAATAATTAATAATTTGCGGGAAAACAAAAAAATTTAGGTAAAGAGGCCCATGTTACACCCAAATAGTCTCAGACATGAACAATGTTGGTCAAGTTAATGTAAATCCCAAATATGAGTATAACCAAGATTGCAACCTAACTATGTTAGAGGGTGAGAAGACTAAATCTTCATCTACCAAAATAAAAAAAAATCAATGAATTATAATGGTAATACAATATTATTTTAAGAAATTAACATAAAAAGAACTAAAGAAACAGAAAAATAGTTGACAGTACATCTTCTTGGCAATTTTTTCAAGGGTTAGGTAAAATGAAGGATAGATTGGAACATGGGAGAATTAATTTTTGAAAAAGGCATAAAATGTACAATGATTCAACCTTTTGATATATGAGAGAATAAAAAAAATAGATCTAGCTAGTGATCAAATAGTATTAACAAGTACAAGAAAAAAGTGCCATTCTTTGCAGTAAATAACTTCCTAATATTACCCTAATGATTATGAACATTCATTCTCTTAAAACTCCTTAGTAATCGGTATTGCAGTTAAGTGCTTTCTGTTACATACTCATTTGTTAAAGATATTCTGATACCACCCCTATCACACAGGCAAAGCCTTTTCCCTTTTAAGAACCCTGACTTCCATGACAATAAAATACAAAATCTCTGGGGAAGAAAAGACTGTGGAATTCAAACTAGCAAGTTGTTTTAACATTTTTTTCCCATGTCACTCAAAAGTTAAAAGTGAATTTTATAAATGCTCAGCAACAAAAATTTCAGAATTTTAGGGAATGCTAGAATTCATTGAGGATAATTTGTTTTTCTACCATTTATATTATTATTTTCTCTGATTGAAACACTCTTATTTGCTTTATCCAGGAAGTCCTTTAAATTTTTATATAATTTTCTATAGGGAAAAAAAAACACCTCATATTTAAGTAAAAAGGAGAACTGACTTTCCTCCTTCCCTTGAAAAAAGACCAGCAGATTTCACAAAAGAAGTCCTTGTTCAACCAAATAACACTTTCCCTGAAGGAACCAGTTTTACAGATAAGGAGGTAACACAGACCTGAGATAATATACTCTGAGGAAAGTACACGCTGCTTCTTTTTAAATGTCTAAAATAATCAATACATTCCATTTGCTTTGCAACAATAAAAATTATAGGGAAAAAAACATTCGCCTGCTTAATTCTTTTATTTTAAAAAAGAATCGGTATCTATTCAACTCATTTTTTGCACATCGGTATCTTCCTGCACCAAGCTGATGCAATTTTAGACTGTTATCGAAAGCAGATGCTTACTTGCCCACAAAATAGCACACCATTGTCAATTCTGCAATTTACTTTGCCCTCTGAAGTCTGGAAACTGTCACTGGTGCTATGGAATACTAAGAAGCTGTAGCAGGGCTTTATCCTACACATTTTATTATGACACTGTTGCTGATATAGCTACATATCTATATCCATCTGTATATCTCTATATTCTGTACCTGTGTCTACATATGTTATATACATGTATGCTTGTATATATATAACATTGTGTATATATGTATAACTTGTATATATATATCATATATATGTGTTGTACTTGATGACTCATCTTTTCAAAAAAATTAGCACGGCCTCCTCCACATCAAGAACCACAACATCATATTGCCATTTGCTTGCTAAGCACTCTGCTGGTATCTTTAAAAAATTGGTGGCCTCATTTTTTTATAACAACTCTCTAAATTAGGTATTAGGTATTATAATATTTATGATATTCCCAGTATCTAGCACAGAGACTTGCACCTGATGCCCACTCAATAAATATTTTTTGAATCAAGAGGGCAAAATTCAGAGACTGAAGAATAAATCAGTCTCTGTGACGTTGTCAATATTGACACAAAAATATTGAGGTAGTCTCAAAACTTAGGATTCTTTAAATATACCTGCCATATGCAAACATCTCTAAAAGTAATATTAATCATATACATTGATGTACAGCTTTTTATGGAGTTTGCTACCCTAAAACTGAACTCAGAGTGATGACATCGTTTCAATTAAAACTACATAATCTACTTAAAAGTATAGTAATTCTGCATTTGTATTGGTTGTGCTTCTTTTTTCATAAAGCCCAGCTGGGTCTGCAGGAGATGATTAATTATGAATCTCTACCAGAAAGAACCAGTGCCCTGGGGAAGACAGATATGTTCATGAACAATTATGATAAGAGTTATAATAGAAGGGAATGTACATTGAATATTAACGCACTTTGCTTTAGATTGGCTGGAGAAAGCCTTCCTGGCAGGGGGTGCTTCTGTAGCTGGTTCTTGGGGAAAAAAAAGGGTAAGAAGCGTAACTGGAGGAGGGCCGGTGAGCTTTCCAGGAAGAGGAAGCTTCATGTTCAAAGCCTTCAAATGGTGAGAGAATATGTGTTGTGGGTGAACCTGTGGGCACTCCTGTGGTTGCAGCGGTTTTGTGCTGGAGGGAGACAGGGTTTGAAAGGTAGTCATGGTTTGGGCCCCTTAGGGACACTGTTAGGAATTCAAACTCCTCCCTGTCATTGGGCTACTGGAAGCTATAGATGGATTTTTAAGACGAAAATTATACGATCAGATTTGGTGCCATGAAGGATGGATTATAAGAGATCACATTTGTAGTCAGGGGAGGCAATTCAAAAGTCCAAGTAAGAAATGAGAAAGACTGGGATGCAGGCAGAGGCAATAGGAGGAGAAAAGGGGACAGACGGCTCTGAGACGTGTCTAGGGAGACACACAGCACTGTGTTGGCTCTATAAATGATTCGAATCAAAATGCAAGTAGAGCAGGCTAGGCACTGGCACGGTAGAGGTGAAATGAGGTGATGATGGCCACTTTTTAAATGATCAGTTGTTAAATACGAGTATGATTTTAAAAGGAGAAACTAAAAGTGTTAACAGGGGTCAGTGTAAAAGGTGGTAACAGCGAAGAGTGGGAAAATGATAAAATGCAAACCTGGGCTCTGCAGAATTTTAAAGAAATTGACTGTTTTAAAAGGCCATATGGCTCGCACTTCAGAGAACATTTTTAAGATGAATTAAAAGAGTAAAATGGAGTTTGAATGAGGTAGACTGAAATCGTGCTCTTTTAGCTCTCAGCACACACAGTGTCACGGATCTGTCACTTGGAAAGCTGGGTGGACCTGTCCTTGTGCACTGATCTCTGTGAGCAGGTGTGGCTGTGCCCTGAGTCAAGGGGAGAGTCACTGGCAAACAAGCTCAGATGAGGGATTGGAATTTTTAATAAAAATTTCCAGGCTCTATCCTGAAGACAGTGAGAGGATTAGTTCAGTACCTTTTATTTCATACATCTCTGGTATTGTACAAAGAAATAAAAACTTCAGAATGAAGCAGGTTTAATCAAAAGAAGTTACAATTCTATATTTGAAAGTGAATAAATATTGATATATGCATCTTAGAAAGTTCTCTGGAAACACTAAGGGATTATTTTTTTTTTTTTGAAGCGGAAGAAATGGAATTTATCAAACCACTCTCTCTTCTAACATTAACTGAATTATTGTTTTACCTTTTGAAACTTTTTCTTAGTCACTAATATTTTGTTAAACCCAAGAAACATGGTTATTGGTTGAACAGCGTGAATCGGTCAGCAGGCTTTCGTTCCCAGGTATCTGAGTCCATTCCACAGTCTCTGGTTCTGTGCCGAGTTAAGCAGGAGTGTCTGTTTGGCCTCCCAACTTTTTTAATTGGTGGAAAAGTATTTTAAAAAGATTTCAGTTACTGCAAGAGGCCAGAAAAGCCAGAGTCATTTGTCAACAATTTATTTTCAAGACAGATAAGCTTTTTCTTCAAGTGTTTGTTCCTTTTGATAGTTTGATAGTTTGAGTTCATTTCCTTTTAGTTAATGATGAATTGGCTGGGTCAAAATTCAGGTCAAGTTGTGCAGTTTGGTTTGATTTTGTCTCTGCCGTGATATTTCTCAGCCAATTTACAATTTGCTTTTTTAGAGTCAGCAGTGAGGTTATCTGGGTAAGTTTAATAGCAGCTGTTGCACATTGGTTTGTGGATGTTTTAGAGCTGCAATCGGATCTGTTTTCAGAATGTTTTTCTTGTGAATCTAGAAATATGAATTAGCAATCTCAGATTGAGATCTTTATAGCATTTGATTTAATATATTAAACTCTTATATAACTAAGTTTAATTAACTAATAACTTCCTTCTTCCTAGATTTTTTTCCTTAATAAAGTGTTCAGATATATTCAAAATAAGATATCTTACTAAAATGTTCCTGAAAGTAATTGTATTATAAATTAAGAGAATGGAATGATATGTTGGTGAAAAAAAATCTTTTTAAAAATTAAATCTTTATTAATTCATGATTAATTATTCTTCCTGCCGAAGTATTACCTACGATTTAGTCTAGGTTGAATTATTATCATGACAGACATGATAACATGGGGCTGTGTTATGGAAATATGCAATATTATGTTACTTCAAACAATTTATTGATGGGGAAAAATATGTCAGATTTTAGTTGAATTTAGGAGAATTTTAATAGAGGATAGAAGGGAAGACTATAGCTCTTCAACTGTAAACTCCTTCTCCCATATTTTATATCTCTGTATTTTATTTTCTCTTTTCCACCTCAACAATGACCCAGTTGTAAGTTTTCATCATATCTCACCTTGAGAACCTCCTGATCTAAGTGTTCCCTGATCCAACAGTACCATCATCTTCAAGATTATCATTTGACAGCCACTGTCTAGTGTGGCCTGGTCCCTCTAGCATAAAGCATTTCTCTGGACTCCTGTCAACTACTTAACTCTAACTGGGTTTTAATTACAATAATTAGTCCAACACAATAATTAGCCTGTAGAATATTCCATTTTATGTTCTTTTAAGATAGGTTACTGAATTCTCTACTTAATAATTTAACTTTAACAGTAATTGTGTTTTATGTTTATCAAGAATATTAATAATCTTGAATATTTCATTTACTAGTGAAGTCTAAGGTCAGTGCCGCCACATACAGATGTGTAGGATGTGCATAGCCCAATTCCAGGAGGCACTGTTAACATAACTCAGTTGTAAACAACACCTTCTGGAGTTATCGAGGTGACTTTCCCACCAGAGAAATATGGTACATTATATTGTCTGGACTTGCAGTATAGAATGACTCAGGGTTTACAAAAATTAGATGTTAAAGGACAATTTCTATTATAGTAAGTTGGACTGTTAATAATTTAACCTATTGAGAGCTTAAATATGCTGAGCTCATTTAATCTTTGCAAGAACCTCGTGATATAAAACTGCTTTCTCCTTGACCCTTATTATTGTGTCTAGAAGGTAGATGTGATGCCTGGATATATAGTGTGCATCTTGCAACTATTAAGCAAAAAGGGTGTAAATGAATACTGAAAAATGACAGGATAGGAATACAGAAAGAACCCAAATTCTTGAACTCACCATCCTAATGGCAAACCTCTTGTCTCTGGATTTTTTGTTATATTAGAAAAATAAATCCCCATTTGTTTAATTATTCTAAGTAAGTTTTCATTTCTTAGAGCTGAAAGCAATTCTTAGGGATGCAGAGGAGAAAGAAGAGAAAGAAGAAAAAAAAAGGACTTAAACAGAAAGTAGAATTAATTACATATCACCTCTAATTCTCATTGATGTATTTTTTTTTTAATTTATTTATGATAGTCACAGAGAGAGAGAGAGAGAGAGAGAGAGAGAGGCAGAGACACAGGCAGAGGGAGAAGCAGGCTCCATGCACCGGGAGCCCGACATGGGATTCGATCCCGGATCTCCAGGATCGCGCCCTGGGCCAAAGGCAGGCGCCAAACCGCTGCGCCACCCAGGGATCCCTCATTGATGTATTTAAATGACTTCATAAAAGATGAATTTAGGTTAAGTAGATTAAACATATCTAGCCAAATGCTATTTACAGAAAAATATACATAAAGTAATATCTCATAGAAAAGTTGAAAAAGAAATGGAAAGATGCATATCATGCAATTATTATTCAAAATAAAGTTGGCAAAATGGTGGCAGAGTCAGATAAAATGGACAGAAAAATCAAGGTAGAAAACAATAGCCTTCTGACGTCACCTGTATTGGCCACTTCAATAACACAAAAAAAGAAGTCTTTTCACAGTGGCAGCACAAAGTCTAAGATTCCAGGAAATAAATATAACCGAATACTCATAGCACCTTATGAGAAAAATGTGAAATACTGTTGAAGTTCATAAAAGAAGACATGAATGAGTAGGCATAGAGCGCATGTTATAAAAATTAATATCAGAAATATTGCATTTGTTCCCAAGTCAATAATGTGACTACAAGGAAAGTTCCATTAAATAACAAAAGCTTATTATAGAATTTTGAGAGCTGAGCCTAAAATCCATATAAAAGAGCTAAGGGCCAAAAAATTTTTGAATAAAAATGATAAAGTAGGAAGATTACTAATAAAGTTATAGTATATAAGATGCTGGGATATAGAAAAGTGTGATCTAGTAGGACAATGAAACCAAACAGATGGCCCAGAAAATATCCTTGTGTATATGGAAACTTTATTTACAACAAAAATTGCCCTGCAGATAAGTAATTTGGAGAAAATTGGCTGCCAGCATGAAAAAAATTACTGCTACCTCATACTGTAAAAAGCAATAAATAGATAACTGTGGATGGTTTAATTATCTAAAATGAAAAGTAACACTCAAACTTTCATAAGGAAATAGGGTCTGTTTTCCTAATTAATGGGAAAATACAGAAGAACTATTAAAACACAAGACCAAAACCATAGTGTAAAAGGCTAATGAATTTGACTATATTAAAATTAATATAAACTGTTCAAAAAATAACACCATAAACAAAACAAAACAATAAAAGCAGATATTTGCTATGCATATAAAGGAAGTAGATCAGGATCCAATATGCCTGTGTGTAAACACGCATGTATTATTTTTCTAAAATTCATTAAGAAAATCCAGAATTTGCAGAAATGTGACAAATGGAATTAAATACATTTGATAGAAGAGTAGTACATAAAGTGATAGTATAAACATTTTGGAGGCCAACTTGACAATAACAACTAAATTTATAAATTTGTATACAGTTTAAGCTATGATTCCAATATATCCTAAATATTCTATATCCTAACCAAACTCGTTTATCCATGTGGAAAGAATTTCAAATAAATGTTCACTTTAGCTTTATTTATATTAATGTAGAATTGGAAAACTATACTCATGATGAAATGATGATAAATAAGGTTTATAAATTCATTAATATTACAATAAAAGTATATAGATGAAGAAAAATATCTTGAGTTACATTATACACCTATTTTTGAGAGCTCCTAGTAAATTAGGAAATGTAGGGCCCTTGCTGAATTTGATAAAGATTTTATATATATATATTTTATATTTTATAGATTTATATATAAAATATATATATGTTTTTATTTTTTAATGTCATTTTACTTAGAGCAATAAGTTTGACGCATGTTTGTTCATTTGGGTATTTTTGAGAGAGACAATGTGAAAGATTGCATGCACAAGTGAGAGGGTGGGGAGGGAGAGGGAGAGAAAATCTCAAGCATACTGCCCACTGGGTGCAGTGCTCCGGTGTGGGGCTTGATCTCACAACCCTGAGATTGACCTGAGCGGAGATCAAAAGTCTGGCTAGTGCATGTTGTTTAAGATCAGACTCAAGGATCCAGTATCACTACTAATATTTGACACAGCATTGGTCTTGATTCATATGTAAGGAAAGAAAATAAATTAAGAGGTACAACAATTGAAAGGGAAAAAAAGCATTATTTGTGGTTAATTTGAATATATATATGTATATAGAAAACCTGATAGAATCAACAGGTAAACGTTAGAACTAATAATTACTCTAGATCACCAATAAGTAACCATGAATACACGGCAACAATATCACTCATAATACCAAAACAGTCACCATATCAACATATCTTGGAGCTAGCTTATAAAATAACAAGATATCTACAGAAAAATAAGAGCAACTTTAAGACTCCATTAAAGGGCATTAAAAAAAAAAAAACACTTCTGGATGAATGTAGAATCATTCCATGTTTCTTAGTGAAATAACAAAACAGAAATCTAACAGAATTCCAATTAAGTTACCAGCTGAATATTTTTGAGGAACTCAATATCCTTTTTCTAACATTCATAGAAAGTAACAGAGAACCTCCAACATCCAAGTCAACTTTAGATAAGAGGAGCACAGAAAGCCTTGGTGGTCATTAGTGTTACTACTTCCACTTCTCTGACTCCCAGCCTGCTTGGCTCCCTGGTGGCACAGTGGGTTTTTTGCCTGGTTCTAGACAATGCGTGGTGGGTGGTTGGATGTGATGTATGCCATTCCTGAACTGAGCATTAATTGCCTCTGTCAGACTCGTGGAGTTGTCTTCTCTTTCAGGTATGGCAGTCTGCAGAGGGAGATGGCTGCCTATCCCATCAGCCTAAGATGCTATGACTTTCAGTTTTAAATCACTGATATTTTGGTGATATTTGATACTGCAACAGAATCTGACCTATCCTGATTGACATAAGGGTGAAGTTACTGTGCAAGGTTTTCAGACACAATGAGAAAAGCACTGGGATTAGGGTTAGGAGTTTGGTATTTGTGCAAGATGAAGGGAACAGTATCCGAGAATACAAAGCATAGACATAAACCCAGGAATATATTGAACTAGAAGTGGCACCACAAATCAATAGGTCTGTTTCACAGATAGACCATTTCTCCTTATAAGAAGAAAATAAAAACAAAAGCAGAAACCCAACAAACCCTTGGATTACGGTCTAACTTAATCTGTAATGATTGTTGTGCTGTGAGCCCCTAGCAGGAAGCAGTTGACACATTCAAATGGAGTAGTCAGAAGAATTTCATGAAAGGGCCGTGAACAAAGTGGGGGAGGTTAAGGGAACCACCAAGGAAAGGTAGACGTTGAAGAATTGGTCACAAGAAAAAGCCCTGAGCCCAGTGAGCCCAGTGAGGGGTGAGGTGGGAGGCTGTTGCCAGAACCCAGCGAGATTGTGGGCAGGGGCTCTAGCCTTTGTAGCAAGGCACTATAGCCTCTGCAAAACAAGCCAGCAAACGAGGTCGGGGCAAAGGCAATAAATAACTCGGCCTCTATCCTCCTGCCCTCAGGCTGCCCGCTGACTCCTCATTGCTAAAACCCCGGAGGAAGCGTAAGATGAGGAAACCCAGGTGATATAGTTCAAGGGTTCTTCTTCTCGGGGCAAAGCAGGGCAAGACTAATGAAGAGGGGAGAGACATAAAAGAATATCTAGCAAAAATGGGTTGAGAATAAATAGTCAAAGTGGAATTCTAGTTCATTCTTTTAGCTTGCATGGCAGTTAAGGACAAAGATAAAGTGACAGCTGAAAAAAAAAAAAAGGATCAAGGAAGGCTTTTATAGGATCTTCCTAGATGTTACCTTAGCACAAAGTGAAAAACTGAAGAGCCAGTGAAAACTGAAAGGAAGATCACAATGACTGTATGTTAAGGCTGGTAGGATTGATTTAAGAACAAAGAGATGACATAAATAACTTGATGGGCCAACCTAAACATTTGATTCCCATAATCTATTGAGCCTCCTTTAACTCCTCAGGTGCTATCCACAGGTTTATTCAGAGGTTACTGGTCACCGGGTCACCTTCCACTCCTGTGAGAAGCTGGAAGTTTTTCTACAGTAATTGGGAGTTTCACAGACAAACTACATTTCCTCACAGGAGCTCCTGGTTTCCCTATTAAGCAATTACCTGATTTTATTTCCTAAATTCATTACACTAGGATGCTAATATTTCTCTGTATTGGGAGAATATATGGAGACCCACCACTACTCCCCATTGGTGAATTTGCCTACTGTTAGATCAAAGGTCAAGACAACTTGACCCTTTTGATCTCCAAGGTAGATGGGAGGTCAAGCCAAGACCTTGTGAACTCAGAAAGCCAGGCTTGAGTTCTTAAACTTGACTCTCCTATGGAAAAGAGCTTCACCACCTTACTTGCTCCACCCACCTGCTCTCCTACTTTACTCCTCCTGGGATTTATTTTCCTGAGGCTTTTGAGAGTCATTCCAAAACTCCAAACATTTTAAATGTGATATCCTTTTAAGTTTTCAGTTTTTTCTTCTCTAATAGCAAAAGTTCTTTCCTATTTTTTTTTTCTTTTGGTCTCATACAAGATAACAGGAAGCTTTCAATTAAAATTTTTTATAAAGAGCTCTGGTTATTTTCAGTCACAGTGAAATGAATGCTAAGAAACATGTACCAAACGGACAAAAAAATGCCAAAAACATTGAAGGAGATCAATCAGAAAAAAATCTATTTTTTCCTCCTAAAATTATGTTCTTTCTGGCTTTGTCTCAGAAAGAAAGGATTTCTTTATGTAACAGAACACAGAGAGAATGTGCAGGCTTGTCCTACTTTCATAGAACTCTTAAATCATGTTAGGCCAGAATGCCTGCTTTTTGTATAAAATATCTCCTTGAATCTGGGTTATTTCAAATAAAGGACTTAATGAAAGCTTACAGAACTCTTCTCCCATGGAAAAAAAAATAATGAAAACATAATAAAATGCTTCCTCTGTCAGCCCCCACTAAGCCCTGAGACATGAAAATGTATTAGGATGTCACTGCATAGCTTTGAATAATAGAGGCTTGGATATACACGTAAACAGAGAATGAAATGCATAAACTGACATAAAAGCATTTATTTTGGGTGACACTATAGGAGAAAAGAAAAATCCCAAAATATCTCAATTCAGTGGCCTCAGCTTAGCTTCGAGAAGAACATGGGCTTTGACTTAGGCCTAATAAATCTCTTTCTTCAGATGTGTGTGGAAATGATACCTATCTTGCAGGTTTGCTGTAGAGATTAGAGATATTTTATAGTTTATTCATTAGGCATCTAATATGTACTAGGTGTCTTTTCTATCCGCTAAAAAGACAAGGGTAAATGAGGCATTTAAAGGCAGTAGAGTGATACACAAAGTGCCTGGAACACAAGAGTCATTCAATAAATTGAATACATTGATGTTGACATTCCAGCAAATTGTAACTCCCTACATGTAATGAATCAAGAAGTTTAGTTCATAAATTAAGGCAGTGGAAAGGAAATGGGTAAGAATTTATTCCCTCTCCTGACTGTTCTTGTCTTTCCAAGACAGCTTCCCCATAAATCTTGAGTCTCCACAATCCCCAAATCCCTCCACCCCCCCACGTGCTCAGAAGCATGCACATGAATTTGGCATACAATCACTATCACATATTAGATTTTGACAGTTTTGGCAATACTCTTGCACTGCCTTGCTGGAAAATCTAATCTAGCTGTGTGACATTTGGCAAATTCATCAATCTAAAATTTACAGTCTTCTTTTAAGTGAAGTTAGTAATATTTCTATGACTTGTGTAAACACAAGTTTACATTGCATAGTTGGTATTCATCATTCATAACATTATAATATTGTTCTCTTAGCTATGGAATAGTGTATACTTAAACTGTGAGTAGAAATTTGTATTTCTTGAGATATATTTGGTATGAAGATTCATTTTCTTTTCTTGAAAACCAAATCCATTGAATTTCGCTGTAAAAAAATATGCATTTATATCTGATCACAAAGTGTTTTACAAATTGTCTCAGAAATTCTCTTTCTAATTCTTTATTATAGCATGTGTTAGTAGGAAGTATTCGATCCAAGCATTTGTAGTCCTCTGTAAGATAGAGGTAGAAAAGTAGTCAGGCTATGGAGCCAGCTGCATGGTGTCATTTCGTTGTCTGAGCAAGCTGATTAATTGAATCCACTTCATGAGATTGTACAGTGAAGGTAATAGGAATAGAATTTAATACACTATAAAATGAAATAAATTAGTTCCATCTTTCCTTCCCCTTTTCAAATATTGCATTACCAGGATAAACCTTCAAAGCCTGTGGTTCTTCACCCCCTCTGTTTAAATCTGCATATAATGAGGTAAGGGGTAAGAACCTTTGTTCTGAAGACATGTTTGTGAGAATTAAGTTTAAAACATATCGATGGCTTGAGAAACAACAATTCACCAGGTAATAACACTCAATGCAAATAAGATTCCTAGACCTGGTGAAAGGTCTAATAGCTTTCCTCACTACTCCAGGACATGGTGTAAGAAAAGAGAAGTGCCAGTTGTAAATAATTATTGAGTGCTACAGTCACAAGTACCACTTGGAACTTTTGGAAGACAGAGATATAATTTCAGCATGGAAGATAAAATTATTATGGATTCTGTATACCTGAAATTATAGACAGAGTGGTGAATAGAACAAATTCTAGTGAGCTTCCTTTCTTTCTTTAACAAGCTCAGCAACGTGGAAAAAGGACTCTTTTTTTTAGACATTTCTATTTTAGGAGCTTCTGGATGGCTTGGTAGTTGAATGTCTGTCTTTGTCTCAGGTCGTGACCCCGGGGGTCCTGGGATCGAGTCCTGCATGGGACTCCCTGCAGGGAGCCTGCTTCTCCCTCTACCTATGTCTCTGCCTCTTTCTCTCTCTCTTGTGAATAAATAAATAGAATATTTAAATTTTTTTTCTGTTTTAAAAGTATTGACTCGTATGAATATCTTGAGATGTTTTGTTTTGTTATGTTATCTCCATAAATTGAGCAATTGACCTAAGGGTATAGATACGCTTGCTAGGTGTAAACTGTTTCTCTAGAACTGATTCCGCATTGCATCATTGTTGAGACATAAGAAGAATATAAATGCTTACCGAGCAACTGTTATTTCATGCATTGTGCTAACAATATACCTTTGTATACCAGCATTTAAAAAAAAACTCATCCGTGATGCCTGGGTGGCTCAGTGGTTGAACATCGGCCTTTAGCTCAGGGTGTGATCCTGGAGTCCTGGGATCGAGTCCTACCTGGGGCTCCCCACAGGGAGCCTGCTTCTCCCTCTGCCTATGTCTCTGCCTCTCTGTGTGTCTCTCATGAATAAATAAATAAAATCTTTTAAAAAAATAAAAAAAACCTCATTGTGTAGACTTGAAACTCATAAAATAGAAACAATTGGAAGGAAGAAAATGCAATTAAATGCGAGGGGGAACATACATCACTATTTTGGCTATTAACAAGTCTGAGGATATTAAGAAGACTTTCTGTAATGGCTGAGTTTAGAAATCCTGAGTAAACAGAGAAAATTATTTAGAATAGAAGACATTTCTTAAAGGGCTAGGACCAAATCATATTTAGACAATATCAGAAAATGCCACACATTTATGATCCCATAAAGCTGAAAAAGGTATTGTAAATAGTTCATAAATAATCTTATTATATGTCTTCATTTTACAATATGAGGAGACACAGAACAGAGATATTTAATGACCTGCCGAGTATACAGATTTCCTGGTTTTAAAATTCTACCTTAATTCCACTTTAAACTTTGCTTCGATTTAGAATGAGTAATAGGAGCTAAATAACTAATTCTGAGGTCATAGACTTTCAGGGCTAAATATACATCTTACCTCACATCAGTTCAGGCTTCCTTAGCCCCTACCAGTGACCTGGGGCATTGGTATGTAGGATTGATTAATGGAAATTTGCAAAGAAAGCTAAGTATCGATGGGAAATGTATTCACCTTATGCTTTCTTTCCTTTTTTTTTTTTTTTTTTTTTTAAGATTTATTTATTTATGAGAGAGAGAGAGGCAGAGACACAGGAGGAGGGAGAAGCAGGCTCCATACAGGGAGCCTGACGTGGGACTCGATCCCGGGTATCCAGGATCGCACCCTGGGCCAAAGGCAGGCGCTAAACCGCTGAGCCACCCAGGGATCCCCTACCTTATGTTTTTATCCCCCATACAAACTTGCCTTTTACAAAGTGCCATTCTCTCCTTCTTTCCTTTTCCACATTTTATTTCTTTTCAGCTAACTAAATAGTTAAACTAAACAGTGCGTCTAAAGAAACTTTTTGCCTACAATGGTCTCTCTTTGCCAAAAGCTGCTCAGACTGCAAGATTTCTTAGAATTCTGAGAATGAGTAAACCTTGATTTACACCACGCACAGTGAAGTATTTCAGATGCAAATAATGTTAAAAAAAAGATTTTCTTAATTCATAGTCACTTTTTACAATTATTTGGAATGTTTAAATGGTTTCCATATAGGGTCTTATACAACTATGAATATTTCAGGAAATATTTATTGCCATTTTGTCATCTAATATAAATAACCTGCATAATTGAAGTGATAGTGTATATACAGACAATAACTTCTAGCTGTGGTTTTAACACTCCAGGGTATGGAGTGCCTCGGTAAAGCAGTAACTCTTGATCTCAGGGTCATGAGTTCAAGCCCCATGTTGGATATGGAGCCTACCTAATTAAAATTTTTTTTAAATGCCTATCATGTCACGAGTAAGATGCAGAAATATAATCATGAATCAACAACTCACAGTTGCTTGCTGTCTTCTCTGCTTGCTAAGGTCCTGTATGTGGCCAAAGTAAAATAGCAAATCCTTTCATTCCAACAATATTAAATATATATGTATTATATATTTATCTATCTTGTACTTACTATCGTCAATGAAATGTTTATTTAAGCACATCATTCTCTTCCAAATAGTTTTCTTTCAAGTTGTCAGGGCAGCCTATTTTTCAACTTCTAGAGCTAGCTAGCATCATTTTAATGTTTTCCCTTAAACTCTTAAAATTTGTTGTAGGAGGGCAGCCCGTGTGGCTCAGTGGTTTAGGCTGCCTTCAGCCCAGGGCGTGATCCTGGGGACCCGGGATCGAGTCCCACGTCGGGCTCCCTGCATGGAGCCTGCTTCTCCCTCTGCCTGCGTCTCTGCCTCTCTCTCTCTCTCTGTGTCTCTCATGAATAAATAAATACAACCTTAAAAAAAAAAAAAAGAATTTCTTGTAGGAGATATGGTTGTTGGTTTTTTCAACTGAACTTTGTTCTTTGTTTTGCTTTGAGGGTTTTTTGGAACTTTGTTCTTAATTTCAAAAGAAATCCAGCATTTGCAGCATTTCCGTCTCCAAAAAAAAAAAAAAAAAACATGTTATTTTATCCATTTGTTTGTTTATTTATGTACTTATTTAGAAATATAGTTAACATAGTGTTATATTAGTTTCAGGTATACATTGCAATGATTCAATGATTCTATACATTACTTGGTGCTCATCACAAGGAGTGTAAAAATCGTATGAGAAAATACAAGGGTTTCATGAGAGATTAGAGCTCTGGACTTAAAATCAGAGGAGCTAGGTTAAAGTTATGGCTGGGCTACTTAGCCATTTGGTAAATTACTTAAAACACCGAAGGCACTGTTTTCCCACTTATAAAACTTCACAACCTTATTTTTTGTTGTGAAATAATAATTGTCCTGTTAATAGCCATGTTTTCTTAAAATGCATATCTCTAAATATATAAATCAGATGGAAGTATAAACAGACCATGTGTACAAACGTGTGCCTACAGATATGACCTACACTTGTTTTTCAAAGATGAAATATGTAATTTTTTTTCTGAGGAAAAGAGCACTGCATATCTTAATTGAGAATAAAATGCCAGAGAATGTGAAAGAAGAAAGCTGTGGAAGATAAAAATAAGTCAATTTGACAATTGTACTTAAGTTGGAGCACTTTAGCTAAAGACATAGAGGGACACAACGATTTTGTTTAATAGAATTAAATTATTCATGGTCTTTGTCAAAAAAAATGATACGACTGAGGTTTTTTTTTTTTATTTTAATGAAGAGGCTAGATTATGGTGGAAACAAAGGAATAGTTTGACTTCAATAAATATTTTAGCCCTATTAATTTGTAAGAAATCTCACTAAGCTCAAGAAGCAAAATTGAAAATATTAAGAGGTTAAGCAATTATGATTTTCAATACTATATTTCAATTTTAAATTTTATTGATTAATTCTCCGCTTAAAGGAAATCAGCATGCTTCCACTTTCTTTCTCTCTCCTCTTGGATTTCATATTCATCTTTCCTTCTGTCCTCCCTCCACTTCCGCCCTGCCTCCCTGCCTCCCTTCCTTTCTTTCTTTCATTACTAGATCCTCTATTTCCTCTGCCACAGGCTTTTAAACATTTTCAAAAAGGTACTTTTTTCCCCTACATTGATGTATTCATTCAAGGGACATATTTTTCCCCTGGCTCCTTTAAAAGTGTTTTCTATATTTTTGAAGACGCTAAAATGGGAGTTATCAGTGTATCAGCTAATCAATATTTCCCGGGAATACAGGATACTCTTTTGATCCACAGATTTACTTTTCTGTTACTTCTGATAAATACCTTTATATTTTAAATACATGTGATTTTCTGGTGTCTTAAAATTTACTTTTCCTAAAAAAAAAAAAAATTTACTTTTCCTGAGCAATCAGTTAAATTGGATCCTATTTCTCAGTTTGACATAGCTATCACTTTTTTCTAGTAAAGAAGCTCTCTGTTTTCCTTTCCTTTCTATATTATCCTAAGCCTTCCTCCCTCTATGTCAGTAATATTGATTTCTATCTCATTCGATTTTGTTCCATGGTGTTTCTAATTCATTAAGAGTTTTAAAAAGGGACTATTTGTATTTTAGCACTGTTACCCCATTTTTTATCATCTCATCTTTGAACTATGCTCTCAACATCCCTTTGATGCGGAAGAGCTTGGTTCTTGTCACACAGTCGAAGAATTAATCTCGCCTACACAGAGTGAACAAAGCAATACAAGTTTATTAAGCAGAGATACAGAGAAAGCTCTCAGGAGTGAGGGGGGTCCCCACAGGGTTGCCACTGAGGGCTTGTAGTGTGGGTCTTTTATAGGAAACTGATCAGGGAACTTGGTAACTTTCTTATCAACATCAGGGTGGATATTTAGAACAAACACGGTGGACGTGTAACCTTCCTAATAACAAACAAGGTGATTTTTTGTAAATATCATGAGCACAAACAAGGTGTTCCCTTCTCTCTGATTAATACTCCTTCATAGTATTTCCTACATCTGGGATTTCTGTGATTACTTAGTGGCCATTAAAGGGGGATACTGCCTAACACTGAGGAGCTGGGGAGCCAGGTTTATTTTTTGTTTTCACTGTTTTATCTCTGTTTTCTTGGGGTGGGTAGGAGCTTGACTCTGGGGCCTTTCCCCTATCTTTCCCTGACTAGTCCCATCTGCCCCTAACTCATTCTTACATCACCTTCATCCCTTCCTCTTCTTTCTTCTTTTTTTTTCTGTTTTACTATTCAAAGTACCAGATACTATTCAGAATTTTGATTCATTAATTTTATCCACTATTTTTCTCTTCTTTACCTCATTAATTTTAGTGTATATGTCTATTATTTCCTTCTTTACACTTTCTTTTGTTCTACTTTATTCTTTTTCTAACTCTTGGGGTTGGAAGTTTAAATTTCTTATATTAAAAAAAATTTTTTTTAAGATTTTATTTATTTGACAGAGAAGGAGAGAGAACACAAGCAGGGAGGTGATAGGCAGAGGGAGAGGGAGCAGCAGACTCCCCACGGAGCAGGGAACCCAATGTAGGACTTGATCCCAGGACCCTGAGATCATGACCTGATCTGAAGGCAGACACTTAACTGACTGAGCCACCCAGGTGCCCCTAAAATTATTTGTAGAACATTAATGCATATGTGGAGTTTTTTTTTAATCATTGTTTTAAATTATATAGGTGTGTAAGGCTATTGATTTTCTTCCCAGCATTACTTTAGCTCTCACAGATTCTGATACATAGTATTTTCATTATCACCATTTTTCAGAACTTCCATATTTTCTCATTGTATTTCACCATTTGCCCAAGAATTATTTAATTAAAGCCTATTTGTGTGTGATCAATGTTTATAATAGCATCATTTTATAGAACTTACTGCTATCTTCTTTGTAACTGTATGGGTGAGTTTGGGGAATGATCCGTATGTAATTGAGAAAAAGATCTATTATCAGGGTGTGGTATTTAATTAATATACATGAGATCTGTTTTATTGATTATAATATCTCAATATTCTGTGTCTTTACTTATTTTGATCTACTTGCCCTATCTTGTAAAACAAATGTTTTGTAAGTCTTTTACTGTTATTCTCATTAATCTCCAGGAAAGAAATACATCAAAACATGTCCCCAAAATATCACAAAGTTTAATCAAAAGGATTAAATAATTACCATCTCATATTTTCATAGTTTTGCACAAAATGCTTTTATTACTTTAGTCTCCTCTCAAATATGATCAACTATAGTCTATATTCTATATAATGTTTACATGCATGCGTGAGATCAGAATTATTTTTTAAATATACTGAGATATTATTTACCTTTTCACTGTGTTGACATTTACATTGATAATGCAAAAGCAATGATGCAATAAACTGCTGGGGACCTAGCACAAAGCAAGGCATATTACCAGTTACTGTATTTATCTATTTTTAACTGGCATTCACTTATAAGGAAAATGCCGGTTTCACTCAAGACTGTCCTTAATGAGGAAGTTTAAATTATTGTTTTTAAACCTACACCCTAAGCACATGTCTTTCTACATCACATCACACAATTCTGTGAGATGAAATGGAAATATACATAAAGCACTATGCTGCCTGCCAAATTATGATAGTTGACTTGAGGAAACCTGTCTGTGCCTTTTTTTGAGTCACAAACTGAACTAGCCTTTTTAATAGGAAATGTAATTTTTGCTAAAAAAGAATAACAGTGGACAAATGCTACTTATTCTCAAAAATTAACAAAGTGAGTTTGTCACTTTAAGAAAAACAAGCGATGATAGTTTTCAGTGATAAAATTCAGCTTTTGGGAAGCCTGGTGGTTCAGTGGTTTAGCACCGCCTTCGGCCCAGGGCGTGATCCTGGAGACCTGTGTTCAAGTCCCACATTGGGCTCCCTGCATGGAGCCTGCTTCTCCCTCTGCCTATGTCTCTTCCTCTCACTCTCTCTCTGTGTCTCTCATGAATAAATAAATTCAAAAAAATCTTTTAAAAAATTCAACTTTTAATTAAAAATAGAACTTTAGAAAACTTGTATCTGCCTTCCTGAGCTTAGAGGCTTCTCAATATTCAAAGACCTTTCTGATGATATTGGTAGTGATATTAACACATGTGTTTTAAATATTTTATGAAATGGGTCAACAAGACCTGCATAACCCAGTGAACGAGTATTTTCCAAAATGAACAATATGCTGTTACCAAGTCAGGCATGGTTAAAAGAGCCGTTCTAAATGCAAGATAAAATAATTCAGGATAGATTGCTGTATTTTAAAGCAATCATTCAAAAAGTCCATTGATATGATTTCAGATTCCATATTTCCTTTAATCTGTAAGAAATTACCTCTTGTCAAATTTTAATAATCTAACATTATCTAAAGAGGATATTAAAATACTTCTCCCTTTTCCAACTATTTGTATGAGTTAGACATTTTTCATATATTTCAACTAAAACAACATATTGAATTGGATTTAATAGAAACAGATATGAGAATCCAGCTGTCTTTTATTAAGAAAAACATTAATGAAATTTGGAAAAAATAAGAAATGGTATTCCTCACTATATGTTTTTGTTTTGGAAAATATGGTTATTTTTCATTAAAATATTTACTTATTACTGTTATTTTAATGGAATCAATAAATATTTTAAAATATCTCATTTTTCATTTTAATTAGAAATGTTAAATTTTAAAAAAAAGAAATGTTAAATTTCTAATATTGGTAGCTATAATACACACAATGGTTCTTTGAGGACCATTCGTTTTTTTGGAGTGTAAAGAGGTCTGAAACCAAGATGTTTGAGAACAAGTGATCTATCTCCAAACTTAAAAATCTTCAGTAGTTTCCTATTGTTCTAAGTATAAAAACCAAATTGTTAACATGATGCCATTTAACAATATGTAATAATCACAAGAATATACATTTAATTCCTCAGTCTCACGATGTTCCCTCCTGTGCACACACTGTTCCTTCTCTGTAGCATGTTCTTAATCCATTTCAACTACTTAACTCTTTCTCAATTTTCTGGTTTCAGCTCAAGTAGTTATTCCTCAGGCTCTCTTGGAGCTATGCTCTTGTATTTCATTACCTTTTTTCTTTTTCTAATTTTGCATTTATGGATGAAAATAATTCATTAAGGCTTTCTTCCCAATAGGTGGAAAGACCATAAAACCAATTAGCATGTGTGTTTTGGCTCACCATGATAGCCATTCTTCCTAACAGAGTGCTTATCATAGGGCAGGGTGGGAAATAAAATATTTGTTGGTGATTGAATATATGGATGCATATATGAATTGACAGAGGAAAGGACAAATCATTCAAGAACAGGACCTAACATGAATAGCTTCTTCAGTTATACAAAGATCCAAGATAAACACTTGAAAGAAATACTTTGGATTCCTTTAGGTCACTCATTGTATGTTCCCTGGTGCAATTTCATTACTACACATTCCTTTGGCTACTTCTTTTATAAAGAGGTACGGATATATGTCTTCTTATAGTCTCATCTATTTCCTTTTTTGCCCTAATAATCTACAGTTAAGTAATACTTATCTACTCGCATTTCCTCCATACCTCCCTGTTCACTAGTTTGTTGTTATACTAACACACTTTGTTGTAAGTGTGTAATTTATCAGTCTCCGTAAGAGGTCTTACACTCCTTAAGGGCTCGGACTATACTTTATTCATCTGTGTATCCACAGGATGGAGTAAGGTGTTTAGTACTTGATAAACACTCAACAAATGTATATATGAATGAATTATTGAACTACACATTTAATATATGGCATTTAATATTCCATAATATTTTCATTAAATTCTTCCAGTCAAAACTCAGGTAATGGGAGAAATCAAGATTGCACTGAAGAAGGAAATGAAGACAGATGGTGAACAACTAATAGTTGAGATTCTCCAGTGCAGAAATATCACCTACAAATTTAAATCTCCTGACCACTTGCCAGGTATCTAATTTTATGATAATGAGCAGTGTAATATATCTAGGAATTCTGTAGGAATGTGTCTTAAATAATCTGGAAAAGGCAAAGTAATATTTGGGCTGTATGGCAAATGTATCAGAAAAATGGAAAATAAGAATTAATCTCTCTTATATAAAACAAGTTGATAATTTACTAGTTTTTACCGAACTTTTCTTAACACTCAAACTAGAGGAATGTATTTACCATACAATAGGAAAACCGAGTTGCTAAGAAAAATGATGTATCTCTGAATCATTTATGTTGTCTGAAACAAATTGAAGATAGTCTGCTTGCTTTGTGTAAAATATAGAGGAGCTCTCAGTGGACACTTATAATTCTTTGAATAGGAAATTGTATGAGTGATGGACACTTTACAAGCTGAATTCTTGTTTTCAGATTTATATGTAAAAATATATGTGATGAACATCTCTACCCAGAAAAAGGTGATTAAGAAAAAAACGAGAGTGTGCCGACATGATAGAGAGCCTTCATTCAATGAAACGTTTAGATTCAGCCTTAGTCCTGCTGGGCATTCGCTTCAGGTAACTCCATCTTATACTGCTACTGTTTTAAATTTTTTGATCATACAGTATGTATTTTCCATTCAGTTGTTTAATATGTGCGTACTGATCGTACAGTATGAGACATTTTACAAGTTAAATAATTCTGAGGGGTATCTCTCCAGTGGCCCTTAGAATTGTACAGCCCAGGGACACCTGGGTGGCTCAGTGGTTTGGCGCCTGCCTCCGGCCTAGAGCATGATCCTGGAGTCCTGGGATCGAGTCCCACATTGGGGTCCCTGCATGGAGCCTGCTTCTCCCTCTGCCTGTGTCTCTGCCTCTCTCTCTCTCTCTCTCTCTCTCTTTCTCTATCTCTGTCTCTCATGAATATATAAAATCCTAAAAAAAAAAGAAGAAGAAGAATTCCACAGACCACCCACCCATCCAATTAGCTTCCAGTCTTCTAAGTCTACTCAGTTTATTCTGTATAGATTTATTTCCATGCATACTGCCACTAATCCTCTTTGAGTCCTCAATTTTATTACTCAGATCATTTTAGCAGTCTACCTGGCCTCCTTGCCATCAGTGTCTTGCCCTCTTCATCCATTCCATCACACAGAGGGCAGAGGTTATCTTTTAAAAACACTGGCTAGAAGGGTGGGAAGATGGGTGAAATAGGTGAAGGTAGTGAGAGTATGCTTAATGTGATGAGCACTGAACAATGTCTAGAATTGCTGAATCATGTTGCACACCTGAAACTAATACAACCCCATGTTAAGTATACTCGAATTAAAAGTAGGTAGATAGATGGTAGGTGGATAGATAACAACACTGGTTAGTAGGTTCCATTAAAGCCCTCCAGGGACCCACCAATATCCCGACTCATTCATAGTCCTCTCAGGTGAGCTCAAATTGTATTGATTTAATTTCGTCTCCTTGTATCCCTCCCAACACACTCTGTACTCCAGAAACACCACAGTCTTTTCAAATCAGGTGAAGCCTCCAATGTTTTGCTGCTATTTCCCTTCTCCTTCAATATTTTCTTCATCTCTTTCTACCCATCTCACTAGCCCACAGTGTTCCAATGTAAACTCTGCCCTTTACTGATGACCCTAGCTGCAATCCGTCATGCCTTATTCACATGACATTTTGCTTATCTGATTAGGCTACCAATCCTAATCTGTGCTTACAATAATGTATATACTGACCTCTCACTGCTTCTGTATCAGCTGCTTCTCTAGGGCAAGGCCTGGCTTTCATTGTTCTGTGTTCTACAGCCTCATACAATGTTGGCACACAGTGTGCCTTCAGTAGATGGACGGACAAGGAATGAAAGAGGAGAAAGGAGGTGGGAGGAAAGAGATGGAAAAAATATGGGAAGAGAAACAGCATCTATCATATGGGCACTTAAAGGCCCACACTAAAGACAAATATAAGAAATATTGTAGGGATGCCTGGGTGGCTCAGCAGTTGAGAGCCTTTGGCCCATGGTGTGATCCTGGAGACCCGGGATCGAGTCCCACATTGGGCTCCCTGCATAGAGCCTGCCTGCTTCTCCCTCTGCCTGTGTCTCTTCCTCTCTCTCTGTGTGTGTTTCTCATGAATAAATAAATTAATTAAATCTTTTTTTAAAAAAAAGAAATATTGCAAAGCTAAAACTGCAGTGAGAGTACTGACAGACATTATGGCAGAAAGAAGTTTTTCAGAAAAGTAAAGGATATCTTCCAATCTGTGTGGACAAATGTGTCACACATAGAAATTAAGTAGTTAGAGAGGGGATCTCGAGGGAGAAAGATCACAAGTTTGTTTCAGATGTGATAAATTTGATAAGAAAACAGGCTCTAAGTGAAAATACATAATGCCATATGAAATCTCAAAACTACAGTGCAGAAGAAATAATTGTAACTAGAAATGTAGATTTTGAAGTCAGAAACATAAAAGTAAACTTTTAGCCAATAACGAAGATGAATTCTCTAAAGGAGATTCTGAAAAGAGAGAGAGTGAGAGAGAATTGTCAAGGCTTAATGGTTAGCAGCACTAATGCTCTCCACCTTCCTTTCAACTCATCTCTAAAAGAGAAAAAAAATGTCTTGAATTTGAGATTCTATGGCATTTCAACTAATATAAGTTCTACATATGACAAGAAATCACTTTGAAAGTGCATACCATAGTAAAATCACCAGTAAATGAAATGTTAAATAAAGTTAATGTTGCATTTTATCTGCCTTGTAAGCTTTTACTCAGCACTCAAATAATTTCATATTTGAGTTAATATTTCATAAACTAGTAGAAACCTTACCTAGGCTTTCATTCCTGTAAGCATAAACTTAGTCACAATTAGCTGCTAATACGTGTCTTATCTAAAATTCTCATATCCTCCAGGATGTGTCTTTTCCTTTGGGAAATGCTGATGTGGCTTAATTAATATTATGCACATCTTTTCAGAACATCTTGAGGATTAGTTTTCAAGTATATCTACTACTTCCTCACACCCTTTCTTGTCTTTGTTATTTCTTTGATGAGAAAACATCCTTAAAAATGGTTGAAAAAATATATGCAAGTATATATTTTTGGCTATTTTTTTTCCAGATTTTACTTTTCTCTAATGGAGGGAAGTTTATGAAAAAGACCTTGATCGGTGAAGCCTGTATCTGGCTTGACAAAGTGGATCTCAGAAAAAGAATAGTCAACTGGCACAAACTTTTGGTCAGTGCTACTCAAACCCACTGAAGAAATGTGTCTGCTCAGGGCATAGAAACAGCTCTAAATAATTGCAAATCAAGACTCTGGTTGGATACTATTCTACAATGATCTTATGGGTAGACGTGGGAGGAGGATCAATAGGCAGAAACATACTGCAAGCTTTGTGAATGTTTTGTTGTGGAATACAGAAAAAAAACTCAAGCGAAAAAGTTCTTCTATTGGAGAGCAAAAGGAGGAGCTTCGAGTCCTTGGATTGCTGCAAGAAAAACAGTGAGAGCTATTTTGATTATTTAATGCACACATCTGTGAGCAGAGTTGAACTATAGTGAAAGGCAGCTGCTCGAATATTAATATGGTTTCTAATGCAAGACAAAGTTAATCATTTATGCAAAAGAACTTGGTGGAAAGAAAAGAACTGATGTAACAAATCTCAGTTTTCAGAAGTCTAAAAATCCTTCTTCTTCATCTTATTTTCTCAGCCAACTCACTGTTTTTAAATTCTGACACAGGATACAACGAGAGTATGTGTTTAAGCCTAGACATGAGGTGGTTGTGTTCAGAGGGAAAGGGTACTGGAGATGGAGAAATGATGGCTTTTAGATTTTCCTCTGCCTAAATGTTATAAGAGTGAACAATGCCAACTTTGGAATTCACGTTGTGAAAGCACATTTGTCATTTGTATAATTTGAAATGATGTAGAGTGAAGATAATACTGAGTAGAAATGGAATTACATTTATCTAGAAATGAAGCCATGATTGGCTAACAAAGAATGTTGCCCCACAAAACTATTGGAACCTTGGCTGAAAATATCAAACTCTCCTTAACTTACCATTAAGCCAATACATTTTCAACATACATACTGAAGAACATAGATTAAAATGGAAAGTTCTAAGATGCACGATAAGTTGTTCTTTGTGGAATTGCAAATATATGTTATTCCACATATTTCTTTTCTCTTGGGTGAAGTGTTGAAAGAGAGAAATTTATCCTCGGGCACACAGATCATAGGAATCTGTGACATGGATAAATTAACTTGGCGTCATTTCCTTCTCTTCCATAATACTTTTTTTTTTCCTTTACTGCATCAACCAATTATATAATGAAAACCCTGACACCAAACTCAAGTTCTTTAGAGTGCTCTATTTGCCTCTGTTAGTGACAATATTGCAGTGATCCAATTCATCAATATGAGGAAAATAAGTGAAAAGTCAACATTATATTGAGAATGATATATAATGAGCTATTTTATTAATATAGAATAAAAAGACCAATATCTAAGTCATGAAAATGAGACATCCTCTTCTTCATCAAGCAACAGTAAAGACAAAGGAAGTAACATGGAGTTGTAAGAAATGCAGTCAGCTGGGATGAAAAGCCTGGCTTCTGTCTTGGTCCTGCCACTGACTAATTGTGTCACCTTGCACATGTCACTGAAAGTCACTTTTCCCCAGTGTTCTTATTTGTAGGATGAAAATAATTATGTATTCCTAGCCTTCCCAATGGAATGTTGGGATGATCAAGCCAAGTGAACTGTGAGGGAAAAAAGAAAGCACATCTCCAGATATAGTTTTATACATAAAGTGAGGAATAATTATTATGCAGCTTTTTATTTCTCAAATTTTATATGCAAAGACATCCTCCATGTTGATGGTAAGCATTGACTTGGATAAAAGTAGTGTATTAGCTTCAAAAGTAATTTTTTCTTTAAAATGCAAACTTGTGTTGAACCTGAGAAAAGGTGAAGAATTAAATCAAAATGATTTGCAGATTGGGGTATGATAAATGAAATGAATCATACCGATCTTATACTATTCCCATATCCTACCCCAAAATAAACTGCTTCTGAGTTTAAGCTGCCTCTTTATTCAAAGATAAGATTTTAGTGGGTTTAGACAAATCATCTCAATATGTTACTTGGATATTGAATTTTCTCATTTTTCAAGAAAACATACTTTAAATTTGAGAGGAATTGATTAAATGTAAAACATGAAAAATAAAACAATTTCTAATAAATTCCAGGCTATATATCTTTATTACACTCATAAAAAAATACAAATTCACTCTTCCCCAATCCAAGGAAGAAAACAGTCACTTTTCTTCCCTCTGTGTTTTTAATCTGTCCTGCCTGACAATGCAGTGTCATTTACCACTGATACCGCTCTAAAATGAGCATGCAGGGAGGGTATCGCTGAAGATTTGATACTGCTAGGATTTTATTTTTAGAGACAACTAGATCTGCTGATGGTTGCTATGGATATTTCCAGCAGAAGTTAGCACTTTAGGGAGTTTGTAATCATCACTCATAGTTGGGGAAGGGAAGGATTCAGGAAGATCTCTTTCCGACATAAAAAGGTTCCGCTATCTGCCCTTAAAAGGAAAGTGGCTCACCTTAGGCCTCTTCTGCAACCACTTACATCCAGAGGTTGTATGACCAGTAAGCTTTACTTCATTCCAGTTGCCGTTTCTTTTGGAATAACACAAATGAGGTGCCACCAAAACAAAGATCATCCCTTGGTAGCTATTTGATCTGAAGGGGTAGGAGTCTTTCCATTATAGGTGCCCCTTTGTTCCAAGGAACTAGTGATGGGGCCAGGTCAATCAAGAGAGCTAATGACAGGGCTTCTTTTCGTGCACCAGCATCCCCCTTCAGAAAGCATAAGATCCTGCCAAAGTGTGCCAAGTTTGCAGCTGACCAGAATCCTAAATTGTACTGGAATTATTCTATGCAACACTGATCCTTGAACAAATGCATTTCTTCTGAGTGATGTCGATTACCCTTCTTACAACAAAACCGTTTCTTTTTTAATTGCAAATAGGGCTCTTGGCGTTTTTTACTTTTTTGTATATATCACAGCACATAATTTTACTTTTTATTTTATTTTATTTTATTTTTTGGAATCAGTTTTTTTTTAATCCTACTGATGACAAAGTTTGTAATCTCTAATATGTGACCAGTTCAACTGCAACACCTATTATCTTGAAAAGCATCTTAATTTTTCCCACAACTTCATTGAGTCATCAGAGACTGGAGTTGCTTCTTGGTTTCAAATCTGGTTCTAAGGAAACTTTTAGCTGTAGAAACAAAAGCACAGAGTGAATTTTTACAAAAGATGGGGATTTATAGAATGGTCATTACAGACATAGATAATAGTATACGCAAGAAGTTGGTGTTTCCCCTGTTTTTACTTATGATTAAGAACATTTTTGGTGACTTTGTACTCTTTATTTACCATTTCTGTTTAAAAAAACAGTATCCAAGACTAAGGAGCAGTAATGGTCTTTGTTCCTTAATGTGCCCATACTGTAATTAATCATACAAATAAATGCATATTTTCAGCATATCAGTGGAATTAGTTTTGTGGATCACACACATTAAAATAGTCATACTGTGGGAATATTATAGCTGGTAACCAGCTGATATTGATTCTTACTATAGGAATGGTTGTGATGGTAGTGGTGATAGTGGTAGTGACACTAGGTCGGTGGTCATGTGAAGTAAAATAAAATTATATACCCTCTTGTGCCCAATTTATTAGAAATTATTTGATCGATGTTTCATTTCATTAAGATATCATAAAGATGTTTATAGTATTTTTTTACTTTATTATTTAAATCATAACTAACAATATTTTTAAAAACTTATTTTCATTGCTAATAATGTCTAATATTCCAAAAGCAGCCAACTACAGCTATATATATGTTTATAACTCTACATGTGACAGAGTGAGTTTCCGTCTTTTTGAGCTTGAGATGGAAGTGAAAGAAAGCTCGATGAATAATTATGAGCCGTCTCTTTAATAATTACTTGCCTTGATGTAATACAAAAATGAATGAGTGAAATAGATATTCTCATTGAATATGACACATTGATGTTTTCTGTATGTTCCATGTTGTTGTCATTATTAAATATACCCACCCATTAAGTCAAAATCATTTAATCAAATGATTCCTTATCTGATATGTAGATTGAAAGCATTTTCTTAAATGGTTACCCTGTACATAACTATACATTTGGTAAAATAGACAAAGTTGAAATATTAATTTCATTTGGCATTCAGCATGTGAATCTGATTATCGTCTGATTGTGTCTGTATATTTGTTGGTGATGTGCTCAGGTGCTCCCACTACTACTTAATGTGTGTGCTAATATCTTAACAAAAACACATCTGATATTAATGGAAGAAAAACCTCTTGTCTGAAAAAGTAAAAATCTAATAAAATTGATTTCAAAATAAAAAATAAAGTACTTGGAGATATGTCTTGTTTCTAACTACATGTTGCATGCCGTGTTGGTGATTTGCTAATGTTTTCTTTTCTGTTCTACCCAAATCTCTCTGGAAAATCTAATGAACAAATACAAATTCTTGGGCTAAAGGTTGTATAAATTGAACTGAAATACATGAAATTGTACTAAAAATGCTTGTAAATCTGTCTTGAGTTTTACTCTATGTAAAAATATGTCTTGGTTTTGTGATTGTATACAAGATGTATCTTGATAACTTATGCAGATCGTGCTGTATAAAAAGGCTGTTGCCTCAGCCTTACTAATAAATACTGAAAATGTCAAGTTTGACTTCTTGTGTTTACCAACCTGATAAATTGATACTTCATTATAGAAATAGAACTTCTCATAACATCTTCTCTAAACATTATATCGTAAATACATATTCATTCACCCAGTTTAAAAAACAAATTTTAAGCCCAGCACAGATACAGAAAACAGAATTAAGTTAATTTATTATTTAACAAATTATTATATGTCAGACACTCTTGTAACCACCCCCCCCCCCAGGTCAAGAAATTAAAGTTTGCCAGTCATCTCATAAGACCTCCATTTCACCCCTCCTTCTCCCAACACCCTCCCAAACCCTAAATATAACTACCACCTGAATATATATATATACGATAGTTATTTCCTGGGTTATCATCACTGACATCTACCTGCCTTAGTCAACAAATACTCGAGTGATTTTGCTGTGTTATTTTTAAAATGTTTTCTCTTTCCTAAACTACATATTCTCCCCCAGCCCTTCTTTTTTCAGTGACTCTTACTTTTTGAAGAAACCTGGTCTTTCCACTAAATCAGGTCTTTGCTGATTGCTTATTTACAGTGTAGTTAACAAGTTCCTCTCTCTCTGTATTGCCTGTGACTTGGTCTTTTGCTCTAAGATTTGACATGATTCTGGTTCAAGCTCAAAAGCTGGCATTTTATTCTTCTATTGGGAGATATATAATGACTGACTGTCTTTTATGTTGTCTTGTTTACAGCCACTGGTGCTCAATGGGTAGTATAGATCTATTAATTAATGAAATATTACAGAATGGTAATATTCTAATTCAATCATAATTTATTCTTGGAATACTTTTTAAAAGATAATCTTCTCTCAACCAGTATTCGATTACCCAGTAGTATAGTTTGTATAGGAAAGTTAGGTAAAAGGCATAAAAGGTTGGACAATTTTCCTTTACTTACCGTTTTTCAAAATAGGAAATGGTTCCCTATCATCCTCCAAAGATGACTAATAATCTTTTGTTTTTATTTTTATTATCATTGGTAACAACTCAAGGATGAAAACAAATTTGGTAGGTTTTTTTGTCTTTTTTTAAACTTTTTTTGTTTCAAGTTTTTATTGAAATTCTAGAATTCTGGTTAGTTAACATACAGTATAATATTGGTTTCAGGAGTAGAATTTAGTGATTGAAAATTTGATATGCTTTAATTCATTGAAACCATTATTAATGGTCAAATTTACCTTTCTTAATGTGTTGGGGACATCCTTGAGTGAACTTACGTGTTTCTTATATTCTTTGATAACTTCCTCTCTATGGCAAGGAAGTTATATATCATTTCCTTAACTTCAAAACAATATAGGAGATTTATTTAACTTGAATTCTTATTTTCCTATTTATCTCTATAAAAATAACCAAATTTAGGAATGCATTAACACTGATTGATCAACTTTTATCTGATATGCTATTGCTTCTTGGCCTTTTGGCTAAGAGCAAGTGTAGTAGTATCAAGTGTAGTATCTAATATGGTAAAGTTTTAAGAGCATTCTTATCCATAAAGAAATAGATAAGAAAAGTCAATGGTATCTTGAATTATTTTTTTGAAGATAATGCCAGATCTAAAAGGTTGTAATTAGATGATGACTAATGATTTCTCTGTTTATTATCTAGGCATTTAAGAGCTGAAAAATCCCCACATCTATAGTTTATAGCTTCCATAGGAAATTGAGCCAAAATAGTTTTCTATAAAAAAGTAATAATAAAATTATGATGGCAAAATGTTGAAATCTTTTCTCTCTGTTTAAATGACAATTCCAAAAAAGTAAGTTTATTTTTAAAATTTTATTTTTTATTTTATATCACTTTTTTATTTTATTATTTGTAAAAATTAAGAATTATTTCCATGGATTATGCAATAAAAAATGACCTTCCAACAATTTGATCCTTTGAAAAAAAGTTCAATAAAATTAACAAATGTGGCAATCAAAGGAGAAAGATGTCCAAGTTACCGTTATCAGGAAGGAAAAATTAATATATACACCAAGATCCAAAGATCTGATAATGTATGAAAATGAAAATGATAAGAATCATGACCAAGCTGAATTATCCCAGTTACACAAGATTGTTTCAATGTTGGAAAATGAATTAATGAAATCTAGTACATTTGTACTAAGGTACAAAAATCATAAGATTCTGGGTAATATTTGATAAAATTAAAAATCCATTCATAATAAAAAGCTTTATAGCAGACTTGGAATGGAAGAGTACTTTTTAAATCTGCTGAATATTATTCACCAAAAACAAACAAATAAACAAATCTTGCTGGTAAAAGGACAGAAGGCTCTTCCTTTGAGATCGGAAACAAAGCATATATGCTTATAGTCACCATTCTCTTCAACATCTTTACCAGAGTTTCTAGCCATTGTGTTAAAGCAAGAGAAGAAAAATACAAGTAAAGGAGTAAGAAATGGGAAAGAAGAAAAGAACTATAATTATTTGTAAATTACACATCTTTGTGTGCAGAAAATACAAAAAAATTAACAATTTGTTTTCAAATATGTAAGAGAATTTGTCAAGCTTACTAACTATAAAAACTTCACAGAAATAAATTTCTTCTCTTTGAACAAGAAATCACCAGAAAATGAAAATTTCAAGAAATGAGTTTTACTGGTATCAAAAGTATCAAATCCCTAAGAACAAATTAACAAAGAAATTCAAGACTTCTACAAATAAAATAATAAAAATTTTTAAAGATACTAAATAAGAGCTGAATACAACATTCATTGATTGAAAAACTGAATATAGTAATGGTAAGCAGTTCTTCCCAAAACACAAATCCATGGAGTCAATGCAATTAAGTTTTTTAAATGTGTAAGGGATTTGATAAACTGATTATAAAATATATGTTGAAGTAACATAGGGCCAAGGAAGAGCTCACTGAAAAAGCAAGAACTAGATACAAGAATATTTTTAACAGATACTAAGACTTATTATAAAGGTATAAAAATTAAGAATATAGGGCTGTTGCAGTTTAAATTGAATGATGGAACAAAATGGTCCATAAATGATCACTATACATACAATAGAGGAGATAAAGCAGGTCTGCAAAAAACCATGAACTTGCAATAAATAGTAAGAGTCAATGGAGCCACTTGGAAAAAATAAAAATAAATGATTTTAGACCCTGTCTCTCACAATTTGCAAAGATAGAAATCTATGTAAATTAAAGACTTAAATGTGAAAGACAAATCTATAAAAAATATAGAGGGTAATATAGGAAAATAACTTCATAAACTTGAGAGGAAAAGATTTCTTAAACAAGGCACACTATTCAGAAGGAAAATAAGGTAAATACTACTACGTATAAAGACTTCTGTTCCTCAGATACCATAAAGAAATGAATAAGAACAGTCAAAAAATTAGAAAAGATATCTGATGTAAAAAAAAAAAAAAAACAGAAAAAGGCTAGTGTCAAAAATATGTAACACAAATCCGAAGTAAAAGAAAAGCAGCAAAATAGAAATACAGGAAAAACACTTCAACAGATACTTGAAGTGAGAAGAAATCCAAATGGTTAAGAAACATATAAGGAGATCTTCAAGCTCATCAGTTTCCAGGGTAATTCCATTTAAATTACAGTGATATAATATGCACATACATAAGGAAAAATTTAGTCTGAGAAAGCCAAATGTTGGAAATGGAATTCTCATTAAGTATAAAATGGTAGAAGTATAAAAATCGTCACAACCATTTTAAAAATAGCTAGAAATTACCTTGTATGTTGAAGATTTCCATACCTTGCCACTTAAGAATTGCACTTCTAGATACAAACATCAGAAAAACTCTTGAACTTGTAGGTCTGGAGATATTTTCAAGTGTTTTGGGTGGCTATTTAGCCAGTATGTACTAACTGTGTACAGATAAATTTATTTCTGGTTGGTCTGGCTTCCATTCAGGTGGGTTTGACAACTTGTGATCAGTATGTGACCTTGCTGTATACACCAGTAAGGATTTTGAATATCATCCGTGTACGTGTACTTATAGCAGTATCAGTTGCTGTGACCCCCAACTCAAAACAGCCCCCAAATCCATCTATAATAACATGGATATTTTGTAGTGCAGCAATGGAACAGAATAATGCAAGACAGTAAAAATGAATAAATGAGAGCCATTCATATCAATATGAATGAATCTCACAAAAACACAGAGGAAAGGTAACATGCCACAAAAATAACAACAACAATAACAAAACAATCAACAGCGTGATCCTAAGAACCGTGAAAACAATAAAAGGACTGATGAGCACAAAAGAAGAATAGGTTCTTCCTGGAGGGATAAAGCAGATGTCATTAGGGAATAGTGTTTACGGGATTTCTAAGACACTAGCAATGTCCTATTTCTTAATCTGTGCAGTAATTATATGTACATTTGCACAGTAATTATTGTTTAAAGCACACATTCTTTTGCGTATTGTATTTTTCACAATTTAAAACAATTTCAAAAGAGCAAGAATAAGTAATGGTTAAAAAAGTGAAGCTTTTCAAAAAAGAATGAAAAATACGTTTGGCAAAACAAGGTTAATTATAACTTCTGTAGGCTGTTTCAGTGGAACGATGGGGACAGAAACCAATTTTTAAAAATGGATTCAACAAGTATTTAAGTCTTTTTAGACACTTGGATTGGATCAGGGCAGACTGGAAACTTGGGCAGAAAGCAGACACCACAGTCCACAGGTGGTATTTCTTCTTCATTTTGACAGATTTTAAGGCCCCTTTAAGTTCTTCACTTAAAGTCAGCTGACTGGAGATGCTCATCATCTCCTCGAAATACTATCACAGCAGGTATAGATTGTGTTTGGATAACTGGCTACCACACCCGATCAAGTCAACACATAAAAATGACCATCCCAGGTATGAAGAAGAAATCTGAAGTTTTTTTTTGTTGTTTAATTGGTTGGTTGGTCAGTTGGTTTGGTTTGGTGTTATTTTTAAGGTGAGAGAGGATTGAGTAAATCTCAAAGTCAATGGGAAGGAAATATTTGAGACGGAATGATTCTCTACATTCTGGCTACATACAAAAAAGAGGCAGTGAGTAAATTTTAGTGTGCAGTAGAAGGAGATGGAATCAAAGTACTTGTTAAACACACACACACACACACACACACACACACACACACACCTTTCAAGAGGAGAAAGGAAAATTTCTCTAAGGGTCAGTTCCCAGCCCTGACTCCACATTAGAATCATCTGAAGAGCTTTAAAAACCATGGATAGCAAACTCCAAACCAGATCACTCCAATCATCATCTCTGTTTTTTGGGCCAAGCATAAGTGTATTTTCAAAGCTCCCTAGCTGTTGTCAGTGGGAAGCCAAGGAATAAAACTAGTGCCCTGAGGCATCTGGGTGGCTCAGTGGTTGAGCGTCTGCTCAGCAGAAAAGGAGGTTATTAGTGCAAATGTAGAGAGGCTGTATGTTGGACAGGAGGACGTTAAGAGAGTTCCCTTCTGATGCCTACGAGTTTCTCACTGAGGTAAGATGTGAGGTCATGTGCTTACAGAGAAGAGGAAGGGAATATGGGTTAGACCTTCAAAGAGAATAAAGGAGGCTTAAAATAGTCCCAGAGATGACTGGGAGAGCAAGTGGGGAGAGAAAGGTGTGCATATTGACGCCTCATTGGAGTTTAGAGACAACACACAGTGACACCCATCTGCCTTGTCACGTGACTTTCCCCAGCCTTGACTTGGTGTTTACATGTAGGGCAGAGAGTAAATTTTACTGAGATTCAGATTAACGGATTAGACACAAAGATATGGAAGGGAATTTGGGGTTCAGGACCAGGTGGCTTTAAATTGTTGGATCATAGATTATGTAATCATTGAAGAGGGAAATAAAGAGAGTAAAGACCCATGGCCTGGGGAAAGAAATCACAATAAAAATCAAATCCAAAAATGAAATGACTAATTCTTCCAGGGCACATCAGGCAAATTGCAAGGAAAGGAAATTATGAGTAAAGTCTTCCAAGGAGACTAGAACTTACCAGTTGAACTAAGAGAATAAGAGTTAAGGGTTAGGGAATATTGTAAACATGTAAAGTGATGTGAAATGTGTTGTTTATTTCAAAAAACACCGGACAACTGTATTTGCCAAGTATAGTTTGCAATGATCAAGAAGAGCTGAAAAGAGAGGTCTGTAAGTCATCCAGAATCTGATTGTATCAAGTGCCATACATTTTGATTTGGCGGAATAATGGTATTGCTCTTAAATAAGTGTTATGATTCAGAAAAGGCAGTATCTGATTGTATATTTTATTTATGAATGGGAAAACTTGCAAGTAAAATATAGAAATATTTTACATATTTAAGAGGCACATTTAAGGCAATGGGTCTCTAGTTCAGAGCATGTTTCCATAAAGCAAGGGATTACCTTTTTCTTCACTGTCTACAGAACTGTACCTAAAAGTCTGAAGCAAGACAGCTGAACCAGAGACAATCCTGATTAGCAAAATTGACCAATTTTCTTTCCTTCCCCATGAAATGCCTTGCCAAGCTCATACTGACCTCAGGGTGTTCAGCTGACATTTCTACTTTCAGTGAAGAAAAGTTTCTGCTCTGGGGCCCGCTTGCTTCTGTGGAGCTGGAGAATTTCATTTTCTGTTCTACCTGCAAAATTCAAGGAACTACTATCATTAATTGATTATAGAGTTTTCTAATGGTTCAACTCTTGCCTAAAAGGGGCTATTCCAATGTACTGCTGTCGCCTTCTAAAAGGAGGTCACAGACTTTAGTAGCAGTTAGGACTTGTAGACTAAAGGAATTGTGACTGCCTAGAATATTTAATTCAGTTATACCTCCCTCAGATATTTCCTTCTTTTTTTAAAAGAAGATTTTATTTATTTGAGAGAGGGTGAGCAAGCACGCACGTGGGGGGAGAAGCAGAGGCAGAGGAAAAAGCAGACTCCCCGCTAAGCAGGGAGATCATGACCTGAGCCGAAGGCAGACACCCAACCACAGAGCCCCCCAGGCGCCCCCCAGGCCTTTGCAACTCTTACTTGGATTTCACAACGGCCTCTTTGTGGCTTTGTTGCCTCATCTCTTCCAAAAGCATCATCCACACAGCCGCCTGTGATCTATCTGAAATACAAATCTGACCATAACATTTCCCTATTAAAACTCCTCAGTGGTTCCTATTGCCAGAACCATGGCAAGAAAAAAAAAAAAAAAAGACAACATCCTTGACACCATCCTCCCTCTCTTTCTCCCCCTCAACCTCAAGGCATCAAAAAACTCATCTTTCACTTTCTTTAATTCTTTCCTCTGGACTATTGCAAACACTTCCCCTTTAGTTACTGGCCTGTCCTGGGGAGTTGTTGTTGCATAAAGTTTCAATTATGCAAGATGAGCCAATCCTAGAGACTGCTGTATAATGTGTGCCTAGAGTTCACAGAACCGGATTGTGCACTTAAAAAGTTTAAGTTTCATGTTAAGTATTCTTCCCACAGAAAAATGGACATGAGGAAACTTTTGGAGGTGATAAATATGTGAGTCATCTTGATTGTGGTGATGGTTTCACAGGTATTAACATATGTCCAAACTCCTCAAATGTACCCATTAAATATGTGGCTTTTTGTATCTCAATTATACCTTAATGGAGCTGTTAAAAACTAAAATCCAAAACTTAAGTAGGCACTAAGGAAGAGGCAGCAGGGCCCTGGGGGAAGGAAAAAGCCTGCCAACGTTTGGTTCAGCTGGGTGAAATGCTAAGGCCGCCTTAGTCACCTGCTTACTTCCTACTCACACACCCCCCCAACACACACTCACCTACATGCACACGCATGTGCATACACATGCGCTCGCGCACACACACACACACACACACACACTTTCCTTTTCTCTAGGGAGAAAAAAAAGGGCTGGGGCACATGAGTTACTCTGTCAGTTAAATGTCTGCCTTCAGCTCAGGTCATGATCCCGGGATCCCAGATGGAACCCCACATCAGACTCCCTGCTCAGCGGGGGTGGGGGGTCTGCTGCTTCCTCTCCCTTGCCCCCTCTCCGCTTGTGTCCTCTATATTGCTCACTCGCTCGCTCTCTCTTAAATAAATAAAAACAAAATCTTTTTTTAAAAAAAGGGAGAAAAGCACAAAAACTAGGTGGAATCAATGTCAGGAGAAACACTGATAGATCAAAGAACTATTTCTCTCTTAGAACTTTGGAAAGAGGAAGGTTGGGAGCAAGGAGATAGCCTGTCAGGAGATGCAGTGTGGAGACAAAAAAGGTCAAAGGACCGAGAGACCAGAATGGCATTGGTATAATAATAAAAGGCTTTTTTGAGTTTTGATAGTCTAGAGAACAAGAGAGGTGAAAAAAATCACTTAAACTTTCTTGGCCCTTCCTGATTTTAGCATCCTGTCAAATCTCAGATAAGAGTATCCTTTTTCTTACAAATTTTGGGTAAACATCTCTTGTCATTATCTTTGTCAATGAATTTTATATTAAGTGATCACTATTACACAAAATACATGTGACATGGTAAAAAGTATTTTACAGTAAATGTATTGAACTTGTGAAATAGAGAAGGAGAAAATTACTCTCACATAAGGTTTTATCACCTTCTGATCTCAGTATCATCATCCAGGTGATGGAAATACTTGTATTGATGAAGAATCTGAAAAAGAAAGGAAAAAAAATAAAGAAAACCAGGGTGGAATACTGATTAGCTAGTGCCCCAGAAATAATCTGAAGTTTAGAATCTGAAATAGAAATAACCCTGAAAGTGAGATGTTGTTCTTAAACTGACCAAAAGTATATAAAAATTTTAAATGAGATCTTAGAATTAAGGATGGAAAATCTACAACCTCATCTAAGGAAGGTACATGGTAATCAAAGAGTCCAACCATAAAATAGTTTAATTAACATTTTCCAAAAGATATTTGCTCTCAAATATGTGAGCACATGACTGAGACAAATTATTAATTTGGGGATTTTCAACCTACTCTCCATCACTTTTCACACTTTTTCAGCACAACCACCACTTTCTTGGATTATATTTTTAAGTCTTCCTTTGAAAGAAGCCAATGGCTTCCTTCAGTTATTGAGGGCCATCATTAAGATAAATTAAGAAATCACTTACTTCAAGGAATATGAATTTCATATAAGTAACCATGGTAATTTCAAATAACATTATTCTATGTTCAAGAGACTATTGACTTAGTGGAAAAATTTGGCAGTCAGAATAACTGGGTTCTAACCATACTTTTACCATTACCTACGTTCCAACATGATCTCCCCTCGCAAGGCCTCAGTTTTCCCAAATTAAAGGGTTGGAGCATAAGAAAATGTTTCTGTTGAAGGGCACCTGGGTGGCTCAGTCAGTTAAGCAGTTAAGCATCCAACTCGATCTCAGCTTGGGTCTTGATCTCAGGGTCCTGAGTTCAAGCCCCGCCTTGGGCTCCATGCTGGGAGCAGAGCCTACTGAAATAAAACAAATAAACAAACAAAAACCTTTCCATGGATTCATTTGGTGCCCATTTTATGTAATTTCCTGCCCCTCACTGCAAAAGTCAATATAATTAGCCAAGTTTTAGAACAAGATTTATTTATTATCTTTTAAAATTTTATTTATTTATTCATGAGAGACACAGAGAGAAAGGCAGAGACACAGGCAGAGGGAGAAGCAGGCTCCTTGCTGGAACCCGATGGGGAACTCGATCCCAGGACCCCAGGATCACACCTTGAGCAGAAGGCAAACATTCAACCACTGACACACCCAGGCACCCTAAATTAAATTCAATATTCAAAATTCAATTCAAAATTCAATTTAATATTGATTTAAATTCAATATGAGTCAATATGTGAATCTAAAAATATGCAGCCAACAAAATAAGGCTCACTTTCGGTGGAATTTACTGTTTTTCTGGTAGAACTCTGTCTTGCTACCTAATTGTATTGATAATTTTCTTCTGAACTTCATGACTTGTTTATTTAATTGCTATGATTCTTGGCTTTTAGATTTTAAGCACAATAGAAAGGTATGAGAAAAAATTTAAAGGCAAACCAATAAGCACAAACATTATCTAATCTTTGCTTATGTTCAAGAAACACCAACATGATGGGCTGTGGCCATTCCATTCACGTACCTAAAAGGCCAGTTCTGAAATGGCCAGTGACGAAAGTGGCTGATGTCAACTGGTCAGATCATCTGTCGACTTCATTGTTCAGTGTCTTTTCTTCGGTGGGTGCTTTCTGCTGGATATTAACATATGACTCAAAAATCGTACTCCACGCCAACTCCCAAGTGTCCATCCACATGCTACCCCAGAACTTCTCACCTCTGATTTTCAAGGCTTTTCCTTCCATGCTGCTGACTGGCCATTAGCAAACGTCCGGAAATCCGGATGTGTTCTGCCCTCAGGCGCCTTTCATATAGAATGGATGGCCAGGTTCTCCATTTATCCTTCAGGAAGATTCTCTCTCCACTGTTACCAAGCAACACTGTGCACTGTTATCCAGCTTTAATTTGCATATATGTCCTGAACCTGCCCATCCACAAATCAAGCTTAGGTTTGTTTCTTCTTTCTTCAGCTATTCATAGGGAATTTATTCACAAAGGAGCACCTAGCACAGCCGTCATAAGTGACTTGGGGTTTGGGCCATCTGCTCATGCTGCTGGCCTTTGCCCTCTGTTGTCATTTGGACTTGATCTCATATGTGCCACTTCTAACGTTGATGGACTGCTGTTGAGCCTTCTGACTTCCTGATATTGCAGGTCTAAGGGAACTCAGCTCAGTTGGGGCAGTTCCAGACACATGGTCACTTGATGCCCATGGTCAAGTTTCTGTGCCAGGGCCAAGCATCATGTCAGCAGGTGATTCTCAAATGGAGTATAATTCTCTACTGCAGATGGCATGGCCTTTTCCCAGAACCCCAACAGCATGCATTATGAATCTCCCACTGGGGTTTGCGATAAGCTTACATTCCATCTTTTCTCACCATTGACATTTCCAACAATATAGATCCTGCCAGATTATATGGCCCAAGTGGTAGGGCTGCTTATACCAATAGCCTAGACCAATTGCAAAACCCCTTCTGCTCTGATATTCGTTCAAAGCTGAAAGCCTTCCATATTATTGGACGTAAGGGTTATAACAGTATTTCTATGTGCGTAAGTATTCCAGCCAGAACTCTAAATTCTCTATCAGGTGTTGTGCTTCCTTTTATCTGATAGAGATTGGAAGATGCATCAATTTGTCTCTTACCTTGTAGGGGATATCTCAAATGCCCCTGACTACTAGACCTCTAAAAACCCAACTCACATAGCAGTTCCCTGAAATAATGTCTTAGCAAGGCCTCTAACGTATTGGCCACCTGGTTTTTGTTGTTGCTGTTGTTGTTCTACCCAAATCAGCATAATATCATCAATGCTATAAACTGTAAAATGTTCAGATGGTCCAGACTTTTGAATAAATTATGACGAAGGGGTGGAAGAGTTAATATAGTCCTGAGGAAAAACTTGAAGAGAATATGGTTGTCCATTACATACAAATATAATTTTCCCTCCATCTTCTGATCATAATTTTAAAAGGTATGCATTTGTAAAGCCCATATCTGTATATCACGTACCTGAAGACTTCTCAGTCAGCTCTTGCAACAATACCACCTATGGTGTAGCAGCTGTGACTGGGGCTGCTACCTGACCGAGCTTACAGTAGTCTACATTTTCCAAGATGCATTCAGTTTCCGGAGGAACCAGAATGGTGAATTAGAAATATGTTAGGGCTGTGCCGCTGCATCCTTTAGGTCTCTAATGCTGGTGCTAGTTTCTACCACTCTTTCCCATCCCCAGGGGCTTTGATTAATTGTCTTTCCTGGGAGTGGAGAGGGCACAGTAATTTTGGAGTCCTTCCCCTTGGCCTTTCCAATAAAGTACAAGGACCCAACATGGAGAATGCTCCAACTGCCAATGACATTTACTTGGAGACCAGGAAATGACCACCAAGTGTATCTGTGGACACAGTGAATCCACTCTAAGCCAACTTTAGCAAGATTCCATTTATTACATGGTTTCTGTAATCTTCATCCTAACTAGGGTGCTAGGATGATGCAGTGAGTCTCTCTGTATCAATGTCAACTCAGACTCTGTGTCCAATAGACCTCTGTCTGGATATTTCCTTTTCCCTAGTATATGGTCACATGAGGAAATGGCCGTAAGTCCTCTGGGAAAGGATTTGGAGAATCATTACAGTATGTACTCTCTGTGGTGTTATAAACTTGTTCCTCCGGGGCGCATGGTCATCTCTTCAGTCAGTGGATTCTGTATCTCAAGATTGGGTTAGGGTGAATAATAAGGCAAAGAATTGCAACTTTTGATTGAGGCAACAGCCCCCAGCTTTCTGCTCCTCCATTTGAACCTGCTTCTGATTGTAGTTGTCAAATAGCACTCTCAATGGTTACCTGTCTAATTTGCACCTGGTGACATCATGTTCTATTAACTATCTCTACAACTCTCTGAAGGTCAAGCCCTGCCTCCCGTCCCCAGCTACTGCTTAATTCTTGTGGGTCCCTGGCACTTGGCACTTAAGAGCTGCCAGTTAGCTTCACTTAGTTCAAGGCTAAATCAGCCTCATGAACGCTGATCATCAGATGAGCTCTGTGAGTAGATCTCCTACAAACTGCCCTGTCGCTCCTGGATGAGCTATCACAGAGGTTCTTATGAATGTTGTGCCAATGAGTGCTACCAATGCATTCCTGACGGCCTTGATGAAAGCTGGATTCCACAGGATCTCCCAGGAAGCATAATCTAGCTTCATATAATGTTCATTCCACCAGACCCACATTCCTGAATCTTCTCCTTCCTCCACGATCTGCCTTGCCATATAGGCATTCACCTTACCTCAGTGTAGGCCATGATTTATGCATAACCTGTAAGACCCACCTTTGGCAGTGAGTTTGTTCCATTTTGGGGGTCTTTACCAGGGTGTAAAATCAAGTATTCCAAGAAAATGCTGCCAAGTCAATAACATTTTTATATTCAGTTTTTAATTCAGGCCCTCTTGATCAAGCACCCTCAACACTTATTGCCAGAAGTACTCTCTTGGCTACTGTTTGTATATGATAGCTCATTCTCACAGTTTCTTCAGGGTAGAATGACATTCTTCCCTTGTTGGGACCATGCTGTCTCTAGTTAGATTATGCTAGAATTTGATCACACTTAGCGTGGGAGCCAGGAGGGGCAGGGAGGGATAACTGTTGAGAGGGCCACTTGTCTTGCAGCCTCTTTCTGCATGTGAGAAATGCTAGATCTCAGTAGGGAGAGACAGCACAGCCTCCTGCCCTGTGTAAGTCATCAGGAACAGAGGGATCTGAAGAGCTGTAATTCTCAGCAATGTTGTTAAAGCAAAAATTGCACAGGGCTGTGTTGAACAGGGTTAGGAAGACTTTATTCAAGGCTATAGAAATAAGAGAAACAGAATGGAGTCTGACTTCAACTCCACGGAAACAAAGGGCAGGAAGGATTTTAGGCTCTGTGGTTAACCAGTGGAAAAGTGCTGGGAGGTGGGAGGGGGAGTTGGAAGGGTTGATGGATGGAATGTATCTAGCACACCAAGTTTGCTAATGTTTTTCTCTGTTATTAGGCTGTCTGTGTTTATTAATTGGTGTCCATGAAAACTAGGCTCCTACCCTCCCAGTGACTGGAAGATGGTGCACTACCTTCCCTGATGATTAGATTTGGAAAGGATGGCTCTCTGACCCTAGAGAAAAATTTCTGTGAGCTGAAGAACAGTCAAGAGGCTTTTAAAAAGATTTATATCTCAAGGAGGCAAAGAAAAAATTACAGTTACACACTTTCCAAAGTAAATGTTCTCAGGAAAGAGAGGTCAGGAGCTTAGAGGTAGGAAGAAGTCTCTCTAAAGCTCAGTCATGTTGAGGAGAATCATTAAGGCCCTCTGGGTCAGCATTCACTCAGGTGTTCCAATTCTGTCAGAGTTCCAGATTTTTCCAACTTTTGTCCTGACCTCAGGGCACCAGTATTGTCTTTGCTGAACATTTAAATGTCTCTGGAGTTCTGCAATTCTAACGTGAAATCTGGCTCCTCTCCTACATCGGCTCTTGCGTTGCAGGCAACAAGGCCTTCTGGGCAAACTCCCTCGAGGCCCTCCGGCCGTCACACTTCAATCTAGCTGTTAGCTGCCCTCAATTTATCCTTATCCCTCTATAAGGCATCAACTCCAGTGAGTGGTAAACAGTTCACTCTGCTGCCCTTATAGGCATTAGTCACCCTGTGTTTTTCAAATGCTTCAGTCATCCCACTGTCAAGAATGTTCCTTTCCTTGGGGACTTTTTCTTAAGGCACCACACACGAGATCATCAGCAGATGGACTGCCACTTTTATGCAAGGGCTGTGCAGCCCTCAGATCTCACCGTTGGTGTCAATTTACATCTTCCACGAAGTAAACCCCTGAGCAGGACTGGGTGTGCAAGGGATTTGGGGTATTTCCATGAAGGTTAAAGCAGCGGGGAGGAAGAGCAGGCAGGCAGAGCCTTCAAACAGATGGAAGGATGAGCATTGTGAAGAGTGGCAAGACCAGGGTTGGGGAAAAGGGAGCCTCAGACCACAGGGGCGTTCTAAGAAAATCTTGGGCCACTGAGGAGAGGCCCTAGGGGATGTTGTTCATCAGAGGAGTGTCACCTAAGCAGGTGCGGGTTGGCTCCAGTCCCCATGGCCTGCTCAGCCATGGGCTAGGAGAGCTCTGAGGTGCATGGCCTCGGTGCTGGGGGGGTGGGTAGCAGCTAACGGTGTTGGTCTAGGTGCTCCCCTCACTAGTTTTCATGGAGCGGGGAGGCATTGCCACAGTGACCAGTCATTTTCAAGAATCCACTGAAAATTACAGACTCCCCAGAGGAAGCCTAGGGAAGGTCAATGGCAATTAAAATTTTAGTCTATGAAAATATGGGGGTGAGGTTTAGAATTAGAAACTGATGTGTCTCATATGCCATTCTAATTTCTTAAAAAGTTTTATTTATTTTAGAAAGAGAGTAAAAGCACAGGAAGGGGCAGAAGGAGAGAGTAACTAAACTTGAGCAGACTCTTTGCTGAGCTTGGAGCCCACGCGGGGCTCGATCCCAAGACCCTGAGATCCTGACCTGAGCAGAAACCAGGAGTGGGAGGCTTAGCTGTGAGCCACCCAGGGGCCCCTCCAGTCTGTTTTGGTGACCTCTAGAACACAAATTTTAGTTTTAAGTATACTTTAGGTGTTTAATCCAATGAACGTGGTTCCCTGAAAAAGTCCATTTCTTACACCAAATATGATATTGTTTTTTTTTTTTAAGATTTGATTTACTTATTCATGAGAAACACACACACACAGAGGCAGAGACACAGGCGGAGGGAGAAGCAGGCTCCATGCAGGGAGGCCGATATGGGACTCCCTCCCAGGACCCCGGGATCATGACCTGAGCAGATGCTCAACCACTGAGCCACCCAGGTGCCCCCCCCCCCCATATACGGTATTGTAGAGGTAAAGTCTTCCCTTAAAAAATGTACTAAGAAACACTAAAAATGCTAAGATGAATAGTGTTGATCCCATGACTCATTTGTTGGTGAGTAAACAAGAAGCGACTTTTTAACTAAATCATTTTAGGTAGCTCGATGGTCTTCTAACGTATGAAAAAAAAAAAGTTGCAGCCTGCTGTAAACATGCTTTGGCTTCCTGCATGTTAATTGGCTTTTAATGATGGTGCAGCACACTTTTAGCAGAGCTCAAAGCGCCTCCTTTGACATACTTCAAAGCAAGGCCCAGAGCTGCGGTCCCTGCGGTCGCCCAGTACTCTTGCAAGTGGAACATGAAAGTGTGTCTGCTCCCAAGGAAGAAAAACAAATCCCAGGACCTAGATACAGTCCAATATGTAATCGCGACAGAAATTATTTTTTCCATTGAGATCCACTGCAGCATATGTAGCCTATTGCCCTCTTACTATTGGTTTTCTAGTTCCTCTCGTCTTTTTTTCTATTTGCACGGTTTCCTTCTTCATCTTCCTCACTATCATCAACAACATTATTGAAAGCCATTGATATGAGAAGTGTCACTCTGCCCTACATTGTGTTAACGTTTACCCGATCTGAGCTAACGTTTTTGGTCTCCACATGCAACCGGACAGGTTCAGGGCTGAGGGCCACCTGCGTGTGAAAGCGAAAAACTTGAACCCATGCTTCTCAGAATCGTTGAGAGTGACTGCTGGAATCTTGAGTTGGAAGGTGAGAGAGAGCTCTTGAAAGTTTTTCTTCCAGTCGTCATAAAGTTGACCTTTGGATGCAGAGGGCCCTGACCCCAGCCCCAGGGGAGAACTGGTTCACAAGGTCTCTGAGACCAGGAGATTCTGGGCAGACAAATCTTTATGAAGGAGTTGGCCTCTCTAACAGGTTCCCCATATTCCCTGAATAAATTTGACACCAGGAATATTTTTTTTTTAAGTATAACATAAACATCTTAAGATGTTGGCCTAAGAAGCAAAGTTAATATTATTCAGTGTTTTGTTTTGTTCCAATGCTGTTTGGAATTCATTATTAAGAACCCCTATCAAGCTGTGGCTGCTTTCTCACACAATCACTTGTCCTCCTGAGATACGCTGTTAACTTGGCATGAATAAATGTGGGGTGTTTTTCTTTCCCCCAAATTCTTGACTAAATAAAGCAGCTCATAATGGAAGAAACATTAGCCAAGCAATTTAAAAAATTGTAATCTGTAAAAAAAAAAAAACTTTCTATAGTTAAATATTTTAAATATCTTACTCAATAATTAATCTCCCTCCAGAAAAATAGCTTTCTGTTTCTTATGGCTTCCTTTTTTTAGTGTAAGGAGCATGAATTCGATGATATTGTCTTGTTCTATTAATTACCTGAATCTAGCCCACTGCAAAGGGAAAGGGATCTGAGACTGAAACGGGCTGGAAATTCCAGATCCATCTTCACATACCCACACAGAAAAACATGTGTGTGTATACGTATAGCTATGTGTTTACATATGTACAGAAAACCAACACATATACGTATACACGTGTATATATTTACACCGTATACATATTTTACAGTTCATGTGTATACACATATACTGTGAATTACATACTATATATACTATACATATCGTAAACATATAGACTATAAAAATAAAGTATATGTCTTTTATGTATTTTACAGTATATATGTATTTTACAGTATTTTGCAGTCTATATGTTTACAGTCTATAAAGTGCATGTTTGTACAGTGTTTGCGCGACTACGGGCTTGCCCTGCTGCAGCATTTGTGAACAATGCCCTCTGGTGGAGCCCCCTGGGTTCAGCCTAAGGTTGTGGAAAACATCTTGCATGATTATACCCACTGCAGTAACAAGAACACTTTGGTCAGTGATGATCCCACTGGTGGAAAGATACACAAAATGTGCACTCAGGAGTCCCTCAGAGACGAAGCCTTTCTACTGTGATCTATTTGTGATTTATTTCTTAAATGACTACTGAGGCTTAGTCAGATTTTTCTGACAGCTTTCGGTCTTCAGCTTTTTGCTTTTATAATTTTCTGTCCGTAATTTAAAAATCTGTATTCAAAGTGTTTTAGGTTTTTATTCATCTGTATAGCGATATATAGGTAGGAGTCATATAGATCCGTAGAAATGTAATGTACACTTCCCTCCTTCCACCTCCCAAAACTTATACCTTTGTCTTCCACAAAAGGTCTCTTTCTACAAACAGTGTAGCTGGGGGGCATGAGAAAAGTCTTCCATTTAAAGAAAATTGCATTTAATATAAACCCAAATCAATCTTTATGTCTTCCAACACTGCCGATATCCTGCTCAGGTTGTCTTAAAAGAACCGCAAAGCAATTCCTGTAGAAAAAAGAAAATAGACTGCAGTTTAAGAATATCTTGATCCTAGGGACACCTGGGGGGCTCAGTGGTTGAGCATCTGCCTTTGGCTCAGGGCATGACCCCGGGGTCCTGGGATTGAGTCCTGCATTGGGCTCCCTGCATGGAGCCTGCTTCTCCCTCTCCCTGTGTCTCTTTTTTTATTATTTTTTCATTCATTCGTTTACACTTTTTGATCACAGAGACTCTCTCTGTGTCTCTCATGAATAAATAAATAAGATCTTTAAAAAAAAGAATACCTTGATCCTATTCCACTATATTTTATGTCAAAGAAAAGCACAAGCTCTATCAATTTAAGAGATGTTGTTTTAGAAAATTTAAATGTAATTAAGATGCATTTCTTTTCCTTTCCCAGCTAACCAAAATTAATACCAATCAGAATCATTTATTGAATACCTACTGTGTTATATAAATTATAATCTTTACTACACATTTTACAATGTATATAATTCCCATTTTTTAAACGAGAAAACTGAAACTCAGAAAACATAATGTGAGGACAGTTACACATCTTTTGAGTGATAGGGCTCATATTGAAACCTGCCTAGTTATATTCCCAAGTCTATGCCTATATTAAAATAGTAAGCCTGGAACTTTCTGATACTTGTTATGCTTAAAAAAGTAAAGTTAGAGAATGTGAAAAATTTCCCAGTATCAGAATACTAATATGGTTTTAATTGATATATAATTAACATACCATATTATATTCATTTCAGGCATACAATAAAATTATTCAACAATTCTAACTTTGCTCATTGCTCACCAAGATAAGGTACTGTTAATCCTCTTTATCTACTTCACCCATCCCACACCTACTTCCCCTCTGGCAACCATCCGTTTGTTCTTTATATTTAATAGTCTGGGGTTTTTTGTTTTTGTCTCTTTTTTTCTTTGTTCATTTGTTTTGTTTCTTAAATTCCACATATGATTGAAATTATAGAATATTTGTTTTTCTCTGATTTATTTCACTTAACATTACACCCTTTAGATCCATCTATGTTGTTTCAAGATTTCATCCTTTTTATGGCTGAGTAATATTCCATTCTGTGTGTGTATAAATGTGTATGTGTATAAACGTGTGCGTGTGTATAATCACTTCTTCTTTATCCATTCATCCATCTATGGACAGTTGGATTGTTTCCACATCTTGGCTATTGTAAATAATGCTGTAATAAATAGAGGGGTACATCTATCTTTTTGAATAGTGTTTTCATTTACTTTGGGTAAATACCCGGTAGTGGAATTACTAGATCATGTGGTAATTCTATTTTTAATTTTTTGAGGAAACTCCATACTGCTTTTCACAGTGACTGCACTAGTTTACATTCCTACCAACAGTACAAGGGCTCCTGTTTCTCCATATCCTTACCAACACTTGTTCCTTGTGCTTATTTTAGCCACTCTGACAGATGAGAGGTGATACCTCATTGTGGTTTTGATATGGATTTCCCTAATGATGGGTGATGTTGAGCACCTTTCCATGTTCTGTTGACCATCTGTATGTCTTCTTTGGAAAAATGTCTATTCAGCTCCTCAGCCCATTTTTTTAATTGGATTGTTTAGGTTTTTTGGTGTTGAGTTATATACATTCTTTATATATTTTGGATATTAAGCTCCTATCAGATATATCATTTGCAGATATCTTCTCCCATTTAGTAAGTCACCTTCTCATTTTGTAAAAGATTTTATTTACTTATTTAGAGAGAGAGAGTGCAAGAGAGTGTACAAGCAGGGGAAGGAATAGAAGGAGAGGAGAGAGGAGTAGAGGGAGAGGAGAGAGGGAGAGGAGAGAGAGAATCCCAAGCAACCTCTGTGCTGAGCATGGAGCCCAACCTGGGGCTTGATCTCATGACCCCAAGGTCATGACTTAAGCTAAAATCAAGAGCTGGATGCTTAACTGACTGAGCCACTCATGTGCCCTGGTTGCCTTTTCATGTTGTGGTATCCTTAACCATGCAAGCAAGAGCTTTTTATTTTGGTGTAGTTCCAATAGTTTATTTTCGCTGTTGTTTCCCTTACCTACGGAGACATATGCAGAAAAAATGTTTCTATGGCAAATGTCAAAGAAATTACTGCCTGTTTTCTTTTGGGAGTTTTATGATTTTAGGTTTCACGTTTAAGTCTTTAATCCAACTAGTCATGACTCCTCTGGATAGATCCTCAGCTACTACGATAGCTTCTAGTAACTGGAATTGTATCTTTATGTATTAGTTGAAATTCCTGAGACAGTGGATGGGTTTGGCCTACTTAATCTTATGGAGACTGGCCCCATGTTCATTTGTTACCTGCCACTTGTGGGTCTGCTGCCCTATTAGTCACATGCCTGCACCCGATCCATGAACTCTGGAAGCAGGTGTCCTGGAGATGAGCCACAAGTCATGGCCACTTGGCACTAAGGAACTGTTTGAAGGACACTTTCACTTAGAGGAGAAACCTCATCATTCATCCCCAGCTTTAAGTTGAAAACTTAACAGGGCCTGTTTCAGGCCCTGCTCAGCCTCTGTTTTACTCTCCTCTTTCTCTACCGTAACCATGCTGACTTGTGCAGTTTCCCCAAACACCCTTATTTCCCTGTTGTCCCGGGGCATTTTCCCAGACATTTTTTTGCTAATACTCCCCCTTTAATTTCACTTCAAATATCACACTTTTAATGTCTTTGAAAAAGTCTACAGAACAGTTTACTTTTGGAACCAGAAGCCACCGAGTAAATACCATTTTATGATAAATCTATTTGTGGCCCCTAAAATATAGGATGTTGGTCTTAAATATTGACAAGGTTCTCCATACACTACTCCAAAATATGACACTGTAGCACACTGAATATTTTAAGCTGAACAAATGTGAGAAATAGCCTATGCAGAAAGGACTGTCTGACTTTCCCCCTGACTCAATCGTCATGATACGTCATGATACGGTACATCCTTATCTCCATGACAGTGAGGGGAATCGGATGTACAAGCCTTGCAATTTTCCCCAGTGTACCACATCAAGCTCATAGGCTTGTGTCCTGACTTTCCACTGTTCATCACACCTAGCATAAAAACACTCAGGTTTAACCACTTCTTTGGGTCCTCACTCCTTATGAGGCTCCTGTGTCATGTGACACTTTATATAATAAAAACATATAGGCTGTTCTCGGGTTCATCAGTCTTTTGTTAAGGCTGAGAACTTAGAAGGGTAGAAGCAAAAGCTGTTTTTCTTCTGGCAACAGCAATGAGTTGTCAGTAGCAGCTAAGGGAGTGCAAGTTTCTAGAAAGTGGGAATAGTCACAGAGTGTTCAGTAGTAATTGTCAAGGAGAAAAAGCATGGGAGCTGGGAGTGGAACACTCTCAGAAGTAAGCTCTCCCATCTTTGAAGTCTCCTAGTAGTTGCTATTATACATTGAATTATTCCCATAGTATTTTTGTCTTGCCTTATCCAAAAAGCTCATTAACAACCACATTTCTAAGGTGCAGCTTAATCAGTATACATGGATGCTTTGGTACACTACACCTACAAAGTTTTAATAATCACTGAGTAATGAATAAGCCCCGTTGAAGTCTTGTATCATCACATTACCACACACACTAGAGAGAAGCCTTTCATGTTCTTTTAGGTTTCTCTATTCCATTTTTAAGAAATTTTTTTTTTAGGAAGAAAAGGAAAATTTTTTCAAGTTATGTTAATCTATGGATTTTCATGGTTCTCTAAATTCAGGGAACTCTGTATTAGGAAATATTCCCCTCCCCATCCCCACAATCATGAGTAACCTTCTGCAAATTGTTGGCATGGCAAGGTAAATTAAAGAAGCCACTATTGGTGTATATGTTAACAGAGTGATAATTGGATACTGATGAGTGAGAATTAAATAGGAAATGTCAAGATGGGTTCTGAGAAGTTTCAGTAAGAGAAAAATAGGAACATAGGAGCTTACAAGCAATTAATTATTTTATGCCAAATGGATTTTAAAAATTAATTTCTTCTGATCAGAGAAATGTCAACAAGAGGGGTGCCTGGATGGCCCAGTGGGTTGAGTATCAGAGGCTTGGTTTAGGCTCAGGTTGTGATCCTCTTTTTCTCTGTTACCTCTACATACCTCCCCCCACTCAGTGTCTCTCTCAAATACATAAATAAATCGTTTCTTTTTAAGACAAATGCCAGTAAATAGTAAAATCTATATTTGAGCTGATGAAAGTAGTAAAACATTTGCTGATGAAAGTTATCAAAAGAATAATAATAGATAAATGAATGTATTTTACATAAGTGGTAGATTAGATAAATGTTTCATTTTTGACTATTCATTTTGAAAATGAAATTGAAATAATATAAAATTTCCATGAAAGTTGTGCTGGCATACTAAATCAGTTATCCCCATCATTTAGAAAATCAAGATGTTCTGGAAGGGAAAGTAGAAAGCTGGGATTTGATCTTAAATATTTTTCTAAGGGGATTTTAAAAACACTTATAAAATAATTTTAGGAATGTGTATTTTACGTATATGATGCATATATCTACAAACTTGTTTGTTAAGCATCATCAGCTTTCACATTTGTCCAATGTCCTACTTTAGGTGAGTTGCCTCTAACACAGACACTTGATGCTGGCGAGCACTGACTTCGAAGCCCCACGACAGCTGTTCAGTTGGCTCTTCGGTAGCTTGCACACTGAGCAAGACAGTGACTTCACAGCTAGATCCTGCCTCTGCAAGATTTGCAATTCTCGTTAGAAATGTATTTCTCATTTTTAGTTCTCTGCTTAGAGATTTTGTTATTTTTTCATTCATTCATTTACACTTTTTGATCAATATTTGTAGAACTTCATTTGTTTTCTCTTGTGTAAATAATTCTTTTTTTTTAAAGTTTCATGCTTTTCTCTTTGTTTATTTTTTTTAATAATAAATTTATTTTTTATTGGTGTTCAATTTGCCAACATACAGAATAACACCCAGTGCTCATCCCGTCAAGTGCCCCCCTCAGTGCCCGTCACCCATTCACCCCCACCCCACGCCCTCCTCCCCTTCCACCACCCCTAGATAATTTCCCAGAGTTAGGAGTCTTTATGTTCTGTCTCCCTTTCTGATATCTCCTACCCATTTCTTCTCCCTTCCCTTCTATTCCCTTTCACTATTATTTATATTCCCCAAATGAATGAGAACATATAATGTTTGTCCTTTGTTGATTAACTCATTTCACTCAGCATAATACCCTCCAGTTCCATCCACGTTGAAGCAAATGGTGGGTATTTGCCTCAGCCATTTCTAATGGCTGAGGAATATTCCATTGTATACATAAACCACATCTTCTCGCTCCATTCATCTTTAGATGGACACCGAGGCTCCTTCCACAGTTTGGCTATTGTGGACATTGCTGCTATAAACATCGGGGTGCAGGTGTCCCGGCGTTTCATTGCATCTGTGTCTTTGGGGTAAATCCCCAGCAGTGCAATTGCTGGGTCGTAGGGCAGGTCTATTTTTAACTCTTTGAGGAACCTCCACACAGTTTTCCAGAGTGGCTGCACCAGTTCACATTCCCACCAACAGTGTAAGAGGGTTCCCTTTTCTCCGCATCCTCTCCAACATTTGTTGTTTCCTGCCTTGTTAATTTTCCCCATTCTCACTGGTGTGAGGTGGTATCTCATTGTAGTTTTGATTTGTATTTCCCTGATGGCAAGTGATGCAGAGCATTTTCTCATGTGTGTGTTGGCCACGTCTATGTCTTCCTCTGTGAGATTTCTGTTCATGTCTTTTGCCCATTTCATGATTGGATTGTTTGTTTCTTTGCTGTTGAGTTTAATAACTTCCTTATAGATCTTGGGAAACTAGCCCTTTATCTGATACGTCATTTGCAAATATCTTCTCCCATTCTGTAGGTTGTCTTTGAGTTTTGTTGACTGTATCCTTTGCTGTGTAAAAGCTTCTTATCTTGATGAAGTCCCAATAGTTCATTTTTGCTTTTGTTTCTTTTGCCTTCGTGGATGTACCCAGGGCAATTTACACGTTTAATGCAATCCCTATCAAAATACCATGGACTTTCTTCAGAGAGTTAGAACAAATTATTTTAAGATTTGTGTGGAATCAGAAAAGACCCCGAATAGCCAGGGGAATTTTAAAAAAGAAAACCATAGCTGGGGGCATCACAATGCCAGATTTCAGGTTGTACTACAAAGCTGTGGTCATCAAGACAGTGTGGTACTGGCACAAAAACAGACACATAGATCAATGGAACAGAATAGAGAACCCAGAAGTGGACCCTCAACTTTATGGTCAACTAATATTCAATAAAGGAGGAAAGACTATCCACTGGAAGAAAGACAGTCTCTTCAATAAATGGTGTTGGGAAAATTCCACAGCCACGTGCAGAAGAATGAAACTAGACCACTCTCATGAATACACAAAGATAAACTCAAAATGGATAAAAGATCTAAATGTGAGACAAGATTCCATCAAAATCCTAGAGGAGAACACAGGCAACACCCTTTTTGAACTCGGCCACAGTAACTTCTTAAATAATTCTTTTATATTCCATGATAACTAAGGACCAAGCTGGTGAAGTGTTGTCTTTGCTCTACAATCATTTTGCCACAAGATGGTGGTATAACTCTTTGAAGTAAAAAATCTTTCAAAATCTGTTTCAGGGTTTATAAAAAATAAATATGAAGAAAAATGAATACAGCTTATTTTTGTTCCACAGTTGAATTTCTCTCTTTTGTTGTTTTTAAAGATTTATTTATTTATTTATTTATTTATTTATTTGAGAGAGAGAGCCCATGAGCAGAAGGGGCAAAGGGAGAGGAAGAGTGAATCTCAAGCCAATTCCCCCATGAGCATGGAGCCCAGCATAGGGCTGGATCTCGTGACCCTGAGCCAAATCCAAGAGTCAATGGCTTAACGGACGGCACCACCTAGGGTCCCCAACAGTTGAATTTTCTATGGCTCTAAAAACTATTCAAATTTTCTATTGTGAATACATTTTCTTAAACAATGATGTAAATTATAAGAATGGATATCATTGTAATAATGATAATGATATGCAATAATCACAACTAACTTTCTTAAGGTCTTATTTTATGCCGGACACTATATCAGATGTTTTACATAAAATGATTCTGTGCTCACTGGCCTATCATTACTTACATACACTGAGGATCTCAATTCAGCAGGTCATGGAAGGAGACCTACTAAACTGTATTTTAAACAAATGCCCTATAATTCTTATTTTTTTTATATTTTATTTATTTATTCATGAGAGACACAGACTGAGAGAGAGAGAGGCAGAGACACCGGCAGACAGAAAAGCAGGCTCCCTGCAGGGAGTTCGACATTGGACTCGATCCCGGGACCCCAGGATCATGCCCTGGGCTGAAGGCGGCACTAAATCACTGAGCCACCCAGGGATCCCCCCCTTATGATTCTTAACACCAAACAAGTTTAAAAGCTATTCATTTTAAAAGCTATTAATTGATGTCTTTAAGTTTTACTGCTCTGCTTATGGTAATGTTTAAAATCACCTATTTCCAGAACTGTATCTTTTACTTCAAGATTTAAAAATCGAGACTATAAAATCAAAATAATATTTATTCAGGCTCTTCAATAATACTGTTACCCCCAAACTTTGAGAATTTAGGTGAGCAATGTGTTGAAGAAAAGTTTAATGCTTTTGTATTTTATTTTGTATTTTATTTTACTGTAAAGTATGATTATGTATAAAAAGGTATTTTGTGCTGTCTCACAAAAATATTCCAGCAAAATTTATGCTACATATTGTAGTAAAAATAAAGTGCTTTACCAATTCAAAGTTATTTTAAAAATCTAATTTGTATTTTAGCGATGCTTGCAAAGTATTAGCAATTCAAATGTCATATAGCATTAGTGAGTGAAACTTCTTATAAAATAACTGATACCACCTCTTTGAAAAGTATGTCATAATTTGCCTCCCTAATTTTACACTCCAGAAAGTAAAAACAGCACAGACTACAAAGTACTACAACAGCGAGCAAAATATCCCCCTTTAGGTCTAAAATGTTAATAGTGCTCTGTGTATTTAGATTTCTCTTAAATAACATGTCTCAGTATTTTCATTTTTTGCCATTTTTTCAGAATAATAAAAAATTCCTTTCTATCTTAGATCTCCTGTCCCTATGATAAACCTCAAACCTTCTAACTGGATTCAGATTTCCCAGAGAAAAATATTCCATTATCTTACTGATTTCCGATATTCAAGTATGTGATTGAGCAGGAAATAGTATTAACAATATGATTCAGCATTGTAATAATAATGTACTTACTATAAAGCTGTGGTAAAGTAACGGCATAATTATAAAGAGCAATACATTTCTTGCCTCATTTTTACGACAGGATGATTGAAACCTGCACTTAAATGTGACCTGCATTCATAGGGACAGTGACAGAGCAGAGCTCATGGGTTCCAGATTATTACTTCTCTGGGAATACTCAACCTAATCCAGAGGCCTGGCACAGCTGACTGTGTATAAAGCATAAGTTATTGATTCAATCAATGTACACGTAAATACGTCTGAAAATAGACCTATTGAAAGTGAACTTTCGATAAAACAGTGACACCAAATACTAATGTTAACTAATTTGAGGGGTGAGTGAAGTGAAGGAACAATCAAGATTTAGAGCTTAAAAGATTTAAAGCAGGCTATGAATGAATTGGATTCTTAATGTAATTGGACTAAATGTTCTTAAAACATTCTTATTCCTACGTTCAGGTGAGCAATAATGTCTTCTGGTTCCACGCTGAAATGATTGCCATTTCTAATTTCTTTGCGGTTGGAGAAGTGTGTAATTTAAATTCTTTGACTCTGATAATCTCTGATAAAAAGACAAGGACTTCATTCTGAAAATCTGCTATCCAAAGTCTAGTTGGGACCAGCTGGGCTATGAATGTAGGAGCTGTTTGTCTCACTGATTACATTTGTGGTTTCCTACGTCACTATTTGAACAGATTTTAAATGGGTTAATTAGTAGTTCAGTATTTCCAGTGCGCCTATAATTTCTCTTCCTTTCATACAAATTTAACAACGGATACTTCTTAAAATAAAATGAAACATTTTAAAACTCTTGTTTGCTATACCAAGAAATGCCAGTAGATGTCACTAATCACTGGGAAAACTTACCTAAATCTGGGCGTAGCCAAAGAACTAGATCCCATAACCTGAGCAATAAAGTTGGGTCTCTGATGGTAGTTTTCATTGCATTGAACTTTACTGCTACAACTTGGTAATTTGCCTATGGATATTCCAAAATTCCACTTAAAAGAATTAAACTTCCCATTTATGTATTAATATAATGGTAGCAGTTTTATTCATAATTGCCCTCAACTGAAACATTTACATTAGTTACTTGGCAGACATTTGAGTGTACCTTCTGGATCTGATGCACAGCCACCCTCTAGCTCCTGGCTCCTACTGCCTCAGCAGCAGAGAATCACCTACTACACCCTCTGAGGGCAGCCCACTGCTATTGACTGAGCAGGATGGAAATATAGACACTTGGCCATTTTGGCTCTCTGCAGAACATTACTTTAAAAAAAAAAGAGATATAAATGAAATACACTGCATTAGTTTTAAGTTTACAACATAATGATCTTATATAGATGTATAGTGAATGCTGTGATGAGTTCAGTTAACATCCATTATAACAGATCATTTTTTTTCTTGTGATAAGAACTTTTTAAGATCTACTCTTAGCAACTTTTAAATGTACAATAGTATTTTAATGTCTTTTAAATGTACAATAGTATTGTGACTCTAATTACCATGCTGTATATTATGTCCCCAGGACTTACTTTTTTTATAACTGAAAGTTTGTATCTTTTGACCGGTTTTGTTTATTTTGTCCACATCCCACCTGTGCCTCTACCAACCACCAATATGTTCTATGAATTTTTTAAAGATTCAACATACAAGGGATATCACATAGCATTTGTCTTGCTCTAACTTATTTCACTTAGTATAATGCCCTCCCGATCCACTCACATTGTAGCAAATGGCAGGATTTCTTTCTTTTTTAGGGATGAATAGTATTCTACAGTATATATACAATATACAGTTTATCTCTTGATGGACACCTAGGCTATTTCCATGTCTTGGCTATTGTAAATAAGGCTGCAGTGAACATGCGGGTGCAGATATCTATTTGAAATAGTGATTTTGTTTTCTTTGGATAAGTATGCACAAATGGAATTGCTGGATCTATAGTAGTCCTACTTTTCTTTTCCTGAGGAACCTCTGTACTATTTTCTCTAGTGCCCCACCAGCTTGCATTCATACCACCAGTGCATAATTTTTTTCCCATATCCTCACCAATACTTATTATCTCTTTTATCTTTTTGATAATAGCCATTCTAAAAAATGTAAGGTGATATCTCATTGTGGCTTTGATTTCCTCGATAATTAATGATAATGAGTTTTTTTTTTCATGTACCTGTCAGCCATCTTTATGTCTTCTTTGAAAGACATTTTCTTTGGAAAAATGTCTACTGAAATTCTCTGCCTATTTTAATTTAATTTAATTTGATTTAATTTAATTTAATTTTTTAAAGATTTTATTTATTTATTCATGAGAGACACACGGAGAGAGAGAGGCAGAGACACAGGCAGAGGGAGAAGCAGGCCCCATGCAGAGAGCCCGACGTGGGACTCGATCCCTGGTCTTCAATCACACCCTGGGCTGAAGGCAGCGCTAAACAGCTGAGCCACCCGGGCTGCCCCCTGCCTATTTTTATATCAGATTTTTTTCTATTGAATTGTATGAGTTTTAAATACATTTCACCACTTATCAGATATATGCTTTGCAAATATTTTCTCTCATTCCGTAGACTGCTATTTTATTGTATTGATGATTTCTTTTGCTGTATAGCCTTCTTGTTTGATGTAGGCTTACTTGTTTATTTTTGCTTTTGCTTTTGATAGCAAATCCAAAAAAATCATTGCTAAGACAATGTCAAGTTTACCCCCATGTTTTCTTCCAGGATTTTGATGGCCTCAGATCTTAAATTGAAGTCTTCAATTCATTTTGAGTTTGTTTTTGTGTCTGGTGTAAGATTGTGGTCCAGTTTATCCTTTTGCACATGACTGTCCAGTTTTCCCAAAAGCATTTGTTGAAGAGACTGTCTTTTTCCCATTGTATATTCTTGCCTCCTTTGTCATAGATTAACTGACCATGTATTCATGGGTTTATTTCTGGGCTCTCCTTCCTGTTTCATCGATCTATGTGTCTGTTTTTATGCCAACACCATACTCTTATGTATATTAGAACTTTGTAATATAATTTGAAATCAGGAAGTATGATGCCTCTGCCTTTGTTCTTCTTTCTTAAGAATGCTTTGGCTATTTGGAATCCTCTGTGGTTTCATGCTAATTTTAAGATTGTTCTACTTCTGTGAAAAATGTCATTGGAATTTCAATAGGTATTACATTGAATCTATATATTACTTTTGGTACTATGGCCATTTTAATGATATTAATTCTTCCAAGCCATGAGTATGGAAGGGTTTCCATTTATGTCATCTTCAATTGCTTTTTATCAATGTCTTATAGTTATCAATGTATAGGCCTTCCACCTCATTAATTAAATTTATTCCTTAGTATTTTACTGTTTTTCATGCAATTATAAATGGGATTTTCTTAATTTCCCTTTTTGATAGTTTGCTATTAGTGTATAGAAATGCAACTGATTTTTCTATATTGATTTTTGTATCCTGCAACTTTGTTGAATTAAATAAATTTATTCTAACAATTTTCTATGGACTCCAGGGTTTTTTATAAATAATGTCATGTCATCTTCAAATAGAGACAGTTAAAAACAAAAACAAAAACAAATAGAGACAGTTTTACTTCTACTTTTCTGATTTGAACGTCTTTCATTTATTTTTTCTTGTCTAATTTCTCTGGTTAAGACTTCCTATAATATACTGAATAAAAGTGGCAATAGTAGGTACCCTTGTCTTATTTCAGATTTTAAAAGTTTTAAAGTTTCAGTTGAGTGTGATATTACCTGTGGGCTTGTCATAAATGCCCTTTATGATATTGAGATATGTTGCTTTTATACCTATTTTGTTGAGAGTTTTTATGAATTCCTGTTAAATTTTGTCAAATGTGTTTTCTGCGTCTATTGAGATGATTATATGACTTTTTCTCTTCATTTTATTAATGTGATATATCACATTGACTGATTTATGGGCATTGAAGCATCCTTACATTTCTGGACAAGTCCCACTTGATTATGGTGTCTGATCCTTTTTATGTATTGTTGAATTAAGTTTGCTAATATTTGTTGAGAATTTTTGCATCCATATTCATCAGGGATGTTGGTCTGTGATTTTCTTTTTTTGTAGTATCCTTGTCTGGCTTTGTTATCAGGGTAATTCAGGCCTTGTAGAATGAATTTGGAAGTAATTCACCCTCTTCTATTTTTCAGAAGAATTTGATAAGAATTGGTGTTCTTTAAATATTTAGTAGAATTCACCAGGAAAGCCATCTGGTCATCCACTTATGTTTGTTAGGATATTTTTGACTAGTGATTCAATTTTCTTGTTAATAATTCGTCTGCTCAGTACTTTTAACTCATGATTCAGTACTGGTAGATTGTATGGTTCCAGGAATTAATCTCTTTTTTTTTTTTTTAGATTGAACAATTTGTCAACACATGACTGTTCATTGTGGTCTCACGAACCTTTTTATTTCTGTGGTAACAGTTGTAATATCTATTTTGTTTTTTATTTTATTTATTTGAGTCTTCTCACTTCTTTTCTTGGTGAGTTTGGCTAAAAGTTTCATTTTATTTATCTTTTCAGCGATCCAGCTCTTAGTCTCATTGATCTTTTTTACTTTTCTCTTTTTAGTCTACTTCATTTATTTCCACTCTGATCTTTGTTATTTCCTTCCTTCTATTAATGTTGGGGTACTTCTTTTTTTCATGTTTTAAAAATTTGAGGAGGGTTGACACACAATATTACATTAGTTTCATATCTACAGCTTAGTGAATTGACAAATTTATACATGTTATGTTTTTTTGTTTTTAAAGATTTTATTTATTTATTCATGAGAGACACAGAGAGAGAGAGAGAGAGAGAGAGAGAGAGAGGCAGAGGGAGAAGCAGGCTCCATGCAGGGAGCCCAATGTGGGACTCGATCCCAGGTCTCCAGGGTCAAACCCTGGGCCAAAGGCAGCACTAAAGCGCTGAGCCACTGGGGTTGCCCCGCTGAGCCACCAGGGCTGCTACATTATGTTATGTTTACCAAAGGGTGGTTACTATCTGCCCCAGTATATCACTATTACAGTATCGTTGATTATATTCCTTATGCCCTGCCTTTATTCTTGTGACTAGACACAACTAGAAAAATGTTGCTGCACAATTTGGTAGCGTGGCAGGATACAAAATCAATGCCCAGAAATCAATGGCATTTCTATACACTAACAATGAGACTGAAGAAAGAGAAATTAAGGAGTCAATCCCATTTACAATTGCACCCGAAAGCATAAGATACCTAGGAATAAACCTAACCAAAGAGGTAAAAGATCTATACCCTAAAAACTATAGAACACTTCTGAAAGAAATTGAGGAAGACACAAAGAGATGGAAAAATATTCCATGCTCATGGATTGGCAGAATTAATATTGTAAAAATGTCAATGTTACCCAGGGCAATTTACACGTTTAATGCAATCCCTATCAAAATACCATGGACTTTCTTCAGAGAGTTAGAACAAATTATTTTAAGATTTGTGTGGAATCAGAAAAGACCCCAAATAGCCAGGGGAATTTTAAAAAAGAAAACCATAGCTGGGGGCATCACAATGCCAGATTTCAGGTTGTACTACAAAGCTGTGGTCATCAAGACAGTGTGGTACTGGCACAAAAACAGACACATAGATCAATGGAACAGAATAGAGAACCCAGAAGTGGACCCTGAAATGTATGGTCATCTAATATTCGATAAAGGAGGAAAGACTATCCATTGGAAGAAAGACAGTCTCTTCAATCAATGGTGCTGGGAAAATTGGACATCCACATGCAGAAGAATGAAACTGGACCACTCTCTTTCACCATACACAAAGATAAACTCAGAATGGATGAGAGATCTAAATGTGAGACAAGAGTCCATCAAAATCATAGAAGAGAACACAGGCAACACCCTCTTTGAACTCGGCCACAGTAACTTCTTGCAAGATACATCCACAAAGGCAAAAGAAACAAAAGCAAAAATGAACTATTGGGACTTCATCAAGATAAGAAACTTTTGCACAGCAAAGGATACAGTCAACAAAACTAAAAGACAACCTACAGAATGGGAGAAGATATTTGCAAATGACGTATCAGATAAAGGGCTAGTTTCCAAGATCTAGAAAGAACTTATTAAACTCAACACCAAAGAAACAAACAATCCAATCATGAAATGGGCAAAAGACATGAAGAGAAATCTCACAGAGGAAGACATGGACATGGCCAACATGCACATGAGAAAATGCTCTGCATCACTTGCCATCAGGGAAATACAAATCAAAACCACAATGAGATACCACCTCACACCAGTGAGAATGGGGAAAATTAACAAGGCAGGAAACAACAAATGTTGAAGAGGATGCGGAGAAAAGGGAACCCTCTTACACTGTTGGTGGGAATGTGAACTGGTGCAGCCACTCTGGAAAACTGTGTGGAGGTTCCTCAAAGAGTTAAAAATAGACCTGCCCTACGACCCAGCAATTGCACTGTTGGGGATTTACCCCAAAGATTCAGATGCAATGAAACGTCGGGACACCTGCACCCCGATGTTTCTATCAGCAATGGCTGCAATAGCCAAACTGTGGAAGGAGCCTCGGTGTCCATCGAAAGATGAATGGATAAAGAAGATGTGGTTTATGTATACAATGGAATATTACTCAGCAATTAGAAACGACAAATACCCACCATTTGCTTCAACGTGGATGGAACTGGAGGGTATTATGCTGAGTGAAATAAGTCAATCGGAGAAGGACAAACAGTGTATGTTCTCATTCATTTGGGGAATATGAATAATAGTGAAAGGGAATATAAAGGAAGGGAAAAGAAATGTTGGGAAATATCAGGAAGGGAGACAGAACATGAAGACTCCTAACTCGGGGAAACGAACTAGGGGTGGTGGAAGGGGAGGAGGGCGGGTGTTGGAGGGGAATGGGTGACGGGCACTGAGGTGGACACTTGACGGGATGGGCACTGGGTGTTTTTCTGTATGTTAGTAAATTGAACACCAATAAAAATTAATTAAAAAAAAAAAAAGAAAAATGTTGCTGCAGCCAATGTCAGAGAAATCATGGCCTATGTTCTTTTCTAGGACTTTTATGGTTTCAGGTCTCTCATATTTAGGTCTTTAATCCATATTTATTTTATTTTTGTGTATGGTGTTAGAAAGTGGTCCAGTTTCATTCTTTCACATGTAGCTGTCCAGGTTCCTAGCACCATTTATTGAGGAGACTATCTTTTCCTATTGCATATTCTTGACCCTTTTGTCATAAGATTAATTGACCATATAATCATGGATTTATCTTTGGGCTCTCTATTGTGTTCTTTTGATCTTTAGTCTGTTTTTGTGATGGTACCATACTGTTTCGATTACTAGAGCTTTTTTAGTATATCTTGAAATCTGGGATTGTGATATATCCAGCTTTGTTCTTGTTTCTCAAAATTGCTTTGGCTTTTTGGGATCTTTTATGCTTACATACAAATTTTAGAATTACATGTTCTAGTTTTGTATATCATGGGTTTTTTTTAGTTCCTTGAGGAGTAATGTTAGGTTATTTATTTAAGATTTTCTTTTTTCTTAACATAGACATTTAGTATTATGAACCTCCCCCTTAGAACTGCTTTTGTTGCATTCAATAAGTTTTGGTATGTTATATTTCTATTTTCATTTCTGTTGAGATTTTTAAAAATTTCTCTTGTGATTTATTCATTGACTCATTGGTTGTTCAGTAGCATGTTTAATTTCCACATATTTGTGAGTTTTCCATTGTTTTTCCTGTAATCGACTTCTAATTTCATAGCACTGTGGTTGGAAAAGAGTGATGATTCATATGATTTCATATGAAATCAATATTTTTCATATGAAAAAGATTTCAATGATTCAATCACTGAAATATGATTGATTTCATATGATATCATCTTTTAAAATTTATTTCATATGATTTCATATGATTTAAATCTTTTAAAATTTATTAGGACTTTCCTTTGTAGTCTGACATATGATTTCTCCTGGACAATGTTCCGTGTGTGCACAAGAAGTATGTATATTTTTTTGCTTTTAGGTAGAATGTTCTGTAAATATATGTTAAGTCTATCTGGTCTAACATTTCATTTAAGTCCAAAATTTTCTTATTCATTTTCTGTGTGGATGATCCATCCTTAGCTAATACTGTTTTGATTTCTATTCCCTCTTTATGGATTATTAATATTTGCTTTGTATATTTAGGTGCTCCTATGTTGGATGCATAGGTCCTCCTATGTTGGATGCACAAATATTTATAAATGCTATATCCTCTTGCTATCTTAATCCCTTTATCATTACATAATAACCTTCTTTGTCTCTTCTTAGAGTCTTTGTCTTAAGTCTATTTTGTCTTACATATGCATACTACCTCAGCTTTCTTGTGGTTTTCATTTGCATGGAATATTTTTTCTATCCTTCCCTCTGTCTGCATGTGTCCTTAAGGCTTAAGTGAGTCTCTTGTAAACTGCATAGGGTTGGGGCTTGTCCATTTACCTTTTATAACTCTAAATGAGATCCACGATCATGAAATAATATACTTAAAAATAAATGCCATTTACCATTAACATTATTATAAGGAATAATAAATATCAAAATATTTGCTATATTCATTTAGCTATCACTATTCATGGAAGTGATTTCCGACAAAGAGAAATTTGATTTGGGATGCCTGGGTGGCTCAGCGGTTGAGCCTCTGCCTTTGGCTCAGGTCATGGTCCCCGGGCCCTGGGATAGAGTCCTGCATTGGGCTCCCTGCAGGGAGCCTGCTTCTCCCTCTGCCTGTGTCTCTGCCTCTCTCATGAGTAAATAAATAAAATCTTTTTCTTTTTTAAAGAGAAATTTGATCAATTAAGTCTTGTTAACTCTAAAAGAGTTGAAGAAAGAAGTGAAGAAGTCCCTTCTCTGACTCCATCTGCTCTTCTTTGCTCACTTTGCTCCTGCCAGATGGGCTTTCTCATTTTGTAACTTGCTAGGGACACTCTCCAGAAACCTTTCTTCTGGTTGTTTCTTCTGACTGAAAAACTCTCCTTTG